>NW_021939395.1:12480854-13148832 GCF_001715985.3 Manacus vitellinus | reverse complement strand
AGATCAAGTATCATCTATTTGTAAAAATGTAACTTAATGCTAGGTCAGGTGTTGTCTATTCTCCTGCAGCTGATACAAGTCAGATGTGTTCTGGTCTAAAGGATAAACCAGTATATATATTTCACTGTGCATTCAGGCTAACTTGATGCAGATATGTGCTTCTGTCTGGACTCCTACCAGCTGGAAGCAGTTGCTGCTCCCCCAGCCTTTCTTCCTCTTCCTGTCAATATTCCCTGTAGAAAGTAATCCTTTTTCTAATCTGCTGGATTTTCTTACCTTTGTGCTTCTTAACTAAATGATCCAAGTTAACAAATAGAGCATGCATAGTAGAATTTTGCTAATCAAACTGATTGGAGCTGAAACAGGTTTGGAATTGCTTATTCAAGCAGGTCCACTGGGAGATTAGTGCAGGCAGTAACCTCTAACTACTGCAGCAGGCCCAGGGTGGCAATTATTTCACCAGGGTTGGTCTGGCTGGAGAAGGATGTATGAAAACATCCTTAAATGACAAACAGGGTATAGATCCTATATAAATATAGATTGGAGCTCTCACTCCATTTCCCAGTGGAAGCACTAAATATGCAGCCAACTGCAGGCTCAAGAGTAAAACCAAAAGAACAAAAAGGGACGTTGTGTAAATAGATTTATCCAAGGATTTACTCCTTTTTTTTTTTTTTCTCCAGTACACTTTCCCAGGAAATACTGTTAAACAAGCAGGAATGATATTGCAATACACTCTGCATTCTTCCTGTAACAAATATAGATTTGTGCAGAGAGAGTCAAAACTTGCCTAGTCATACTGGCTTTGTATGTGCTCTGTTCAAAAGAAAAAGGTAGGTGAAAATTCACACTTCTATAGAACAAATTGGATAAAGCATTTATAAAACAAGACTGATTTAAGAAATTCAAAGTATATAAGTGACTCAACTTGATCATAAATCTGATCTTCATTGAAATTTCAGAACAAGCAAGGATGTTTAAAGTGTTGCATTATGAAATATCTGGATTTTTTTCTTACTTTTTCCTTTAAAAAATGTAGCTGGTGATGATGCCAAGGATTTCGTGACAAATGATTTTGACATTTGCACATTTTACTCAGTGCAACTGGACACTTGTAATTTATCATAATGATTTATGAGTAAAAACCTACCAGTGTTCTAATTCTGTTCTCTAATTCTGGCAAAGATTTTCTAAACAATAATGTTATCCTTTTGTATTTTAGGGTTCCTATAGCACATAGCATGTTTGCATTTGTTCCTACAAGAAAAATTTCTCAATGACATCACCTTCACTTTATCTTCCTTTTCTTTTTCAAAAATACCTTTGAGCATAAATCATTGATTTGGGGTTTTTTTTACATTCCTAAAACTATGATACTGTAGTTACAGATCATTTTTATCATATTGTCAGGATATGCAGCCTTGCTCAAATTACATTTTACTGAGAGTTAGGTTTCTGTAGACAGCATATATACTCAATATATTTCTTTTCACAGCAAAGAAAGTTGAAAGAAGAATCACTTTATCTTGGAGGGGGGTGCTGTTGTTCCATTTTTGTTAACAAGAGATGTATCAGGAACCTGGTTGATAGATTAGGCCACCAGAAAACTAAAGAGGAATTTAGGGCAGTGTAAGACCAAGTCCATTCATGGAAATCACTCTCATGAGGTGGATCAATGGGTTATGTTTTCAAAAAAGCAGTGCAGGAATGATGGGTTAAAGCTTTGCTAATATTGTCCATATGTTATAAGCCAGAATCAGTGGACCATTTTAATGCTGTGTTTCCCTGAGGTAAGAAGTGTTTCTCGTTGGAATTTGAGCTCTTTTATTTCCATCTTCTTTTACTTAATTAAGAAATCTGCTGTATTTGAAGAGAAAAATTCCTACTTCCTCCATTAGAAATGAATCACCCTGCTCAAAATCAAGTGGAACAATGTAAACATTTCCTGGAAATCCTCGTTGTGTTTCTGTGTCATTAACTGTCAAAATATAAAATTTATCTGCTGAAATTATGGCTGTGGAAACCCACTTGTGTGAGCCCTAGCATGTAATTCCAGACTGTTATCATGCTGTTCAAGAATTGTTCTTCACATACATTGGCTTTTCTGTGACCCTGTGACCATATGCTTAAAAGTTTATTTTCAGGAGCTGAATCAGTTGATAAGACTGAGTTGTATTTATATTATCTCCACTGTTACACTTAAAGAAAGCAAACCTCAGTTTTGGAGATTTTCCTAATTAGTCATCACCTTGAATGGAGTGTGCTGGAGGAAGAATGCCTGATCCACAGTCTATTTTTCATTGCTTTCTATTTATTTCATATTTTGAGAGTAATGCTTAGAGTAGCATTACTGCTCATTATCCTGCTTAGGACTAAACTGTTTCCACTAACTGGCAGAATCAGGTTTTTTTGAGAAAAATGTACTTTTCCTCTTAGTTTGCTGTTTCTAAACTCAACATATACATCACATGACATTTTTCTTTTTTTGCAGTTTCTACAATACTATAATTGCTGTACAAAGCTAAAATGATCTGTGCTTTCAATTATAGGTGATTTCAAAATTAGTTAATTTATAGAAAATATTTTTGAATATGTCTAAAACAACTTCACTCCCATTCCCTTCCATACCCAGGAAAAGTAAAACCACATTTTTTTCTTTGTTTCTGTTCTTACTGCTTTACAGAAAAATCAGAGTTTTTTCTCCTCTGATTATCCCCTGTATTACTTCAATTTAGGACATCTTTGAAGAAGCTACTCTAAGCAGCTAACATATAAGGAACTGAGAACTCATAAATTAATTAGATAATCTCCTTCCTCGCCTCTGCTTGCTCCAATGAGTGCTCTTTTTAAAAATCTCATCAGCTTGTTTTGACTTGTAGTGGCTATTCAGAAGGATCTATAACTTTTGCTGTTAGTGCCCAACTGTGCAGTCCATATTTGCAATGATTGACTTTTCTTTTGTTGAATCCTGGGGTAAAAGTATCTGAGCACATTTGGATGGTTGTTATTTTAAATATTGACTTAAAAGATGGTAGATCATGGAAGGTTAGAAGTCCAAAAATATGAGTTCAATTTATTTTATTCCAGCTTGGCACCATTCATCACACCTGGTATTTTTCCTGTTCTGTCAACAGCAAATCTATCAGGCATTGAATCAAAACCAAACTGTAACCTGTAGTTACACCTTTACAAGGAGTTTATTAACTTGTCAGGAATTCATTAAAATGATAATTTGTGAGTGTTTTAATGGAATTATTTTGACACATAGGCAGAAGAAGCAACAGAAGGAAACAAGAAAACCGTGAGTTAGTTACTTGAACTTAAAAACCTCAGCTGAAATATCAAAAGAAAAAATTGTGTTTATTTTTGCTTCAATACTTGTGACACTTCTCACAGATATATCTTCTTTACCTATGGTGCTATAAAAGACTTTTTTGAGACATGAAATATTGTGAGAAAAACAATGCTGTTACATTAAGCATCTTTATTAATATGGATACTTTGTGATTTAGCTGTGTCTAACTTCAAAACATGCTGTTTTGGAAGACATAGTACAACCAGAATTTAGAATGAATGTGAGAAATAAGTATTTGGGGATGGATATTTCACTGACAATTCAAGTTTAATCCTTATTCAAATTGAATTTCCTTTGAGAAAGCTTAAGGCCATCAATCTATTATCAGACAACAAAACTGACTATTACTCATTTGAGTTGTTATTTTTTTTTATTAAACCTGAAAGAAGCATAGTGAATGAATGTGTTTGTAAACCAGCCTGCAAAAACACAGCAGATTGATAGTCATGTTTAATTTGGTAAGAAAAGAGCTTTACTGCAGTTTGTGTTTTCAAATCTTTTTGTTTCTAACACATCTCAGTTCTCATTCCTCTCACCTTTCTTTTGTCAGTCGCTGGTTTCTATTGCTCTGTTATTGTGTGTGTTATGTTCTTTGTTCCTTCTAGTTTTGAGTTAAGGGAGTGGGAAAGCAGTGGTGGTGGTGGATTTACAACTGGCTTAGGTCCCTGTGTCCACCAGCTGCTCTCCATAGACCCCCCCTAATACTACACTTGCCACAAAATTGTTTTCATGGCAAAGTCTTTGAAATCCAAAGGGAAAGTCTAGTGCACATGACCATGGATCCCATGTCTGGCTTGCCTTCAGGAGGATGTGGAGGCAAGCAAAGCAGCAAGACAGAACAGAGTAGACATGGGATTTACTCTGAAGTGAGGGACATCTGCAGGGCTGTTTAATTCAGTACATTAAGTGAAGCCCAGGCTCATACAGACACTATGGATATGGAAGAATGTAATAAGGAGAACATAAACTGCTCTGTGTTTATGTCAAGCCTTAACACAATTACCTGGGGTATCACAGCACTTCAGCTGGGGCAGATTTTGCACAGGGCAGGGAGTCATGTCAGAATCATGTAATGGTTTGGGTTGGAAGGGACATCAAAGATAATCTCATTCTAACCCCTCTGCCACTAGACCAGGTTACTCCAAGCCACATCCAACCTGACTTTGAACACCTTCAGGGATGGGGAGTCCACAACCTCTGTGGGCAACCTGTGCCAGGGCCTCAGCACCCTTATAGTAAAGAATTTCTTCCTAATATTTAATCTAAATCTACCTTCCTTCAGCTTAAGGCCACTGATGTTTATCAGTCATTTCTTCATTCTCCTCAGGCTTCACTTGCTGACAACTGGTTGGGGTCTGCAGCCTTGCTCATCTCTATTCTGTACCTGTGACAACTTCCTTAGCTCTGAATCTCTATTTTATGTGGACAGTATTGTTTTCCTCCCCTTTCTGCTCTTTAAAATAATATTAATTTGTTTATTTTGCCAAAAAACAGCTTTTGGGGGAACAGCCAGGACTAATAAAAGTCATAGATACTGATTAAGATAGTCGCACATAAATAGATTGCTTTTCTAGAGGTTTAAAATCTCTGTACATTGTGAAGTTAAAATTAATCCTCTTCCAGTGACATGTAAATGAGGACAGGTATTATTTGGAAAAGAGGAGTAAAACCCATAGCCTCTGTCTCATTAAGTTATTTTGGTACAGAACCATAGTAATCAGTTGTGGCGAGGGGCTGAAACAGATGCCCAGGATTATGATTAAGGATATGTTTATGCATATGTTTTGAAAGAAAACTCCAGAGACCAGGACATGTCAGGATTCTATATCCAGGCAGTTCTTCTGAGCAGGTAGGGTACAAGAATGACATTGTTCACCTCCTTTCTTTTTTATGAACAGTACTTTAAGGAATAAAACTCCACACTAACCAGCAGGAATCCAGCTGATAGGTTTTAGTCTGAATGTGCTCCTCAGTCAAAGCAAAAGCAGCACTTTAGGTACATTCAGTGTTACATTTTTCCCCCAGATAGTTGTATTATTGGGATTTTGCATGAATTTGAAATGTTAAGTATACTAGTGATACAATAACACATAATGATTAATGGCCTATCCTAGGAAACGTGTCATGTCAATAAAACTGGTTTTTAATAGCACTGTTGCAATTCCCAGTTGAAAGAATTTCAGGAGTCAGTTAAGACAAAACCTATTTTTCTTTATCAAAATTGCTTAGCAGTTCTGTACCTGAGCATAGAGGATAGAATGGACTCAGTAACTACACAGAGGATTATTGCCACTCTGCTCCCATTCCCTTACTCCTTATCAGGGAAGAGTACAAAAAAAAATACTGCTTGGAGTTCCTTTCCTATACCTCCTGTAAATCCAGTAGCCCAACTAAACTCTATTGCAAAAAAAGGGCTGGAAATATCACTGATTTCAAGCTATCAGAATACAGGAGCCATGTTCCCCAAAACACTAATTGGAATATTAAAAAGGTGTTTGTTTCCTTTGCGTTTTTGTGGTGTGACCAATAGTAGGAGGCTCTGGGTTCCTTTATTACATTTCCCCTACTTTTTGAAATTTTAATTCTTTTCCTTTGGGAAATCTACCCTGTCTGTAAAATCCAGGTGTCTTCTTTCTTTCTCACCTGAAAATGCCATCAGGCTCATACTCTTGTAAATGTATAATTCTGGCACTGCCACAGCCTGGGGTGAACTGTTGGGGTTCTAAAGCACAGGCCTTAGTTCAAATTGGTGCACTAAGTTGTAATATGCCACATGGATTGTTTTGCTGTGTGTTGTGGGACACCTGTGTGTTCTAGGTTCATACATGCAAATAAATATTACTGGCCCACCAGTTCAGTACACAAGTCATGTTGGTTTGGTGAACTCCTCCCTTCTGGTGTGTCTTTCACCTGGAAATCAGTCATAGATTTGATTGAAGGTGATGATGTCTTTCAGTTATTGCATTATTACAATGCTCATTTCTTTAGCCAGAGTTTGTGTCCCCAAGAAGGCAGATGCAGCTTTCTGGGATCAGTTAGACCTGGTAAAAAGAGGATAGTTAATAAAAGTGAAAAACAAAACAAAAAACTCTAGATCTCTGGAAATGTTGCTGCTGAAAAGCTCCAAAATTATAATACTCAAACTGATTGCATGAAATTTCCAGCTGTTAAAAGCTGAACTTGATTCCTCTTTTAATCACTGTGAACACATAATACATGTCTAAAATTAAAGGTCATCCACTCACCCAGGGCCCTACAAACGTGCTTTGACATTAAAAGGTTTACAATTGAAATACACCAGGACTGGAAGGTACCAGCAGAGCCTGTAGGGTTGAACAGAGTAGGGCTGTTTCTGGTCAACTTAATACATTTTATTTGTGTATGGGCACAGCACCACGGGTGTTCCCTAAAGGAGAGGAGCTGGGCATGCTGACACAGTTGGGAGCTCACCCCACAGTTCCCTGCTGGGGATTGCAGCAGGTCTGACCAACACTCCATGGGGCCAAGCTCAGGGTCAGGTGCAGCAACATCCCAGTGACTGCCAGCCAAACCTGCAGTGCTGAGACAAGTCCGAGGTGAGTCTGGGAAGTCAATCCATGTCTTGGTGCAGGTTTGGATCAATTGGACCCACAGTCATGCACAGCCCCATCTGTGACACAGCTGGTGCCGCAGTTCAGGCTGGAGCCAAGCAGGAGAGTGTCAACTCAAAAGCAGTTCCCAGAGGAAGGGGGGCTCAGCCCTGGCTCAGCCCCCCCAGCAGAGCTGTCTGGGGATGGGGACAGCCCAGAGCTGTGCCATGGCTGAGCAGTCCCTGAGCCCTGGCAGCAGGAGTTCCAGGAACGGGGAAGCTCTCAAGGCCATTACACTTTGATGCATTAATGTTTAGGAGAAATCGGGCTATTTCTCTACTTAGAATGATTTCTTTACCAGCAGAGTGGAGACTCTTTCTTTACATTCCTGTCAAAAAACAATTGGTGTGTCATGTTGCATTATGTCATATCATGTGGGGAAACACAAGCTGACATACTGTAACCGAAAGGTATTTGAACATATTATGTCAGGAACTAGAAGAAGGAATACATGCTCTTTCTCTCTCTATCTTGGCAGAAGTTCTTGTTTTCCACTCTTGTTTTAATTCCTCTTGATTGCCAATCTAAAAAAAAATATATCACTGCAAAGACAAGTGTCCAGTTTTTCTACCTGTACTCAATGCCCCTTTAGTTTTTTCTTCTGTTCTTTGAGGAAACAGAAGAAAGCCACGAAAGCAAAAGAAAACCTACCAGATTAGTAAATTTGCTTACAAAAACCACTTGTGAGACATGACAACATGAAGAAATTAATTAATTTAAAAGAAATCTGGGAATTAAAAAACAAAACAAAACCCAAGGAATCAAAATAAACCAGTGCATAAGAAACCAGAGAAACTTGATGCCAGTCATCATCACTTTATGGGATGATACATGTCAAAGTTTGAAACTCAGAGATTGGCAGTATTATTTTTATTTTTTTTTTTTCCAAGGAGAAATCCAGGGCAATGTGTGCTGCTGTCTCAGTATGATGGTATTAGGAACCAGCCCTAGGCATCCTGTTGCTCTTGATCAATCTGATTACATGTGCCCCTGACCTGCACTGATATCTTATCCATTTTATATACTCATTCATTCATTTAACTGTGTAATTTGTCATGGATGCTTTTCCAGAAGCTGTAAAAAAAAAGGAAATATAAGCTCATTGGTATTCATTCTCCTTTCCCAGTTCTTTCTGGTATTCATTCCCTTTTCTGCAATTGCTACACACTTTCTTCTCTTTTCTGTCTTCCTTTCTTGACTCTGTTCTTTCCTTTCATATCTTGACACATTGCACTTTTCCTTACTTTTGACCTTCCCCCTTTCTTGTTTTTCTCCAATCACCTTATGAACTCCACTTTTTCTGTATTATTTTACATTTTTTCTCACAAGTGTTTTCTTCTCTTTTCTTACTCAGGAGTTGAAATTTGCTGGAAAGGACTTTCAAAAAGATGTTGCTTCCCCAGTTTTCCTCTGCTATGATAGGTTATCCAAGATAAGACTGCTTCAGTAGGCATTAATATTTACAGACTTGTTTTATAAATCTGAAGATTGATTTAGTGTGAGAGTAATGCAGGGAAACAGATGAACCATGGAAATGATAAGGTCTACTTTGCTAAGATTCATAAATCTAAAAGCCATGCTGAGGTGAACAGCTTTTAGAAGAGCAACACCTAATGACTGAAAATCATTAAATGTCCAAAGTCTAAAACAAGTTTGAAACTTAACATTCACAGGTACCAAAAATGATCTTTACTGCTTAAATACATTCACCAAACTCTTACAGAATTACATCCTTTCTTTTTAAAATGTATAAAGTACAAAGAGTTCAAGCAACAGTAGTTTTCTTAGGCAGTCAGGTGATAAATGTGCTATTTGCTAACATCACGTATGCATTTTCTTACAAAAGCACAGCATATTTTAAGCTACTCTTGGTAGTCTCATCCTTTTCTTTTTTAAAAATTATGTTGTGGGGTTTTTTTATCACTGAGTGGTTTTGTCTTTTAGATACTAAACCCAAACATTTTTGAAGGTCAAACCATGCAATATAGGTTCATTTTCAGCATGGACACGTGAAATTGTAATCAACACATAAGTATTATTAACTTTAACAAAATTTTCATATTACAACAACATGGAAAAAAAGTTTGATGTGCTTTTGAAATGAAGGACTTTTACCAGTCCTTGCTGCAGAGCTACTATGCTTTTAGACCACCTTGCAGAAAGGAACATTTTTCTGAATAAAATGTGACATTCAGAGGTTGGGCTGTTGTATCCCCTATGCACAATAAGTTATACAGTGGGAGCATTAAGCATAGGATTTAACACATTTACTGCCCTTCTGACAAGGAAAAGGTAGGAACAAGCTAAATGCCTCTCACACAAACTTGGTTTTTAAGAATCAGATACATTCTGCTGACAACTACGAAGTGTTAGGAGAGAAGACACCCGGGAACTGTACCTTGTAATAGTCAAGGACTTTGCTTTCTTTTTGTGTTGTCTATATAGTTTTGTGCTAGAAAAAAATAAGTTGAACTCCAGGGTTAGTCTGGATGTATACTTGTCCAGTCCGTGCACAGATGCTGCCTTTTACCAGCAAATTTCATTTTACTGTAAGACAGGCAGAACAAAGCACTTTCCTTGAACCACTAAACTCTCCAAACTCTATCAGTGAGACATGCCCAACACAACCACATTATTTTTATATTTCCTACACATTGTATTTGTTTTATGTATTGTGTATTTGGACACTTCTCATCAGTTTCAGGCTAAAAGTGTAACTGGTATAACAAAGGCTCGTTATAGGAAAGGAAAAGCAAAGGCAACACACAGTGTGCAATTAAATAATAAACCTGCAAGACAGTCCTGTTTTCAAGAGGTTGCTTATTCTATCAGTCATCATGTAAAGTGATGCTTATGCAGCTGCTGTGTCTCGTGTGTGTAACATACACATCATAAAAATATACATTTTGGAAAACAAGGAGACACTTATTCAAGCTGGAATAATATAGGAGAAGTCACTGGAGAATTAGAACGCTAAAGACCTGTGTGCACCTTCCCTCAATTTTGAATAAAATTGTGAAACTGGGCACAAGGTATGAAAAGAACTTGCAATGGGTACATGTATGCACTGAGTATTATGTTTCCATATGAACTCGTTTAATTCCAGCAAAATTGCTGCAGAGAATAAAAGAAAAATCATATGGCAGACTTGACTGTGGGGTAGAAATGAGTACTGGTTCTACTCGAGCACTGAAGGAAATTCAGTGTTAATGAACTATTTTCTTTTATTATACGTTGTTCTCTTAGCAAAATTTGGTACTTCAGTGGTACTTATTTCTTGACAAAAATTTGGTACTTCTATAGTATTTTTTGGCATATAAAACCATGTGCATGCCAGTGCTCCACAGCTGCAGACTCTTTACTGAGAAATGTTGCAACACCTCCAAGCAACATCCTCTAAGCAATTTTTGAGTATTGAGAACTAAGTAAGGAAGCTAAAGACATAAAGCTTGGTAAATTTTTGGGGAAAAAACCACACCCAAACCCCCAAAACCTCTCTAAACTACTGTTTTTTTCTGTATTTGTTTATTCCAGATTAGTTACTCTGATGGCTAAGTTTTAAAATAGAGCAGGAGGTGCAAATGGTGCATATGGACACAGTGATTTTCAAAAGTGTCCTGAACATCACTAAAGAATTAGTGCTACCAGGAGAATCCAACCACTCCATATTTGGTTGTTTTTTCCTATTGCAAAATCCATGGTGTTTATCAACATTTGAAGAGTCAAATTCTCCCCAAAAGATTAATAGAATCCCCTAACATATAGGAAAAAAGGTTTACATTTGATTTTTTTAAAAAGTAATCCAAGAATAAATTGTTTTGATATAGATTTTTTTTTCCTGAACCTATATAGTAGCATTTGAATTGTACTCATGGAGACACATTTATAAGAAAAACTATTATCTTTTATTAGATTACATCATATATCTTGAAAAAGAAGCATTTCAGGCTCACAAATGCTTTCTTGGCCCCTCTGTAGGGATATGGAAAACAATCTTGCTAGAAGGAAGAGAGCTCAAGGGAGAATATAGATGTCCTGTTAATCAGGACATAAAAAAGAAAGGAGAAGCTGTGATGTGACAGTGACTGGTGGAAGAAAATCTGGTAAATTTTAGAGAGAAGATTGGGAGATATGACAATTTCGGGAATGTATGTATAATTTATAAATCCAGACTTATTTTATCAATTTCATGTACCACTCTTACTCAGTCTGTATTTAATCTGCCACTTGCTGGCTGCAGCTATGATATAGATCACACACTCTGTGCAAGAACAGATACAAGAGTAATCTAAGAAGAGATAACATGATATGATTTTTCTCAGTAAAGCACTGACTATGCTAAATAGACTGGTTAAACTAAAGGAAACTGATGGTCTCAGGTTTTCTGCTTCTAAATCAGAGCAATGGAAATTGCCTAGTGAGATAACAGATGAGAAAAACCTGTTCTCTGAGCTGGGGAGCTGTTGGAACCAGCCAGAGAAAGCTGGTCCTGAGCAAATGAGAGGAAGTTTCCTGAGAGAGCTTGCAGGCTGATCAGGAGGGCAGTGAGGTTTTAATACCATGGAAGAATTGTCCATGGTATTGTTCAAGGTCTTACAGGGTGATAATGGTGCCAGAGAGAAGGTTTTTATTTCTTGGATTTTTCTTTGCTTGTTTGCTTTTTATTTTGGGAGTTGTAAGTCTAGGTGCTTTCTCCACTAACATGGCATGTATAATAATATAAATTTATAGTCTCCACTTACTTTCTAAGTACTGTACAGTCTCAGAAGATGGAACTGTAAGATGCAGTATTTTGTATTTTGGAGTGGGAGACTATCTCGTTCTCCTAGCTCATGCTGTTCAGATTTTGGTTACTTCCTGTTCATTTTACTGATACAAAGTGCTCAGGTTTGGCTTTCCACTAGTATGTGTTTACCAGCAGCAGTTTGGCACAATAAGTTTCCCTTCCTCCTGCAGAGGTATTATGGCCTTAAAGAGCTTTTTAGTGAGGACTAAAGGACTGAGCACAACTTTCTGTTTGTCTTCTTACCCTGTAAAGGGAAAATGTTCAACAGAGCATCCCAACTAAACCAGCAGCTGAAAGGGAAGCAGGGTATCTCCACATCAACACAGGTCAGCATATAGATGCTTGTTTCGTCTGTCTTTTTTATATCTCTTTATAAGGTAAATATTGTCATAAGTTTAAATTCTGTTGTTTGGGTTTTTTTTAACATGTCTATAAGCATTTAGGATCACCAAGGTCCTGTTCCTGTGATCCCAAGTTGCTGTTAAAATACAAATATCTTCTAAACACAAATGCAGCACAAGGTGTTCTGACAATAATGTGTGCACTAAGTGCCCAGCCTCACTCTAAAGCAACCATTATTAACTAGGGGGATTCAGATCAGATTCTATGTCTGACTCCTTGGTTGCAATGGTCAAACAATTAATGGAAGTACAGGATTTTTTTTTCATCTTGTTATATTTGATAAGACTTTATACATACCAAAACATTCAAAGTATGGATAAAATTACTGCCTTTTTCCCTCTCAGCAGTCTACAACTTCCTTGTGAGGGGAAGAGGAGGGACAGGCATTGAACTCTTCTCTCTGGTGACCAGTGACAGGACCCAAGGGAATGGCCTGAAGCTGTGGCAGAGGAGGTTTAGGTTGGATATTAGGAAAAGGCTGTTTAACCAGAGGGTGGTTGGACACTAGAACAGGCTCTCCAGGACAGTGGTCACAGCACCAAGCCTGACAGAATCCAAGGAGCATTTGGACAGTGCTCTCAGGCACAGAGTGTGACTCTTGGCCCTGTGCAGGACCAGGAGTTGGACTTTGATAATCCTAGTGGGCCCCTTCCAACTCAGAATATTCCATGATTTTTTGATTATAGCTGTGTTCTTGTTTGTATTCAGTCTGCCAGCTTGCCTCAAACAGCCATTCACAAATTAAGAATTATCTGTATGAAAACTCTTCCTTTCTTACAGGATAAAAAGAGACCTCTGTCTCAATCTTTTTACAGGCTTAAATCAGTGTTCCTCAACATGAGGAATACATTTGGTGCAGGTAGCTTGGGGTGCAGCTGCAGGTTGAGCTCTGGGTGGGAGCCTGAGAGAAAAGGCTGTGAAATGTCAACCCTTGGCATAACAAAGGACACAGGGACCTGTGGCACAGCCAGGTGAGGGACACTGGAAGACACAGAAGGAGATGAGGATTCAAGGGAAAAGCAAGACTCTCTTGGACTGTGAGGGGACAAAAGCCCAGGAGTTCCTTGGTTCTGGTCCTCCTTGAAGCCACCAGCTCAAGCTGTTTCTGTGTTATTGCACCATGAATAAATTACTTTGTGGAACAAGACGTCTGGACTCTGCTAAGGGTAATCTGAGGTGGAACCAGTTAGGACAAAAAGATATCAAAAGTCAGTATGTGGAGAAAAAACACCTCAATAAGAATTTTTAAAGAACAGTCTATATTGTGTAGCTGCCATATATGTGTATGTAGGTGACATTTTGTATATACCAGATAATTTTAAAATGCCTGGTGAGTTTGGCCTTAACATTAAGAAATTAAACCACTTTGTTGAAGAGTGAACTAAGTTTTGTTGGAAGTGTTGGATTCACTGGAATTTTTCTGAAATGCATCTTATAAATCTGCAGCTGAACATGTGTCCTCTTCCTACAGTAGATCCCAACTCCCACTTGTGCAAAACACAAAAGATAGAACAGAGAAACAATGTGTTAATTTTGACAGAAGTGTCGAGTTTGTCTTGAATTTTTTTCATTCACCATATAATGTCATTGAAGAAAGAAGAAATATTTAAGAATTGCTTTTTAAAAACAAATTCTTCTTGCAAATTGAGAGCATTTTTTCAAAAAAATTATTTGCTGTTTTTAGATTTTGTTGTAATATCCACCTTTGTAGTTGCTTTTTTTCTTTTCCTTTTCTTTTCCTTTTCTTTCTTTTTTTTTTTTTTTTTGTACCAGAAAGAATAATAGTATCCTTAAATGAAAAAAATTGTTTCTATTAGGGTAATCTTGGCTCATGGATTGTTTTTTTACTCAAAGTAAAATTTCTACTATCTATTTTTTGTTTGTTTATAGTAAAAAGTCTTCCTGTGCAAGGCAAACACTTATGAACATGCATAAACATTTCCTTTGGAAATCAAGGTTTTTAAACCACTTTCAGTGAAATTATACTTACATTGATAGAACAGAAACAGCATACTGCTTGTCTTGCTTAAACAGGGATATAAAACTGCACTTTGGGGCAGCCTTGCTAATTTGTTTCACTTCTGTGCAGTGTCTCTTTAATTTTTTTTCTTGATTTTTTCCAAATTATTCTGGAAGGTGTCTTTGTGTAGATTCCATTCTAATGAAAGTTTGATTTGCATGTTTTAAAAATGTTTTTTTATTTGGAATCTGAAAACTCAACAGAAGAAGTATCAGGCAAAATGCAGGAAGGATTCCTTTCTCTGCTTAGCTAATCCTTGGGGACCCTGTTCCTCAGTACTTGACTTCTCTAATTCTGGAACTTCATTGGACAGGAAAGAAGTAATTTTGGGACATGCATAACTGTGATGTTGGACAAGATCCCTGAAATTCCTGCCATTCTTAATCACAGTTAGCAAAGATGTCCTCTACAGTTGCAAAAGTAAAGTACATAGTAGCAGTACAGTCCAAGGACTCCCTACTCATATGTCATATATCCATCCTCACCTTTTTATTTCTTCTTATCAGTGTGTTAATCTGAAACACAGCTGCATTCTTTTAGCTGGTTTTAATATGGAACTCTATAAACCAATATATATTTATGATACCTCTTTTCTGACATTATAAATGTCAGAAATTGAATTTCAATTTCTGTATTTTCTATATCTATAATAAAAACAGGTAGGTGATTATTATTGTGTCTTCCCACTAGATGTGTAAATTTAAGACAGATGAAGACAGTTTCCTGGTTTTGACTTGGAAATCTGGCTTTGATTTAAGTAAAAAAAAAAAAAAATCTTTATGAGAATGTAGGGAGTCTTGGCTGCCTGCAGTCATGTCCATTTTGATCTGATATTGTGCCTGTTATTTCCTTGGACCACCTCACTGGGACAGAGATGCCAAGCAATAACAGCTCCATACACGCATTTTTCCATAATAAGGTGAGTGGCATCATTTGCAGCTGGGAGACCCATCACACTGAGGTCTTCAAAGCACTGATGCCTCATGTCTTTTTAACAGTGAAGTGCACCTGTTGGCTCTGCTGTGCCAAATATGACTCTGAATGGTGGAGGGAAGGAAGGCATGGAAAACAGGACAATTCCTCCTTGCCAGAAGAGGCTATACTGCAGCTGGTAGCATGGGCCATTTATTCTATATCTAACAGGGAAATCCCTGATTATGGTAGGAGAGGGAAAATTAAACCACCCAAGACAGAGATTGTGGCCTCACTCTGAGAAATTGGCTGGTCTTGGTAAGAAGACACAGAGTGGAGGAGGAACGACATTGTTCAGTCCAGGTGGTGCTATGAAAAGTTAGAATACCTGAGCTGTACATACTCAGGTATCTACAGGTCTGGAAGGTCTGTCTCCTCCTTCTGTGTTAGGATTTGGCTTTCCCTTTCCTTTCATCATGACCAAGATCTTCTAAGCAAAGTATCTTTTTCCCTGAACAAAATTAGAATACACTGCAGTGTTCAACATCAGGTCACCACCAGATCTTGACAGTAGCCCAAGATGATATATACTTAGAAATCACATGACTCAGTTCTCAATAGATGCTTGACAGGTGCTTTAGGCAAATGTTGCTTTAGCTACCAAAAATTCTGTTTGAAAGAGTCTTTGGCCTAAGGGATATGTAAGCCTCTACATCGACATATTTCAATTCAATATAGAGCAGATGCATTGCTTAGGACATTTTATGTCCTATTCTATTATATATTTGTCCATTTATATTAACTCTTGGAATTTGAGAAATGGGAGAACGTCCTGTGTATTTCTTGAGCTGCCCTCCTTGTATCTGTTACTCATCTCCTGCCAGTACCTCTCTTGCAAATATTTCCCAATCTCTCTTTTGAGGCCGAATTCTTCTAAGCAAAATACCTCCTTTCTGCTTTTTCTACCAGGTAGTCTTTCTCAGTGCAGCTGTGTCTCAAATGGAGCCTTTGTGCTGATTTTGAGGCAGCGGTATCCCCTTACATAAAGCATCAACATCATACAGGGAATACCAGTAGGGATCAAGAGTAGTTAGTCAACTAGAGAAATACCATCTGGAGATAAAGGGAAGAGTCTAGCTAGTTCTTGTCCACAGTAACCACATGCCCTCTGTTCCATTTGTTCTAGTGCTCAGCCATCTGGAAACAAGAGTGTGGAGAAAGATACTTTTTCACTTATTTGCAACTTTCATTTTACACCTTGGGCTTTCTAATAATAAACCTAAATTAAAGTAAAATATCTGCAAAGAAAATTACATATTCAAGAACCTCTTGAGAACATCTAGTCCAAACCCCTGCTTAAGCAGAGTTAGGCAGAGCAGGTTGCCCAGGATTGTGTCCAGTCAGGGTTTGAGTGTCTCTCAGATTCATTAAGGAGGTGTCTCTTGCTGCTGTAACACGATTGAACAGCTGTTACAACCAAAAAGCAATTACTGGTGCAGCAGTACATGGTTTGCTTAACAAGGGCCTTCCCCTTTTTCCTAATGACTGCTGGAACAGAGGAAGGATTTAGGAGGAACAGAAGGAACAGAATTGGACTCGTTAAGTAATTACAAGTTTTTTAGTTCTATCTCATGTAGTGGCTGCACAATGTGGAACCTGATGATGGAACAAGTTCTCAGAAAAGACTTAGGTAAGACTTAGTCCGACAATAAGTAGTCAATGCAAAATCTTCCCCTGAAAAATCCCATCGGGAATTCAACTATTAAACAAACACCAAGCACTGTAACATTTGGCATGGAGGAGCAAATGTCCATTACTGCTACAAAAGCCGCATGTGAAGTGGGACTTGTTATTGGATATATAACTGTGTATTTTTTGGTAGGGGAACTGGGTACATATTTTCTTTTATTACAGATAGATCTTAATATTGAAGTTAAATTTAGGTCTTTGCATATTTAACAATCTTGTGTGTTTTAAAATGCAAATAATAACATTTAAAACATTCTGAATTTACTTCAGCACTAAGATATTTATATTTCAAACCTAGGATAGTTTACAGGTTCTTAGATTAACTTTGCAGACAGCTTGTAAGCGAGTAGGGGTAACTTATGTGGTCTGGTGACATGTTTTTGACAATCTGTTGCCAGAATATCTATCTACCAATAAATTTATCAGTAGTTTTTTTTTTTATTAAAGAGAAAATTAATAGCAGGTTTTGTTTCCCTTTTCTACTTAAGGAATGATATAGATTGACAGGTGGCTTATTTTGTTGTTGTATTTCTTCCCTATGTGTTTGTGGTGGTTTTTTGTTTGTTTGGGTTTTTTTTTCACTGCAGTATTTGCAGCTTGATTTGAAATACCTGAAGGAATAAATTCCTTTTTCAGTGACGAGGATTAAAAGAAAGCACCAAGGTATTACTATAGTCAGGCAACATTACTTAGTGTCCTATATTAAGCATTACCTGAAAGTTAAGATTTGCATGTTCCATGTTAATTATCCCACCTATAATTATACCCCCTTACCACAATACCCTAATGAAAGTGCTATTTATATTAGTAAAGCATTACACTCATAAGAACAACTCATCACACTGGGTTTCATTCTACATAAAAACCCCATAACATGAACAATGAAAAAGAATAGCTCTACCTGAAGCAGAAAGCAAGTGTGTCTGGCAGCTTATGGAAACACAGCACATCCACAATCATATTTGACTGCAGACTGAGGGGCATATCATACCTCAGTCAACCTCTTTTTCTCCCTCAGGGATCTTTATTCTCTTTATCTACTCATTAGCATGTAAAATTAACACTGTTCTTGAGAATATTAGCGATCAGAATTTTAGTAATGCTCCTATCAATGATAATCTCACTGCATTTTCCAAGACAATTAAAGAGACAGTAGAATTATATTGTAAGAGTCCTGTGACATCCATATTTCTCAAATACTTGTCCTCTGCACTTTTGCATGAGACTTTTAAAAATAGCCCAAACTATTGCACTTCAGAGAGATAAATTTATTTATGCTTTTTCTTATTGCAGTTACTGTAATAGTTGACACTTATCAGTAATATTTAATCATGGTGTAGAGTTGATTCAGAGTGACTTATCTGAAAGATCCTAGCCTATCTCTTTAAAATAAATCTGTCATATGTTCATAAACAAATATAGAGGTCACATAATGTTAGTTGTCAAGGCTGACTATTCCCTGACTTTTATTTTAAAGCATAGAGAGACCAGGCTTAATAAGAGAACAGAACTGATGCATTTAAACTACATGCTTTTTGTCCTTTGATAATTTAAAAATCCTGACTGCTTAATTTGACAATAAATTAAGCACCAGTGTTAAAACTAGATTTTCATTGAGACTGAAGGAATAATGTCCCTGTTAGGAAGAAACGACTGCAATGAAGAGGTCTGGTTTATTCATCTTCATCTTAATTAAGCTAAATGACTATGGATTTAGATTGAAACCTGTCTATTCCTAGCAAAGATCAGTATCAACAAATGGGATTTTTTGGTACCTACAGAAAAACAAATTAATTTGCCTATTTCCCTTTTCATTTTCTCCTTTGCCTACCACTAGGCTGACATGTCTTACCCATGCTGTCCTAAGTCCTTGGTGGTGAGAAGGGATCAGACTTTGTGCAAAATGGAGGGACACTGGATGCTGCTTTCTGACAACTGAGGAGACATTAGATAGGCAGCTTAGAAACCTTTTCATTCCAACTCTTTTTTTGGCAGTTACCTTCCAGCAGGATGATAATGTCAAAGACAGCCACTGGAATAATGCAGAGAGATGACAGCTTGTGAGATGGAAATGCAAGCAGGCTGTGAACATCACTCTCTTCTATTGTCCCCCCATAAAAAGTCTGTGGCCAGGCTCTGAAAAGAAAAAAGAGATTTATATAAAAATATTATTTTTATATATATACATGTATGCATATATAACATGAAGTATAATATCTCAAGCGATTTTTAATACTCAGAATTAATTTCTTAATAGGAAAGTAAAATTATATAATAATGTACTTTACTAAAGCTGTTCCATGGCAGTGAGCATGATTAAGAAAGAGTAGTTTTCATCCTATAAATTATATTTTTAAATTAAATTTTAATAACTCAGTAATACTGTCATTCATGTTTCCTATAATTTTAATAACTAAATTGGTTACCTTTCTAATCTTTTCATAAACTGAATTTCTATCCTATGACAAAATTGAAAGTAGTGCTTTTCCCAAATTACCCACTTATAAAAATTCAAGGGAAATTCCTAGCAGATTTAGTTTTCACTTCACATTTAATCTTCCCATTTGTGTTTATAGAGGTTTTCTCTGGTTCTTGTTTCTAAAATGTACCTCCTGGTGAACATTCGTTACTGCTGAACCCATATAAGCAGACATTTATTGACACTGTTAAAATAAACTTAGTCCCTACAAAAGAGAGCTTGATTATACATTTTAATATGTCTATTTATCTTTGTATTTCTGTCAGAGTCAGTAAACAACTTGAATAGCTCTCTTTTATTGGCTGTAATGACTCGAGTGGAAGAGCTTGGCAATTATTTAATTAATTCCATTAAATATTAGTGCCTATGGTTGTCAAGATATTTATGATCACCGGAAACAATCCCGGAGTTGGTTGTTGGACTAAATGTGTAGGCAGTGGTGCAGTTTGAGGGCTGGGGTATCACCAGTTTCATTAAAGACACAACCCTGTAGATGACCTGGGGCTCAGCTGGGGACAGAGTAGCTCCGTAGCAGAAATGCTTGGACACAGGTGCCTGTTGCACTTGGAAATTTGAAATCCGCTGGAGATTTAGTGATGGTTTGGAGACCCAGCAGGGCCCAGTGAGCAGGAGAGGGCACTGCCCTGGCAGGGAGACACTTACAGAGCCCAGGACGTGCTGATTCAGTTCACTCATCTTTTGGACCTCACGCATATTGGAATTCATTCCTCTCTTAAAAATCAGTGCCTTTCCCTGAAAAATAATATGTGTTTTATTTCATATTTTGCCACGTGGTATGAAGAGGAGTTTGTGTCTTTTCCTGCCTACCTTCTTTTTAAAACAGAATTCCATACAGTCTGGAGTAGGTGTTCTATGTGAATCCTTTAACTGTATTTAGGAGAGCAAGCACAGTACCACAATTAGAAGAGATATTTCCTGGTGTGGGACACTGTTAGATTATCCCAGTTTCAGAGGAAATACGGACAACCATAACTTTCTGAAGTACCCATTCCACCCCAGACTGGTGTGCATTAGGTACAGCTCGTTGTCCCCTGAGCAGAAATATCACCAGAGGCAGAGTTTGTAACAAACTGTATTCACCTACTGTTAAATTTTCTTGGTCTTTAGTTTCTATTTATGAAAAATAGCATTTCATCGAGGAGCTCTCATTTGTACAGAATTAACTTCTAAAAGAAGGAACCTGAGCTGACAGAATGTAAAAAAAATCAGCAGAATATTGTTCTCAGGCCTGGAGTCTCACTGCCATCAGTTATCCTCTGACTTACACAGCACTAGTGTTTAGTTCTACAGAATAACAAGATACACTTTCATTTATTTGTATTAATGGATAGGAACTTACTATCTATAATTGTAATTTTTTGAACTTTTGTCCAGAAAAAAATCCATACAAAGTCATGTACATGGATTAAATTGCATACCTTGCATGTGAGCTGTACACAAGGAGTAAATGCTAGAATAAAATGTTCTCTTAAACATCCAGTGTTTATTTTTTGCTAATGCTGCTATGGTACAGTCCTTCCCTGAAAGAATGTCATGCAAACACTACAAATCTCCTTTGGAAATCCACAAAACTTTGAAAAGGGTGTGAGATAGATAATTTTTACCCCATGGCATTCAAAAGACAGAAAGTGGAGCAGAAAAAAACTCTCAGCTGTTCAAAAAGTGGCTGCATACAGTTCCAAACACATCTTGTAAGCTCAAATTTTGCTAATCCTAAAGAAAAACATTTAAACAAAGTTCAAAGAAAAATACTGAAAAAAGTTCAGCGGAAATGGTGTCACTGGAATGTGTACAATTTTTTGGACATTACATAACAAAGGATAAATTTGTGCTGGCAGAAGATTGGGTGGAAAGAGCAGATCAGCTGTTTCATTTACTAATTTCAGTTAATTTGATTTTGTAAAGTACAGATTGATTAAGAAGATTGCAACAGTCTAAATATTATATGCTTCTTGGATCTTTAAATTTTCATAGCTGCCAATAAATCTCACATTTTATCAACAGATAGTTGTTTTAGAGATCCTTCCAGTGATATATTCTTTTGGAAAGTGATTTTAGATTGTTAAGAATCTATGACCAACTGCACCAAAACAGTTTTAGGAAAGGGTGTTTCTTTTTCTAGGCCAACTAGTTAGTCTGTTTTTATCTTTCCTTCTAGGTTTGCAAGCACAATTTAGTCTCTCTGCCAGATCACCCCTTGACCTTCTGCTGAGAATGACATTAGTAACACCAATTCTAGTGATAGTTTGTGATGTGGATATTTATCCACTAAAGCTCTGGACCAAACCCATCAATTCATTTCACACAGGGGACAAAACAGCCATTGGGCAGCACTGACTTTCAGCCTTTACTGTCTGGGGTCAGAAGGGAAGAAATGACCTTTACATGAACAACGCTATGGCCTGTCAGAGCCATTGTAGTGAACACTCATTTAAGATAATACTCTAAAACTGATGAGGATACACCATAATCACTAATCAAAGAATAGCTTTAATGCCTCAAAAATGTGGAGCAAATTACAGCCATCAGAATAAATTACAACTGATTTTGAGCACTCATTGAAGGAAAAGTTCAGGGGCCATGACAGAAAGAGACCTTGGGACGGGTTGATGCATCATCTATACAGTCTGTTAGGTCATGTCTTGGCTTTATATTTGCAAAGGGTTCAAAATACCTATTAAACATTTATAATTTATTATTTTTTTTATAGTTCTATGCCACCCTTCGCACTGATTGACTTATTTTAAAAATGGTATGTTTTGTTCAATATTGTGTGGCATGTGATTAGTGTATGTGAGTGTGAACACATTATATCCACATATATATATGTATACAAACATACTGGGTATATATATTGAGAGAGAATGTGGTTATTAGGTTTTTTTGCTGTTATACCATTGTTTGCATGACTTTTTCCCCTACTACTTCCACTGAGCCTTCCTAAGATAAGACCCTGAGGCAAAATATCTACAGGTTTATCTGCCATTTTGACATTCCAAATAATTCAGGAGGAATACCAGACTGTTTCTCCCATTTTCTTTTCTTACTTCCCTTCCTCCTTCCTTGCAGTTTTGTAGCCTTTATTCATAATATTAACCTTTGTTTTTTTACCCTTTTGATTTTAATCATCTCATCCTTTTGTTGAGGCAGTTAAATCGATGCTAAACAGCCTTAATTCACAGGTTGCTTCCACTCCTGTTGCTGCGAGCAAAACTCAGCTGCAGTTAGTTATGGTGTTGTAAAACTTGTGACACCAGTTACCTGCAACATAGTAGTAGGTGCTTATGACATCCTGAGTATTAATGCTTCCAGCCAATCTGGAAAAGCTGCCATGTACAAGAAAATAAAACACTGATGGTGTTCTGTGAATGAATCAGGGTTTTCAATGATGGTGTTTAGGGGTTTTTTTGTGGGGGTTTTTGTTTGTTTGTTTGTTTTGTTGTGGGTTTTTTTAATATATGTGTTTTAAAGTGGTACAAAAAAATTTATGCAAAAAGAACTCCAGAAAAATCTTAATTAATTCTCAAATAGTCAGGGACATGCATCAAATCTGTATATTAAAAATCTGGCATTAAAATAGTAAAAAATTAAAACTGAGCTTCATTATTAGTTTTCCACTGACTTTTCCAGCAACAAGACTGGGAGCAGAGCAGCATCCAAGACAGGAGAAACAACACCACTTCATCTCTGGAAAGTGCACATATGACTGAGGGAATTACCTGCACAGACAGTATGCTAATAAAGTGTCTTGGACTATATTAAATTGGACTGGCTATCAACTGGTTCCTGAAGGAAGAAAGTTTGGTATGTGAAGCTGTTATCTGTGGAAGACTTTTTTTCATTTAACAAGTAATTCACTGCAATTAAAATAAAAATGAAATGGCTTTCACTGTAGTATCCTCAGAGAGTTTACCAAACCAATATTCTAACTATGTGAAGGCAGAGTAATTTTTCATCCATCAGGTATTTATGGAAATATGTCTATTCTTTCCCAAAGCAAAAAATGATACATTTTTTTAATTACATTTTCTAAGCAGGAAGATTTTTCGTAATAGAAAATTTTACATAGTGCATAATTTATGGATTCTGGGAACAGGTGATTAAAATTATGTCCTCAGTAGAGGTGGTCCAAAGAAACCCTTGACATGCATTAAGATCACTTTTATTTACAATATATTTTTGATTTTATACAGATGTATGTTCACATGGAATTTTCACAGGACGAGAAAGAACAACACTGTCTGGGTCTATTTGTGTTTATAAGTCTATTCTGTGTTTACAGAGCAGTTTATTTTATGTTCTGCTTTTTAAAAAAAAATCAATATGGGCTGTTTTGAAAACAAGAAAACTGTAATTAAAGGCATTGATGGATAGTTACATTAACAGCTCGTCAACAGCTAATCCGAGACCATCTGTTCTTCAGTGGTCTGAAAAGGTTAACAGCATATGGATGCCTCCACTTGCCACATACTATAACTTACACTTGCCAGGCTGAGGGAATGGTGTTATAGTGCAGGGCTTCTGGCAAAGCACGTTGTGCTGAAGTTCAATTCGTGCTGCCAGAAGTGGCCACATAGGACACAGTTTTTCCAGGCAGGCACATCATTAACTAGTGTAATTATTATTACTTTTACTTTTTTGGCAATGCGGTTTAGGCAGACTCAATCAGCAAGTGTGTGTATGTCAAGCTGAGAGACAGTTAATAGGTGTTATTGAGGTTTTGGACTTTTTATTGGTGAGAACTGTGGATTTAAAAAACAAAACAAAACAAAATCAAACAAACAAAAAATCGCCCAGCCCCCCCCCAAAAAAAAAACAAAAAAGGAAAGGTTTCAGCAATTTCCCAGAAAACACTGAATATCTTCAGAAAAACTCTGAAGTTGATAAATGAACAGTGCATTACTTATCTTCTACTCAAAATGGATTTTTAAAAATTAGTCCGTGTATAATAAATTTTCAATATATTGTAGTCTCTGGGGCAGACCTGTTGTGTTTGTGTGGAGGTGTGGTGTTTGGGTGGAGCCTGGCACAATGGATTGTGGTTCCCAATCAACCCATGATTAGCAGTTCCTGTGAGGTGTTAAAATCAGGGCTACAGCTGTGCCTCTGTCCAGCTCCAGGCTCTGACCTTTGGGCAGCCTCTTCGCTGGGGGTGGTGTGAGAAGAAATGACCATGCAAGTTATCTTCTCCGTTTGTTCTTTCCCTCTTTATCATCAGCGTGGTTTTCGTCACAGAGGAGAGAAAAGAGACATGGAAGAGGTAATGGTAGTTTTGTCCTTTTGTGTGTGTGTATACATATATAGTGTTTAGTTCTTTAATGGTATAGTTCTTAAACTATAGTTAACAGGTCATGAACTCTGCAGGGGAAAATTAAATTGTGTCCGTTAAAATATTATGGGAAAAGGTTTCTCATTTTTGTGAGTATATGGATCGTGGGATAGCCATAAAGGAAACTGAATTGGGAAGAAGGTAAACTATGGTAAATGCAGGAATATGGATTAAAGAAGCAATTGAGAAGTTATCACCCATGCTATTTATTCTCCCACAGCAAAGATATCTTCATAGCAGAGAGCTTGGTCTTCTTTCTACCACGCTGAAGAGAAGTGGTTGTGGGAGAGCATGGGTTATTTCTCTCAACTGGGTAAAATACTTGAGGGCTTTTGTTTGGCTGAGTTTACGTATTTGACTCTAATGTAGGCAGATTCACTGGAAGGTAGAAAATCTGTTTAAGAAGCTGAAGAGGTGAACTGTGTTGCAGTGACTCTGCTTTTAACAGTGTGTAAGAGCTAGCTAAAATGTGTCAAGAATATGCTGCACTTCTCCTGTAGGACTCTTCATCCTCTGCAGTAAAAGCACGAACCTGTCACAGCATTTGTATACCTGAGTTAATCAATCTACATCACTTATGGAGTCTGAAATGTGGGCTTAGCCTGCATTTTAGTTATGTAAGGAATGGGTTTCTGCCTGCACCAGTGTTACATTCTCAGTAGAGCTGTCTCTGAGGGCAAAAAAGCCAACAAGGTAACTTCTCACAGGGTAGCAAATGGCATATTTTCTAATGTATTATCACAGAATGAAGTAGAGTAAAAATCGTTTAACAATGAATCATCAAAAATGTCTCTGATCAATTTAAAAAAAATCACTAAAGTATTTCTGAGTGGTTGAGCAACCTCTAGAGCAAGACATAACACTTGCAACTGTGAAAAGAACCAAGTGAACAGGGATTATAAATTAGAGAACTTTATTCATAATAGTATCATAATAGGAACAAGCAGAAGAATAATATTACTCTATCAAATACGTATCTGGATTCCTATGAAAGGCATGAGAAAGAAATTGAGAAATATATACAGTGAGAAAGAGGAACTGAAGGTCTTAGCACAGGATCAAGTTTACGGTGTAATACTTGGATTATTACATTGTAATGTATGGATACTTGAAGGAATAATTCCCATAGTATAGATCTTAAATAATATTTGAATTTGACAGGGGTATAGCTTGCCAAAAAAACCCAAACCAACCAACCAGGTTTTTAGTTCAGTTTAATTACCACAACATATATAGATAAAAGACAGACTGCGCAGGAAAATACGGTGGTGGAATATCACTTGGGAAGATGGATCATGAAACAATAGAGTTTGTGCTCTTCAGGAAAGAATGGAAGGCAATGAAATAATGGATTTCAATAAACTTGGGTAAATCACGGGTTGTGCTTCATGTGAACCTAGAATGGGTGAAAGAAGGTTAGAGAGACTGCAAGGAAACACGGCTTTTATTTAATTTTTCATTCTTTTAATGAAGGAAGAGGAAAATAAAGAGAGACAGCAAGTGTAACAGGAGTCCAATTTGGATAAATTAGGAGTTGTTAAATCATCTTAAAAATGTAGTACAGAAGAATTGAGGTTAGTGAGAATGAATATATAAGTGCAGAAGTAGGAAGGTGAGTGTACAAAATGAGATGCAGCTATGTAAAAGTATTCAGACATTATTTCTGTCTGCTACCACTAAGGAAAAACAAATTTTTTTTAATCTCAGTGAAAATAAGAAGTTACGGAGCAAGAACTTTCAGGCAGTACAAATGTTTGATATGTTTTTCCTTGACAAAAAAGGCCAACTGTGATTTCCTGAATGAAGCAGTTAATTCAGAACATATCAGAATTGGGGTGTATGTTTTCAAGACTGTTGGACCACATTAAATTAATCCCGAATCAATCTCACGGCCATTCATGATGATCTTAGAGGTGCTGGAGGACAGGTGAGGCTGTGGAAGACTGAAAGTGGCATCTGCGAATTTTGAAAACATAAGAGCAGGAGAGAATTACAGGTGAGGGAGCCTAATTTCTATTTTGGGAAAAACAATGAGCTAAACATACTACTTTTGAACACCTGCAAGTTAACAACTATCAACAAGAGTTTGTCCAGAACATATCTTATAAAGCCAATCTAATTTTTTTTCTGTGGCAGGATAACAAGGCTTTGCATAGAAGAGAAGCAGTGGATGCATAATCTTGATTTAAAGAAAAATCTTTTGAGACTTTTATAACATTTTCCAAACTAGTCTAGGGAAGTTAACCCAAAGTTTATGTGTAAATGGTTAGAAAAGAGCACTCAAAAAGCACTTATCTCTATTTTACTTTCATTTTGTAGATTGTATCAAGGAATTTTCCTTAGGAATCTGAGCTGTGATCTGTTTCTACCAAATTTGTTCATAAATGATTAGGATGATGGAAAAGATAATGTGCTTGCCAGATTTTGATAATCTGAGAAAGATTGCAGTGGGGATAGGAGCAATATTTAATTCTTGAGGTAAATGCCTGAAAGAATAAAAAAAAACACAAAAATGCCCTCTTGCATAGACAGTGATGATGGGCTGCAAGAATACAAAATGAGGAAGAGTTGTCCAGCAGGACTTCTTCTAGAAATTATTTGGGGAATATTTTGGTTCACAAATATTTTGTATCAATGACTTTGTGCTATTTCATGGAAGTAGCTACACTGAGATTCTCGAGCAGACCTGGCCCTGTACCAACAGGCCTCTTGAAGAGGCACACCTCACCTAGTGCAAGATCACTTTATTTGCTGGTTTTTCCTTACAATGTTCTTGTTGTAATCTCCAAGCAAATATGTCCCAATGAAAGTGCCCAGGGTGCACAGCTGAAGTAGGTGGAAGGGCTTCTTACAATTAAAACTTAGGAAGGTTGTCCTGTACCTTCTCAGTCCCCTTTCATACCCATGAACAGACATATGTGCTGGTTGCCTGGCTTTAATTGCCAAGTATCATCATATTTTGATTCTGATGCCTTAGGTTTACTGCACTGTAGGTCCTCTGATATGTTTTGAAGTAAACTCTGCTATTGATACATTATTAAGTGGATATGGGGTTAGTACATCCTTAGAGTAAAATTTTTCCAAGGGTTATAATTGCTTCAGTGAGAGGCAGGTTCTGTTTGATTCTAGACATACTGAAGATAAATATTTTGCAGGCTGAATTTCCAAGTACTCTCCAGTACCTTACGTGACCATGCTGAAAGTTCTGTTTACATCTACTGCATCAAGAGAAAGATGTGTACTGGTATCACTGTGCATAAGGCACTATTATATTTTGTCCAGTCTTCTAGGAGGGGGAAAAGGAAATAATATGGTTCCAGTGATAAATCCTTCATGTCTCAATTGGAAACTAAAACACAGCTTGTCAGCTTCCCCACAAAAAGTTTATTTGGTCATGAGAAAGTCCAGGAAATCTGGGATGTATTTGGACCTTAAATGTGGGTGCAGTGCCTTGTGAGTGACATTTGGAGTAGTACTGCTGTGTCTTGTCATTGTAACTGAAATCCTTGACAACCTTGTTGCCTGGACCCCAAAATGCTAGGTTTAGTCTCCTTTCCGAAGGATTTGCCATATTTTATTTTTAAAATGCATAGATATTTTTGTATAATTAATTATTTAAATGACCAGGGAATGTAAACCTCGATGTTCAGCATTTGTATTGTAAAACCAAGCTGTTGTGTGTGTGTGTGTTTGCTTGTTTCTTTTGTTTGTTTGGTCTTGTTTTGGTTTGGTTTTTTTGGTCCCCTCTTTTTTTTTAACCACAAATAAGGTTATTGTCTCTATGCAAGTTCTCCCTATTCAATTCTGAGGGAAGTTCAGATCTGGATTTTACATACTTTGAAAATCATATTAAAGATAGTCTTCATATATTTAGGGACTTGAATTTTCCTCATGAATGCAAATTCTTAACAATTTTCTTACAAAGAGCAGTGTCTTTTTCATAGGTTAACATTATCAAAGTTACTCTATAGTTTAATTACAGTTTTGTGTAAGGTTTAAAAGAAATAGTCTTGCAGGGCCTTCTGCTTCAAAAATTGAAATTTACATTATCTGAAATTTACATTATCTTGAAATGCTACATGAATGCCTTTAGCATTGCAGCAGAACAACCTAATGTAGAAATATGTCCTGGCCTATGAAAGTCTTTATAACCACTTTGATTTAAATATGTTCATCATAATTATAGCAAACTAACCTTCCAGCCTTCTTGCAGGTGTCTCTAATTTATAAGCCTTGGGCCCATTTTTCATTTGGACTTTTTAAGGTTGTTTGATTTACTTTTTTTTTTTTTTTAATAAATTGGTCATCCTCATATCTTAATAAAACAAAAATTGAATTATATGCACTACTAAGCAAGCATGACAGAACTTTTGCCAGCAGATGTAAAGTGTGAAAACCCGTGGGAAAATCCTATTCATTTTAGGTTCCACTTGAGAACACTGCAGTGCACTGGAAATGGTTTCAGTCTTAACAGTACTGAAAAAGATAGAAGCTGGGGAACAATGGAAATCAATGATTTGAACCTAATTAAAAAGACCTGATAAAAATTCTAGAGAGCCAGATGGCAAAGTCAATTTCTCAGTATAATATCTGTGCCGACAAAGAATATGATTAGCTGTTGACATTCTGCAGGGGTAGAATGATCTTATCAGCAGGATGTCAAAGTATTTCTTTAACAGAATTACACTGTGCCTTTATAACTATTGCACACCTGAGTTAATGTAAATCATTTTTCTTCCAAGAAGTATGAGACAGAATGTTTTTTTTCTCAGATGTCGTAGTACAAAACTCACAAGTTGGATATTTTGATAAAAGCTTTAGACTTTGACTGCTGAAGGCTAGACACATATATGATTTGAACATTAAATCAGTCCAATTATAGCTGTTGGAAACACGAGCACTTTTGTGAGTATTTATATCTATATTTGTGTTCACAGTTTCCAGGTAGTTCTGTTCAATTAGGAATAAATTCTGGAAAAGGATGTTCCCTATACATATGTGTAGTCAAGCATATATTTCTGTGCCTTAGCTGAGATGTTCAGTTTTTGTACAAAATGCTTAAAAAGACAAAATGAATAAATGATGTGATGGCCCCATAGCTAAGTCATGCTGAAGGAAAGGTTTCCATGATCTTCTACCTGTAATAGAGGTTTTCATGTTAATTTATTGCTGTATTCAGAGATCTAGAATGAATGCCAGTGCTAGTAGGATCACGAGCTATTGAATTTTGGTTTAAAAAAATGGTCACCTGAGTGTTATTGATGTTAGGTTTTGGGAAAACACGACTTGGAAAGCTTTTTTTATTACCGAATTATCCAAGCAGTAGCTGATTCACTGCTGGACATTCCAAATCCCAGGGGCGCTGATGACTGGCACGAGCATAAACTGTTGTTTCCTTGCAATAACTCATGTCTATATGCTCAAGACTACAGTTGCAGCACATGTGAACAAAATTAGGAGAAGAAGCATTTAGTAATTGAATATATTTCCATATGTTAAGTGGCTAGGATTTCAAGGGCTGGTGATAATTTCAGCTGGGATTTTTGACTGATGCTGTTTCAGTCTAGATACTGGACAGTGGGGTTCACTGGTATTTGTGGCCAGGCTACATTTCACATTCTTTCTGTTTTCCCTGTGCTTGGTGACTAATCTTTCATTGTGCAGAGCAGCTTAGACATGCCAAATTTAACTTTTCTGAGGTGTTGCTAAATATATGTCTGTATGTGGCTTTCTTATTTTTTTCCATCCATAAAAAGAAGCAATCTGCATTAACTGCCTGTATTTCATGCATTACTGTTTTTCATTACATGCATCAAACTGGTATCCATTTTTATGTTTATAAATATTAGTGTTTCTAACATAACCATTACACATTTAGTCTTTTGAATTAAGATAATATAAAATATAAATTACAGTTCTTCGAAAAAGCCTCAATAACTGGTATTGGATGTCATGTGATTCAGGAAGATAAGTTATAAATTTTAAGAACTGATGAATCTTCCTTAAACTACAGTAATTAAAGTAGCTTTAAAAATCTGGTCTATGGATAAAACAGATGATAGAAATGTACACAAGTAAAACACAAGACTCGCTGACAAGGTTTGTCTGGCATGTAGCAAAGCCTACAGTGCAGTGGGAACAGTTCTGAGTAATTGAGCATTGAAATCTTCCTTCTTTATAGTTTTCAGATAAAATCAAAAGCAGAACTGCTGACTAGCAGTAATATTCTGATCCCAGCTTCAAAATCTAAAGTAACCTAAACGATTCCATTTCACTTCCATGTTCTAATTCCAGTTTCTTCTAAACACCCTCTGCACCCTTTGAATATGTCTCCTCTATAAATTTTAAAAGACTGGCTAAAAATAGGATGTGGCTCGTGGCAGTTATTGACTTGTGCCCTTTATTGAGACATTAGACCTCATTATGCTAATGTCAGAATTTATCTCTGTCCATGTTGAACATTTAAACAGGACTAACACTTCTTATTAAGTGATAATTGATGAGGTGACATAGAGGAGGAGTCTCCCTTAAACAAGATGTAGCTTGGGATAATCACAGTTCCAATAACTGATCACCAACTGGTTTTTGTGTATAAGAGCTGTCACTAATACATTATTGTATAGAAAAATACAGTTCCTGTTTTCACAGTGTAAAAGTTCATTTCAATTATAGTCCTTTCTCTGTCCTCAAGACCTGAAATCTCCCTACTGTGGAAATACTAAGTGTGGCAGCATTTAACTACTGCCTGATAATTTTCTTAATTAAAAGTGAAACAAATATGTTCTATAATAAAGACTATACATATATTTCCTTCATGATATAGTTCAATAAGGTATTTCATAACTGATTAGATTCAATCTAATCTTCCAGGATTTTGAAAGCTAAGTTTTTGCTTTTAATCTGTATTTTTGTACTGTATAGATATCAAGATAATATTCGTAATACAAATTACTTATTCAGTTTGTATTTTTGAAGTTGAAATTGTAATAATCATTCAGTCCTTGGAGTGAAAGTAGTTTTTCAGCCATTATTTCTTTACCCTTGTGTTCCCCAATCACTTTGTGTGTATGGTTTTTCTAGATCTACATTTCTTGACACTGTTTTATTGTACAGCACATCTGCAACACTGCTGGGAGTATATCTGATTATCTCATTACTGGATCAAAGCTTTAGTCTCTTGGGTCACAACTTTGCTTAATGTTCTCGTGCATACCCCTCCAGACTTACACTAAAAACAGCACTTTGTGCTCATAAAAGCAATTGCTCAGGACATAAGCAGCCAGAAAAGTAAAAAATGAAGCAGTCCAAGAAGTACTTGAGGCTTCTAAGTTTAAAAAAAAAAAAAAAAAAGAAAAAAACAAGTGGTTTGTGGTATCAGATTTTCATTGGATCTACTTACCAGATTGTTCTGTCATTTATTATTTTAGGAAGTAAAAACATGGGGAAAATGGAGCTTAAAGTTGAAGACTGTACTTTTAAAAATATAATTTATGATCCATGGAAAGAGAAGCAAGAACAGTTTGATTTTTTCGTATGCTGGTCTTTCTTTTACCTACATTAGATGAAAATGGCATTATTTTATGAAATGTGACAGCTTGATATTATGAAGCTATGATAGAATATAAGGAGGAAAAAAAAAGGGCTCTTGTTTCCTGTTAAATGGGAAAACTTTCCCAACTTTTCACACTCAATCAGTTGCCAGCAGAGGAGCAATCCATTCTTGAGATTTCCTGACAATAGGTAGGCAGGCACAGAGTCTGTATGAGATCCAGCAATCATAATACACAACTGAGGCATCTGGGGTTTTGAGGCCTGGTATGATGTAGTGTCCTCTATTAAATGCTTCTAATAAAATTATGACTGTAATCTTTGTGTTCCAGAAGAGTGCAACATTCAAATGTTATGTTATGGGAGCTACACAGAACTCCAAATGAGAACTAGAGTACAGGTATAACTTGTGTTTGGGTGTGTGATATAGTCATACATCTAACAACAAAACAGTTGTACATCTCTTGGCAATTCTAATAAAAAGATGTCAATAAAATGTCAATAACAACGAAGATGTCAATAAAAATGGTCTAAAAGTTATAGGTGCTGTCTACTGAGGAAAACTGGGCCATCATTGAAATTTGATATAACCTGAGAATCTGCCTGATGGGAAGATCAGAAAAATACCCATTTTCCACCTCAAGGCAGGAGGTGGAAGGGGCACGAGAGGGAAGAGTTTTGCAGATCCTCTAGCAAAGAAGATTTTAAGGCTTAAATAACTGCAGTGTGAACTTATCGCCACATGTAATATTGCCTCTTGATTTATCACCTTGGAAACAGCCTGAAGTCTTTGTTTTGTGTAGTAGCTCTACCGTGATTTAAAAGCAGTGGATGAGTGAAACATAGATCTAATAAGATTTAACTCTTCCGTGGTAAGAACGTATAATCAGATATTAATTGCATATTTCTGGCCATGATTTTTGAAGTAGAGAAGCCTTCCATTGTGGATTAACACAGTTCTTATCATTGTATCAAGTTTCATCTTCATACCAGTAAATTTGTTCTTCTGCCCTTTTGGGAGCTTTTTGCACAGAGTTTTTTTTACTGACCTACCAAGTTCTTATACAGTAATTTGACAGAAGCAGTGAAACATTTTTTTCCTTTTTTTTTCCTCCAGCTGGTGTCTATTTTCTATCTAGCATAAGCACTAATGGCATCTCTTTATAGCTAGAATGCTTGTTCCCTTGGGAGAAAAAACTGTCCAGATCTTTCCACCTAAGATGCTAATTTATTTCTAGAGCAACATGAAGGTACTTCTTGTTTACTACAAAGATTTTTATACAGATGGGTGACTGCAGTAGCTAAGAGGGTATAAACTGCATAGATCTCAAACTCAATGCATGTTAATATTCTGTAATCAGTAGATTCTTCAGACTACAGGAACTGTGAAATGGCCACTGAGCAGGCTTTCACTGGATTATTTCTTACTTTCCCATTATATTTCTGCTTGTTGGGGGGGGGGGGTTTGGTGGCATTTTTTAAAAAGTTTTTTACCACCTTTAGTACTGGAGAATGAACAGAGATGATATAAGTGCTTCTATTTTATACTTCTAAAAACTAATCACCAACTCTCAGTTGTGTAGAGTTTGGCATTGCACAGTGGTTTCAGCCCATGTCATATTTTGCTTCTGGCACATGGAAAAATGAAATCTTAAATTTCTTTTCTTTTTTTTTTTTTTTTTTTTTTAATGTCACCATCTCTGATAAGGAAAATTGAGTAATAATTTTAGAACATGCAAAAATGCCATTGCTGGATCTTCTGAAATTAAATTGTTTCCAAATATCACCATTCTCTTAGTGTTATATGATGTACTGTATTGCTGCTACTCTTCTATACCATATTTGAATGTTTTGAAACTTACTGAAGAAAGTGGTGCATGCTTGAGAATCCATGCAATAGAATGTTAAAAGCAAATTAGTAAGAAAATTGCTGCCAAGTCTTTTCAAAGAGAACAAACTTGCCTTAGTTGGTTGCCCAGAAGTTGGACAGTGAAAGTTCATATGCAAGACATATGAAGTAGAAGTGAGACCCCTCAGACAGACACTGGAAGAAGAAATATTTGGAAATAAGATGACTATGTATTTATGTGTCTGTTAAGAATTTATTAAAGGCCTTCTAGAATTGTAGGATTTTAATTAAAAAAATACTAGAACTTGCAGAAAGAGTAGAAGAAAAACAGGCATATGAACTGCTCTAAAGGAATGAAGAACATACTGAATTTTTATAAGGAAGTAATGTGAAAATGACATGATGAGCAACTGGTTCTTCAAGCCTGTGTTTTGTTTGTTTTCAGAATGTTTCACAGAATAAGCTTCACACAGTTTCCTCCTGGTTTTTTTTTCTCTGTAAGGGAACTTAATGTTGACAAATCTAAACAAGGAACTGAATTGTTAAAAATTGCTCTAGTTTAGTTCTTTTGAAAGGAACACAGGTTTTCAGAAATTCCTTAGAGTCCATTCTCTCTCTCAAACTCTTTTAAAGGGTTTGAAGTTTTGTGATTTGGTTATTATCCTGCAAAAGGCATCTTTGGTTGAAGGAGCTTGTGCAGTCTGCATGTTAAGATGTAGCACCAAACATGAGCATTTCGTCTACTGGTATAATGAGTATAAAGCAGATGTGAAAACTGCTTGAATTATGCAACCTAATTGTAGGATGGTTTTAGATTATTTTGTTTCCACTTGTGAGTCATTCACAAATCAATCTCAGATTCCACTAGAACACTAATGATTAGCTGGTATAAGGTAAATGATGTTAACCAACAGCTTTCACTTATGATTTCTTGCTAAGTGTTCATAATGGCCTCTATTCAATTCTTATGTTATTCTACCTTTTCTTATATGATTGACAATCCAGGAAATAGCTAAAAAAAGTGTGTGTAAACCAGAAAAAAATCTTGAATAGCTAAACAGCTGTAGGGAGCTATCATCTTTGCAGCAGAGCTTATTAATAACAAATACATGATAATAAAATAAACAGGTTCAATGTCTTCATGTTTCGGAAATTTTGGATAAAGAAGCCTATACTGCTTTTCTGAAAATATGTGTAACTGGCACTCATAAAGCTAACCTGATATTGTGCTGTTGGCTTGAAGAACTGCAAGAGCTGAGCCTCAAAAGCTGCTTAAATAACTTGAGCCAAGCTGAGGGATGAATGCTTGTGTTTGTGTGTCTGTTAGAGAAGTGTTTATTAAATAAACTGAAATAACAAACTTCTGTGGAAATTGATATACTTAGTATTTTCTCTGAGTAATCCTATAGAAATCCTATTAAACAGCCTGAATGATTCTGAATGAATTGTGGGAACCACAGCACATGTAGTTGGATGCTGTTCTATTTTTCCTTCTAATTAGCACAGAAGGAGGATTGATGTTTCTCACAGTAGTTCCCCTTTCGTGTTTCTTTTGTAATTTTTACTGGTATGAATTAATATTTAGCCACTTCTCTTTTTACTAAATTTTGTTACAGGTGTGTAGTATCAGAATTCCCCTTGAGCACAATCCTTCTAAGTGCAAAGCATCACGTATCTTAAATTCCTCAGGTTTGCTCTGTGAGCTGAGCCCAGTCAGTGCTTTGAAAGACTGTTCTTTAATTTTGCAAAGCCCTGAATTTAATATTATTTTGACCTTTTTAATATTCTGGGTTTAGAGTGTTCACCAGGCTGCAGTATTTCACCAAGTGAATGAGTGACTACAATTTAGAATTTGAATTGGGGATTTAAGTAGGAGAGGACCAAAATAAATTTCCTTAATCTGTAGATGAGATAGTTTAAATAATGATGGTTTCCAGATTGTAATTTTCTATTCTTCCTCAGCAACTTTTGCTTCTATAGTTTCTTCCTGGAAATCAGATCTTTTATTTAATTAAGATTATTAAGCTTGTGTATTAAAATTTTGGCATGTTGCTGTTATACCTATATGTGTGTCATAATCTGAGAAGTGGGAAGTACTTTTTTTCAGTGCTTCCAGATCTACTTTTGATCCTTCTTTATTTTGGAGGCTGTCAGCTCTTTATCTTCCTAAAATGTATAGGTATAGATGACTTAACAGAACAATTCATAGGTGTAGCTGTCAAATTGCACAAAACCATATAAAAATACACAAATCTAAACATACACAGTTTGGACTTATTTGGGCCATTTGTATCCTCTTTGGTGATCTTTTTCCTCCTTCCAGTCTTGTATATCAGAAATCAGCTGATGCTGACATTGGGGTAAATTCTTCACATCAAGGAAACAAACATTCTGTTTTCTTAGATTTTTGGACTGGGGAGAGTTTTGCTTCTCCTTAACTCACTTCACATTATTTGATTTGGTTGTTCTTCAGATTTCTTTGAATTTGTATGCATTTGACTTTGTATTTTATAGAATGTTTGAGGGCAAGACAGCTATATTGCAGGGTAAAGTGCATTGTAGGTTAATGTGCAAATGGACAATGCAAAATAACTTTAACATACGAAAGTATAAGGAAAATATTTAAATAGCTCTTGGTGGTTAGAGGTGTTAGCAAAATATTTACCCCAGAATAAGTACCTATGGAGTCAATATGTACTGAATTAACCATTTCAATTGGTACTGACTTGTACACTCCTCCTGTGATATACAGAAGTTGATTCTGGGGTCAGCAACTGTTAAGGAGTCCCTAGAAACTGTTTGCTGACTGATCTATACGTAATTAGGGAACAAATTGGAGGAGGTCATTGCAAAGGGCAATCCTTATATCAGAGGCTGTAGGGGATTATCTCATCTGTCTCATTGCTGAATCAGTCTTATCCCTTTTCCAACCAACAAAATTCAATTAACTTTTATGAATTATTTAGCCACACTGAAATCTTAGATAGTATTAATATTTGTGTTTCAGCCTTTTTTGTGCAAGGAATATAAAGTATTTCTTCTTTGTCATCAATCAAACTCCAATTGTAGAAAGCAATTTTCTATTTCACTGTTTTACGAAATATCTTCTTAATCACGCCTGATGTTGACTGAAAAATATTACATACTAACTATTGCTTATATTTAGATTATGAATTGCCTCTGGTGAATGTCAGGAATTCTATGTAACTTAAATGATAGGTTTTTAATTGTTGGGTTATTTTTAAACTTTTGGATTTTTTTACTCAATGGCAGCTTTTAAAAAAAACTTTAAAAACTTCAGTGCTACAAGATAAATTGCAATCTACTACTTCAACCCAAGAAGGGAGGAGTTTGAACAGTGTTGCTAAAGTATTTATTTCTCTGGCAAAGGAGTTTAGTTCTTATCCAAGAAACTGTGCTAGAGAGAAACTAAGAATAAAACAGGATTGACTTATAGACAGGAAAAACTTATTTTTTGAGTGCATGAAAAAATGAAAGATTGTCAGTCCTTCACTCACTTCCTATACTGTTCTTAATAGCAAAGATCTAGTCATCAAAACTGAGAAATTAGGAACTTGAAGACTTGACAAGCCAATCAAAATAATGTGAATGTCTCTTGTAAGCACTCAATGAAATAACAGACAGAAAGGCTTGGGGGGGGAATAACAAGACTGCAGGGGATAGTTACTGAGCCACTGTCGTCCATGTTGTGAAAGGGTAAAAAGTTCAGTGCAACTTATTCACCAGCTGTTTGTCCAAACTCCTGGGTGAGTATTGGAGTCTGCAGTAGTTCCGTGTTGCTGCTCCAACACTGGCACTCATTCCTGAGCTGGGGACTTTGTGTGGTATAAAGCAAGGTGAATATGTATGCAAAAATGAGAATCAGAGCAGGGACAGTGTGAACTGCATCTCTAGACCTTAAATAATTTATATCAGAATTTTTCTTCTCTAGTATTTTGGCCATTCCAGTTACACTGTCAGCACTTCTGCATGTAAATGAGTTATCCAGAAGCTATGTACTCTGCTTTCATTTGAACTGGGACAATATTACATGGCATCCCCTTTCCTTGAAATACCATATCCTTCACCATCAATCAGGTATTTTATCAGTCCCCTCTTGTTTCTCTTGAATTTCTTCAGGTCGATTTAATATTAAATTTTACTATGACTTTTTATGGCATCCTTTCCATTTACTTTAATTAAATGTCTGAACCTTGTAGGGCAAGATAACTTTTATTAAAATTAATAAATGGGTGGTCCTTACAGGTCTGCATATAGTCACTTGTAGTTTCTCCTAGTTTCACCAAAGCCCAAGACTCTAAAGATAGAATAAGATTGTAGGAGAGATGGAAATCTGAAGACTGAAGAATTCATACCATGAATTTCAAATGCAAGTAGCTAATTTTTTTCTTAAGGAAGCACAAGTACAGCATTACCAATCAAGCTGGAGAGACACCTTTTTGAAACTTCTCAGTCAATCACATATTACTTAACAAACATGATTGGGTAAGATAGAAATTTACTTACAAAAGCACAGAAGTTTCCACTGAAATTTGCCATGTTGATTGTAGATGTTGAATAATTTAGAAGTCTCAGCAGTGCTACCAATGCCAGTAAGATATGCTAATTCCTAGCACAAGAATGTGCCGTTCAGTACCTTTGATTTCACTCTCTGCACTTAGAACAATCTTACCTTTCCAGTGAATAAAACTCAGAACTTATTTTTCTTAGTGTCAAAAGTGTGTGATAGAACAGCAGCATATGTCACAAAAAGCAATATTGGGAGTTCTTTGTGTTGTACAATATTATAAGCTTAACTCTAAAACATAATGTAGAAAGATGCATGTGCTTTATCTTCTTCCCTTTCAGTCATTTCTCTTGCATTACATGAACAATAGTTGGGAAGTAGAAATTGTTTAATAATAATTTTTTTCAGTTGTGTGGGGATTTCTCACTGTGTCAATAGAAATGATTACATTGATATTAGCTATTAAAAACAGCACACAAAAATCAGGTTGCTTCCCTTTTCTCAGTAGTTTACAACTAATGCCTATTCAGCAATATAAATGTTATACAGATGTAGTTTATACAGCACTGTTAATTATTTGGTTAGTTAAGTAGCAATATTAACACTCATTGTTAGTATAGAACTAAATTAAGATTTCTGCTGTTACTTATAATAGTTCACTAGTTTTTCTGGAATGTAAACAAACTTGAGGTCTCAGAGGTCTTTTCCAACCTGATTGATTCTATGATTCTATATAAAGGTATGTTGGTTCTGTTAACCTGGTGATCAGTTTTGTCTTTCTTTGGCATATCTGTGGTCATTTTTTTTTTTTAAAAATTGAAGGCCACTAAGAAATGGAAGACTATACTTCAGTGGTAACTGAAGGAATAAACTAGAGAAAACACCATTTCCCACTGCTTATGAAATTGTCCATTAAGAAATGCAGTTCAGTAACACTAAGGTAGCCTTGCAATAAAATCCAGGGAATACAGACTTCTTGTTAGCACTTAAAAATCTGTCTATTAAAAAAATAAAGTATTAAAAAATATATGGATGCCTATAAAGCATGACTATGAGAAAATGTAATCATTTTAGATCTGGGATAGAGTGTATAGACTTTACATTGTGTGAATTAAAGTGTGTCAAGGCCAGACATTGGGTCTGATACCTAGAGAGACAGTGAATAATTGTACTGTAAGTGAATAAAAGAGTTCTGTGATAAAAGTGAACGTTTCCAAACTTAAGTTCATATCAAAATCAAAATTTTACAGTTTGAGTGTTTGACATGCAGTATTTTTCAGGCCTTTATTGTGTGTGACATTACAGTGCTTAAGATTGGCAGAGGGCACTGCACCCTGCTCTCCTACTAATATCAGCAAAGTCCTATTTATTAGGCTGTTTAGCTGTACTTGAACCTAATGAGAGTCTGATTGAGTAATGTTGAAATTTTTAAATCCAGATAGTGTGACAATAACTTAAAATTAATTTCCAATTCTTTCAGGCAGAACCCAATATCACAGTGTTAGTCTCCGTAATAGAAATGAAATCTGTAAAGACCAGTTTAGGAGCTTATGAAAGACTGGTTTGTGGATGAAGTATTTTCTGGTAATGATGGTTAGGCAGTCCAACTTCCTGACAGAATAAGTGGTACTGAGCCTAAGCACTTTAAAGTTTGAAAAACCTAATGAGCACTACCTTATTAAGAAAATTTTAAGCCTGCTTCAATGAAATAGGTCTATTCAAATAAAAAGTTTTAAAATGCTGTACAAATAGCAGAAGATATGGCAAATTTTCACAAGCTCCTATCTATAGAGCTATAAAGTTTATAACATTACCCTGATACAGCAAACAGCAGTTAAAATGTCCACATTTCTAAGTAGTTTTCTTCAAAATGACTAAAAGCAATTATATTATTTAAAAATATATAAATGCCATAAAGTTCAGGAACATGCAGGTAGAGTGTTCTCTTTCCATCTTAGTTAAGCAGGTTACAACATAAGTGCAATTCCTTGAAAGTATTCCATTTCCCCTTCAGTTCTTTGAATGGTCTATTTTCTGTACCCATGGTTATGACATGAAGATTAATAAGAGCACTCTGACTACAACAGCAGTGTCTTTTTCTCACATAAGCAGTGCTGTGAAATCTAAAACAAACAAAAAATCCTCTCAAGGAGTAGAAACAGATTTGAAAAGGAAAAACAGTTCTTAATTTTTAGAGTAGAATGTTTTATTCTATTAATTAGCTTTAAACAGCTTACAGGGGTTTGTTCTCTTGGTCACTCTGGCCTTGACAGGTTGGAGAGGTGGATCTGTGCAAACCCCATGAAGTTCAAAAAGGCCAAGTGCAAGGTCCTGCACCTGGGTCAGGACAATCCCAAGGACAAATAACAGGCTGGGTGGGGAATGGATTGAGAGGGGCCCTGGGAGAAGGTTTTAGGGGTGCTGATGGATGAGAAGCTTTCTTCAGCTTTGTACTGTTTTGTTTTACCAGTGCCAGTACAGTGAGATCAGTACAAACCCTCCAAAACCAACAGAGTAACCTGTGGAGTGGGAGGGAAATTATATTCATTCAGGTCCTTTCTACATTTGGATGTAGGTATAAGTGTTAGGTGACTGAAACGTAACTCTGTTTACTGTAGTTTTATTTTAATCCTCTGGGAATTCATTAGCATCTCTCTCAAATACTAGTGTTCAAATCCTGCCTATAGGAGAGCAAATAAGAAAGGTAACAGAACTGATTTAGTGCAAGATATTTTCCCAGGTTATGTAAATTCAGATAAAGAAATACTGCTTTGTTCTGGGTTTCCTCTGCTTTGTTGTAGTAAAGATGCAGAAAAAAATATGGATTTCCCTCTTGAAAAATCATTTATCAGGATGACAGCTGAATAATGAATGCAATTCACTAATATTGTACCATCTCCTCGTTGGGGATTACAGTGAACAGGAAGGGAGAAAACCGTTGTGGAGTTGTTTTAGGAATGGATTAGGTGAACTGCATGGTTTTGTTTCCTTGAAAATCCTATTTTACTACGACAATGAGGGTGCTGGTTGTTGTTAATAAAGTAAACAAAGGCAAACAATTCAGGTCTTAAATTGCCCTTGATAAGGTGGTCATGCTTGCCTAAGTTTTCTGTGTTTTCAGTAAACCATGAGGAATGGTGGCTACTCAGTGATATGTGTGTCCTGAATGCTGGATAGAAAATCTATAAATAACGCTGGAAATGCTGTTTCAGCTGAAGAATACTGCTTTCTTTCCTCCATGATTGCTCTCTGAAAGTTTTACTTTTAAAGGCAAAATTCCCTATAACTTAATTGTTTGTTGTATATATTGCTCATGTATATACTCACATTTCATCTGCATTCAGATACAATGTGTTTGTCTACTAACTGACCACCACTAGATTTTTTTTCTCCTAGAAGTTTGCTTTCTCTTACTCTTTGTGTTGGTCTGCAATATTTGTCAGCAAAAGGTAATGTGTCTGGTGTGGGAACTGTGTTGGGATGTGTTCACCTGAAGTAGGAGATGTCATGGAATGCTTAATGGTTGGGCTTGATAAAACATATGAAATATAGGGTACTTCCAGAACATTATTGGTTCTGCTCTGAAATCTAAAATCTGCTTTATTCACTACCGCAGCATAAAACAAGAATTCTGTAAGTTACAGATGGTCACCAAATTGACAATGCATTTACCGAAGCAGAAATTTCCAACCCACTGAAACTCTGCTTCCCATGTGCTCAAGAGACTCCTGGAATAACACAAAGTGACAATATGCACGGGTATGCAGGCGAACACATGATGCATGCAGCATATGTTATACCTTAATTTCAGATTGAGCTGAGGGGAATTGATAGAAAAAACATCATGCTCTTAGGAAAAAATCTTTTTGGTACAATCAAAACCCCTTCTCAGTTCCAATAGGATGGTCTAGAGATGCAGCTACTCAGTTCTCTGTTTCATGTGGAACACACCACTGTCCTGGCTACATAAATGGTAAAATGCTCTCCAGCTTTCACACAGCTGCCTGTGACAATAGTCAATACTAATACCAGTAGTTATCTTCATGGTTAATAACTACTGCAGTTTTGTTCTAAATAATGGAATTCTAGGCTTCTGATATATTGCTTTAAATTTTTCAAGTGGGTACTTACTCTCCAAATGTAAATTCATATTTACATACTGCATGTGGAACTTAGAGATTTGCAGTGGACTGTAAATGAAAACATATGGTTCCTCTAGTCAGTGCAGGTAAGAGAATCTTTTACTTCATAACATCAAAATAGTCTGCAAGTCCATTCATATAAACAACATATAAACCTAGGATATGAGAAATACACCCACTTTCATATATTTATATAAATACGTGTACACACACCAGTGGTGCTACTTTAGTATTAACGTGAACATATGTTTCAGAGTTTTACATTTAGATGTTTATTTTCCTTATTCCTCTGGAATACAGTTTAGAAAATTGGACTCTGCTGAAAATTTGGTGCTTAACCATCTGGTTTTAATCATCTTGCTTTTTAATAGGTATTGGTAGGTTATTTTTCCAACTATTATTTTCTTATACACATTCTTTGGTGTCAGGGCTGAGGAATAAGGATAGAAAGGGCAACAAATCAGGTGCCTGAATACAGCTGTCTAGAGCCTTCCACCTCCTGACCTCCACCTAGGCATGAAATAGGACATCTAATTTCATACCTTCCAGACCTGTTGGGACTGAGATCCCTCAGGGTATCTAATGTGGCACTGAATGCCTAAATTCATGGGCTAATAATGTCTATAAAGTAGCAGATTGCTTGACTAGTTCCTGTCAGTCCCAGTTGATTTATAGAGTTCTGCAGTTGTTGTTACTCTTGCCTAAGAATGCACACTTCTGAGTTTTGGCCTTCAGAAGAAATTGTAGTCAGATCAAAACCAAGGAAAAGAAGGGTCAGATCAAAACAGAATACAAGGAAATTAAGAAAAGTTGCCCAATTCTATATCTTATGATAAACTGTGATTCTTAAGAGTGACAAAATGACTTTTTTTTCTTTTTCTTTTTTTCCACCCCCCCAAAACTGAGAAGAAACATTTCAAATTTGAGCATATAATTCCATTGCCTCAAAATTATCCAGGCCAAAATCACTGAACAATTTCTGAAATTGCTCAGAAAATTAGCTTTCTGAAAGCTACTTCTTGTTTTAGAGGCACAGTGTTATTACAAAAAGAGGTATCCTTTCTCTTTCCCTTGGAGATCATCGGTAATAGCCCTCACCAAGATGTTAGAGAGCTAAGTCCAGTTCTCAGGAGGATAGAGAGTCACTGTCTATCAAAATCCTTGTCCAAATCCCCTCTCTGAACCAGGTGGAGAGTGGATTTATATATATGTATTCTACTACCCTGTTAAAGAAGTAGTAATTTCAAACGGATATTTCTGAATTTTTATAACTGGAGCCAGCAAATATATTTGTATAAAATATTTATATAATCTCCAACCCAGAGAAGGAATAAGTCACTAACTTGGTAACTCACCTGGGAAAATGGGCCACACAGCTATCAGTCTCTTCTCCAAGCCTTAAAGATTTATGCAGGGTGGAATAACTCCATATAAGATAATAAGAAAAGCATGCATCAGTAGTCCACCTAGGGCACTTTCTCCAGAAATAGTAAATGTGAGCTGAGATCAGTGCAGGCAGAGGTCTGACTGTCTGGGAAATCTCTCTGTGGAGTGAGCTGACAGAAAGACTTGCCATCTATACCATTTTTATGAATCTAGTTCCATGTTTTATTTTCTAACAGGTGCTCAAAAGGTGGCTTTTTCATTTAGGTTCAGATGGAAAGTTTGAATTGTTTTAATTTCTTTTCATTTGAAGTCCTCCTTTAACAGTTGTGTTTTTGTTTTTTTTTCTTATTTGACTTTATACAGAAACTTTTTGCCCCTGTGGTTTATCTTATTAGTGAAATATTAGTCTAAAATTTGTTCACCTTTTGGAAAGAATGGCCTCAAGCTCACCTATTTTTAGGACACCAAACAGAGACTGCAAATTAAGAAATATATTGCTATGACTAACAAGGAATCTGTTCTTTGTGTCTGGTGGTTTAAAAAAATTAATAGGTAGTTGGAGGAAGAATGGAATCTCTTTGTTCTGTTCAGCAATACTGTGATGGCAAAGCCCGTTGCCTCTTTCTCACTTCTAATTACCATTTAGAATAGAGGAAAGAAGAAAAAAAACGAAAATCATGGGAATTTTCTGACTCCCCAATTGCTTTTCAAACTATGGTACAATTGTTTCTTAATAAATAATGAATAAGGGGCAATAACAAGATACACCTTGTGCTGGAATAGGCATGGCATAACTTCAACACTTCATAGTCAAAGAAAAGGTGAGCATCCAGTCTCTCTGGAATTGCCAGCCTTTTGGATCATCTGGCAGAAAGTACCATATGAGAAGCACAGCTGGGTCTTTGTCTCTCAGGAGAATCAAATGAAATACCCTGGTGTCAGACTCAGCTGGCTGAAAAAAAATGCATGCCCAGAGTTGTCTCCCAGTTGCCTGCGAAATGCCTTTTTTAATCCATCTTGCACTAACTGGAATTAGTTCAGCATTTTAAGATTGATTAATAAGTATTTTAATAATATTCAGAACATGCATCAGTCCCAAAGAAATGCATAGATGTCATGAAAATTGCCATTGGAAAAATCAGACTCTTAAAGACAAAAAAAGCTTTGACAAACTACAGGGTTTACCATGATTTCTATTTTGTTATTGTAATAACAAGTATTTTAAGCTTTCATTGCAGTGATACAGAAATTAAAATATTTCCTAAAACTAAACATTAGCATATCAACTAAAAAAATTAAAAGGGAATAACTTGGCCTGTTTGACTACTAGATGGCTTCCATAGGCCCTGATCTTGCAAATACATGCATGGGTTTTTAACTTGCTGCTGGCAACTGGTACTACTGAAAGCTAAGAGGAAGTCTAACTCAAAAAGTCAGAGAAAAGCCCATGGAGGACTCATCTAGCTTTTTTTTTTTTTTTTAATTGGATTAACTTCATCTTCTGTTCCTCTGAACAGACTCTGACTGATAGTTTTGTGACAGTACAGCACTCCTATTGTTTCATTTTGTAATTGTTTTGACTGGTACACATGCAATTTTCATAGGTGGTGAGAATTGCATCTAACAAATATGGCCTGTAATTGTTGGGGTGCTAATCCAGTTAGTTCATTGATGTAGAGATTGTACTGGCCATACTTCATAATGTAATAATGTACATTACGTACTTGGATGACTGTAAAACCTCCAGGCCCCAAACTGTCACTCTGGATGTCAATAAATCATAAATATTAAGTGTCTATGGATAGGCTTGTAGAACAAAATGGTATTTTTTTTAAAAGTGAATTTTCAGTTCTGAAACTGTGGGTATGAACTCCAAAGCCTTATATCAGGATTCGGTGAAACAGTCTGGGGTTGAGGTAGATGTTCACCATCACCTTCTTCCATCTGCTCAGTGCTGTGTGATCTGATCAGTTGGAAAGTATCTAGACAGCTTGTTTTGTAGAATGAGTGTTCAGCTGCAGGTGCCAGTATGCAACTCCACATCTCTTCCTGTGTCTGTAGCATATTACTGAGACTGGTTAAACCTTTCCAAGTGGATTTGATGTTTTTTGTGTTTGTATTTTTTGTTTTCTTTTTTCCAGAGAGTCTAGTAGGCTGAAAATGGGAGTGCCTATGAGGAAATTAGCAATGTCAACTAATACTTTCTAAATATATTTCTTACAAGAATTTTAGTTGCTTAATGTTGAAATATAATTATTGTTTGAAATAGCAAATTGAAATATATAGTGTCGTGTTATTCCATAAAGCTTTATAAATTGAAAACATTTGCTGAAACCTAATATATGTTTAGGAAATATATCAGGGAAACCCATGCAGATTTTCCTATTGCAGTTCTTCTGAAATTTCTGTGCTCAGAGCACATGTTCTCTATTGTATTTCAGCATTAGGAAAAAAAATAACAAAGCCAGAAAAACTATGCCATTGAACTGTTTGCTTTTGTGAGGGTAAGAGCACTTGAGTTGCAGCAGGAGTTGAAGGTAGATGAGGAAAATAGGATAATGTGCACAATAATGTATTCATTTTGCATTTGAAATGTACACAGATTGCTTCAAAAATATTAAATCTTCACCTGTGCTTCCCTCTATCATGATGTATTGAATAGGTTTCAAGCTGGATTGTACAACTAAAAATAAACAGCAAGAATTCAGAGATGGAACAGAGTAAAGAAGGCAACTGCCCTTGTAAGCCACAGTTTTGGTCTGAGTATAATTATTCTGTTGGATCTTAATGAATTTTTTTGGCCAATTAGTTTCCTATATGAACCTCAGGGTTTGGTTTTTGACTGGAAAGCTTTAGCACTCACTCAAGTTAAGAGCTTTCTCCCATTGGTAACTCTGGAACAGTGTGGAAGTTGAAGCTGTCACATTCCAGACTTCACAGAGGAAAGGAACTAATGGTCTGGCTGTATTCTTCCCTTACATCTTATTCCAAAATACTGTGTTTTGAAGAATTTTGACATATTTGATATCTCTGCAAAAAGCAATCTTTTGGTTTTGTTTAGAAACTATATTCATAATTTTTCATCTTTTGTTAAATTATTTTTTGTTTACCTCAGAAAAGACATCCAACTGTTTATTGAACCATGAATCTTACCTTTTCTTTTACTTACCCCAGTCATATGATGAAGTTGTGAAGGATTTTATCCTGTAACCCACTCATTTGGTATTATCTAGCAAAGCATAAATTATAATAGTCTCTCTCATAGAAATTAGCTGGTATTTTATTTTATGGAAACATGAACATTTTGAATCAAACTCATCATGGAAATACATCAGGCATGAACTAAGCTTTTCAAACTCTCCCAGGGCTTTTAACAAAATATGTAAAATAACTTGTCCTAAACTGAACTTTCTTAGTTTAATGCTTATTCCTCTGAGAACTCCACTTTTATGGAACAAATCTTGATGTAGCCTTTTATTGAAATAGAATAATACTGGAAGATACCTGGGAATATATACATCTCACTGCAGTCATATCAGCTGTAATATATGGGAATATATTTGAATATTTTCTACATTAGCAAACACAAGCCCATTGGTGAGAATATATGGTTAAACATCCTGACATTCACTCTGGAAATATTTACCTAGTGTATTCATTTCCAGAGAATATTATTACCACTTTAAAACAGACCGTTGGAGATTCAGCTGTGATTACTTCTTTAGGCCGGTTTCAGGATTACTGTGTCAATTTATCTGCCATTATATGTCATGATGAAACTGTTATATTAAATCTTCCAACTCTGTCTTCCTCCCCAGTTCCTTCCCTTTCAAATATTATTTTTTGTAATATTGATACAGAATGATGACAAAGCCAGAGTTTTTTGTGTGTACTTAAGTTGTCATTTTGTTCCGAACACAAAATACCACCTGTAAGACAAATCCCAAAGCTTCTGGTTCCAGCGAGGCATTACTGGTTTTGGAGTCATCTGAAGCCTTACGTGCAGGACAGAGGGAATGATTTCTCCATCATCTGATAAGACAGTTCCTAAATGTGAATAATCTCAGTGTGTCCTGCTCACATGATTGCTCATTCATGGCCTTGTCTGAAGGACACACATTTTAGTCCACACATCAACAGCCCACATCAATATACAGTCTTTCGTATATCAGATTCCTACAGGTTTAGTGAACATTTGCAGTTAGGTAGAGAAGAGAGGTCGTGTTAGTCCTGTGGATTACAGAACTCTGTAGTATTAGCTACAGAATTGACATGGGAGAGGGCTACTGTGAGCTATCAGTGCTCCACGCCTGTACCCTATTGCAGCAGCAGTGCAGAAAAGCTTTAGTTAGAACCGATCAGGGGTCAAAAAATCTTATCACAAGGCAGGAATCTCTATGAAAGAAGGCTTCCTGTGGGTCCACAGTGTGTAGAACAGCCTGTCATTTAGTTTTGTTTGGCTTATTTAATGAAATTTCTATCTAAAGCAATCAAAGCATGCATTAGAGTCATTATCAGTTCTGTTGCTTTCCTTGTACCTGATTTGCAAATCGTCAGAACAATATCTTTTGTTCTATAATGAATTAATTGTATTTGAATCTTCTATCATTGGCTGATGGATCTCTTTGTTTAAATATAAATATGAAGATGCTGATTTATTTGGATTCCTGAATGCTGATTGTATGATAATTGTATCTTCTTGTGAATAATTGAATTATTTTCGTATTATGTTAATCTCATTTCCCTTAAAGTCTGCCTGAAAATTAGACTGACTTATTTACATGTAGAGGTGAATACCTAATCCAGAATGATCTATTTTTAGACTGTAGAAACACTCTTTTCAAATTTCTTCTGTATCCTTTGGTGATGCTGGTGAGAGCACTGTCAATGCAGCTGCAGGAAGTAATATTTTTCCAAAACAACAGTTCTTGAAGGTTATCCTGCTGTAACTCTACGGTAATTAATCCTACAGTGTTAATGTCCTATTAAAGAAAAAACAAAACAAAACAGGAAAGGGCTAGTGAAGAGGGTTAGGCCCACATTATACTACATATTGTATAAAATGTATGTTTGAAGTTTCTGCTTATGTAAATGGGGTTTTAAATAGTCACTAGCCTTTGCTGATGTTATCTGTTTGTTGCAGCCAAGTTATGAAATACATTGCATGAATCTTCCATCCATTTCACAGACAGAATCTTGTAATAGGAAAAAGGAAACACTCCATGTCTGAAACATAAATTTTATTATTAGCCTAGTCGAAGGCATAACACCCTAAACCCAGCATTAATTGAGTTATGATGATAGTATTTGTTCAAATTATATACTGTTAACATGAATATACGCAAACATTCCACTACGTTCCACTTCACCTCTGGGTCCTAAGGTCAGTGACTTCTCTCCTGGCATGAGCACAGGGTACAGAAAATCAATAGTGTCCTATGACCTTCACTGAGAGAACTGTGATACTGATGCTTTCTTCTTCGTTACAGTAAATTCTGCATTGGGTCATTTTATTATGTTTATTAATATGCTCTATATCTGCACTGGTGTGGAAATCCACTTTACATCCAAATTTACTACATATGGTTTTGTTTACATACATTGGACTCTTACTGTTTCCCTCTCTCTTATTTCTAAAATTGTTTTTGTGCACTTGCATTTTTTTTTGATGATCATTAATTGACAATCGAGTCAATTTTTGTTGCTTATAGCCCTGAGATGTCTGGAATCATCCTGCCATTGTAGTTTCAAGGCTACTGCTGTCATCCCATGCCTGTTCTCCTGTTTGTGGCCTTTTGGTTTAGGGTCATAGACAGTTTAGTCTGCACAGAGTAACTGTTCATTATTACTAGAGATTTGTTTCAGAATTATATATGTGTGACAATGGGCATTAAAACAGCAATAATATAATGCTAAACAAAAACTATACCAAAGTAGGTGAAAGTCATGTTTTTTCATAGTTCATTTTTCACAGATAAGCAAACTGAAAAAGGCCCCATGCAGGTCAGACAAATCCAGAAAAAGCATGACAAGTCCCAAGTAGAACTGATAAGTTTTGACCAGAAAAATGAATGACCTTTTCTCCAGTTGGAATATCAGTAAACATGAATGGTTGTTTTATTACTGAATACTAGAAATGTTGATCACATAATTTCCTACTTTACGCTATTCTGCCTCAGAAAAAAATGTATGAGAAGTGAAAATAGATTTATGATTTAATGCTTACTCTTGATCCTATTAAGCAAAATCCATAGCATTTTACATGATTTTGAGGTAAGAAGAAACCTATACTAGTTTGACTGGTGGGAAGTTTGTTCCAAGCTCAATGTCTCTGGTATCAGTAAAATATTTGAAAGGAGAAGGACACATGTTGGCATGACAACACTGCTTAACTTATATTTGTCAAGGTCACTGTAATTACTTAGCTGAAGCCATAGGTCACAGGAAAAATGTTATCAGAAGCAAAATTGTTCCATCTTCTTCTCAACTTCCAGGGCAAAGGTTTCTAGATAAATCAAGAAGTGCAGTTTGACTGGAGGAGCTCATTCTTTCTTGCCTTAACCTCAGCAAAATCTTCTATGGTCTTTTGTTCTTGTGTGTTCTGGATGTGAATTGCAGATTATTTTGGTGAAAATATCTTCCTCTTTTTTGCCTGTTGAAATGTCTGGGTATGAAAAGTGGATTGTTTACTTATTTGAGGTGTTATTCTTGAATGTGTTTCAGAAGTCTCTATTCAATATCTGAGACGAACACTACATGACAGCAGGTATTAGAATACAAATTAGTACATCAAACAATGGTTTTTTTTAAGAGAGAGCATTCAAGAACAGTGTACTGTACTTTACTGTATTTATAAAGTAAGATTGAAGGAATAAGTGTTCATTTGGGGGCTGAAAGGATTTGATGTTTTAGAACCAGAAGGCGAGTAGAACACGGTTGCCGCTGGATTGCTCCAAGGCTTGTGTTAGATCATGGTTTAACTCATCTTAAAAACCAGGAACTGTGGTCTCCCATAATCATTATTACATCTGAAAATTATTTTTGTCAGCACAAGGTTTTGATTTTTTTTTTGATCAAAGTCTAAATTACTTGATACCATTGAAGACTGTTCATTGAAGTTAAAGGTTGAAAATTTGTTCTCACAGAGGCCATGCTTTTCAGTAGGAGAATTCAATGGTGGTTAATATTTCTGCATCTCCAAGTTCATTTAACTTGCTTAAAAATACAAAGCAGTAAAGCTTCACAGATTAAACAGTGATAATTAATTTTGTAGCTAATAGCCTAAAGAACGACTGCAAAAGAAAATATTTGTTGGTATTTCTCCTCTCTTTCTTGAAATCTGAAATATTTTGCCTGCCTAGCTAACCAATAGACTTTAAAACAAAGATGATGCATCTCTATGCCATGAGCCATATGCTGATTAAGAAATGCCATGAAGAATATCTATTGGAAAAGGATTCCACTACAGCCTATAAACTGCTTCTTTGTTTTGACCATTGGCTGTATCTTCTAGTGCCACAGCCCTTTCAGTTCTCTCTTCAAGGAAAACTGAGCTGCAAACAGGTGTTAGTGATTTCAGAAAAGCCATAGTCTGATTCCAAAATGTGATTAAAAATTATGTTGATAGAGCTACTTGCTATTGGTGCTATTTCCAGACCATACTAAAAAATGGTTTTCTCTTGTTAAAAGGAGGGATATTATTGTCTGTATTGGATAATAATTTAGGAAACTATTATGAAACCTGTTTAAATTCTAGTTGATGCTTAAATTTAATTTTTAGTTTTTTTTCCTTCCTGTCCTGAAGTCTGTACACAGTGTTGTAAAATTTTTCATGTAGAATTTCACATGCAGGTTATAACATTTACTGTTTCTGATAAATGGCTTGTAAAAGAAAGGCATTATGGATTTAAATGGTATTTAAGTTTTATTTCTATTTTCTTCTTGGATTTATAATGTGCTTCTTCTATTGATCCATACCATTAATGCAGAGATATGCTACATTTATTTTCTGAGATTGATTGTGCTAAGTGTGGTTTGTTGGCTTTAACTGGGATGTGCATAAAGGGTCTTTGAGCAGAAGGAACTATTATTTGGAACACAGAAGTCTTTTCAATGAAAAAGTCCAAGGGAATGTTTCTCTGATGGTATAGATTTTAGATACTACTTAGAGTTATCAATAGAGCCCAGAGGGAAAATTTTGCTTTGCTTTACATGAATAGATTCTCAGTTGGTATAAATAGGCCTAACTCCTTCAATTGCAATGGACTTCCAGCACCTCACTGGGCCAATGTATGTAGTTTCTGCTTGGGAGAAAGAATAGCATTTCCATCAGCAGCTTTTCAGTTAAATAATCCAGTAATTTATCTGAGTAGCATTCTCAAAATAAAAATGTAGAACTGTTCCTGTTGGAGCAGAGAAACGGAATAACAACATTGTCTGAGCTCATACCTTGCTGAGGCTACTAATTGAAAAATCAAAACAATTTAAAAGACAGCAAAAGCAATTAGCAAAAGAATATAAAAACAGTGAAGTTTATCACTTGGAAGCTATCTTATTTGTTTCCCAGAAATCTTTACAAATGAAATTTCATTAGAAGTGTTTCTTTTGTAGTTTCACTTCGCTGAATTTGCCTAAAATAAAGTACCACAGATTTTAGCCTTTTGTGTTCTGTAGTCAGATCCATATATTGCAAATTGAGTCTGTGAAGGCTGTGGGCAGGTCTGTAGGACAGGTTGGTGAAAGCAGCTCTCTCGTACCTTGTGAGGTTCTCCATGAGCACTGTTGTATAAGGGACAGCACCTCTAAAGGCCACTCTATTTTCATTGACACTCCTTTGTCAGCTCGTACCTGAACTCTGCACAAGGACTTCATTCCACCTGCATGAGCATCAAGGCAGATCTTGAATAGTTAATGAGACAAATTGGATAAAACCCCAACGCACTGCAGTGTGTTGAAATAAATAAAATGTTATCTTAAAACTATCAACTCCAAAGCAGCACCATAACCCATCTCATGCACTGCTCTGCTGTCTATTGCCTTGAGATTTTGAGTCAATTCCAGGAAAAACCCTGGCTTCTGGGCTTATTTGTTTTCTCTATTGTTCCTAAAATGTTTTGCTGTTTTGAGTATTTATGGCTTGATGTCTTTTTGGCTGTCATCATTATCAAGACTTGTGGCTTATTGCTATTGATATAAAAATTTTATTTTCATGTAGGGGTAAATTAAACTGAAAGAGATTCAGGACCAAGGCTGAATGAATGATCCAAAGATCAGTTTTCCCATAAGAATATGGGTTTCTTAACACTGAGGATCTACCTGTCCTTTGACTTGACTTTTTTCAGTGGCTACATATGCCAGTGTTTTTGTGATAATTGATTGTTTCATGCTAGAAGTGCCTTATAATGAAAGATGTAATCACCAGTAGCTTACTGGAACTCTCCTTTACTGCTTTTCTTGAGGATGAAAGTCTTATTTCTGAAGACCAAGGTGACTCTAACTTTTGCTTTACAGTATATTATTAAAAAAAACACAAACAAAAAAGAGGTTAGTTCCTCTATTGGTGTTTAGCATTTAAAGTTTCGTTGAGTAAAGTGAACTACAATGACTCAAAGCAGTTGAAAATCCCCTAAATTTCTTACTTAGTTCTGATGCTGTCAATTTATAGGTAAGACTACAATCCAGTCTCCCTGGCTCAAGACTTCCACTGAGTTGTGCAGAGTTTGTAGTTGAGATTAGCAACAGAAGAGAATAAGAATACAGGGTGTAGAGTGTACCTTGGGATTTCAGATATCCAAGTCTTGATAGCAAAGAATTAAATACAGTTTTCAAAGGGTACAGAGTTTAAATTCCCCTGCTGCTGTTTTTTTTTTCTTAAATATATTTTGCATTTACTCTATGTCAATGAAAAGAAGAGAGTGACCTCTCTTGGGAGATGGGAAGTAAATGTTTGGACCTTTTTCAGTAAGGCAGAGCTCAGAGTTAGACCTTTTAGTCTTTAAAAATGTCTCTAACCCCCATAACTACACTGCTACTACCACCATTTTACTTTTCTTGACTCTGTATCACATTAGTTCATTTCTCAAAAGCAATACTCTGTCTTTAAAGAAGCTTCTGAGTAGAATTCTGCATTCATAACATCCCAGGGGCAGGATCTGAGACTCCTTGTGTCCTCAGGGCTGATCTGCAGGTAGGTCTAGACAATACCATACCATGGGGCTTTTTAATCCTGCTCTGAGCTGTTGTTTGTGCCCCATAAAGAGATTGTACACATTTCACCCTCTGCTCAGAACTCCACTCTAAAGAGTGGGCATTGCACTGAAAATTTGTGATGCATTATACTGAATAATTTCAGAGTTTATGCCCTTTATCTGCCTGCCATTTGACCTTCCTATGCCTTCATTGTAAAAAAACTTGATATTCTCCAACCCAGCATTAAATATTACCATGTGTTTGGATATTAGGGTAATGCTGACACTATAAATTCATTATCTGTCTATACATTGGGATTAACTCAGCTGAAGTTCTATTCACCATTCTGATCATGGGCTTTTAAAATATATCACTTCAAGCAGAATAGGTACAAAGAAGAGCTCCTAGTATGATTAGAAAATAGGATGTAATCTATGAGAAAAGTTCAGAATAATTTGATTTACCAGCTCTAGCAAAATGAAGGTATGAAGTTATCAAAAGCTGAGTTTCAAAACACTTTGAAATGAAGGCAAGCACCTGAAAGGACTATTAAGATAGAAGGTGATGAAATTTTTATCCTGGGCAATTGACTGGCGTAGAATAAACACCACTTAAATTCTGATATTCTATGAATTTCTAGTAGGCTCTCTCAGTGTCTCTTCTCTCATGTCTCTTGCTTTCTGACATTCTTTGAAGTTCTGTATCATCAAAATCCGTGAGAGTTAATAGTGTAATGAAATCTACTTAGCTAACAAGTAAATCTTTAAAGTATCTAATATATTTTTTTTAATGAAATTTTCATTATTGTTACTTCTAGGCCAAAACTGTTTTACATTATTTTGGGAAGAGATAATAAAATGTTTTTTCCAGAACCTTCCTTGCAAACTGCTTATGCTTTACTCATGTGATAATGTTTTGTACAATTTTAAAATTAGTTGAAACTTAACAATCTAGTTCTACTTAAGATTCAGTATTTTGCTATTGGTTTCTGATTTTTAATAAATTAGTAGTTAAAAGCTCATTGTGGATACTCATTGCTGTTTTATGAGAAATGAGTGCAATTCCTTGAGCTATGATACCAGAATTTTTTATATTAACATTAGCATTGGACATTAATTTTTGATATTAAAATTTTGACATTAGCTTTTGAAATTTTATAAATGTCAAAATAAATAAAAAATACATCAATTTTGTGGGGTGTTCTGTTGTTTTGGATTTTTTCTTTTTCAGAAATGTATTTTCCCAACTATTGATACAGTTATGAAATAACTAAGAGGTTTAGGAAAGGAAAAAAGAGATATGATACTGAAAGCACTCACCCAATAAGCTGTTGTAGATTTAATAACTTATATTTGACCTTTAAATTAAATTTCAAAAAGTGCCTGCAGTAATTGAATATGCAACTTTTTTCTAAGATATTTTCTTGTTCAAGTCCCAGTTTCTTGTACATACCAGAAAAGCTTCAAGTGTTTTGAACATTGTGTTTTCTTTCTGGCATATAGATGAAATTACTGTAATAGATTTGCATTTTCTTCTACATTTCCTTTTATACCTGTTCTTACTGGTCTCACAATAGCACTGGTAAACAACAGTGTAGTGTGGGATATGTATGATATCTCATATAATAATTGAACTCCCACACAAGTAATTTTAGGGTGTGCAAAACTTGTTCCCTTTATTACTTCATATAAATCAACACTGTAATCAGTTTTGTGTGAGAGACAAAAGACCTAATCCTGCTTATTGTACTGTGTGGTGAATTTATTCGGTGATTTAATAAAAATCTCACAAAATTAATTTGATGCAGAGGTAGAATTCAAACCTGACATCGTTATTGAACATATATACCTCTGTGTCAGGTAGAATGAGATTCTTCTGGTGGAGAAGAAACCAGCTTTGTCAACAGCGTGTATTTGCGGTTACTATTTCACAGTGATATATTAATCTCTTAACTTGGACTGCTCTTTGAAAGAAAGTAGAGAATCTTTGGGTATCTCTTTTTATGGAGAAACTAGAAAATGTTCAGTAAGTTCTTTTGGGGCGAGTTAAATCTTCCGAATTCCAATCGTATTCCACTCAGCTGCACTGTGGTCTGTCGTGGAACCGCTAAAGTAGTTCCATGATCTCTGTTTCTAAGGGGGTTATTTTAGTGATAATTACATTAATTTGTACATATTATTATGTATAATTATGTCATAGATAGAAAGCAAGATGATGATATTATCCCTACTTCACAAAGAATGTGAGTCATAAAAAGATGATGTAGATCATTAATGGAAATTTGTATTGAAGTTATTGAGAATTAGTTACCCATGTATATTCCGCATCTAAACATAAGGTAGTTACTGAGCAAGAAAAGGAAAACTGTGGAGTATCTGAAGTATCTCACATTCTAGATTAGCAACTTGATTGGTAAACTGGCCATTGTACAACACGTAGAATTTTCTATATGTAGATTTACTGTGCAATCAATGTAGGTCACTGTTGCCCTAGGATGATACTCCTTTTTGAAGTCTCTGACCCAAGATTTCTGCAGGTAAATGCTCATTTCCGTTTATCTAACCACTAATAATGGAATAAATAACCAATAAAATCACTATTAAATTTCTGCTTTGTGGCATACAGTTTAATGAGCGTGTCATAAGTTTTATTTTTTTTGTTTGTTTGCTTGCTTTCAAAAAACCTTGGAAAGTGTATCTTAAAGAAAAACCATAACATTTTTCATCATGGTTAATCCAGTCTTTCATTCCAGCTGCTATTAGCCAAAATTTGGCTCTCGTGGCTGATAGCAAACAGAAAGGAAATGTCTACTCTGAGGCAGAGTTAAGAGAAAACAATTTCAAATAAGTAAGGTTTGGCAGCAAATCTTTAGAGGTTGTCATGCTCTCATAGTCAAGTCTTAATAAGAATCTTTTTTTAGAGGCAAACAAGTAGGTCAGTAGCCAGGGGTTGGCACAGTTGGGTCATCCAGAGTGCCTTGAGGGAAAATGCTGGTTTGGGTGTTAATACTTACATGAAGAATAGATCCATTTTTAGAATATCTCTCTATGTTAATTACATTATTTCTGTCTTCTCTGTGTTATTTTAAAAGCTTTTCTTTTTTGAATATGTCATTCTAAGGGCAACTCTTTGCATACTGTGTTACATAATGTACTGTGAGTCTGGCTTTTACAGTTCCAATCTGAACTTGGCAGCTTTTAAGAAAAACAAGTTTCTTATCCTTGTATTGGTCTCCTGTCCCTGTCCTTCGTGCTCAGCTGTACACATTTTGTGTCCCTTAGTCTGTCATTACAACTGATATAATTTGACACTTCCTTAATCAGTGTTCAAAATAAATTTATTGTACTTAGATTTTATTTCTCCATAAAAAACTCTTGTAAAATTTTTGCATAGATTTGTAGTTTAGTTTACTAGCAGAAAAACCCACAATGATGTTTTGTTTTCTTGATTGAGCAGGAATCAGATAGAGTACATTCCATGGGACATAGGAAGGGAGGAAGAACTGTGTTCAATGAAGTGACAAATGCAAATCCTCTGTTACCTTGAATTAAAAAGGGCTTCCCTAAAGGGTAACTTGAACACTGGCTGCATTACAACGTCAAGAGCAAAACCTTTAATGGAGAGAAATTGCCTCAACTAATCTATTTGTCAGTAGGGAGGGGAAGTAGAAAACTATATATAATTTAGAAGCTGAAAGGTTTTGCCCTTCTCCAAAAGAATAAAATAATGTAGCACTGAGTAATGGTTTTGATTCCAGTTTTAAATTAGAAATCCAATTTGTTCTTATGAGCTCCCTACTCCATTTCTTACTACTCTCTCAATTCTTCTGGGTGACATTGGAAGGTAAAGCAGAATTTACAAGATTGAAATAGGTAAATTTTTCTTAAAGCTAGACTGAAACATGTCCAGATTGATGTATTATAAATTGTATTGCTTTTATTAATAAATGCCAAATATCCCCAGATAAGTTTTATGCTTAGAGATGTCTTAAATGCAGATGCCAAAGCAATTCTTTTGATAATTAGCGTTACCTGTTGTAGGAGCTGAAAAATGGGATTCTGAAGCTATCTGGATACAGCATTGTGTTATGACTACATGAGCTCAGGCAGAGGAAACAGAATTGGCAGGGGAAAAAAAGTACTCTTAAAATAAGTGATTTATATCATTTGGAACCACTCTCAGAAAATGATCTGCTATACAAGTGCTATTTAATAATTTATATCTATGTTTAAATTGGGATTTGTCTGCTATGTTGCGTGTTCATCATGCCCTAGAGTGGTAGGGGTGAAATGAGTCAGGTCACCATTTAGGTTATGAAAAACTGTGCCAAACAGCAGTTATATAGTTTAACTTTAATGAAGTAGAGATCTTCTCAATACTGAGATAAGTGGAATTTATTCTCTCCTTTTAAAATTATTTTTTAAAGAAAAACAATAGAGGAATAGTCCAGGTTTCCATTTTTTTATTCTGAGAATTTCATATCTATTCAGAGAACTGTAAACTTGTATCATAGTTGAAAAATAAAGTACAAATATTAGAGACTGGCATCATAACATATTTGTTATGAGAAACATTTTTTGGCTTCTGTGGAAATAAAAATATTTATAGGGAATGTTGTAACAGAATTGTATTTTTATGTTTGGCAGAAATATTTGGAGAAGTGGGAGGATGATCCTTTGTTACTAAGCGACTGTTAAAGTCTATTGACTACAGTGAGACCTCTGAATTTGCTGTGTTTTCAATATAATTTCAGTTCCAAGAGACTGCAGCCAAATGAACAGAAACAGTTTCAAGCTTTATTTATGTGTCCAAATGTATTGATGGAACTTTTACAGTATTATCTTTCTCATAGGACTTCAGGGTCCTTCATAACCCATTATCTACAAATCACATTCTTGCATTTCCTAACGTATTAAATGTATTTGTTTTTCTCTTCCACCCTGTACGAGTTTCACCTGTTCTCAGTGCCTAAAAATTTACAGTCTGAGAAAAAGTTGTGTCCAAATATGAATTGTATGAAGAGCCTGAACTATTTTTAATCCAAGACTTAAGCATTCATTATGGGTTTCTATTTAATATTATGGTATAAAGTGCAGTACTACAGGTACACTAGTGAATAGATGGGAAACAATGCACAGGACCAGAACCAGTGTGGGTCCATGTAGGTATTTTCTAAGCATTCGGCCATCAGTTTTTCAGGCACTTCTTGAGCCAGAGCCGATGTTTTGTAAATTTCTGAATTAAAAAGTTTACATTCAGGTACTTATTTTCCTGCATGGGTAACCCATACAAACTGTTTCGGTATTGATGTGCAGGAATTGTCACTGAATGATGCTCCAGATGATGTAAAACAACGTTCAATGACAGTACATACATTTAAGCTTCCAGAGGACATAGTCTCTTGTATATAGGAAATTGCAGAATGTTATTGTTCAACAGGATATCAGTTTAAAAACTGAGGTGAATGTAGGGATTTGATGAGACCTATCTATGTTTTTATTTACAACATGTTTTGTCTAACAGCACAGTATGTACTTTATGTACCTGTTCTTATTGGGGACCTGAAAGGGAAGAATGTCATTTACAGGATAAGCAGTGGCAGCGTTCTTGAACAGTGTATGAAAAAGCTTAGAAAAAAATTCCTGGGTAATTCAGGATATATCTGCAAGACCAGGTACAGACAAGTGCAAGCAAGATTTGTCTGAAAGGAAATAATTTGGGGCCTTAGCAAAAGGATATTGATTTTCTTTCTCTTGCTGTAAGAATACCTGTAGTAAAGTTTTTCTCATCTCCTCAAAACAGATAAATAAGCAAACCATTACAACAAAAAGCTGTGTGATTCAGGAACATAACAACCACGATGTACTTACCTTTTAGCCAGTGTGAATATGAAGTCTTTTTCCAGACTGTAAAGAGCCAGCAACTCGTGCCTTTTTTTCTCAGAGCACTGAGGCAAACCCCAGGCTGAACATCACTTGCCTTTCAGGAGGAATGAGCAGCTCTTGCCAATATTTTTGTTGCCTCTCCAACAACTTGCTGTGGTTCTTTGCATGGTGAGTTGAGCCTATAGGCTGTCACAGAGGGGGCACAAACATGGCATAAGGAAAAAGACTTCATTGATGAAATTAAGTTCAACGTGCCAAGTAAAATACTGCATTCTGTGTCACCTTCCCCATCAGTGCCATTTGGCACTTGTCAGAAGCCTTTGCATTCATGGAGTCATAGAATTACAGAATGATTTGGGTTGGAAGGGACCTTAAAGACCATTCAGTTCCAATCCCCTGCCATGGCCATGGTATCTTCATGTATCTAACTATCCATTTGGAGACATTTCCTATTAGTGCCTTTGCTCCCTCATATGAATTGCAGTTTTTGCCTTAGTTTCTTCACATGTGGGGAAGTTCTCCCAAAATCCATAATATGATATCCACATTAATATCTACTATGCTTAGTTATGTCTCTAATGTAAATTAGTAGCCTTTAGATACTGGCAATGTTAGCATGTTGTTGCTGTAGGCCAAGTGTAGTTCTTTTAATCTTGATGGTAATTTCCTGGTTAAATATTTTAAATAAATACATTTAAATAAATAACTTTGTACAAGTATTATTAATCACATCACTGTAGCAGTATATTTGGATATTCAGTTATTCCTGTCTCCATACTTTTTAACTCTTATATTTGGAATCTAATTTGGCAAAAAAGACTATGCTTTGTTTGCAATCACATATTTTGATCAGCATGTTTGATTTCTATTAGTATCAGTGCATATAGTGAAAAATAGTGTAGGGTGTAGGATGCTGTTCTTCTCAATGGTGATCTACAGGCACTAAGGGATGACAGAGACTTTCTACTGCGCTCTCCTTTGGTTTCAGCATATTTCAGAACATGAAACTGGGGCTGAAATGGAAGTTTTTTGCCGATGCCTTTCCTCTGTTAATAATAAAGATTAACTGGTTAGACATGGCTGAGATATTATATATGTTCTTGTGTAATGCAATTGTAGGACAAACACTTTTATTATTTCTAGGACATTCCTGAAACAAAGAGTTCATCTCAATTTATTCCAGTATTCACAGAAACTTGTTTTGATGATTCCTGGCACATTAACTTAATCTTAGGTCAAAGAAAATCAAACAGGTTTTAAGCAAAGATGCAGCTTATTGTAGTTGTTTGTCTTCTCATAAACAATGACATTAAACAACTTTTGAGTGGTCAGGAGACAATCAAGGGATGGAATATGAGTCTAATTGTATTTGTGGCCTTGGCATCATAAAGGGTCAAGTGAGCTGTATGATGGGCTTTTTATTTTATCTTGGGGTTTTTATGTTAATGTAGATCTACTGTGATTGTTTCTCGAGTTCTCTTCATGTTTTTAAGTTTGACCTGCAAAATGGGAAGTCTTTCCTGTTTTGGAAGATTTCCTATGCGGAAATGTTTTCTTTATACTAGTTTTGTATTTTTAAGGAAAAAAAAAAAAAGAAACCCTAGAATTTCCATGGAAATTTTATGGGTATACTCCTTTGTATTTCACCTTTGGGTGCATGCAAACCTCTCCAAGGCTGGCTCTGTTAGGGAGCTCTGTGTTCCCACCACAGACCCAGGGTCACATGTACCACCGTAAAATCTGGGTTTGCAGAGTCATTTATAGTGTGTTTTTCCTTATTTTAGTGCTCTCCTTTATGAATCCTGGTAGAACCCAGGTTGATACAGATGAGTTAAACTGAGACATCATAGAGATAATTTCTTTTTATGGTACCATTGCTCAAATATGGAACGACTCAGCAATTTAAGCTTTATTTTTTTGCATAACAAAATGGTAGATTTCCCTGAATGTCACAAAAAAAAGTCTTCTTCCTACAGGAGGAGTTAAACATATACATTGCATATTTTTATAGATTCCATATTGTTTTGCTATTTTCTCTGACTTTATTTTATGTATTTTTCATCTTCCTATCCTGTTTTTCTGGCTCCTCTTTTTGCCTTGTGTCTTTGTAATAATGTAATTTGAATTTCTAGTACCCTTGCTATGAATGTTTCAGAAAAACCCTACACTTAACCAACAAGGTCATAATTAAAATTCTTTAAAAGTTAATTTTAGAAAACCAATTTGTTTCAGTCAGTTCCGTATAGATGACAATTTCCTCGACTTTGTATATGTTTTACAAATATTCATATACAATTATAAGCACATAATATTTGCTCTCTTTGCCCCTGTTTCTGCTACATAGAAAGTCTGAACTAGTGAACCTTCCTGTTTAGGAAATTTTTTATTCAAGAATAATTCTGCAGTCCAACTTAAACATCACACATTGCCGGAAGAATAGCAGACTAAGAAATACTTTGAGTGAGAAATAGAACAGAGAAGCTTCCAGGAGCTGTGAAGAACAACTGGAGAAGGTTTGCACAGCATTTCATTCTAAACAGTGGATATGTTCCAGAGGGAAAATGCTGGCTCCAAGCACTGTTTTGCAGTTTTCAGTTAAATCAAGGGAAGTAAGCCAATTATGTTTCTTTTTACAAAATTTTGAGAGTGTTATGCTGGAGAAAAATGAATTGGAAGATACATCTTCTCACTTGGGGTACAAACAGAGAGGGCGACTGGTGGAAAACTTATTAAAAGTTTTTAAGCCTAAGCCTGGGACAGCTGCAGGGAAGAGGGCTAATGAAGGGCTTTTAGAATCCTATGGCATTTCTGTCACACTGGGACATCCTGACAGGATGGAGTTAACCGAATTTACCAAACAGATTCTTCCCAGAGCAACAAAAAGTCCACCTCAGGAAGGAATAGAAATATTTTAATTCCACAGTGGCATTATATATATTATATATAATTCATTATATTATAGTATATGCATATGATATATTATAATAAATATTACATTATTATATTTGAATATTCTCATGGTATTGCAGTGGTTCTGTGCCATGGTCTCAGGGCCCTTGTCATCCTGGCTGGCCCCTACTCTGCCAGGCAGCCAATATCACTAGACCTCTGCCTTCCCAAGCTCTTCCCTAGAGCTGCAAATGATGATCCTCCCCTTCCCGTGGCAGGCAGCAGTATTGTCTGGGGGGAAAAAAAGGTTTATCATTAGTGTAAAGGTGTCAAACATTGCTTAACCAAAACTGTATATTGACAGAAATGGCAGAGAACTGAGTGTTTAATGTCATTTCCTGAAGAATATGGAAGCTCTAAATAGAAGGCAGGTTAGAGCTTTAAAGAGAAAATGAGGCAGGATGTGTAAGGAGAGGTAATATGTCTTATTTGATCATTTGATAAAAAAGGAGACAAGCTTTTGGGGAGGAGATGTGTATATTAATTGTATGTAATCATATAATTATGTCTATTAGTTTTAGATTAGACAGATATTTTCATGAGAAATTATATTTCACATTCCTTAAAAACTGCACATTTAGTGACTTTTCTATTTACTAAGGTTTGGTTATCAATGTTTAGATAAATATCTAAAATGTAAGTAATGGTATTGCTAGACCACTTTTAGAATTGCTTTCTTATAGTGGAGCAATAGAGCTTATACAGATCCACTGACTGATCAAAACCCCAGCAATACAATTTCTCAAACCAGCAGTTTGATTCTGAGGTGAACCGTTGCCATTATTCACTGATTTTTCTAGTTTACTGGACAGTTTAACTTGCTGTCTATAATTATAAAACATTTTGATTTCCCACCATTTTTTACTTCTAAAAGTTGACTATTGCAATTTTACAAAACTACTGAGTGTAAAATCAATACAAAACTTTACTATAGACAATGTCAAATTTCTGTCAGAAGGGAAGAGGTGGAATTTTACTAATAAGTAAGCTTTATGTAGACATTGCATTAATAAAAACAATCCTCTGTAATAGAGAAAAAACTGTTGATTGATATGAAATAGATAATTCAAGAAACACAGGACTGTACTGGTGTTGTTTAACAAGATACTGGCTACACCAGTATTAATTAGATGCTATCATTAGGCTGTGTCTTGGCACAGTTTGTCTTTACAACAGCCATGGAACAGTTCAGAATATGGTGACACAAAAAAGCCCATTTGGATACAGTATATTTCAGTTTGAAAAATCAAAATCTTTTTGTTAAAACACATTTTAAACCAACCAAACCATATCTGCAAAAGTGATTTATACATGAGCCTTTTCCCATTAATTTTTCATGAGACAGGCAAAGTGGATAAATTATCTTCAAATTGGGATTTAGTTGTCTAAGTAACTTGTTACTTACTCAAACTTTTAATTAACTAAACTATTCTCTTTATAATTCATATTGAGCAATTTCCTGCAGCAGTATTTTACAGGTGAAAATCCATGGATTGCTGATTTACTGAATAAGAAATAAAGTATGAAGAGAATGACTTGTAAAAAGGTTTTAATTTATTGCTTTCTCATTTCACTTGAGGATGCTCTTATTTTTGTCTGTGCAATTCCATTTTTTTAAAAAGCATTATTTTATGAACCATAGACATGCATATCATTACTTAAGCTGTAAAGTTATTTTACAGAATTGCAGGATATTCTACATGGAACAGAAAACTACACAAACACCAATTTTAAGTTCTTATTAAAGTGCCAAACCCGAAATATTTTAGTAAAAATAACAGTAACATTAAAAAAAAAAAATCTAGAAGGAAACCCTTGAAAGAACAAAAGGTTGAACAAGTCCTGTAATGCCTCCAAAAAACTTCTGCTCTTTTAACTTATATACATATATATATATGTATATATACACACAAGTGTAAGGCATTGTGCATGGAATTTTTAGAGTGTAAATTGGAAATAAATCAGAAATAGTAGTGGAGGAAAACTTTATTTCACAGAGATACAAGACAGCAGCCTTGTCTTAAACACAAATCCTGGCGGGCTCTGGTGGTGTCAGTTCTACACAGACGACCTTGTTTGTCCAGAGCTCTTTAACTCTTACACTGATTCTTTCCAGGGTGCTCAATTATGTTGGGTATTTTCTTGCATTAGATTAGTAAAGTAGAAAGAAATAGTGCCAATCCTCACACTTCACAGGAAATCACGTGCTAAATGTCTCTGTGATCCACAGGTAATCAAGGAATGTTCTAGTATGTATGTTTTCTAAAACAAGGCAAGTTGGATTTATAGAATATATTATCTGTCTTAAATACACCAAGTGCTCAGAACTCAGCTAATAAAGTAGGCAGCTATTTTATAACGGGATCAGTTGATCCACTTGATATCTCATTATCCAAATACCATTCTTCAGCCACATAAGATCTGATTTAGCACAGCACTATTTGTTTGTTAATATCCCAAATGTAGCGATGTAATGGAACTATTTACACGTGCTCTGGGGCCTATAAAAGCATCTCTTCTTGTGATAACCTGTATTTTCCCCTTATTTGTTTTATCATAAGAGATGCATTTTCCCCTTATTTTTTTATCATAAGAGATGCATTTCTACTAGATTACATTGCAATTCGAATATAGTTTATATTTCTGGAAGAACTTGAAAATTTCCTCTTAAATGGCTTTTGAGATCCATCTGAATTTCTTTTTCTTGTGACAATGTTCTATCATTCTTGTGAGAATCTCAAAAGAAATGAATGCAAGTTGCCATCAATAGGGAAATTTCTATCATACTGCTGTAAATTTTATATCAATTTTGTTTCATAGAGCTGCTGAGTGATGTTAAAAATGGTCAGCATTATATCATTCCAGTAATAGAAGGAAACTTATTCATTCATTTTTCCAACCTAATCCTGTATTCCCAATTCAACCCTTCCTCAGTTCTTTTGTAGAAAACATATATATATATATATATATATTTAGTAGATCTAGTTGGATTTTTGTTTATTTTTTTGAAGATCTGTCATTTCTTTATGTAATTTAGTTTAGACTACCTCCAGTTTTTATCACTTTGTAAATGTCAGATTTACAAAATGTATACAGAGTTTTATAGAAATATGAAAGATTTAAGTTTGTGTCATGTAATAATTCTGTAATTCTTACATATTTTGGTCTTGGGTTTTTCCTACTGCCTGCATTTCCATCCTTCTGGTTTTCTCATTTCTCCTTTCATCTTTTATAATTCACTTTTATTTGCTAAATGCAAGAATTTAAAACCTGTCGTTTTCCCAGATTCCTATTTTTTATCACATTTAATATAACATCTAGGGTGATTTGGGTAAGAAGGAATCTCAGGAGGTCTCTAGTCAGAGAGCCCCTCCTCCTGCTCCAAGCAGCATCAGCAATGAGATCAGACTGGGTTATTTAGGCTTTACCCAGTCCTGCCAGGAAAGGGACTGGAATTCTGAACCAGTACAGCCTAAGCATGTAGTGAAGAGTCCATGAAGAGAAATGACAATATCTTTGTTTCTTCTGGAAATGATTATTTTTAATAACAGTGACATTTAATGTAATCACATTAATTTTGTAATAATGCTGCCCGGACACTTCAAATTGGGAATTAGCTGAAATAATTTTAGATATATTACTTAATTTAGAGGTGGAAAATCAGGCAAGTGGTAAATGATTATGACAAAGAAACAGTAAATAAGACATTATTCTGTGTCAATTAAAACACTGTATGTAACATTCTTGGTAATAATGAGCAATAATGCAAATGGAATACACTTTTAAAAATTATTCTCCAAATTCTCTCTGTACAAACTGGAGAATAGATAGTGGTAACATCAAATATATTTTCCTTATTTTTTTCTCGATACATTTACTACTTTAATGGCTGAGTATTTACACATTTAAAGGTAATATATACCTTTACTGTCATAGAAAGATGGAGCTTCCACTTCAAGGTGGAATTTTTAAGTAAATAAATAAAATCTACTTTTTGCATTTGCTTTATTTTCTAAATGCATATTTATCTATTATGTACTTTACATGCCATTTGCTACTAATTTATTGATGATTGTATAGACATTTTTGTAATGATACAGAACATAATTGTGCAGAGTTTGCAAGTGGTTGGTGCAACATAAAACACAGAAGTTAATGGATTCAAATGAATCACTGAACTAGCTGGGAAAAAAAAGACAGAGACTGGGTAAAAGACAGGGTAGTGAGCAATGCCATAAGACTTTCTCTTTGTGCTGTGGAGGAAGAGAATCAGATGTTCCTACTCTGTTTATTTCTCTTTGAGGACTTTGTCCTTGCTGCAGAAGTTTTTCACTGATCTCTCTATCTGTTCAGAGGTAATATGGTTCAGATAGCACAATGGTAAATTTTGAATAATTGGTCTTAGTCCTATTTCAAAAAGGGAATATGTGTAAAGTTGGGAAGGGTGTGCTATTTGTCTTTCAGAATTAGCTAAATATAACCATCCTAAGTGGCTGGTGCTTGCTTAGTTGTAGACTTAAAAGTACATAGGTTTGTTTCTTCTGAAACGCCAGTAGATGAAGAATTACTTTTGATATATCAGGAGGCTGGGTTGGACTGAAAAATTCTGTAAAAGCTGATGCTATCAGCATCATGTAGGAAACATGATGGTTTTTTATGCTCTGCCTTATCAGGAAACACATTTTCTTCTTCCCTTTGTTGCCCACTTCTTTCTTTTAATAATTAATATTAGGAAAGCAGAAAAAATTCATTTTCCTTTTACTTTCTGAGCTTTCAAATTCTTTTTGCCCCAGGCAAAACTTTCTCTTGCTTAGATACTGCCTGATGTACTGTGCTACCAAAATACGAAGGAATAAAGTGCAGTTGGGGGTCAAGAAATTAAAACATAGCCAGCTGTTCAGCAGTTGTTCCAGTGACTCCTCATGTCCTATCAATATGTTTTCCTGTCAGCACTGTGCACACAGTGCACGTGGTCCAGGGGCTGAAATTCTACTCTCGTTCCCATATCAAATTGCCAGCAAAGCACAAACTCTTGGACCTGTCATTAGTGGTGCAGTGAAAGAGCCACAGCTTGATTAAACACTTTTAGGATTCTATTTCAAGTCTACAGCTCTGAAAGTTGAGTAATAATATAATGAGTAATTTAACATATGAATTAAAAGGTGAACCTCATACTGTGGGCTGAATCTTTTCAGGTTCAGGCTTCACAGATAATTTGAAAGAGAAAGGTCATTTATTAGCAACCTCTTTTTTCCTCTGCTAGGTTTCAAAAATTGAATACCAACCTAAGAAAGGGATAACTTTATTGCATATCTCTAAAATGGAAACTAACATTTTCAATTGTATCTGAAATTCTTTAAGTAGTAAGTGTGATCATACTTATTCAGTTCCACTGGCATTTTGTATAGGTTGGAGCATATAGAAAAGTGTTTGTGTTCATAAGGGAAAATTGATGCCATGAACCAATCTTAGTCATAGTGTTTCATCCAGATCTAATGTAATAACAGGAAAAATATGGGACAATAGATATAAAAAAATGCATCTTATTTTTGAGAATCTTGAGGATACCACTGGCAAAAGAACATTGTTTAGGGGTTTGAAAGTTTGATGAGCTTCCTTAAAACTGTTCTTTTTTTCCTTTTCCTTCTTTCCTCACTTCCCCCCCATCCCGCCCCCCCCAGTACCTGAATAGCAAATTTTTGTATGAAAGAAAATACCTAGAAGGGGAGAATTGAGGTATTGTTTTTGCAGTTGCTGGTTGGCTGGTTTGACCTCCACAGTTTGTTTTTGTAAGGGCAATACAGTAAAATCCCACATATGGATGGTATTAACCTTTACCATATCTTTTCTCAAGGGGAAATTCCTTCAGTCACACATGGGAGAGCTGCGTGGGTAAATCTCGTGAATACTAATGGAATGATGGAATCTTTTCTGTCAATGGAAACATTGTCAAAAGTCTCCATATGACAATTCCTTAATACTTTATGCATTTCACTAATAAGTGAGATCTCAATTCCACTGAAATTCTGTACTTATATTCACACACATGCTTACTACAAATACCAGAGGGAGATAAGGCATAAGAGGTTCTATTTTGCACATTTGTAATTATATAAATTAAGGATAGTTTTAAAAGTCTAATACCAAATTTTGCTAAGAAAAATCCAGCAACAATGACTTTCTTTGTCTGAAAATAATTCCTGTAACTAGAAAATTCTCAGTCTGTTACAGAAGAAACAGAATAGTTCCATAGGAATAAGTCGCAAATTTAGGATGTGTTATAACAGCTGAAGTCCAAGTCAATATGATGACTTTTTATTTTGCTTTAATTTTTGTTGTGGTTTAACCCCAGCTGGCAACTAAGCCCCACACAGCCTTGCAGGATCTTTTTTCCTGTAAATTGGAGAAGCTTTGCTTAGTGTATCAGTAATTGGGGGTGTGTTGATTGCATTGTCAATGTGACCAAGCTGCTTGTATTAACTGAGTAATACAGGTAAATCACTGTATTCTGTGCTGAAATTGTAGCTTAGAATTAAGTTAACAACCCTTTTTTCGGAATTCGCTCTGTTAATGCACAAAGTCAATTTGGCACCAAAGATGGAAAACATTATGACTGGATGCCATAGAAGTTTGGCTACACAACAGAGAGCTTTCTGCAGCTCAGTCTCATAGTTCAGGCCAGTAGCTGTAACTGAAAAAACTGAATATTTGGTGAGACAATCTGGAACTCTCCATTCAGTTGCAGGTAGTTTTATGGCTAAACCACAAGAAGCCAGTCTTTAAGCAGTTTAGCAAATAGAATTGAAATTAATAAGTTTTGATACTGGAGGTGGATTTGCAATAGGCAGAGCGATGATGACGCAGAACATCTGGCAGTTAATTGGATCTATGACCAGTGTTTTTTGAAATAACTTTTTATGTGATTTCTTATATAACATCTGGATTTGGGGTGCAATTTCGGTAGCGTAAGGTGGATCTCATTGGTAAGATGTCCATGATGAAGGTTATCCACGAGCATAGGAAATTAAAACTGATGGCTTCTTTCATGTTGATTTAAGCTTCCACTTTTTATGGATGGGACAGCTTGTATTTTATTAATTTCAGGTTAGAATCAGATTTCTACATGATCAATCACTTCTGAAAATGAAGCATAGACTGGTGTGTGATATTCTGAAAAACTTAATTCTCAAGGTTTGCTTTTTTTATACAATCTCTTCTAATTCAAGATTACAACCTCAATAAAGGAAGTGTGACAGCTGATTGATCTAATAGTTTTCAATAGCTCTAAATTTAGTCACGAAGGTAAAGAAAGTAATATTTTTTAAATTGTGATAATAATAAGTAGAAAAGCATCCTGCAAAATTTTTAGCCCATATCAGAATCTAATGATGACTTCCTACACTAATTCTTTCAACTGTATTACTGCTTTTGTTGTTGTTGAATAAAATATTATTAATACAATCTAATACAAACTTTATTCCTTTTTACAAAAATATAGGTTATTTCCTCTTTGGCCTTTCCTGGCCCTTTATGTGTAGAACAGATTTATGTGTCTTCATCTGCAGAACAGATTCATGTGTCTTCACAGAAGACAGTCCTGTAAAGAGAAAAGCTTTCTCCAATCTAGAAAATGTTTGGAAAGGAGCTCTGTTAGAAACAAAACCAATTTATCAAATGGCACAGCTGTTCACTGTATGTTAATAATGATCCTTTTTATTTGGGTGCTGCTTGGTATTTATAGCTAATTAACTCCCTTTTACACCACCCAGCAATCTGCATTTAGAGAACAGAGTAAACCGGTACAGATTGAATTAGAAGCTGTTAAATACATAGAAAAAAAAATCAGTTAACTTAGCGTAGAACCATTATTAGCAACACACCGGGAGATATTTTCAGGTGTTTTTTTCTGTTACTGTGTCTTTATAAATTTTTCTTAAAATACTGAGTATAAGACTTTCACAAGTCACAGAAATTCACGAATATTCTCATTTACTCATTATTAACTTTGAAGAAATGGACTGTTTTCAAGGTCAGATTGAGCAATTGTTTCCACTGTTAATGCCGAAGTGTTGATAACAGGTAATGTTTTGAAGTATATGCATAAAAATTTCAAGTTTCATTGCTCTTTTTCCTCTTCCCTTGCTTTGAAGGGAGTAGTTTGGGTTTCAGAAATGGACAATTGTGCCATTGTCACTGGTGTGTAGTGCAATGGAGGAATGATGGTTTAGTCTTCCATTTAGATGGAAATAATTTAGAAATTACTTTCTGAATATTTGTTCACAGAGCACAGTCCCAGTTAAATTACACAGTAATATGCTGTATATGCCTTCCCACAACAGATTTTGGAATTTAGGTCATAAAGTTTTAGAATATCAGTTACTAGCTATTTTGGTGGATGCTACCAATTAAAGGAAGTGAAGAGTACTTCTTAGATTTTTCTAATAGGAAAAAAACCAGAAAATTTGATTGCTTGAAGAGGTATAAAACACTTTTTTCCCCCTTTTCCTTCCAGTAAACCTCTTTTTGCACCAAAATTAATTATTTCAGCTTGATGCTTCCCAAAAATTGCCAAAAAGTAGGTTGTTTTTTTTTCATACATTAAAACTGGGGGGAGGTAATATAAAATTTTTATTTGATGTGGTTATTTTCACCAGATGGATTTTCTGCTTCTCTTTGTTCTTAGTTTTCACTTACTGTATGGCCTTAGAGGAGGCACTTTAGGGTAAGTGTTCAACAAAGATTGCATCTATTTATGCAGTCTTCTTAAATGATGTCTCACAGTTTTTCCATTTATATAATGTGTGATAAAACTGTTCATTTAAGTATTTTGGGACCCTATTGTTTTAAAGCATTTATTAACTTTTAGATGAATTTTTCTTACCAATACAGATAGCAGATGCAAGGGACCAGAGCCCTTGGTACTTAGTTGGTTTATCTTTAATCAACCTCTTTCAATAATGATTTCTGAAGTACACACGTGCAATTACTTCTGTTGTGATATCTCTGGGCAGATGAGGTAGGAGTGGAAAACACAGAAGGAAGAGAGAGACATCTGATCCTGGCTGGCTGTGAGATTTCCTGCCTCTTGCTGGCTTTGCACTGCAGGTTCTGCACTAGTGCTCATTGGTGTCAATGTAGTGCTGAGCCTGAGTGGTGGATTTGCCTCACAAGTCTGATGAGACTGCCTGGCATCTGATTTTGGTTGCCCCCCACCTTGTGTACCATGGGAAAGTTCATGTGTCTCATATTTGGGGAAAAAGCAAATTTCTTAGAATCAGAGAATAGTTTGGGCTGGGAAAGACCTTAAAGATCATCTTGTTCCATCCCGTTGCTATGGGCAGGGACACCTTCCACTAGACCAGATTGCTCAAAGCCCTGTCCAGCCTGGCCTTGAGCACTTCCAGGGATGGGGCAGCCACAGCTTCTCTGGGCAAATTTCCACCCCTCTGTCCTGCCAGGCTTTTTCATCACCCTCAGTCAGTGCCACAGCACTTGTAAGGTAATTAGAGCTTGTCATCTTCAGCCTTCCCTGAATATACCAAAGTGCTTTTAAATCAAACACAGTCCTTTTAGCTTTGCACATCAGCAAGAAAATATTAAAATATTATTCTAGTATTCAAATGACATGTTGTTTGTTTGTTTGTGTATTATTTAATTCTCACTGACTTTCAGATAAGATAATGTTTCCATCTTTGAAGTTGAATAGCACAAGTGGGTGTTAATTCTGATAGAGTTCAGCAGCAATATAATGCTGCTAGAATTTTAGTAAATAACAAACTGCTGTAAATTTTAGTAATACAGTGCTAGTATCAAATAGAATGAGCAGCCAGTCTGCAGATGAGAGATTGAAACCACTTTGAACAGATCTCAATTGACAGTCATTTAAGAGGCATTTTTACTGATTTTTGCATCTGGTATTCAGTCAGAATTCATAGTTCTGAAAATGTGTAAAGTGCATGCCTTTTATAAAGTAGCTAGTCTATTGGATTTGATTGTAACTGCAGTTGAAAACCCTTATCAAGGACATACGGTTGAAGAAAAATGTATTATCTCCATAATTCCCTCTGAAAACACAACTCAATGTGAATTTGTAAATACTGAACTACATAGAACTCCACGGAAAATGTTTAGCAGACTTCAAATACCTCTCACTACTTTTATTTCAGGGCTGATATTTTATTTTACTAGGCTTCAAGATTTCAACTCTCTGACCAGACTATCAGCCCAGGGAAGAACTTACAATGTCATCTTAATTTCAGAATGACTTTTTTTTACTTAGAAATGTGCCTTTCAGCATATGCTTGAGTCCTACCTGTGTAACTCCAGGATCTCAGCAGAAGGGAATTGAGGTTAAATTCAAATACTTGCCTGAAAGAATCCTTCAGATGGAAGGAGAAGGTTGCTTTCCATTTAGCAATCTTGAAGTGTGGAGAATTATGAAAACATTAATACAGGAAAGCAAATACCAAGAAATGCTTTTCTTTTCCTTGTCATTTAATATGTACCTGAGTAGACCTATGTTACTTGTGAATCAGGTAGTCGCTATATGTGTGTTTTCTGAAAGAGAACTGGTTGGTTTTTCTTCTTGGTTTTCTACATCTTATGCAATCTTATCTTTAGCTTCCTGATCACTATGATTTGTTCCTCATCTCTTTTAATCCTCCTGCCCACCATTAACTTTGACATGTGTTGGCCAATTTCAGCCACATTTGACAAGAAGTCACAGATCTGGGGCGTGGGGTCCTGTGAAAGTCCACATGACACAGACTCAGATGTGCATACTCCAAAGCTATTTGTTTTGCTTGCCAGTAATTCAGAGGTAATGCTTCTCCAAGAATGACAAAGCAGCAGCCAGGTAATCAGTCCATGTACTTGAAGCTGCAAACTAAAACATGGCAAATGTCACTCAGCAGTCTAAAAAGAAATTGTTGGTATACATGGAATGGGATGAGAGTTTACAAAGAGGAAGAGAGAGACATTGAGGCAATTGGAGTTAGATGAATTGTAAAGGGATAGGTTGTAGATTTGAGGGAGCTGAATAAATCAAAAATTATGCATAATCTCAAAAAAGGCCAAGTTTCTGCTGCTCAGAGTATTAATTGCTTGTCTTTGCTGCTCTTCACAAGAAAGTAGAAGTGAAAAAGAATCACTGCATTTCAACTCATTTGGGAGAAAAAAAAATTCTTAAGCAGCTCATTATATTTAATATATTTCCAAATAGTATTTACTAGAGATTGTTTATTGTCCTGTGTTCTTATATCATTTGTAAAAAAACGAAATCAAGTGTCTTAAAACTGCTACTTCAAAAGCAATTCTGAGGCGCCTCTTTCTGGGGGAGATGTTTAGAGTGGTTGCTTACATGCACTTTGTTAGTCCTTTCTTTGTGAATTAATTTGGTTGGGTACAGAAACATCAAAACAGATTAAGAAAACCTGCCAAGGTTTTTCCTTCCAGACTCTATGACCCTAGTTTGGTAGCAAGTTCTGTGTAGGTTTTAAAATATGTCTCTGTGTTTCAGCATATACATATTTTTAAGGCTTTGCATCAGATGGAGGAAAAGTAGACAGTGACAAGATTTGCCGAGTATATAGTGTATATAATCCGACATTTCCAGGACGCGGATTTTAACTAATTTACACCATCAAGCCACACTACTTAAAATACGTGACAGCAAAGCATCTTCAAATTTTATATATGTATTTCTTAATTTTATAGATCTAAGATCCATCAATTTAGTTCTGCAGAAATTAATCTTCTTTTCTCCTTCCACATTATGACTATGAATCACTATCGTAGTGGTTGTTAGCTCCGCCTTTAGTCCCTCCCATGTCTGAGAGCTCACCTTGTGCTGTCAAGCCCTGGCTCTTCAGTTTCATAGAAAGTCCACAAATTATCTGTGAATGGATTAAACCATAACCTATAGTACTGTGTGTATCTAATTTGGCCCCTGCTATTTATTCAAAAGCTGTAAGAAGTTTTTCTCACTCTGTCCCACTTCCAGGATGAGGAGGAGACATCAGTAAAAGCATGACATGTAATTGTTGGTGAGATGAGACTTTTACAACAGACTTATTCATGGTAAATAATTGCTGTTCCAGAGGGAGGGACCAGTAACTGTTGACTCAGAGTCTCTTGTCACAGCATATGAGGAAAGCCAGGTAAAAATAAAGCATTTTGTGAGATTACAGAACTGTCTTCAGTGTTTCTTGGTTTTGCAGCTGAGCTCTGATCTTTCTTACTATTATACTCTTTGGCTGTAGCTGTACCACAAGCCCTAATTTTAATTGAAGAACAAAATATATCAGAGCATGAAACAGTAAATACTATGGTGAAACAGAGAGAGTTGGGTCCAGAATAATTCAAAATGGGAACATATGGTTTTTGGTCAACAGCAGATTAATATATTGGTGAGTTGATACAAGGATTACCGTGAATCAAAATTTGCACATGAGTAAATTTCAACTACTGAAAAAAACGGCAAGTGTCAAAGATGTGAAATGTCAATAATTATTATTAAAGTTTCTGAAACATGCCATTATATACTTTATAATTAAAAAAACAGAAGCCCTTTATAGATACATCTGTTTCTTGTAACTTAACTAGCACCCCTCCCAAGGACACTATTTGTATTTTTCTTTAATGTGAAATCTCCTTCCAGCTTTATAATCTGTTTTATTTATACTCCTGTTGCTTTATTGGTGGATATTTAAATTGTCATGCTGACTAAGTAGGATCAATATCCAACTTTACTACTATACTGAAATTGCTCCAAATTTACACCAGCTGTTCCTCATGAACTCCTAGATGAAAATTTTTTGGTCGTCTGGTATATGCAGCAGTCCACTTCCATGCATCCTCTGGCCTCTCTGTAATTACTGCCCCCATCTTGGTCTGCAGTTTAGAGTTAAAAGCGCCAGGAGCTTTGCTCTAATTGGATTCATATGAGGCCAGTTTCTCCTATAGAGATCCCTTACATTCCAAAAATTTCTCTCTTATCTGTACCTTCTTTTTGGTCACATACAAGCTGCCCCTCTGCTCTGGGACATGCTCAGGGCAACAGGAACTTCTCCCACCCAACAACTTCGGTTTTGCCTCTGGCACATCTGTCCTGCTACATTTGATGGTGTTGGCACCCAAGGTCTGTGCATCTCACCATCTCCTTGGGTATCACAGCTTCAGCTCTTTGAATGCCTCTTAATCAAGCTGCTCTCTCTGTTTATTTGTAGTGTTGTGAAATACAATTTCACTTATTGTAGATAGTTTATAAGTTGTATGGACTAGAGGAAAAAATATTTTCAGAACACTGCATGAAATAGGTGGGGTAACACCAAGAAAGGTTTTATTCCTCAGCAAGTTTCATGCTAAATGACAAGCTTTCCCTGTGATGTACTAAGAAGAATGAACTGCACTTTAGGGCATTAATTAAAAAAGATTACTCCTATGCTTTCATAATGTTATATAATGTTATCATTAAAATCTTTATGCTTGTCAGAGAAAATAAAATTATATCTATATTTTATTTTACCTAAGAATAAACATTTTAGCTGAAATGTTGAGGAAATAAAACAGGGACACAAAACTACCCCAAGCTCTCAAACACTGAAGAATCCCCAAATATTCAACTGGCTCACTGTCTTTCCTACCTTATTTTTATAAATCCCTTCATTAGCTCAGAATGCAGGCAGGCTGGTTAAAGGCAGTATGACTGATCTATACCATGTTTTTAGAGTCTTTTACAGAAAAGCAGGTCTAAAGGAAGCCACAATCATGTACTGCTCATAAAGGCTGTTCAATAGCTGAGATCAAATGGAATAGACTGAGGTGGCTCTGGTACTAAAAGACTGGAACCCTAATGAAACATTTTCTTTCCCTGGCTTCTTTAATTTTGTGAAAAATAAATTGTACTCTGTAAGTGTGAGCTGACAGATGATCCAAATTTCCCAAATAAATTCTGGACAACTGGGGCATCATGAGGATTTAAGTGGTGTTAGGCATCGTGGACTTGATTTGTGTATTTAGAAGCATGTGCTGCTCTTTTGTGTGAGGATGTTGTGTGCACGTTCATGAGAACACTACTGTTCAGATGCACAACACTCTTGTTCTGTCAGCAATATAGTGCAGTGCATATTTTCCAAGGAGATTCCCAGCTTTACTTTGTGCTGCCTGTTCTTGGGCAGCGTGAAATTACCTCTGTTGGTGGAAGGCAGTGTCTCAGCGTCACACTATCTCTTCCTGATTATATCTTGTTAGAACCTATCACCGTGCTAATCAATTGTTTCTACTCTCTGTGCACCGGTCCAGTGTCATCAGAATTAAAATGTGAGCAGGGGGGAACTGTTCGCAGTGCAAACGCCTTTGGGGTAATTAAGCTGGAATTGTTTACTGCTGGTTTTCTTCTCAGGGAGAATAGGAATGAAATAAATTTGAGATGATCACAGTTGCTGTATAGCAACTGTGTACTGCTTAAATTCCAGAAAAACAGCAGCAGGTGATTACTGAAGGTAATTGTAATTTTGGATTAAATATACCCAGAAAAAAAAAAAAGCAGTATATAATTAAAGGTGGCAAAGGCAAGCACTTAAAAGTTATGACACAGCAAAATTAATGTTGCCAGTGCAACTTTGTTTGCTTCCACCCAGTGTAATTAAACACACATGCTAATTTTAACATAAACTCAGTGCTTTGTCTTGTACACCAAGATAATGTAATTCACCCAATGAACAGAGGTTCAATATTTCATTTAATTCTTACTGTTAGTTGTTGTTTGTCTGACTGGCTTACTGGATGCCACAAGGGCTTTGATCTGAGGAAGGAACTGTTAATCACTTCATTGTCTGTTATGTGGTTCTCATCAATAAAATGTATGGGTGTTTTTCAGGCATTAATTTGATTAATGCACTTTCAGAATGCTCCTTGGAGATGGAAGGATACTATTTCCATTTCACAGGTAAAAAAGTAAAAAGCAAAGACATTGAGGTCAAAAGCTTTTGCTAATTTCAGAAAACTTGAAATTTATGTCTATAAATCAAGGTTCTGAATTTTCACACACACAAATGACCAAAAAAAAATTCAAGACCCTGGGGAAAAACCCCATCACCACAGGAATACTGATTTGCTATGAAGAAGATTTCTTTAAAAAGTCCCGCAGAATCTGGTTTTGGGAAAGGGTTTTACTTAGGTTACTAGGCTTAAAAAGTGAGTGCAATGTTTTAGTATCAAATAAGTAAAGGGAGGTGAAAATCTCCACTTCTCTAACTCCATAGAGATAATTAAAGACAGTGTTGGACTTGTGCATTTCCTGAATGATTTGATGAAACCATAAAGAAGTTAGATTTCTTGTGTTCTTTTGTCTTCTATAACACTTTTCTTCCCAGTACCTGAATCTGCTTTTAATTAATCAATTAAAATTTGTTGCAATGTTGAGGAATTTTTTAAATCAATATTAACTGCTGAATAGACACTGATGCTGTAGTAAGGTGAGAAAGAAGAAAAATTGTGGAAACAAAAGATCAAGCTCACAAAAAGAAGATTTTTAGCTAAACTTTTTTAGGTTTCAGTTTGCATATGTTTCGTTACTGAACTGGAGTTTTATATCCATTTTTACAATTCTGGTTTTTGAACTACTACATTAAGGCTTCGAACTCCTTTAACTTGGTGACAAAGTAAAATAAACTGTCTTGAGGTATGTATCAAGAAGGAATTTGCAACTCTAGTTATTATCTTTCATCTTTTATTTATAGCCCAGGAAACTTTGATGGTATTTCCTGAAAAATGAAAGTGTCTCCATCTTCTGCCCCAAATCTTACTTAAATAGAGTAAGTTGAACACCAGAGCTGTTTATGCACTGAGCTGAATAGACAGACCCCCAAAATATGAAATTTAGGATTGCATTTATGCATTGCATCAACAGTATATCAACATAAGAATGTCAAGCAGAGTAAATCGTGGCTTGAGTGAAGCTTATGTGGTTTTAGAACTGGCAGTTTAAATATCCTTGTGGTATCCAGCATTGGCCAAAGTAGCATTCCTCTGTCGTGGATGTGGTGGTGTGTTGCTGAAGATATAGACTAGCAAATAAAATACTGAAGGGTGGGGGGAGAAAGGAAATTTATGTTGTTTGCTAAACCTGATTTTGGACAATCCATTACTCACCTGTGCATGTGCTCTCTTGCTCTCTCCTCCTCCCTTTTGCCCCTGCAATTCCCTTTCTCCTCATAGTTTTATTCTTATATGTATTTATATATATTACTTACTATTATTATTATAATAATATATATCACAGTATTTCCCCTTTACCTCACCAAGTATTTCTGTTAGAGGCTTCTGGAATAGCAGTGATTCCAGCTCTTTTAGGAAACCAAGTTCTAAATGTAATCTTACAGAAAGAAAGTGTTAGTAGTTTAATTGGTTTGTATGATTGTTTTTGTTGGATTTTTTTTTTGTTCATCTGTTTTTGGTTTCTTTATCTGAGTTGTGAGAGATGTATGTTTATGCCTCTCTTAAATGTTTAGTCTTCATCCTGAAATTGCAATAGTCAGAGTTTACCAGAACTGGCAGTAAAGTACGTAATCTTTTTTAAACTTATCAAATCACAATTATTTTTTAATAAGTTTGGCTTTAACTTTGCATCCGTAAAGAACCAGAACCAAATCAATTGAATGATTTCAGACTGGCTGTGGTGCAATTTTTCTAAACATTTCTCCTAGTTTTTTTTAAATACCTTTTCTTGCCTTTTTGAGAGGCTGAGGCAATGAAGCTTCCTATTTAAAAAAAAAAAAAAGCAAAGAAAAGTGCTATAGTTTTTCAACCTCAGAAAATTCTGAAATCTGGATTAAAATGTCCCATCTGCCACTTACCAATGAAAGTATCTTTGTAATAAAGTCATCAGCTACTATGTATTGACAGTCTTTAGGGTCTGAGTACTCCTCCTAAGCTGAGATCTCCACTACACCCACTAGAAAACTGTCCACAGGTGTCTCATAATAAAAAGTAATCAAAACCATTGGCCACGTGGGGAATTCCATAAATTTCTCACTTAATTGTAAGCAGTATATATAGATACAACTTGGCTTCTTTTCCATATGATCTGCATCTTATATTTATCTGTAGGTTCTGTCATCCTTGGATCACAAATGAGATAAGGACACTTGCTCTTTGCAAGCCTGCACAACCTGTATGCCACTTTATGTACCAGGCTTAACCATAATTTTTCTGTTTGATTTATGTTTTCTGGGTTATATTCAGTCAATCCATTCCAAGAACAAACACCTTCAGGGTCTTTGTTCAAAACAGTGTGAATAAACTCTGCTTGCATATTTATTCCGCTAGCAAATTGCCTCAAAAATTAAGAGAATTGTTGCTGAAATATTCCCATAATTATATACAAGGTCTGTTACACAGTAAAGCTGAGAAATCAACATAATGCTTGTTTTCTTGTCCTTACTGTGAATACATCTCTGTCATTTATTGGTAGCCCAAAAGACACCTTGTAGTTCTACAAAATCTTTCCTAAATTTAAAAACTGAACTTTTGGAATGTTTGTTAAAAGGAAAACAATCCCTCTTTCATGCTTTCTCCCTCTAAATACTTTCCCAAATATCAAATTTATAAATCTTTTCTGTATTAATAATTTGTTCTTTGTCAACATACTTAGAAATGGCAGAAAAGAATCCTTGATAAACATATTCCTTAAACATGACAGTGTAGCTCTTAATAAAAAAAAATAATTCAGACAGCAAGAAGCCATAGGCAGCCAGTGAAACAATCTTTAATTGTGAGAATAAGAGAACAAAAATACAGTCAGTGATATCTTTTGAGCTTTTCTCCCACTTATTACTACACAGTTTGATCATTAATTTTAGATGAATAGCATGTTAAATGCTTTTAAGGATGTACAAAGACTGGTCTCTCTTCTTTGTCCACCTTTGCTATTAATTATATATTATCCTTTTTGAATGTAACATTTCCTACTAATTAAACTCTTCCAAAGATAAGGAGGTATTCTTGTTTTTATGGATCATAAAAATAGATTTGGGGATTGGGTTTAAGTGATTTTGTAAAATATCTGATTGTCTTCAGACCAGAGAGGAGTCCATACGGCTTTACCTCTTTTGGACAAAAACCAGTCAGCTCTGCAAATCAGAGTTCAAACCAATAAAACTCCTAAGCAGAGCTTAAAAAATGTTAAAAATATTTTTTTTCTGTTACAACAAATAATTTTCTAGAGTCTTATGAAAAATTACTGGGTTTATTTTCAAAACTCACAGTTGCTTGCATGGCAGCCTGCATTGGCACTCTTCTGGTTCCAGGGGGTTTATTCCCTGTGTCCACTTGCAGTGAATATGCACAGTTCCCAGCTCTTTGGTCATCACCACCAGGGGACCAGCTGGAGCACTTTGTACTCCCTCCTGCTTGCAGTCTAGAATGGTGAACATGAGTCTTGTCCTGACCTGGAGCTTGGAACCAGGGATCAGTCAGGGGCTGAGGCTCTGCTGTGCACAGTGGAGCAGCTCTGCAGACATCCAGCCTAAGGAATATTAGTTATAACAGTCTGATTTATACCCCCACCTCTCTCTAGTCAGAACAGAATATTAACTGAGTGCACAAAACCTTCTCACAACTTTGGGATGGGGCAGAGATTCTCAGGTACCAGACGAATGCTTTATTTCACAATTATATCAAGATAAGATTTGGTATGAGGCTATAAGGCTCCCAGACATTCCCTTTTGTATGATTCCTCTAGCTATATATTTTGCAATACTTGCAGCTTTTATATTAAACCACCCCCCAACCCTGTGTTACTATTCCAACATGTTTTCTTTCTAGCAGGCAGATCAGCATGCAGTGTAATGCTACTGTGTTCCTTTATTTTATGAATGATTATCCACAGTAACTGTAATAGACCACATTGCCTATGGTTGCAACATAAAATGCTTAGTTTAAGTCACCATGGAGATGGTTCAAATCAATGGATTTTGATTTGAAATTGTTATCCAGTATCTATATAATTTATTAATGCAGCTTGTTTGACAGGTGATGACTTATGGAGTCAGGATAATGCAGTCATTTCCAAGTGTGTGACTGTTCCATTACAGCTGCTCAGCCAAATGTATAAGAAAACTGAGCCTTAAAATTGTGTAAATACTGCTGTAGAGAACTGAGTGCAGAACTTCTTTTGTCATATTTGCTCAGATCTCACACAATCTTGAGAGCAATACTGTAGTCACACAACTAACTGAGAAGTCAGGTTCTTCCTTAAAACACTCCCTTAAATCATTTTACCACTGTCTTGCATTTAGTACATGACTTAGGAGTAAATGCCTTGCATGTTTGCTCAAATGTAAATTATTACGAGTGCATGTGCAAAATTGCTCAACTGATTTGAAATAACAGGATTTGCACAGTCCAGGCGAATGGTTGATATTCCAGTGATCATTATTTTCTACCCAGTTGCTTACTGTGAATTCAAAAATTTTCATTGGTGACACATCTATCTATAGAAATGCAGAGAAATAGGAAGTAAATATATTTAGCTTTTTTTTTTTCCTTTCTCTTTCCTAGTTTTTCTAGAAATTAGGGTCAAGAGTCAATTTTTGATGGCTGTAATAGAGGCTAATATATGGCTTCTTTTGATAGAAATGTATTTACTCCTCTCTGTTTTCTTTCTAGTCTAAAAAAAACTGAAACCAACACTTGGGCTTTTTTTACTTTTGTGCGTAGAAAGGGTAAAAACTCCCCTGATGATTACAACTGAAATCTTATTTGAGTTATTCATTAAGGCTGGTGTGCATTTCCACTCAATCTTCTCTTCCTAAAACAGAATAAACAATCACAGGCTTGACAATTCTTTCAGTCCTGAAACTCAGGATGTAAGTAAACAACTTCTTTAGGTGATTTGATGGTGTTTTTTTCAGAAACGTGCCAAACTTCACAGGTATGTTATTTTGCCTCTAGGAATAAGAAATAATAAAGCTTTAGATAAGAGCTAGAGGGAAAGGCTGCCCTAAAACCAGGTATTTATATTTGTATCAAGTTCATAATTGATAAAAATGCATTTCCCAAATCTCTACAGGAACTAGGACAGTATTGTACTATTGCTAGATTCTACTTGTCATTAAACATAGATGAACCTTTGTCACATCTTCCAAAAAAACAGATACTGTGAAGGTTAGGAAAGTTTAATGGAGACCAGTGCACAAATAAACACAGCAGTAGCATAGACTAGATTTTTTTTTTTAAGCTGGAGAAAGCATTGCAGTTGAACCTCATCACTGATCTTCTTTCTCCCTCTAAAATGTACAGGTTTTCAACCCACTTCTGGTTGCATTCGTGGAGAGCATTGGAATTTGTGAGACATCAGTGCACAAAGTCACAAGTACTGGAAGAAATTAATACCGTGTACCAGGAACGTTTCCATAATTATATTGAAAGCACCCAGTAATTAGAGACACTCTATTAATAATGTTACCAAAATACACTTAAAGAGTTCTAAAGAAATTTCAGACTAGTTTAAAATTTCAAAATCCCCAAAGATATGAGGAAGCAGCTAAATCTGCATTTGATAAAAGTCCAAAACAATCTCGCTGCTGCATAGTGGATCTTTAAATTCATTAAAGAAAACTCCCTTTAATTAAACTTACATCACATAAAAATGAATGTAAATGAACTCATCTCATAATGAAGATCTTTTCCCCATTTGCTCATAAGACATGAACTTCAGTGCATGTTTTTCACAAAACTGCAGAGTTCTTCCCTATGCATTTTTTTACTGTTGTAGATGTCATAGAAAACTTTCAGACAAAAAGAGCATAACACATCTTTACACCAAAAATTGCGTTATATTAATAATTTGCTGAATGGATCCAGACTCTTAGAGTATTTGTGGAAAAAAGGGATTGATTTTTACTTGATGCTTTTAGCAGTTTTGTTGCATTGTCCATTGCATCAGGGTTTGTTTTTTTTCTTTTTATTTCTCTTTTTTTTTTTTTTCTGCTACTTTGAGCTTTGATCTAAATGGGGAACAGTTTCTGGTTCAATCAGATCTTATCCGTGGAACTTTGATAGTCAATGGAATGTGCAGAACAGCTCTTCACAGTATTCCTTCCAGCAACAGACGTGAATATTTTTTACTCTCTTGATTTTAGAAGTCTGAGTTTTAGGTTGGATTCTTAGAAGCCTCACCATGTCAAAAGAGTTTTTCTTTTTACCTGAAACTTGCATGGCTTTTCACTGTTGGCACTTTTACATGAGAAAATCCTCTTCCTGACATTCTGCACTGGGTGCTTTGATACTCAGCAAACAGGAGGACAAGAACTCCCTTGCCATAATGAAAACTATTTGTCTCCTCTAACCTAAGAAAATGACCTCACTTGGCATGATTGCTGTTTTGGAGAATGTAAGTTTAGAAAACTTTATTCCCAGGGGGAATAGAAGAAAGCTTTGTGGTATTGTGACTTTTTCTGTCTCTCTCTCTTACATCTTTTTTTCTTGTTTTTCAAGTCCTTTCTCTTTTTGGTAATTTCAACAGGTCAAGCTGAGGTTTGTTGGTCTCAGGCTTCAATCACTACATTTCCCTACCAAATATAAGGTATTTTTTTCTTCTGTTTTTCAAATCAATACCTTAAAACCTGAAAAATAGTCAAACAAGATGAAAAACATGGCATTTAAACAATCCTACCATAACAGACTTGGGTTCATGTTTAGAGATAAAACTGCTGCTTACCTCAATTCTGAGTTCAGGTGCCTTTTTAAAAAATATATTTCTTTCAATAAGTTTATACAACACTTGCAAAAATTAAAACACTGTTGTTTGGGGGTTTTTTGTCGGTTTTTTGTTGTTTGATTTTTCATTTTTTTAAAATTTTGTCTTTATATAAGCTATTTTTTTCCCTTTTTACTTTTTCTTTAAAGTGTAGAAAACACTTTCAGAGTCACCCCAGGGAAAGCTCTGAGCCAGAGGATATACACCATTTTCACTTTTTTGTGCTTCAGGCTAAAATAGTTTGACTGATCCATCATCTGACTGGTGGGCAAAGTATAAATCATGTATGGAAATGTCAGCTGAAATGCTCGTGCCCCTTCATGTCATTAATTGCATTTTTTAAATCTTATATCTGTATCATCTTCAGAAATTCCCCAGCATTACAGTTGCAAGTACTAACTACTGACTTCAGGGTTTGGTTGTTGTTTTTTTTTTTTGGTTTGGCTGTGGTTGCTTTTTTGGGGGGTTTTTTTGGGGAGTATATGTGTAAATAAAGCATAAGAAAGTGCTTCACATACATGACAACTACATCCTTTTAAAACCTCATATCTGGAAAGCCAAATCAGAATTTCCTCTTAACGTAATCACAGCTAAAAGGGTCCCTTCTGCTTCCTAATACCTCAAACTGCCTTTCTTCTAATAAATGGTTTAAAGACGAGCTTGATTCACTTAAAATGGTTATGTAGTCTAAGTTGTAAAAAAGGTAGTGACAGCTTCAATTTACTTTAAAAGTTATGTCAAAATTTGTCTTTAGGGAGAGAAAAAAAGTCTTCACAAAGATCACAAAGGGATCACTTTAGATTCAGAGATGTCAACACATACTCTAGAAAATAGTTTACCTCTTGGATATCAGGCATTTTGAAAATATTATTTTGAAAATAGTTCAAGTGCTAATATATTCTTTCAGGTGGAACACAGATGTCTTCTGCTGCCGATGCCCTGCTGAGGGAACATGCAGTTCGAAACACTACGAACTGGTTTGCTGAAATCAGACTCTTCCAGAAAACTTCTGGTAACAAAAAACCAATTTACTGCCCCTTTTTCTTTCTGCATATCTGTTGAAGTAACGTTGAAGTATTTTACTGTAAGGGAAAAAATTAGAAAATGAAATTTTAATTGTATAGTCCATAGTGAAAAATCAGATCTGTTATGATAGAAGTGAAATACAAAACTGACACATTCTGCTACAGAACTGAGATTCAACTAGAGAGTTGAGATTTTACCTACTGTTCTTTGGTCATGTAAATACTATAATACTACTTATATTCATTGACCAAACAATTCTAATACTTCTTAGAACTGACTGTGTGGATGTGAATTCAAACAGTGTTTGTTGATATTTTTGAAGTCTCACTATGGAGAGAAATAACTGACATCTGCAGTTTCTGCAATTGCACATTCAGAGACTGGTTACCAGATTTTCCCAGACAGTTTCTTTACATTCCTTTGTTTGTTTATTTATTTCCCATGAGACTTTGGCAGCTGAATAGAATCCCCGTGATTATATTTGCACTTTTTGATTGAGTATGGACCTGACACCAGGTTAGAGTAGAGATGTTCTAAATGAGAGTCTGACAAATGCATTCTAGGGCAAGAAAAAAAAAAAGTTTGACTCACAACCAATTTTTATATATTAATTTATTCATTTGATAAATTGCATTCTGTTGAATTTATTGAGATATTCTAAGTCTTAATATATATGTATATATAAGCATGATGGTGAATTAGCAGTTATGGATGTTACAGGATGATATAAGATCATTGCAAGAGTAATAATTTTTTTCATTTACAGATCATATAAATTAATCAATTTTCTAGTGGATTAACCTTTTCCAAGCTTTTAAGGTGTCAGTCATCAGTTTTTTTTCAGTAGTTAAACACAAAAATGTTAGCATTCTGGTAATGTTGCAACACAAGAAACATAATGTATGCTAAATAACCCTAATTTCTCATTTTTTATAGAACTCTGCTGCCTTCTTTTTATATAAACATGACATAATAGATTTCCATTGCTATGTTTAGGACCAAAGGAATTTCTGTTGAACATTTTACTGCTGCATGTTGGGAAGAAATGAAACTATCTAGAACTAAAAAACCTCTCTTGCCTGTAGATCCAGTTTTTGAATTATAAAAGCAATTTCTTCAAGTTCAACACAATTTTTTGTTTTAAAAGCTTCACCTTTTTAAGGAGATCCGTACAAAATATTCATTCCAAATTAGCATTTCTGAATATGGTTTCCTATAGACGGACATGAAAGTATTCTTACTGGGATTATATATGCAGGTTTTTTGTTTGGAAAGTCACAATGACCTGAATTCCCATACTTCAGCAGACACGTTGTCAGTGGATAAACTCTTCCTTTTTCTCTGTGACCTAATGCCTTCCAATTTGGACCATGTGGCTAAAATGTTTGTAATATTTTCTTTTGTAGTTATATTTGTTCACTTTCTTGCCTATTGCTTTTATATTAATATTAAATGTAACATAAATTCATTGTTACTTCTGAATCCCTGAAATGGAATTTACTGTTTCAATATTAATACAATTATTAATTTCTTTCTGGAAATTCTTCATCCTGAGTCCAACTTACTCTTGCATATTCTCCAGGCCATGATTCCCTCCTGTTCATTTGCTATTAATATAGAAGTTTTTTTATGCTATTTCTTTACCTATGTACTTTTTAGATAAATGTAACCTTCTTTTTCTAATGAAATTCTCAGACCAAAGAATTTATTATTCTTTTTCTTACCACTTGCCTTGGGAAAGCATAAACTTTGTGAACAAACTCTCTTTCATTTTTCCATTGCAAGAGCGAATTCATTGACCTGCGCACTGCTGAACTATGTTCATTTTTCTTATCATTCTGCCATAGAAAGATAAACTAAGGTGTTTATCAAATTAAAATTTTATGAAGGTTACATTTTCACACCCTCAGCTCCTTAACTTTATCCCTTCACACAAAATGAAGCAATCTTCTGGTCCACAGGTGAAAGCACAAAAGTGGCCCTTTCTTACTGTCAAAGATTTTTAGAATAAATAAGAGAGTCTTTGTATCTCTCTGGTTCTCTGGACTGCTCTGTTATTCCTACATTACATCCAGCTATATGTTTAAATATGTTATTTCAATTGAATCTATAAGCACAGCATTAACATTTTCTGATTTTTGTGATTGCTTCAAAAATACTAATTTTGTTGAACCTCAGGCTTTTAGTTACCCGACTTTTGTTTTTTTTTTTCTCACTCCAATTCATATTCTCTGTAAGAACTAAAATACTTGCTCTTTCTTATTAAAAAAAAGACAGAGGTGAATTCCTTCTTAAAACTTCTATCAATCAAGTAGATTAAAACTGATTAAAATAATCTTGAGGGGAAGAAAGAAAATAAGAATCAAACCTATCATTTTTGAAAATTTGGCCTCCTATTTTGAATTATGTCAGAGAATAAATATAGTGGCTTTCCACATACTTTGATAAAACACAGTTCAGTAAGTTTAAAAGATATTCCAGTCTATCATTCAGATAAGCAAAAAGCAAATGAGATTGAAATTACAAACCAACAATTTTTTTACATTTAGGAATTAAATAGCTTATCAATTCGCCTTAAACACACTTGAAATCACATTTTGGATCTGCTTTTAAATCTGTTTTTTATTGTTTAATCGCTATTTAAGAGGGTTTGCAGGGTTTGCCATAATTATGTTGAAAAAGCATTATCAATCCAAATGTATAATTTTCCAGAAAAATATTTTATTTTCTAATTTTAAGAGGGGAAAGAAATTCTGTGCTTTCATTTGCTAATTTTTTTTCTTAAATGATGTTTATCAAGGTAGAGAGTATACTTGTCTTCTGTTTATTTATCAAATTATTTTTTCCAAGTAGTCTATAATATTTCCAAAATAATTAGTTCAGAGATTACTGAGCAGTCAAGGCAGTTGCATTTTTGTATGAGTAGCTCTCAGCCATCTAAAAATTCAATAGTTGGGCTGAACTTCTATTGCAAGTCCACCACAGTTATGTAGCTAAAAGAAGCAGTTCCAGAATTTTCAGACAAGCCCATGATAGCAATGCATAATCCTTAAAATTGTGACACTGATATTACTTTAGACCTTTTTATGGCAAGATTAAAAGTGCTTTAATACCTTTCTCTTGCAAAGTGGTGTGGAAATACTGTCTTCTCTGTGTTTCCTGAAATAGCTTCTCAGACTTGCAATAATTTAAAAAGATTATCTTGGGAGTTTTCAGGGCACCAAAGTTAAAAGATAAATTGTGCTGCTCATCTAAATGTTAGGATATGCATGTTAATCTGACATTTATAAGCAAGGATGTAATAAAAACTTTCTGGAGCAGGATAAAGACTGTTGTGCACTGGGTGGCTTTAGGGTAGTTGGGACTACTCTTCATGCTACTCATTACTCAACACTCTTTTAATGAAAGTTCTATTTATTGTAATTTCTATTATGTTTTATACCCCTGAATCATAAATCTAAATAATTTTATGCTCTCATTTTGCCTATTAAAAGGTCCAACTGGCAGTATAGTACCTTAATTCATGTTAAGAGTACAATGTCTAATTAGATGCTCAGATATTACAGCAGGATTTGAGTTTCAGACATGATATCTTCAGAAAATTTTGTAAGCAGCTAACATTATTTGTGTTTTAGTAGTACTTATATTTTTATTTTAGTATTATTGATTTATTCTGTTCTCAGAGATAGTCATAAAAGGCATTTTTTGATCCAGCATGTATAATTTGACCAAGTATAGTCAAAACTTCTCTCCCATCGTGTTTTGTCCTGTGAGCTTTAATGTGGGTTAAAGGTTCTCCTTCCCTGTTTAGTACTTGGCTATTATAGAAGTTTTTTTTATTTTTAAGTAACTTCACCTTTCAATGCCACTTTTAGTGGTTTTATAGATATTTAATATACGGGATGTATATCGATTTTTGGAAGATCATTTTGTTTCATGTCTCTTTTATGTAGGGACATTAACCTATGAAGTACTAAATTCTTTAAAGTTAGTCAGTAAGGCCAATCTATAAATTCTGAAAAGAAGGAAAGAACAGGAGCAATTCAAACAAATTGTAAGAGAACTGGAAACTTGAGGCAATGGTATAATTTTATTATAATTTTATAATTAAGTATATAAGGCACTTTTAAGTAATTATTCATTACACAGAGGCACAGGAGACACAGAAGTAAAAAAAATGCACCCAACATGTAAAATGATGACAAAACCCGCAGTCAGGGTAAATACTTAGTTCAGTGATGTCTTTGTTGTTTAAAGGTTTACACTGAGGTGTGATGACACTGCTGCTCTATTTGTGTTGTGTTCATACAATCATGGAGTAGATATTGCTGACTTCCCTGTCCTGGGTGGATTCAGTATAGAATTCAGCATATTTATCCTGTCTGGGCAGGAACATTTTCTTCATTGAAGCCACATCAAGTACAGAGGGTAACAAAGTCCACGGTGACCACAAGCTTGATGTACTCTTTGTATCAAAGTTCTGTCTCCTTTCTGTTTAGCCCCTGCACATGGGACAGTTTGGACTCTGCATTCATTCTCGCTTGTGAATTCTAAAGACTTTACAGCTTTCACAAGGCCTAAGAAGTCTTAGGTCATGAATGATGACACAGCCCAGTACTGGAGAGACTGTTGTGGCCTCTCCAATTTAGGGGAGCACAGTGCTTGGAGCTTGAGCTCTTGATGTCAAGGCAGCGATTCAGGGACCTACTGAAGGGCCAAAGGTACGTCAGTCCCTTGAGAAGCAGGGGCTTCTAAGAGCTGATGGACAGTGGGTGGAGGCATCAGCACTGCCAATATATAGAGCTGTCTGACACCAACAAAAGGGAATGTGCTGTCTGAGCTGTCTGACTTGGAGCTGCACACAAATGCTTCATGGCTTTCCTGCCTCTGGACTTCTGAGGGAAGCTGTTTAACTGACAAGAAATATTACACTGCTGCCATATAAAACCCAAACCCTCAGATAATCTAATGGCAGGTGTACTTCTCAAAGTTTATTTACTAATGCAATTCACCACATTACCAGCAGTATTTCAGCAACTATATAACTGGTTTGCTTTATTTTTTAACAACAACGCTCCCAGAAGTGCATTCACATAAACCAGAATGATTTATGCCTATCCTTGTTCTCAAATCACAGATGTGTTGCGTCTTTTGTTTACATGGGTGTGGTAGGACTAATTAAGCGAGGGTACTGATTCTCGATGCTGGAGTATAATCTGGATATTCGTTCATGACTGCAACTTGGGTTTCTACAAAGTTTTGAAGTCAGCAAAATCCCACTTGGGCAACTGCTATGGAGAAACAAACCAGTTTCTTTCATAGTGATAGGAAATTCCAAATCAACTCCCCCTTTGTCTGCAGGCAGCACAATATGTAGTACTGCTTTGTGTTCACATTTAATTCAGAATTTTAATTACTCTGCCCAAATTCTCAATTTCATATTTAGCAGATGCTACTCAACCAGTATCACAGACAAAGAAATAAACAGCAGTCATTAGGAGACATGTAAGGTCTCCTTGAGCTTTGTTCTATTTACCTCTTCCTTCTGTAATTATGACATTTTCAAATCCTGTGTTTAGACTTTTCCCTGCAAAACACTCCAGGCAGAGTAGATTCAGTGATGACCTGTTTACCTGAAAAAGGTCTTGCTTCACTTCATCAGATGATGAAAATGAATCTAATTTCTGTTGACTCACATTTCATGAATGCTCACCAGGAAGGATGCATCATGGGGGGGGCAGTCCATGCTTGTCACAATATTGTGTCAACTCAAAAATTTCACTTCTTTTTCTGTTTAAATATCAGTTACTTTTTCTTTACGTAATGCTGTCTAACAGACAGAAAACATCAGCATGTGTTAAAAAATGACAGATACCTATAAAATCTTTAGAACTCATTTTTTTTTTAATAATCGGGAAAAAATACTTGAGGATTCATTCATGTGACATGTGTAATGATCATCACCTACGAAGTCCCAATAGTGCAGACTTTCCTAGAATTTTCGTTATTGTGTGTGTGTACACCTCATTTTATCTCAACATTTGGACACAATTGCAGTGATTTTATTTTATAATTTTCTGATATATTCTTTGCATAAATTTCTTCTCAAATCCAGTAACATCCTTGATTAAATTATCAAAATTGATTTTGGACAGGTATTAAGAATGGACCCAGTAGCATGCCACTGTAGATTAAGGTTCTCTCACTGAGAGAAATGTCTTTTTAAGTATATGTAAAGGAAAGACATATGGAATGTCTTGTTGGCTGCAGGAGAAGAATGACATGGGATGGTAAGGGTGGCAGCAACTTGTTCATGCCCTACATGCTGGAAACTAAGGGAAAAACAAGCATTACAGCACTGGTAACAGGTACAACATGCTGCATTCCTTGAAATGCAGATAAAATTATGGTAAAATATTCAATACTTAGTGGGTATGGCAACTAAGATCTTGTGATATACCTCTGGCATACCTGTGGGTGTTTTTTAAAAAGCTCTCTGGTATCATTTTGCAACACAGCAAACTGCATAATACTAATCTTAGTCTATTAAATTCAGGCGGATAACAAGGTCAGTGGATTATGTCTGCTACAGAGCCCGTGATTCCAGAAAGTCTAGAGACCAAATTCAATTCTTACATATTTACATTATCTCCTGTATAGCCACTGTACATATTTATCTCTACAAATTGCTATCCTCTTTCATATCTGATGGTCATTTGTAGTCTATTTTAGTGACTGCAAAAATGTCACTCTTACTAATTGGTTTTACGTGGCGTTGAATTTCATGGAGGATTTGCCTGACCTCAGCAGCAGGAATACAGGATAGCTCTTTGCTACATCTCAAGTGCAGTTTCAGGCTGAAAGGAAGGAAAGGTAAATATTCAGAGGGACAGCCTTTTAAGGTCTACACTTTTTTCCTTTTTTTCAATAGGCTTTCTTTTAATAGTTTTTTTTTCTAAACAGGTTTTGGTTATGTAAAACATGGACTGGTTTCAGGAATTACTTTTGGTGAATTTCATGTATAGACACTACAAATAGAACAGCTGAACCTCTCAGTCAAATCCATCCTTCTTTAGATGTGGGGGAGGGAAGGATGAATTTGGCTTTTCTTTGGGAATTTGAACCCCACCAAAAAAAAAAAAAAAATAAAAAAATTAAGGTTGTCTTTTCAGGAGAATGCAAAGATACAAGGTTTTGAAGTATGTACTGTCCATAAGGATTTGGAGGAGGTGTCTTCTTCCCTTCTTTTGGCTAAGTATCCAAGGGAAGTGAGGTATTCTAATAAAAAGACAGTTCCATCTAATTTAAGATTACCAGCCCCTTGCCTGTTGGGTACTGCTTGTTACTGAATTTTGCCTGAAGCTAATGAGTTTTGGGTATACGCTAGACTATCTTTTCATACCAGTTTTTGCTAATTTACTGTTTATTAGAATATATTCTAATTAAATTAAACATAGCAGTTTCTTCTTACGGTACCTTGGAAACTCCACATTCAGGCACGTTTGCTCCAGGGCATTGCAGGTATCACTGATATCTGCTCTCACAGATCAACATACTGTAATACTGAATATAGCAACACAAATTACATTAGTTTGCTATAAATTGTTTAAATATTCTGGCTTGTAAGGTAATGATGTTTTGTAAAAGCCTGTCTCATATGCAGGCTGCATTAGAATTCAGTCATTTCCTCAGTATATTCTTCTCAAGAACTGCATAGGATGTTTACAGGGCTATCACTGAATATTTAAGGAATAGAAAGAATGCTAGGATTTTTTATTTCTCCTTGAGTTATGTTTAGTTGAGGAAGTGCTCTCTATAACAGTCAAGGCAGTGTTTAGCTCACGATGGAAATCAAGAGTAGCTGCTATCATTTCTACAGCTCTCATCTGCATTTTTAAGTCTGATACAATCATCTTTGTGTCTTGGAAGTCAGTCAAAGCACAGAAAATCTTGCTGCAAGTCACTCTGTAAAAAAAGCACTGATCTTATCTGGTTGCTGATCATTTACCTAAAGAAACTCTTCTCCCCAGACTGACAAGTATCACAAATAGTTGTATTCTGTAAGATGCATCAAGTCAAAGTTTCATGCCACAGATCCAGTTTAGATAGAACTTCAGTTTGCTGTAAGCCATCCATATGCTCATCAGGGTGTTCATCATCCATATGATGATAATCATAAAAAAACTAACCCAGAATGCCAAAACATCTCAAAGAAGAGGGAATCTCAAAAGCCACACCAGCTCTGTTATGTAGATGAAGTCAAATCTGCCTGAGACAGGATAATAGACCTGAGATCACAGAATCATAGTACTTCTGGCCCTAATCTCTTGCACAGTGCTCTGCAGGTTTCTGCTAGGCTCTTAGTCCTTATTAAAAGAAATTTATCCTTCTTGTCCATGCACTGGGTGAGGGATCAAGATTCCTGTATCCCTAAGGCTGACTGGAGGCCTGGATTCTTTGCAGTGGGTTATCAAAGGATTAATTTGACCAGTGAGGCAATAATTTGTCATCCTCTGATTTCTGTGGAAATCTGACACATAAAAAGCAAAGAGGAGCACAGAAGCAATCACTCACTTTACCTGACAAGACTTACTCTACCTGACAGGATGGTAACTTTTTCAAACTAGTCTATTATAATCACCTACAGCTGTTTGAATAGCAGTCTAAATGATATTCTCAAAATGTGGTTTCAGAAATACCCTTTCTCATTCCTTCTTTCAGCCTGTAAATAGATTATAAATGGAATTGCAAAAGCAGAATGCAGCAGCTTATACACACTTAGCAGAAGCAGTGAATCCTTCCTGTGGAAGGATTAAAAGCTGTTAGGTCAGTATTTGTAGAGTCTTATCCTATTTATTCCTGGTTGATAACTCAGCTGGAAGCTGAAGTTTAACTTGATTTCCAACAATCAAATCAACATTTGAATACAAGTCTGACTTATATAGAGAGAAAATAATTATATTTAATAAGCATGTGTTAAATGAGATGTTGAATGTTCCTTACATGAGAATACAAACAAACTCTTAAGAGAACAATAGCAAAATTGAGTGTTAACTGCCATGATCAGCAACCTCACATCTGGAACTCTGCCACTGCTCTAATTCAGAAAAAAGGTAAACCCAAAATTAAGTAGAGCTTTTTAAAAAGCTTGTATTATTTTAATTAATCTTTGCTTCCCTCTAGTTTTTAACCATGACAAGAAGATATATCAGCTGTGCTATCAGAAAATACTGTCAATAAAGTTTCTGCTGCTGTTGTTCTTGTTTACAGTTTGTTTTTTTTTCATGTTTAACAGCTTAAGATACTTCCCTAGAGAAGTATTCAAATAACAAGAAATATGAAAAAACAACCCTATGTAATATTAATATTTAATTGCAACAATTTTATGGCATCACATCCTACCTTTTAAAACAATCCAAAAACAAAGGATGTAGATTTTCTCTCCATCTTTTGTAAAAATAGAAACAATAGAAATGAAAGAGCTGCCTCTCTAACCCAGTTTCTAGCTGAGAACAAAGGTCTGTTTGACTGCCATGCAATGGCCAATAGTAAGTATGTGGAGAAATATATTTAGTAGTAGTGTAGTCTACCATGGTACTCTACCATCCTCTAGCAGTTCTTACCCAAGGAATGTATCTGTTTTACTGCGGTGGTAGATTTTTGTTTGACTTGCTCTTCTAATCAATGTTGCAACTCCTCTGCTTTGCATTCACTGAATCTTGAAATGACAAGTTTCATTGTTAAACTTTGTGTTATATTGAGAGCTATGTGCTACATGAAGAATTTCCTCTTTTTACTTGCTTTGAACCCATGAGTTGCTAGTTTTGTTTGATGACCTCTAGTCCTTGTCTTCCAAAAATGGTGAAATCTAACTCCCTGTTCACTGACTCCATGCCACTCATGACTTATAGGCCTTGATAAAAACCTGGTGGTCTTTTTGCTCATCAGAAAACCAAAACCTCTTCAGTTTAGCTGTATGGAAATCATTCCACACATCTGTACTTTTCTATACTATTACTACATTTGCTGTTTTACTATTTTACTTTTACAACATAAATGACCTGCAATGCAAAAAGCATTCAAAAGCATATAATAGATTTCTGTGCTGAAAGGATGTTTTTCAGTTTTCCTCTCTATCCATTTGCCAACAATTCAATTGCTTTTTGTTTGCCACTGAGCTGATGTTTTGTAGAATTTTCTATCATAATTCCAGCAACATATTTCCAAGTGGTGACAGCTTGGTCAGAGCCCAACACTGTAGATGCAAATTGAGATTTTTTTTTTCCCTCATTATGCATTGTTTTTATGTCCATCAACATCATATTTTATCTGCCATTTTATTGCCACTTCCTCAAACTTGCAACAAGATTTCATTTTATTAACATCAATAAATGGGAAACAGAAAATCTTGTAACTTAGTAAAGTTTTATTTCCAGTTCACTTCTGAATATAGCATCAAGTACAACCATCCTCCACTGTAAAAGCTAACCTAGACCTCCAAGGCTCTTATTTTTTTCAGAAGCCAAAGAAGACCTTTGACATGGTGTTATTAATCAGCAACATCTCCTTTTCTGTTCATCTCTCTGGACTTGTTTCATTATTTTTTCTCTGTTTAAATAATCCTGTTTTAAGTGACCAGGCCTTCCTTCACTTCCTTCCCTTTTGTCATCATCTGATGTCCAGTTGTGGTTTAACCCCAGCAGGCAGCTCAGCCCCACACATCCCAGAGTGGGATGGCAGAGAGAATTGGAAGGGTAAAAGTGAGAAAACTTCATGGGTTGAGATAAAGGCAGTTCAAAAGGTAAAGCAAAAGCTGTGCAAAGGAGAAAAAGGAATTCATTCACCTCTTCCCACGGGCAGGCAGGTGTTCAGCCATCCCTGGGAAAGCAGGACTCCATCAGGTGTGATACCAAACCAGCATGCTGACACCTGCCTCATATCAGACATGCATAAAGCAGCTTGTCTGGTGAGCAGAAACCTGGTTTCTCATGGTTTGCTGGGTTTTGTCCTCAAAATAGTCCTCCCTCACAACTCAGTCAGTCAGCTGTTCCCTTTCCCCTACGGCATCTTCACCAGACGTAACCAGCAACGGAATATTCCCATATTTCTCTGTGTCTTCTGAGCCAAAATCTGCTGATTGGACAGCACTTTTTTGTCAGTAAGTTTTCAAAAATATTGAATGGTAGTGTGCTAGATCCTATATGTGTACATATACTGCAGTATACAGTATCAAATAATATAGAAGGGTTAGGAACAGAAGTTACTACAAATAAAACACACCATTACAAGAAAAGCTAAAGAAAGTAAGTAAAAACCTAATACAAGTAGCTTTGTTTAACTGAAGAAGAGTATGTTTTACAAACAAGTACATTCTAAAGGTAATTAGAGAAAAGAAAGATAGAATAACAATATTTAGGTTAACGTTTATTATAAAAGAACAGAAGCATATTACTGTTGAAAAAAACTTCGAAAAGATCTTGTGAGAATGTGCCATCACATTTTTATGAAGAAAGTTCTGTAGAATACCCTTTTTTCTTGAGCCAAGAGGAAGAATTACTGAGAAAGATCTCTCTAAGAGTTTGTATGCCTTTCCATATGCCACAGTTTAACAGACACTAGCAGGTCTGTTTATATCATCGTTTTTTTCTCTAAAAAAAAAAAAAAAGAAGCTCTTTGCTAGTTTTCATATGTTCCCTAAAGATTTTCATCTTGCAAATAAAAGAGCTTAATTATTTCTATAATGGAAGGATTAGCATTCCCATGAGCAGATTCTTTCTCTTTAAAAATCATTGTAGGTATAATAAAATTCAAGTAGTTCATGACCAATGCAGCTGCTTCACAAATTACTGGAGTTAAAAAAATAAAAAATAATAATAAAAAACCCCCAACCAAAAAAATAAGAGAAAAGAAATCCTTAAAAACAGAGGATTAAAAATAAAACTAAGCAGGGCTAGTGCCATTAATGGATAGTAGCATTCAGGTCAAGACCACAGAGAATAAATTAGTTGAGAAAAGTGTAATACAACAGCTGACACCTAAACAACCTTTAATGTTTTTGTGGTTTTTCACTGTACTCTTGCAGGAGAGGTTTAGGGGTGTTACATAATAGCTGCCAAGAGAATTTCTCTCTACTGCAGCTTAAGCACATTGAACACCTTTTATATATACATCATATTTTATTAACTATTGGCAAATGAATTTGGGTTTCTTTATTCTCATATCAGTGTGACTACTGGCTTCAGATGGTTCATGTTTTACACCTTTGAATGATAGGTCAGTGTTTAGTTCATGAATAAAAGTGACTCACCTAACAAATGTGGAGCCAAAGCAGTGCATCCTATCTGGTTGCCCTAGTAGGTTTTTGCTAATTTTAAATGGAAAGCCTAACAGATTGAATTCCATGAAGACAAGAAGTTCCCCAAAACTCTACTCCAGAACAGAGTTCCACTGGACAGGCTTTGGAGCTGGTTTCTGTCTATTCCTGCCTCACTGTAGGGTTTTGCCCTCCAAGAGCTGCAACACAAGCCAAGGAGACAAAGCATTTGGCGTGGGGACTTCAAAACCTTCCTTTCCTTTCCTTTATTGTTTTACAATCTTTTCCTGCTAAGGTAGGAAGTCAGTTTATGGCTGTGAGACTCTCATAGCTTTAAACTGCTCTTGTGTTTTCTGGGGACTTCACAAGTTCCCAGAACAATTTAAACTGGGCATGGTAAAGGAGACTTTAGAAGTTCTCTTCCTTTTTCTTACCTTTTAGGAAGTAGCATCAAACTGTCCTTTAAAAATGAGTCTACATTTATGATTCAGTGCAATACTATAACCCAAGGGCCAGCCTAGAAAAGCTGCTATAAATCGTTCAAAGCAGGGAGATAATAACACTGTTATTTAAGATCTGTTTTTGTATTATGTATATTTGTAAAATAGAAATAGGTGTCTCTGAGTACTAACACCTCAGCCTATTTTGAGAACTCTTTTCTGTGGCTTATGCAGCTTTTGATCAATTTTCATCACTGTTCAGTGAACAACTTTATGTTTACTTATCTATCTGTTTTTTTTAGAAGTGCTTATAATTAAAGTAAAACTGATATGTTGCAACAGTAGACTACTGTCTTGCCATTGTGGAAACAATACTCTAACATACTGAATTTTGGCTGTCTTATGAAAGTATAAAACTATGCATAAAGGGGTGGTTTATGTTATAGCTAATCCAATTTAAGCGATACAAAAAGATGCAGTCCTATCACCAGTTCTTCCTGTCCCTCTGTTTCCTCCGTTACAATATATTTAGCAGTCATGTAAAACATGAAACCTAGAAATAACTGAAAACTGATTTAACAGCTCTCTCCCCAACTACTAGTTTTCCATCAGATGAGTGAACTGAACTGACTTAATCTTTAACACTGAATCTAATGCACTGCAAATATCTGGGGAAAAAGAAAGCGTGTCTTTCCATGGAAGTTTCCAGTTACTTTAGTTTATACACACTGTGCAATCATGCTCTAAATTACAAGATTGCTAGTAGTCCTCTGAATTCCACTTAGTGTATATTTTGGATTATTTTCTTTAAAAGGTAGAATGCAATTATAACACCTCAACTAAGTCTTTGTATTGACACATTTAACCTTTCTAAAAACCTTGGTAGTACGCTGCATTTTTGTAAAGTATTACTGCTGGCATTAGAAGCAATTCCTGATTTATTATTATGTGTCAGTTTAATTAACATGCTGTTTCACTCCCTCTTCCAGATTGTTAATGAAGATGTTAAATAAACAGGACCAAACAGTGATCCCTGCAGAGCTCCACCAGACACCTCCCACCAACTTGATACATTGCCATTTTTCATTACCCTTTATTTGCACTCAGCCAGCCATTTTTAAATCCAAGTGACAGTACTCCATGTCCAAGCCAATTTGAATTAATTTTGCAAGTAGAGATTTTGTAAGACACTACATCAAGTGTTTTACTCAAACCAGATATATTACACATGCTTTCATCCACTAATTTTCTAAAGCTATCAGAAAAAGCAATCAAGCTTTGAAGATTACTAGTGCACCCAGCCAGCTTTTTGCTGGTTTATTCACTTACAAAAGCAATCCTGGCGTTATTAAAGACTTGCCACTCCTTTTGCTGATGACTGATTTAAAACAACGCATTTTTCTAACCCATTACCTTCCCAAAATAACATATAGCCCTGATTATTCCTCCTAACTTTTATTTTGGGGCTATATGGCACGCAAGTTTAAATTTTGACTGGCAGACAGATGTTTTTCTTTAAAAGGATACGTGATTTCAGAAGCTTAGCTGATGTTTATTTTACATGTTTCCAGCTGTTAGCTTGTATCAGCAGTTATTCCTTATTCCCAGTATGAAAGCAAGTAGGTCCTATGACACCTCTTTAATTAGATCAGTGAAGGAACATCAGACTGGCAGTAGAGGCAAAAAATACAGTATAGCAGGATTAGTTCTCACAAAACCAGATTTAATTCTTACAGCAGGAGGAACATGCCAGTCAAAATAAACTTCCTCTCCTTATTTAATATATCCTTTCTCTCCACGTTTTAGTGCTTACTTATGTTATAAATTGTTATACTTAAGACTTCTAGTCAGAATTTTTTTTCACTTTTGGTGTATCTGTTCCTTGTTCTTCCGTCTCCCTAAATCTGGCACCATTTGTTTTCCAGATGTGGTTTGGGGCACAGAGGAACTTGGTGCCTTATTTCATGTTGCATATAGACCCTTTAGCAAAATTGGGAAGGTTTCAAGTACGCCGAATTTTTCCCTCCTAAAGTCTAATACACTGGCTAATAAACTATTCTTTTATAGCTGCCCCTACTAAAACACTTCCTTATTCTTGCTATTCAAGTATGATTCTTGGTGATCCCCTCAACTGGGCTTCAGTTCTGCCTCTAGTTTGTTTATGGTGTTTTTACTGAAATGGGTCCTAAAGGTTTACTGCTACATTTCTCAATATTTTTCATGCTGTAAGTCAGCTTGTTCAGGATACAATTTTCAAACTGAAATGTCACACTTAGAAAAATGCTGAGTGTTTTGCTGACTTTTGTGAGTTTAGATCATCGTGATGCTATAATAAGTGTATCATTTATTGAACTTTTTTTTCTTTATTTCTTTATTTATTAAAATTAGTGGTATCTTGAATTCAAGTCTTTCAGCTCATAGTGGAATGATTACATCAGAATAATGAGTGCTTAACTTCTTTGCATATGTGCATGAAGAAAGAAAACACATTGAATTTCTTCCCAGTGATAAGAGAAGCAAAGGTCATGGCTCCTCAAACTCTAATTTATGCAAGATTAATGCATAAAATACAACAGAGTTCATTTAATGAGGATGAAATGTGTAGATGAGTGAACAAGTGTATCATTGTCAGTTTTGATTTCCCAATGGAAAAAAATATAAAATAAAATAATATTATAAAATATCTTTAAAACTGTGATCAAGATATAAGCAGTCCTGGTTTGAGCTGGGAACAAGGAACGCAGGCCTCATTTTTCTTTCCTCAGTCTTTTAAATATCCTGCATGTTGTGAAAAACTGGGTGCACATCTTGGGCTCTTCCCTTAATGAGGTTGCACTGGTGGGAAGATGGTGTTTCACAGAAATATTTCTGTGCTAATGCTTTCCTGGCTGTAGAGACAGACTGTTGGAGAAAAAGCAGAGGTTTATTTTAATCAGTGTCTGTAATCCTTAAAAACAAAGAAATTGCTGATTAACTTAAAATGATAAGAAATGGTTGGTGTCTACAGCAAATTGCCTGGAGTTAAAAGTCTTCTCTCTCCACTGATTGACCTTCTGGAGTCAAATGGTCAAGTGTTTATTCTCATTTTTCCCCCTTCAAGCTCAGTGTAAGGACATAAGTCTTCTAATTGCTACGGGAAGGTGAAGACTTTCTTTTGATATCCATCACTTTGAGGGCAAAATCAGAATAATCGAGACCTCCGTGCGACTCCCATCCACGTGTTCTGCTCCATGGTTAAATGTGGATCCGGACACCCAGGGCTGCCAGCAGGGAGCTGCCCTGGCCCCGAGGGACCCTGAGGGCCAAGGCAGTGGTGGCCCCATTCCCTGTCCTGGGAAGCTGAAAGCTTCTGGAAGGCCGTGCCTGCAGGCAGCAGGACTTGCAGGCAGCCAGGGCCGAGCCTTGGGAGCAGTGGGAAGGAGGGGGGATTCCCGGCAGCCCTGGTGGCACAGCCACCACTGAAGGCTGCGCGGTGAGGGGCAGGCAGGGAGCCCTGGTGTGGGCGCAAGGGCAGAGGTCAGGGTCTGCTCAGCTCTTGTATGGTTGTTTCCTCTGATATCTCTTTGATTTATTCATTGGGCCACCCTGCTCGGGTGTCTGTACTAGTGACGTACAGCCTGGGGCACTTGGAGCCCCTTTGGTGCAAGGCATGGGCACCGTGCCTTGTGGTGACATGGCACTGGGCCATCGGGGCAGGCACCTGTGGGGTCTGTGAAGCACACCCTGACTGAGCACCCACAATTTACAGGTGTGTTAAACATTTCAGCTGCAGCCTTTTTGTCTGTCAGCTTCACCATTTGCAAGCCAGAGAAAATAACCTCCTCTCGTGTATGTTGCTGCCTTAAATGATGCTGGAAGTGAGGGTCTTGTCTGAGCACAGTGAACGCTGGGGGTTGTTAACAAGGGGAGTGCCAAGCATGAGCTGTCCTTCAGGGTGGATATTGGCAAAAAGAGGACATCAGGTTACCCAGCTCCCAGCCTTAAGTCCCCCACTGATTGGAATAGATCTTACTGATTCTGATTAGAGTGCCCGGTTGAGTTTGGGGTTGTTTATTTTTCTTTTCGTGTCTAATGCCTTCCTCAAAAAGTAATTTTTTAATATTATTATTTTTGCTAAAGGCTGAAGTTTGACAGATCTTCTGTGGCAAACTATCTCCCAAAGTGCTGTGAAAAGCATTAAACTTGAGAGGCTTGATGAGTGCAAATATTTTCACCAGCTTTGCCTCCCTAGCACTTTTGCTAATCAGAAGTTGAGACAGAACTCAGAGCATACCAGGAATGGTATTACAATAGCAGTGACTGGGGTCTGGAGTCCTTCATGGGCAATATGTCCATGCTTTATCTTTCTACCTGGGACTACAGACAAAAAGATAACACAGGTATATGTGTTTGACTGTGTCTCAATTGAAAACCAGAGTCCAGATGGCTAAATGTTTAATCAGTCTAAAGATGTTTTAGCCTATGGTACTTTCTGATAAGTGAAAGAATGATGACACTGACTTCCTGCTCTGCCTTTTCTGTCCAGTGGGGTAAGATACCCATTTTCACTTAAATTTTGTAAGCATTTGCTGTCTGCTGTAGAAATAGTTAAATGCTTAAAGTAGGCAGACACAGGAGAATCTTTTCAGATTTTGCAGAGCATTTTGCTTGAAAGAGTAATGTCTGTGTGTCCCTTTCTTTCATCATGGTGGTCACTTGGATCCAGTTTCATGTCTTCTGCCTCCTAAGCACTGCATCTCAAGTCTTTTGTCTCGAGTTCTTGGAGTAACACTGTTAGACTGGAAGAAAGAGATGTTATTCACAGCTTTATTAAAAATATGTAATGTCTGTTACTTAATTAAAATCAAGCCTGATATAAACCTAGATTGCATCCACCTGATTAGAGATCATCTACAATTCTTTTCTTATCATAGAAACTGTTGTGTTTGACTGAGTTTTCCCTGTATTTTAGAAATGAAATGTTGAATTAGGGAGCTTTTTCCTCCCCTCTGGTTTCCAAAAGCAAAGAAAAAAACAATATTCATGTTGGCAAGAATTTCCTACAGTACTAAAATACATTTGTGCTGCGTTAGCTCTTCTGTATTTTTCATGCCTCACTTTTATTTCTAACACTACTCGTTGCTTATCCAAAATCTTATGATAACTTTTAGACTACAATCTATTTCCAATGTCTTTATGAAAGACAATCTCTGTCATTATGTTCCCAAAGGGATATACTAGTAAACCTGAAGTCTGGGGAATAAAATTGGAAGATTACTGTTTCTCGTCATATATTTCTGTTTTATGTTGTTGAGTACACTGGAATGGCTTACTGGGGAAAAAAAAACAACAGCAGTGGAGGGATGTAGCTATTAATGTCCTATCAGAGCTTGATGGGGCTTGATATAATTAAAAAAAACCTTGTGATATCTCCAGCAATTGTAATTTCAATTATTTGCTAGCTAAAGGCAAATTTCACTGCTCCAAGTCAGGAAATCATGTAAATAGGCTAATTAATATAATTTGCCTTGTGCTCTACTAAGAAAACAAAACCAAATATGTCATTTTTTAAGAGAATAAATAACATGATGTAAACTAAATATTATAAATATTCAGGCCGTTCATAAAGCAAACATTACATATTACAAGCCATCCTCAGCATTTCTAAGTAATTCAGAATGATTTAATGAAATTATGATGGCTTGCTTTAGCTTTACAACTGCATGACAATAAAAGGAAAGTGTTCTTTTGTGTGGATTAGAGCGAGTTCTTTTACAAAACGGTGTGTAACAACATGTACAGCAGGGGGCCAGAAGATATAAAGAAGGTTTCATCATCTTGTATCTGCAGTCCTTTAATATCAAGAGACTTCCACAAAACTTAAAGTAAGTCTTTGAAATATTCCATGCTGTGGTGGTAGAAAGGTAGAATAAATAATACTTCTCTTTTTCCTCATGTGGAATGAAGAGATAAAGCTATTTATAAAACTGTAAAGACTTACAAATCATTCTAACAGGTTGTCATATGTTAATGTCAGTGAGAATTTAATCACCCAAAGTAAAAAAAAATCTATATTTTTTTCTCCAATCCTATCATATTTTCATAACTCTCTCTATTGACAGATCCTCTTCTGATGATAAATAAAAGGAATGCCCAAGACCACAAAATGCAAAACCAGAAAAAATACAAGAACAGAAGCAGTAGATTGTTTTTAAACTGTGTGGCAGTTTTATATTTTTGTTTCAGCATTTACAGGATCTAATGAGGAGTCGTGCTCAATACTGTACACCTGCTTAACAAGACAATAAAGGGATAACAAATAGATGGGCTGTGAGGATTCAGATTTATATAGCAAATAATAAGACTTTCTCTGGAAGCTCTTTTTTTTTTTGGAGTCATTGATTCAGGAATAAAAAACCTTGTTTAGGAGCAAAGCAATTTTATTCATCAGTTTATTAATAAATAGTGTTATGACAGTTGCTTACCCAAAAAGCTGTTCAGTGACAGTTTTAATTTGCCATCTGGGGTTGGTGTACCCTGAATTCTTTGGCTCTTATCCACTTTCACTCCTGTTAAAAAGAGACACTTCCATGGGCTTTCTGGGTGATCCCATAGTGAATTGGACTTTATCTTCTGTATGTGCCTAAACCAAAGAGGAGTTTTAGAGAAAAATAAAATATATAAGCTTTTTAGATTTGTCAGGTAATTTCATAATTTTCTATATATCTCTCAGTAAATCCAGTGTTGTTCAGCTTCTTGTTCAGAGGAGGTTTGATATACAACTTTACTTGGTGGCTGTTATCCTGTACTCAAACTGAAGTGAGAAAGGCTTATGCCATGCTTGCCATGCTTTGTTTTGCTATGATAAGTATTAGAAAAATGAATCTTAAAATTCATCCTCTTCTCTCCTTCAAAGTAGTTTTATGCTACCTGTTGATTGAACTGATAGCTTTAGTTGTCTTCTTCAGTATATGAGCTGTACACACAATTAAAATGTAAACTTTAACTCCCTTTATTTCCCTTGATTCTCTAAAGTCCTTCTTTGGATCACTGATACTAGCACTCTCAGACAGATTGACTTTACAAAAATCTGCTGTCCTGACTCATGAAAAAGCATGATGCAGCCTCAGATCAGTCTGCCAGACCAGGAGCAGAGTCCTGTGTTCCGCCTCACAGTTCAGTGATGTGGGAAGCAGAAGGTGTAAAGCTTCCTTTCTATTCCTAGATGTGGCCTGCTGCACTTGAAAAGGAAGAGAATAAAAAGTTATTATGTATATAAAAGAAGCACACTGGATCTAAAATCATCTATTTGTGCTGAAAACATTCATTTCTGTGTTTTTGAATAATGACCTCCATTTCTCTCTCTCTCTGTTTCACAATGTAGGGGTTATTTTCAAGCTTGGATTTTTAAATGAGGTATTCTACCTATTAGAAATACAGATCTTGCTTTATATTACTTGACTCCCTGATGAAAGGTTAGTTGCCTAATCGTGTGGGTTTGGTGGCTATGGTACAGTGCAGAGTGTTAAGGCTGTAATAGGAAATCAAATAGTTCATTTCACAGCCATCAAATACATGCTGAGCTGCCTGACTGGTTTATGCTGCTTTATCTTTTAGGACATAAAATCTATTCTTACTTTATGAAAACAGTACTTTGTGTTAGATAATCATTTCATTTACATATAAAGGTTACACTTAATAAAAATATATGAACCAGCATTGCAACAAAGATACAACATCATAAACCACCTTTTTTAAAGTGTGCTGGTTTTCCCCCTTGAAAGGCTTCATTGCCTTTAAGACAGGAGATATTGCTTCAGAACTAAAGATTTAAAGCTTTTTTCTTCTGCCTGTAGTAAAAGTAATAAAGCTTTTTATTGTACAAAGACTGTAAATATATTTAGCAATAATTTCAACAGCTGGAAATGTCTAGATGTCTGTAGTGGAAATACAAGGATCATATTTACCTACACTTGGCCTTGAAATTTCTATAACCTTTTTCTTTCCACCTAACCAACACTGAACAGTTATTGTCTGTTATCTTGTAAACACTGGAAGACAATCTCATGTAAGAAATGCCTCTTTGCAATTAGAAATAAGATACTGCTGTAACAAGTTTGTTGTGCTTATTTTCTGTTGCCACCATTTGTAATGACTGTTTACTGCAAATAGACATCATTTCTATAGTCTGGATGGAATTCAAACCCATGGCAGCTCCTCCAAAGCTCCACAGAAATATAGTCTAGATGGTAAAGAACTATAGTGCCACAAGAAACTTGCTGTCCTAAAGTAATGGATATTGTTTAGGGAATCCATGGCAAGAATAATAGAGAATGTGAGTAGAATAATCTTTATTATAGTTTTTTTTATTCTAAATGTATTAAATACTCTGGGTTTGGTAGAGGAGAAGATTTGGAATACAGATACATTGCCTTTAGAAATAGAGAAAGTTGAGAAGCAAACATATCTATTTTCAGTCCTCCAAACATCTCACTACCTTTCTCAGTAAATATCTCAGCATTGTCAGTGTTTCATTCCTAAATCAATATTAATATATTTTCATTGTTTCAGTTCTATATCATATTTCTGTTGACCTATGAATACAAGCATACTTTCAACTCCTAAACCTTATTATCCTCTATGGAACATGTACAGAGAGACAAGGGTGCTCTATAAGCAGTGGAGGAGTGCCTTTCAACTCCATTTGTAAAATAATTATAATTCTTCTCTCTTTGTTTGATGTGAAGTATAACCAATTATTGCATAGTTATAATTGTGAAATAGAAACAATATGCATGCACAGACACTCATTGCATCTGGGAAAAACAGTAATCACTGGTAAGTTTTTTATGAGTACTGTTAGAATGTCTGTTGAAATTTCATAGTTAGATGTGTTTGAAGGATAAATACTTTCACAATTTACAGGAGAAAGAGAAAAAAAACTAATATCCAAAATATTAGTTAGCTATTCTGAAGTTGTACATTTGGGGTTTTTTCACAGTTGCACCTGGGCCTTTCAGACATTCAGATTTTCCTGGGCGTAGTCTTTTATCCTGGAATTTAGAATGCGAATGTTTCATGTGATGTCCCAGGCAGTGCAAAATCTGCTCTTCCTGGTGAGCTTTAGAACTTCAGAAACTTGAAAGAATTGCCTGCAGTGCACAGAGTTACTGCTCAACTCTTGCATGAGGAGTCCAGTATGTCTGGGCGGTGGTGGACCCACAGCAAGTGAATTCTGCAGATACTCGGCTCAGGGCCTCTGAGATTGAGGCTCAGCCTACTCATGGAAACTAGGAATGGTTGGGTGAATAATTATCAGTGTCAGTGTTGTACCTTGGAAGTGTCACATGGAAAGTCTGGGTCCAACTTCATGAAAGGAAACATTCTAACTGGAGAACAGATTTGGGTGATTCTTGGGTCACGTTACTGTACCTTTAAGATACTGGGTGGCCTAAAGTAAAATGTTTATATGTTCTACTATCCTTTGGTTTTGATGACCTTCTGTTAGAGGTTTCTATCCTTCTCAAAAGACATCTGTTCTGTCTTTTGTACTCTTAAATTGAAGGGACCATACTGAAACCAAGAACATTGATGATACTTTCCCCTACAAAAATAGTCCTCTAATACATTCTCACTGCATATCAGTATTCTCCGAAAGATGGCAAAATAGCAAGAGGAACTAAAAGTATTTGTGAAGGAAGGTTTGTTTTTACAAGCAGAGTCAGCTCAGCAGTAAGTTGCAATAGTGAAGAAGGCTGTAGTAGTCACGAGAGCTCAGCTTAAGCCTGTTCCAGGGCAGGAACTGCTAAAAGTGTGATGCTGTACAACTGCAGCCAGTGGACTGGACCAGTGGACTGTGAAAGGAATGAAGCAGGTTTGAAAAAAAAACCCACAAAAAAGTCCTACACTTCCCTGTAAAGAGTTCAGTATGATGGAGCTTTATAAGTAAATGTTGCTACTTAGATGCAGACCATTAACATTGCATAACTGTGCACTTATTTCCTTTGATGCCTTTAATTCTTCCTTCATAAGAATATAAGAATTTTTAGCTTAAAGCTAAAAAGCATAACAATTGAGGAGAAATTAACACTGAATAAGGTTAATTGTTGAATCTGAATGGACTGCATGAAAATGCCCTAAAATACTGTTTGGTTCCATAGAACATGATATAAGCATTTCTGTATGTGTTTCCTACAGAAGACCTTGCTGTCATCTGTACCTTCATACCACAGACAAATCTTGCAGCTCACAGAATGTGGATAATTAGAATGGAAAAAATTTTTATAGGTTGAGAAGAATTAGATCAATCAATTTTGACTTGGAGACCTTTATTTGATAGTTAGAAGCATCAGCATCTCAGAAGTTAATGATCTGCCTGAAATGGTTCCATTTTAGAAGATGGAATATTACTAAATTAATAAATATAATGTTTCACTGCAAATATAGGCTGTTTCTGAAATTAGAGATGAGAATAAAGCTAGATTCTCAGTTCAGAAGTATTCGTTTCATATATTACTGATACACGTTTTTTATTTATGATGTTGATATTCACAGCAGAGCTGTGTGCTATATTCATAATGTCTATCTGGGCTGTACTTTCATGTTTATTGAAAGACTATGCCTTTTAATGTGGAGATAGTCTCTGTCTTCAATTTTTGGGTTGCATTTAGCAAGTTTAGGGCACTAATAATTGTGAAGAAATATTTCAATATTTGGTCTTTATGTTTATGGTGAAACAAAGTGAAAGTTTATCCTCTCCCCAGGTAATTGGCTTTCGATACAGGAAACATTTTAGGATGATATAAGATCTACTGAAAAAATATAAAGTATGATGAGAGATGAAATGAATTATAGACAAGTGAAGGAAATAAGGAAAGTTTTAAGAGAAATTATTTTGTATAGGATAGTTATTATAACACTTAGTCATTAAAACAGAAGTAATAAAATTATATTTATAGCTGAATAAGGAGTCTCAGTGTGATTAAGATATGGAAGTAGCTAATTGGACTGCTGAAATATTAGGATATTGAAGTGATGAAAAGTATACAAATGAAAATAAAAGTGCATAAAAATTAATGAGGAGCCTGAAATAGGAAATGGAATAAAGGAAAATAACAAATGAAGCAATGCATAATGAATAAACATATAGCTGGTATACAAGGAGATATTAAGGACATTGGAGAAGTGAATGGATATTCATTGCCTCAGAGTTGCTATTTTTGCAGAACCTTTGCAAAAGTACAACACTTTGGTTTTATTTCTGTACAGAATGATGATTTATCTGTCACATGATTTAACATTGTACGAGGTGTATTTGCTGGCAGTGGAGTTGTGAGGCTGTGGTGGCTAAAGCCTGTCCACAGGACTGCCATGTCCCAGGTGCTGCCATGGAAGCAGTTCCTCCCTGCTCTCAACCACTTGTTCCTCATTCTGAGTGTCTCCATTTTGGGAGCACAAATGTGGTGCTGAAGAACCAGTCTGGACTTTGCCTGAATGAAACCAGCCTCTGCTTTCACTGGGGAAGGAGGCCAGTTGTGCTTTTCATTGGGCAACCTTTAAGCTGGACTTTTTGGTTGATGCAGGTTACTGGGAGGAGGAGAGGGAATTGTCCCATAAACACTTTTGCTGGCATAAGGAAGGTGACAGCACAAGTGCTAAAACTGGCAGATAACTATGGGAGAAGGTGCCTATGCTTTTGTCATAGGCAATATGAAGCAGCTTTAGGAACTGGCCTAAATGTCCTTTTCAAGTTCCATTTTATGTCTTCTGATTGACCAGGTTACTCAATGCCCTCCATCTGACCTGGCCTGGAAAACTGCCAGGGTTGAGACATCCAGAGCTTCTCTGGGCAATCTGCTCCAGTGCCTCACCACCTGCAAAGTGAAGAATTTCTTCCTCAAGTCTTGTCTAACCCTGCCCTCGGTCAGTTTGAAGCCGTTCCCCCTTGTCCTATCACTCCATGCACTTGTCTGAAGTCCCTCCCAGGTCTCTTGTAGCCCCTTGAGGCACTGGAAGGGTCTCCAAGGTCTCCTGGCGCCTTTTCTTCTCCAGGATGAACAATCACAACTCTCTCAGACTGTCTCCATAGCAGAGGTGCTCCAGCCCTCAGAACGTCTGTTTTCTCTTCTTCAGTGGAAAGGTAAGAAAAACTGTTTTCAGAATATAGTATATTTAAAGGTTTACAAACAAGATTATTATGTCCTTTGGCTTTAATTTCAATTCTTTCAGGATTCTCATGATAATTTTTTAAAGTGTTTTCCAAGTTTGGGATATTTGGGAAAATAATTTGGAAACTATAGAAAATATTTGTTATGAGAATTATGAGATTTGCTGCATACATCTATTTGTAGCAGTGATGAAGTCAGTGGAGTTGTCAGTGCAATTATATATCAGCACACACAAAGTTTATGTTTGCACATAAATATGAGATGAACTCTCCTGCCAAGCACTTTTAAGTAGTAGCTGATGTTTCATTATATGCCTGATTTATACCAACAAGGTAAGATATTTACAGTTATCTAACTCTGTAAATAATTTTGGCCTCTTAGATACCTTGATCTGAAATATAGTGAATTAAACCCATTCTTTTACTGAGAGCAAAGAACTTTACCTGTATTTTTCCATATAAACTGAGTTCTGTTTTATACAGAATTATATCATTGTCTTCAGGATATGTAGCCAGAAAGACTAAACCCAAAAGCTACATCTTTACTGCATATTGCATTAAATAGGCACAGTTCTAGTAATTTCCATTCCTTGGATTTAATGTACAAAACCAAGGAATTTAGATTTAAATGGCCACTGGGTCTTTAGTTTTAAATTATTTTTTTTCCCCCGAGAACTATAGTTTTTATCATGACCAGTGCGATGTTGTCCTGAAGGCAAAGGCATGCTATCTGTCAGAAAGCTAGATTACTGTTGTCTAATTTGTATTTTGAATTTAGAGAGTACAGAAAGCTGCCTTCTAGCAGATTCTGTTGCTGTGTCTGCGAATTGCCCAATGCAAGAGCAACTTGAATGTGGTTATATGACTGACTGTAAAAACCATCATAAATTTTGTGCACCTTCAGTATCTAGTTACTCTGTTATATTTCAGGTAATCACAACGCCGTGTGTTGCCTTCTGAGTGGCAGAGAAAATCGAGCATTCTCAAGTAATATAAATAAAGTCAGACACTGAACACAAGACTAAGAGAGGGAGTGAAATAAACCACTGAACTAGATGTCTATTGACTTTCTTTCTCCCTAATTGTGTAGTACTACACTGGAAGGGACATCAAGAGGTCATTTAGTGCAGTTCTCTCTGCTAAAACAAGTTTAACAGATCTATGTCATTTCAGAAAGGTTCTCGTCCAGTTTTTTACTAGAGAAACTATGTAACTATCAAAGCAGTCCTTTTGATTAGCCTTGCTATTAGGATGGGTTTTATTCCTCTAATATCCAGCTTTGAGCTTCCTTATACAGTTTAAAACTACAGCTTATTCACTGTGGACATAAGGAACAGATAATTCCATTCTTCTTTTCAACAGCCTTTTATTTTCCTGATGACTGTTATAATGTTATCTAATTTTTTTTGTCTTTAGGCAAACTAGTGCAATTTAATTATTCTTTTGGCACAGGTAGTATTGATTATTCCTAAGTATTCTTGTCCCTAGCACTTTTGCCATTTAAACTATCTTCTGTTTTAAGAGCTAATCTCTACTTTAATAATTTTTTCATGTGTAAGTTTAAGGAAAAACAAGTATTTTTTTTCATACAAAATGGGAATAAATTATGGAAGTAATTTCACTGGATGTTGCAAAAGCCAAATTATAAATAGGTTCAAAAAAAGGATTATACGCAGCCCTTATGGAAGATAGGTCCACAGGGAGCAGCTGAAAATAATTTCCTAAATGCACTCACTAGCCAGAAGTTCTGAAACTAGATATTGTACCTGGGAGGGAAGAGCAAGGAAAGGGTTGTTCTTTACTTGCCATGTTTCTTATATTCTTTCTCTAAGCATCTGTTACAGGATTTTTCAGTTATGACCTTGTTTCATTTGATTGCTTCATCTTTAATAAGCTTAGTATACAGTGGTTTGCATATGCATTTTGTAAATTTGTTGGCTTATTATTTCTGATAAAAGCCATAAAAGGATTATGGGCCTCTTATCTCCTACCAGATTAATTGTGAGCTAAAACAGCAAAGGTTAAGAGGCTTTCCATTTCCTTTTTGCTCCTTTTGCAAATGGCTGCCTGAGTCTCTTTAAAAACATTTATCCTTCATCTTGTTCATTAGTTGTTGACCTATACCTTGTAACACAAGCTTCACTCCTTTCGAAGGCAGAGAAAATACATTAGGTAATTACGGAGATAGTCTCATTCTTTAAAATGTCTAATTATTTTTTGAGCTGTCTTTATATCTTGGTTTCACTTCAGTTTTGAGGCAAGGAGTTCCAATTTTGAATTATTCAAGGAAAAAAAATGAATTCATACTGCTTTTTTTTAAGTAGGATCATTTTGGTTTTATTGATTTCCCTCTTCTCCTTCCCCCCCTTTTTTTTTTCTATTAAGAAATTTGGCTCAGATTGGTCTTTGGAGGAAAATAAATTGATTCTGTACAAGCTAGATATTATTTGTGGGTTGGGGGAAGAGTCAATTAATTTAATGCCAGGGCTAATAGCTATCCCTTTTCCAGCTCCTATTTTCTGACTCATTTTGTAATTTCTTAGTACTGTTTATCTTCACCTGGCTTTCAATGCTGTGACATGACCACAGAATATTATTTTTCTTTTATCTGCTTTGGAAAAGATTGTGTATTTTGATCTCTAATCTTGTCCTTCCTGAAGTGGGTTATTCTGCAGTCACTTTCTTTGTGGGTTGTAGATGGAAACAAATGAAAAATTTCAGTTGGAGCAGATTGCCAGTTATGTGATAATATGTCATAAGGAGATTTCTTATTCAGTATATATTAATTGCTGGTTCACTTTGAAATGAAATTAAGATTACTTTGTGTTTCCATGCACATACATTTGGGAAATAAGAGGCTTGGTGAGGGTTTGAATGCCCCGGTAGGTCTTGATTGCCCTGATCTACCCCAGCTGGGGCATCACCATCCCCACCCAGCCCAGCTGTGGGCACTCTGGGCTCCAGTTCAAATCCACTTCCTCGGGCATGGACTGACTTCCTGGCTTGGCTGGAGCTCTGCCTTGTCACTGTGAATTTGCCAGAGGATCTGGGCTCTTGGATAACCCTGTTGCCGTGTCTGCAAATGAAGGTACAGTGCGATGGGGTTCTGGCTGCCAACTGTGTGTTATTGCACTTGGGAACCCGTCCTTACAAAGTTGGCTGCCCTTCTGCACCTTTCCAACCTTGAGCACTGGGATTAGTGGGGTAGGGTGGCCTATACTCTTGGAAGTTACCAAATTGCTTCTTGTGTTTTTGAAGGTCTGTGGTTCTGCAATTTGTACTGTCCCTTGGCATTTGAGAGTTGCTGCAATGTTTGTTTCCTTATTGAAGACTTCTCTAAAGAGCTGTTTTAAAAAGAAATGGATTTTATTGGTTAGCTGACATTGCCTTTTTGCACCTTTTTACACCTGTGTGAAGGAGATGTTAATTAAAATGCATGAATCCAGAACTTAATTGCAAGGTGTAAAATAAAAGAATAGGACAGTGTCTATCATCTATTCTGATGGCTTCATGAAATTGTTAGAGAAGATAATAATTCTGAAGTGAAAAGCTACAGCTCTTAGTCTTAAAACATCTACTACTCTGTTAAATGTCTTCCTGAAGAAATAACCTCACTGTTTTAAAGAACCAGGTAAATTAATGGCTGTTTGAACATAGTTCTAAAATAGGAACCTTTTCAGATGATGAAAAGACTCTAAAATAAAAGTATATTTAATAAATAATAGTTAAGGAAACAAGTGTTTCTGTTGTTTAGAAAGTGTGGATTGAGCTCAGTTAAGTCAGTAAAAAAGGGTTAATATTTTTCTGAATTGCTGCAAGATAATTTTTACCATTTTTTGGTTGTATAGTTTTGCTGCTGCTTTTGTGAAAGAAACCATTAAGAGTTTCTGTAACATATTTTTCTAATAGTTTTTGAGTGATGTGGTTTATAGTTGAATAACTGAGAGAATTTAGTTTTTCCTGTGGGATAGAGGTAAAAGATGAGTGATGGTCATACAGTACTGTGGAATGAGGGTAATGATTAAAAATTGTCAGTGTGCTAATGAATATTCATGGAGAGTACAGGGACTGCCTTAGAGAAGCTTTCTTCCTTTGTTGTTAGTTTGATTCCAATGCAAAGCAAACAAAAAGATGCATTTATTTCCAAATTACTGTGTTTAAATTGAAATTGTGGGCTCTGTGGAGCAGCAGCAGATACTCATTCATTACAGGTGTTGCTTTTCAAGTCTAACCACAATCCCATCTGTTATTTGGAGATTTCTGTTAGAGGGCATAGACTGCAATAGTAAAGATGAAGATGGAGTTGTGACAAAACAGTTTTTTCAATTAATGGACAAATTAAGACTAGCAAAATTTATTGAAGATATTTCCAAAAACATCACAGGAGTCTCTACTGTTTTTGTACCCTAAAAGGTCAAAAAAGAATTTTGAATCCTCCCTAGTATTATATTCTTGCATGATTTACAGAATGGTAAATCTTAGCAAATATTTTACTTATTCCTCTTTCAACAATATAATGCCAATAGACAAATCCTGATGTCAAAAAGACATGAGAATGAAACATTTCTTATGTGTGCTTTGCACTGTGATTAAACTACTGGATGACCTGTTGGATAACCAAAAAAGACAAAGTTCAGAACCTGGAGGTTGATCAACCTGAGAGAAGCAGCTGTAATTTCAGATGCTGCTGTAGCCAACAGGAGCAGCTGATTTGGGCACAGTTTGTAGATGTTAATGCAAACCTCTGCCAGCTTCAGTTCATAATGATATGCTAGATTAACAGCTGAGCTGCTCCAGTTTACGTTCCTTGTTGTTCCTGATGGAGTAGCCATAATCTTGAAGTGGGATAGTGTAGACAGCTGAGGATAATAATGCTTTAGCTATTTTAGATTAATCTACTTACCACTCTGAGTTAACTTCCTGAATCACAGGCTGGTAATATTTTTCAGTGGCCTTCACTTTGATTTTGTTTTATGTTGCTGACCTACTATGATTTGAAAATGGGAGTATGAATGTTACTCCTGTACTGCACAGTGGTGAACTGGTTGTTGAATTTTATAGTGGAGTTCAGTTGTTAATAAATGCTTAAAGCCTCCAGTGCAGGTTCACGGACGTGGCTGAAGAGCATGTAGCCCAAATCCTGCAATTTATAATCATTCTGTGATACACCAGATCATATTCTGTTTGCAGAGGTTTCAAGCTTCACTGAGGTTTGATCCAACCATTAATGACCATGCTAAAAATGAGCTTATGACAAGTATCTGGGCATGTGGCTTTATTTCTGGTTTGGGTTGTGTTGAGAGTATATAGGAAGTAAAAATAAAAGACCCGTGAATGAGTTTGAATCAGCTGTTGACTTTGTACTAGAATTTGTTTCCTTGAATAGATGTTATCTTCCTTGTTTTTATTTGTAATTGATTGCTCTCATTTTCTCTGGGAACTGAAAGGGTCTGATTTTTTTTCATAATGTAACTTAAGCTTCTGTCACATATATATGTATCAAAGCAAAATGATAACTGATCTATATAATCTGATCCCTTGCAGAGAAAATTCTGTATAGTAAATATAATGCAGAAAAATAACACAACTGTAACAGAGGTATATATTTTTAAATTAGATGAGTTCTTTGCTTAATTCTTAACAATTACTAAGCATTTTGTGGGCCAGGTATTGTTCCTTGCCTTCCAAAGTAAGTTTTATAATTAACAATGGAAATAAGTAGCTACGGGCAAGATCTTTGCATGCATTTATATGCCAGTTTTCTCACTTACTGCAAAGGAATTTATCAGATTTGCATATTTTTGCTTTGGCAGGACCTTTATTGCCTTTTATAAAGTTTTTAAATATCTTCAGCACAGCAGTAACTTTTCTCAATTGTTTGTGTGCTCATCTCATTTACACTTTACTTGTTAGCTGAAAGTAACATTGCTGGAGAAAAGAAGGACATTTCAAAATGGAAATGTGTGTGAAGTTGTATCATCTGGTTTTTTGAAGATAATAAAAATTAAAATAACTAAATGCAAAAGAACAAAATTAATGACAGCTGATCTTATGTAGCAGAGTGTTCCTTTCCTAAAAACTTTCAATAGAGACAAAAGTTGCAAATTGTTTTGGAAAGGAAAATCAGACTTTAAAGTATACAAGAGCCAGCTACACGGTCATTATACTTACTGAACAAGCATGCAGGCAAACATCATGTGTTTAAAAAGATGCAAGAATACATTTGAAAGGCATCCAGTTATATCAGACAAATAGCCTTAGATGAAGACTCCAGCAGAGAACAAATTAAGAATTGGCCCGGAATGCGGGTGGTAGTTTTGGATTAATCCAGTACTGTGCATTTTGTACCAATAGATTTGCTTCATTGAAAAAAATGGCTTGGCATATTTCCTGTGGATTCCATCATAAAATAACTCTTTGGATGCCGTTACTGTACAGCATTTGATGGGAAAAGAGGACTGAAAGAGTGGGCAACATATGCAAGTGCAATATATATTGCCAAAGCCAATAGGCTTGGGCACCAGAAAGCAAAACTAATCTTGCACTGTAATCTTATCTGTCTCCTTTTTTATTCCCACCCCCGGATGTGTGGAGTTTTCAGAATGAATCAAGATTGAAATGCAAAATGGAGCATATTTCTCCATTATTTTTCTTACCAGTGGACTTTCTTCAGTAAGCAGTTTGTTACAAGATATTCTGTAGATGAAGGCTTCTGTTAATAATCCTTGCATATGAAAATGTTGACTCTGGTAGGTGATTGTATGAGAACCCACTCATGGATGAGTTTATTAAATGTTTAACTCTCTCCCTGAAATTAAGGCCATATTTAAAAAAACATATCCTTCAGAAAACACCAAACCTTTTATATCTTCCTTCTTTTTCATAACCAAAGCATCACTTTTTTTTTTTTTTTTGCTTTTCTTATAATTGCTTATATAAAAGTCTGTATTTATTTTCTTTTGGAAAATAAGTTCTTTGAATTGGCAAAATACTGAACAGAGCTTATTATCAAAATGGATTAATGATGTATCCTTTGATCTTCAAAAAGACCTCTTCAAGATAGAAAGAAAGCAAATACAATTTCTTTGTCATGACTGTTACCTAAAATATTTTAGAAAATAGAAATGCCTACATAGTAAATGCTGACCTGTGGAAGTTTAGTGGGTATGTCTTGCTGTAAGAAAACTTTAGTTTATCTTTTATTTTAGGTCCAGGTAGTATACAGTTCTTGAAATCAGAGTTGCTTTTCCACTGTTCTGAAGATTTCATCATGTTGAGAGTAAGGATTAGTTCCATGTTACAGCAGTTTCCTTTCTGTCCTGTTATTATTGAAAAGATCCTGAGAATGTGTGATACATGCAGGTGATTTGACTGCACAGCTATTTGCAATACACTTTTTCTGACTTTTACTAGTGTTTGTAAACTAATGGGTAAAGAACTTCTTTTAAAAGAAGTTCATAGCACTGAAAAATCATTTATCATTTCCCAGAACCTTTAGGACACGCTGGTTCCAAAAGATGGCAGTTTGCCACCAAAGCACTCAAAATTTTTTGTTACTTTAACACTGTTGAGCAAGTCATAGACAAAATTCTATTTGATTTCTGGTTATTCTTCTGACTGTTATATTAAATGGGCAAAGTTTAAGTGAGGTTTACCCTGGAGAACAGTAGAAATAATGATGTTTTACTGGAAATAATGAAATAAAGTATCTGTGGCTTTTAAAACTTAGTTTACTGAGTACCTCCTGCCACGTGATACTGGTTTAGAAGAAAGAATTATACCCCACTTTCAAAGTGTAAAATCTGCAATACTTTTTTTCCCTCTTGAGGAAAACATTCATTGCATCACTGAGGACACCAGAACTTCCTTGTATCCATTATAGAGGGAAGTCATTAGGAGTTTATTGAGGGTACTTATTACCCACCTTGGTTCTCAGCACTCTAATTCCTGAATTAGCCTGTGATGCTGTGCAGGCATAGAAAGTGGTACTTGGAAGAAACCCAGTCTTAGTCCAGGAACTGTTGGTTTACTGTTAATATGCCTCCCTTTGGAAAGAATCTGCAAAATGTAACAGCTCTGTATAAACATATTGTCACTTAAATCCTGTAGTTTGTGGTGGATGTTTGGATCCCAGAATGAAGAAGATGCAAATGAAGCTTAAAATCACTTTGTTTATGCTTGCTTTTTAATGGTGAGTCTGGGGCAATGTCAAACAAGATTATCCCTTATAGACCTTTTATTTTCATGAGTATCTGTTCTTCCATAAGTTTTACTGAGTATATGCATTATTTTTTAGTTTTGAGCCAGTAGTATGGAAAGATGTAACCTTACAGACTTTATTACCATGGATGAGAGTTTTGTTCAATATCCCCCTGTTGAAACTTCTCAGAGGCTTTGGTCTGTGTCCTTTTCTATTTAAAAAAAAAAATGATAGAAGACCCAAATGCACCAAAAAAGTTCCCTAGTGTTCTGCTCCGTCACACAATATCTAGTTCAGACTCTATGACAGGGTTCAGTTTTTCTGGCTTTAAAATTTGTTCATGTTACAATGTTCCTAATTACGCTCCTAATAGTACAACTGCATCTTTCCCTTTCAGATGGGGGAAGGTGAGTTGCATTGTCCTTGTTTTTATGCAGTGAACTGACAAATCTGCCTGATTCCTGTTGCTGTGTACTGGTTAGTGCTAGAAGAATACCTAGCCTTGAATTAAGAAGCAGTATTGTCATAAGATATGTGGTAAATGTTGCATTCTATATGTGTAATTTGCAGAAGCCAATAGACTGAGTGGGAGCTACCTGAAATAGATACTATGCAGTGCAAGTAGAAACTCAAGGGGTCAGTTCTTACCTGATAACTATAGGAAATTACACAGAACAAAACAGTTTGAACAAGGCTCTTCAAGAAAGACTTGAAAATCTAGTGGATTTATTCCTGGAAAATGACCTAAGTGTGAAAGAACTGAGTCAAAACAAGTACTTAAACGAGTCTGATAGAAGGGAAAATAGATATCTTCTTTCCTGTGTATCTTCAAAAAGGCTGTTGAACAGACAGAGACACATGCTAGCCAAATAGCTCCCAAATGTTTCCTTCCTCTTACACTGATTAGCTATACAAAACTCCATTTCTTCAACCAGATTTTTATTTTCTGAGAATAATTGACAAAATTAGCGTTGTAAGGAAGGAACTCATGTTTTAAGAGTTTTCTTGTGCCTAGTAGACTAAAGCTCTGACTAGATGAAAGAGTTTGGGACTTGCATGTGTCAACTGATAGTGCTTTATGATTACTTGATACTACTAAAGGGAGAGCCCAGTGTCTAAACTGATTCCTAGATTAAACTTTTGTAATTTATGCAGGGTGGTCTGTCTGTACTGTGCTTAACCTCTATTGGGAGGGACACTGGGAATATGGTGAAATAAAAATGTAGAACAATAGGATCATGCTGCTTTGTGGACATTTCTGTAATGAACTGTGGGTTACTTGTATGAGGATCCAGGGGGTTGAAATGAAGGCTGCAAGCACTTTCCTCTGCGTTTTTGTTGAGGATTTGCACTTGGCACTTGATCAGGTTGACTAGAATAGATGGATCTGTTCAGCAGAGCTTCTTTTCTGGGGCAGGGGGACATGTGCTCTTTTTTGCTTCAGTTTGGTTTTTTTTTGTTGGTGTTTGGTTTTGCCTTTGAGGATGGATTGACTGGACATCTGGTGATGGAGATTTTCTCCTCTTCATTAAAGAGACATGAGTTGCTGCCATGCCAGTCTTCTGATGTCTGTCCAGAAGATTCTGTAGTCACTGAGACATGCTGAGTTGTGAGTTTAATTATCCTGGCAGGTTGTTAGAGACAAAACAAAAGATGGGAATTGCCACTCTGATAACAGAAGCCTGTACAGAAAATTCCCTAAGGAATACATAAAATATAAACTGCTTAGTAATATGGCATCTTTTTTACTCAGGAGCTGTCTGAATGTGTTCTGTGTGTTTCTGGAAATTCCAGAGTTGTGTCTGTGTTTACTTTTGATGCCTAATAGACACTATAAAATGATTGTTTATGGGGTGGAACTAAAATAAAGCATTTGCATTTGTTGATATTTTCTGTCTAAAAAGCAGGGGATTGTTAACTGGCACCAATGAAATTTGGCACTGGCTTCTATTGAGTTTGATATATTGTCACTGACCATAAATATGTTTCATAATTTATTTTGTATGTTAAATATTATTTTACAGTTAAGTCATCTGGTATTTAAAATATAGTTCCCATTATTGGCTACAATTAAACCTGTCATAGATGACCTGTCAAGGTTAAAGCAGGCTGTAGAGGATTTTAGGACTGTCCAAAACTGCAAACTATTGAATTTAGAAGGCTTAGATGTTATTTTTAATAATTTATTAGTGATTTTTTTCAAGATTAATTAACTTGCCATGCAGTCAAAAGGTAAATATCTTTTATGGAACTGGGCCATGGATTACAGGGAACTATTTGATACCATAAAGGAAATGCTGTACTACAGCACATACTGACTTCAGCTTGCCTCTTAAATTATGTGCAGATGTTAGTATTAGCTATATTGGCTTGGGAGACATTTTCACCCAGATCTAAAACCACAAGTAAAGAATAACTGCTTTTGTTAGCCTTGTAGTTCTTTCATAACAGAATTACTCTTCCAGTAAGACAAAATATGATGAATGTATTTATTGTGAAATTCTGGCAAACACACCTGCAAAGAACATTTGAAGTCTGATAAGTAATGATGCCAAAAGTATATGGCTAAATAAAATATCACAGTTTACACCATGTTGATTCCATGAACTGCTCTAGCTTTGCAAATAAAATGACAGTTTCTGAAAGAGGATCTTGATACTTCTCATGGCTTGTGGAAATAATTAGGAACAGTGGTTAAAATCCAGAAACACAGACAGAACATTAGGAAAGTAATAGAGACTGGAAAATAAAGAACATGCTTATATATGGACTACATGGGCGTCTCATATTGTCTGTTGGTTTGATTTTTCTTGTCTTGGGATGTAGTAGAACTGCAGAAGATCTAGAAAAGAGTGCTAAATCATAATCATTAAAATGGAACTTTTATTTTTAAGAATAACTCATGCTAGGACGTTTTAGGCTGAAAAAGAGAAAACAGAGAGGAAATATGAATTATATGCCTAAAGAGAACAGGAGGGAGTTTTCTCTTCCAGTATGAGAATTAAGAGCTATCAAACTCAGCAAGTGGTTGGCTCAGTGTGATTAAAGAAAACAGTTCCTCACACAGCATGAAGTTAAGCTGTGGAAGTTGTTGATCCAGTGCATTGTATGTAGATAATAAAATTTGTGTGGGTTCAAAAGCAATTGGACAAGTAGGTGACAAATTCAAATTATTAAGACTTATTGTATTCAAAGAAATTATTTATTTTCAAGAAATCTTGACCCATGAATCTTTGGATTGTAGAACATCCCCACAGAACAGTATGTACAGTCGGCCCCTGTATACTTGTTCTGTTCTTACAAGCTTATTCAGTCATCTGCTGTTGGCTGCTACTGGAAGGCAGAGTATTGAACTAGATGGATCTTTGGTTTGACCTTGTATTCCTGTTCTTACAAATTAGATTAGTCATGTGTATCTGGTTTTTAGAAAAATGAAAAATGTTAAATGTGAAAGGGAAAAGGGTTAACTTCCATTTCCAAGAATAAGTATCCAAGAACTGACTTCTCTAAGCTGAACTGTCCTTGCCCTCCCAGCCTCTCCACATAAAACAGGTGTTTCAACACTTTAATCATATTCAGAGCCCTAAAGAGCAGCTCTGACTTAAATCTCTTTAAACAAAGCCCAATAACTTTTGAAAACAAGGTTGGAGAGAGCTGATGACTCTTTCCCCACCCCCACCCCGCCTAAGCTCTTCTACTGGATTTGGTTAATTCTAATTTGAGTAAAATGGCTCTGTGAAGGAGATAGAAGATTTCTTGATATTGCTGTGGTTCTTAGAGATGATGTAACACATTTAACACATGCTTTTATTTACAAAGATAGAATTGTGGTGTGTCATGTGGACCAGCCATACTAAGTGTTCTGAATAGGAGTTGTCAGACCCATGAAAGAGGTGGTTTTTCTCCATGGAACAGTGCTGAATGTGATATCTGTAGCACTGTTTAGTGTTTAATTGTATATTCAGCATTTTATTGGCAAGAGAAAGGTCTCTTACTTTCTACAGAGATATTCAAAATCTTTCAGTACATTTTTTGTTTTTCAGAAGACCTTTAGATTATTATATTTGCCTTGTTTTAGGCAATTCACTTTAAATGCAAGTTCTTGCATGCTGTGTATCTAAGCTTCTGCAGTTTTCATGAAGTATGGTATAACTTTTTATTTTCTTTTATTGTTAAATATTTTTCCTGCACTACTTGCAGTACTTGCTTTCATGAAAAATCAATGTCTATTTCTATAAAAGTAACAAAATTGCTAAAATTTATTGCAGTAGTTAAAGATTTTTTCACTTATTGCCAAATATCATCTGACTAAGTTCAGAAAGCTACAAACAAAGTACAGTTCCCAATAAAGAAAAATGTCAACTAGAAAAAGGATCAAATAACTATTTTTAAAAGTGTATGTATTCCTTTAAATTCAACTGAATATATATAAAGTAAGCAGCTATCTCAAAGATCTGAGTGTTAGAGGAAGGGAGACTTGAAAAGGAAAATATTCACCATTGCAAAGATGAAGAGGTGCCACTTGCCCTCTTTTCATTTCAGTACTTAATTATTTGATTCTGTAAAAATTCAGATTGGGTTGCAGTTATATCTTGGAAGTCGGGTAAAAGGGTTCCCTCATGTAGCCACGCACCACAGCCTTCATTCTCAGCACGGTCGGGTTCGTGCTGCTCCACACAGGGATTGTGAACTGCACAGCTTTGATCAGGTAGTGAGAGTAAGATGAGACCCCTGAAGTTTATCTGTCTGGGATAGATAGATAAACAGACTTGGTGAACAGCAAGTTGTCAGTTTTGCATGGCTTTTACTAATCTCTTGTTGCAAATATCTGTTCTACTTGAGATGTTTATGGAAAAAAAAATGCACTGCAACTTAAGGGAATTGGAATTGCTATTTCTAGTTATTTTTAGTTCTCCATTGCATTGATTTGTGGTTACCCCTGTGGTTAGAAAGAACAAAAACCAACCAACTGAAGAAAACCCCCAAAACCTCAAAACAAACCCTCCCCTTCTCCACCCTAAACCAGCCCTTCACTATATGAGAAGGCTTTTGGAACAAAATCTGATTCCTTCAGAAGCTTTTCAAATTAGTTTAATTCCTCTTGTATTTAACCCTCATATAGTAATCTCTATTAGCCTGCTTTTTAAATACAGTTTTTACCACCAACGGCTCCTATAACAGGTTACTACATAATTTATTGTATTATATGTTACAATAAAATGTGCTGAGCCAAAGGCTGTGGGACTTTTGGGCAAGCACTAATGGAACATATATCTAATTTGGAAATCATAGAATTTTTTAACTCAAACTCTTAAGAACTGTTTTTTTCGAACAGCTTCTTAAAAAATTTTTGGATAACTGCTAATTCATATTTCTTGAATTTAGAGCTGTTGATCATATTATTTCACTGGTCTGTACTTTAATTCACAGAAAAAAAAATTTCCCCTTTTTTTTGTTAGGAAACTGCATAGTAATTAGTATAATACTTGTCACTAAGTATAGTTCTTATAATACTTAGCAAGTTTCATTATTTCTACTCTTGAATACAGTCACAGAGAAATGGCCTTTTTCAAATTATGTAATGCTTTGTGTGCTTTTTCTAACCAGCTAAAATTTGAAAAGAATTAAAAAAAAAAAATCATAGCTGCATTGTTTGTGTTGTACCTTTCAAAGGTGTTAAACAGATCCTTTGAATGGTACTGTATTTCTGTAATTGAACTTGATGATAAAAGAAATACACAACTTCACAGCACAGGTTGTTGCTGGGCTTTGGCAGCATTTGCAAATTGCCAGAACAAGACAAAGACCTCTGGAATAAGAACCAAGTGAAAAAAAGTTTCAGGCACATTAGGAGAATGTGAGTAGAATTCTCTTGATAGATGAGAAGTTTTTAATAAAAGGAGAGCCAAGAAGTTTAATGCCCTTAAGTTATTATAACTATTTTCTTTTAACAAGTAGACCAAAGTTATACCATAACCACAAAAAATGTAAGAAAAAGGTATGTAGGTCTTCTACCTTGTAGAATAAATTTGATAAATTATTCTGAATGAAAATTACTGCCAACTTGACTTTTTTTTTTTCCCCAGATTGTGTATTCTGCTCGACAGACCCAAAAAAGCATCCAGTAAAGATGGTTCCTTATCAGTAACTGTCCAGTAGCTTCTCTAAATGGATTAGAAGGACTCTGTTGCTTTCCAGTTTAACACTTAATTTGCTTTTTTAGTAAATTGTGCTTTCATACACATTCATGCCTTTTCTGTTGGACTCTACAAATGATTTTTCATTATTACCTGGTGTGAGGTAAATTTGTTCAGATATATTTTTTTCTATCACATTTAAAATATCGAAACAATGACCTATTTTACAATAATATATTTTGTCTTTGGGACTATGTCACATTGGATTGTTGATGTGTTTTTGGGCAAGAAAAGACTGAATTGTCCTTTTGCTCACAGAAAGAACATTCAAGGCTTTTATTGCACTTGATAACTGGGGATCAATCCTGCTATCTCTTCTGTAAGAAGTTTTATTTTTAAGTTCTGTCTACCCACTTCACAATGAGTGTTGTCTGCTTGTCATTTCTTCCATTCCCCAGTGCTGTGGGGAGTGTTTTTGGGATGTGAGTGATAGATGTGAGGTTGTACAGTTGTTTGTGATTGAATGAATGAAGCAAGAGGGGGTTTTTGTGGCATACAATCCATACATAGAGTAAGAAACAGAATAGTAGCCTATAAAGACCTTCCTAGACATTAAAACTGACAAATCTGTGTAATTCACCTTCCTAGGAAAATGATATTGAATAGTTATTGCTTGAACTAAATCAGTTTTCTACAGGAAAGCAAATTGTTATAATAGTTTTGCAGTGAAAAATGCCAGTTGAAGGCTAATTTGTAAAAAGGATTGAAGTTGATTGAATTACTGTTCTAGTGTAGTAGGTGGAAACTATTCTGACTCTTCCAAAACTGTGAGGTAGAGCTGTAAATGTGATAGCTGCATATGAATTAGTGCAGTAAGCTGATAGTTTAGCTTCTTTAATATCAACCTTATGTGTAATTATCATGCCTTTGGAAGAAGAAAGAGATTGTTGGTGATATTAACTACTCAGCACAAAGGGGCTAATAGTGAGAGGAGAAACTTTACAATTTAGCAGTGGCTTGAAGATGCTGACTGTTAATTTGACCAAATGTGTATCAAGCTGTCAGACCTTCACATTTGAAATTTTTTGTGCTGTTATTGTCAGATGTAATAATTTATGGCTTGGACTTCTTGGAATCCAACTCAGAGTGATCTGTGAAATCTGGAAACAGGAGGCTGTGAAGGTTCTTTCTGTTTATTCTCTCTTATGTAGCCTCCAAAAGTAGACTTTTTGCTATCTCATTATTGTCAGCATGCTGGTGTGTAATGTGAAGTGTTCTTGAATGAAAGTCAGTATAAAGATGGAATCCTTTCAGATACCTGGTAAGAGACTAGTTCCAGAGGGGTATGAGTGGGAGGAATAATAGTAAGGATCTGTTTTCAAGGTGAACCTTTCTTTGAAATTCTTATCTGCTGCATCATCCGCTGTTTGTTTTTATTTCACACGCAGCCTCCTGGAAACTTGTCTATCAAATTTTAGTACAGCAGCCCTGAGAAATAAGGATTCCACCAGCAAATCTTACACAGGCTTTCTCTAATCACCTGAAGTACTAATGAGTTATCAACAGCAGTGGAAAAAATTTACAGCAGGTCTGTATCATAAGCTCAGCATGGCGAGCAATATTCTGCTGCTGTTAGGTTTGTCTCAGCTTGACATCTGGTGATACATCTCAGATGTTTGAGACAAGCTAAGAGTAGAGAGATGGGCATCTGGGGTGCAGTTTGCTAGTTTAGAAGCCTGGTGTGAGGAAACCTCGACACCTGGAAGGAAACATTTTCATTGTCTTCAAAGGACAGTGTGAACCCTGGTGTTTTACTGTGATGGCAGATGACACCAATTTTATTTCATGTTATAAATTCAGGGTTTGAGAGCTGATGTGTGATTGAGAATATGGCTGCAGGGGTAGAAGGAATAAAAAGAACTTTCCTGTAAATGTTTAGCTTAATTTAAGCTTCCTAGTGTAAACAATGAATCTGTTCTCTTAGTACATAATTTCAGTAATTATTACTGCAGTCATCCAAAATAGTTTTGGTACTGATACAGCTAGTAGACCACTAACTCTTAAGCTTGGGGAAAGTGTAGTAAACATTTCAGCATCCAAGAATGTGGATTTTAACAGTAAATGAAGAGCTCAAAAGTGTAGGCTCTGGCTTTGATGTAGCTAAATGTGTTGAACCACAGAGACTTGAAAGAATTTGATAAATACTCTAAAAGAAAATCAACTTCCTCCTAGCAGCCTGATAAATAATTTTCCCCATTCTCTTTTAACTTGTTTTGCAGAAGAATGGAGTAGAAAGGTTACTAACAAAACTCTCAGGCACATAGTATTGACTCTTGGAGATGGTCCTGAGCAGGGCTGGGAGCTGGAGTTGATGATCCTTCTGGGTCCCTGCCAATGTGGCATATTCTGTGATTCTGTGAAAAAAATGAGCCAAAAAAAGCCATGTGGGCTTGAAGTCTTCCCACACAGAGATGGAAAATTCTAGACATAATCTGTTCCCTTAATAATCTACACACCTAATTTCTTTGCTGATGCCATTACAGCATTGCATGATTTATCAGAGTGCTACTGCAGAAATGGTTGTACAGCATTACAGGATTTATCAGTTCCTGGGATTTCCATATGAATGATATAATAGTTACACAATACAAAATGATATAACAGTGATTGGTGAATGTAGAAAGTGTGGATAAAAGTCAGAGAATACTAGGTTCGTATACAGTGAGGGCTTTTGTTGTTGTTGAAACACAGAAAATAAAAAAGTGTTTTGTTTGAGCTTTTTGTCTCAGCTCCCCTAACATTCCCCCTCAAGAGAGGGTTTGGTCTCTGTTTCCCACTGTTTTAGTTACTCTTGCTGCTGTTATTTCAGACATTTGTAGTTTAGAGAGAATTAAAACTGTAGAAAAGTAGCAGTTACCACTACAAGGCAGCAGGAAGAGCTACCCTGCATTGGAAGCAAGTGCTCTTAATGCATTTTCTTTGGCCAAACAATTGCATGTGCTGTTAAAGCCAACATGTTTCTGCTCTGCTTGTATCATGACTTAGTGAAAAGTCCTCTCTTCCATAACTGAAAGCAGTTCACTTGAGAACTTGCACAAAGGCCCAAACATTGCTCAGCATTGTGCCATTGTGAATGTCAGCATAGAAACACTTATGTATTTCAAAAACTGTGATCACAGCTGACATTAGAGCTGACTTTCAAAGTAATATAGCAGAGTATAAGAGGATTTAGTTTTAAAAATGGTGGTGCTCAGGATCTGATGCCCACCTCTGCACACTTCACACGATTCCATGTGTGAATTGAGTGTCTGTTAGTGATTTGATGGCATTGAATATGATCTTGGAGTTCATCTTTTGGATTAGATATGGCTGAAAGGAATTCAGCTTGGACACTCTTAGATCACTTTCCAATGCCAACCAGCATATAAAAGAAGGCTACAAATGTGAGATTTTTTCCTCGAGTCCTAGAATACTTATACAGATACACCTTTTAAATCCATGTGTCAAACATAGTACAATAATGAGACTAATGTTGAATTAGAAACAGACTTTGTGGTCCTTGATACCTTTCTACTCAGAGTTCTGCAGAATTTTATTTTGCAATGTGTCCAAGAGAAATATTTAAAATACTGGCCATGGGAGACAAGAAAACATTTCCATTAATTCCGTGGTTATCTATACATGGTACATGATTTTCTTATGTTAAGTTACAGGGTATTCTTTCCTGGCCAGGTTGTACAGTTAATTTTTGGCTTGGTGACTGTTCACATTAAAGTTGCTATGTGCATCTGAAGCAACAAACGAGGCATCAGGACAAAAGAAAGACTTTTTTTTATATGTTCAAACAGAAAACTAAATTGGTAAAAATCTCAAGAGTGAATGTTTTCAGGTAGTAGAGTATCACAAGTAGATGACATACAGGCTGGAAAATACACTTATTAGCAAACACATAGCTAAAAGCTTATGTAGTATTGTAATATTTTAAATCTGTTTCTCCTAATGGGTGCAAGTAGTATGTTTGGAGGCTTTGGTAGACTCTGAGGTGCTACTTTAGTCTGCGCAAGTGAAAAAAAATTCAAGAGTAAATGTTGTCTAAGTAGAGAGGTGCACAAAGAGCCTTCATTGGATCTGATCAAAGACCTTCATGTTGATAATTTTTAGGTATTTTGGTTTAAGTGGTTTTCACTTCAAGAATTCTTGCATATTACAGACAGATTTAGATTCTGGAGCAACCCAGAAGTTTCTAAAGCCAAAAGTCTTGCTACCTGTCCAGAACAAATTGTAAATACATAACACTCTTACTTCAGTAGCAAACACACACTTCAGACTTAGAGTTAATATTTGTAGTGACTGTCATATAAAAAGGTTTACTTGGGCATAGGAGTGATTACTAGTGATGGATGTCAATGGTTTTAAGTTTCAGTGCATAGAACTTAGCTCTGCTTATAGGATTTTGTTAACACCTATCACTGAAGATTAACCTGATCTCTGTAGCACAGGAAATTAAAAATCCTTTGACAGTCATCTTGAGATTATGAGTGGGAAGACAAGATGAAATGTCTCTTAGCCCCTTAGCATGTACCTTTCTCTTCTGTTTCCTAGTTAGTGGCAGGAAAAGTTGTAGGGATTAAAAAAAAAGTCAATGGTATGACAAGCCACACCTCTTTTGTCTGGGTTATGGTACTTTTCCCTTTTCTGTATGTTCAAGTAGCTGAAAGTGCTTTTCTGTTGATAATTTGGTTTTCAAAGATTGTACCTGGGAATAGGGTAAGTTATTGTAATTTTTCAAGTGTGTCTTAGTCTTTGAGTGCTGCCCATAAATATTTAACAGTGGCTACTACAGCATGGTCTTAGTTTTACTGATACACGTGGGCATTATGCAGTGCAGGTAATTAATGTAATATTGGTGGGAGTAGAAGAATTTGTCCCTTGATAACTTTGTTTCTAATTGACCCTCTGGTAGAACTAGGTTTTGTGGTGCTAAGCCCCATCACAACAAAATTATTTATGAGAGAAAGTGAGTAGTGGCAGAGCGTATGTTCAGGCATCCATTTTAAAATCATGTACCTGCTTCTCTCATACAACTCACTTCAGGCAAATAATTTCCTTGGTAGAAAAATAAAAAAAAAAATCTAAAATACAAACTGCCCCACCCAGTGCAGACATGGGCACTTAGAGCTAAACTCCCTTTCATATCCTAATTTTTAAAGCTACTTGATACTAGGTTTATTAATTTTTATAATCCCTTGACTGTAATATGTATATTTTAGCAATAGCCTATGTCATTAAATCATAAGCTTGGATCTGAATTCTCGATAATTTAGAAAAATCAAAAGCTAGTTTTGGCTGCTTACATTTTCATCTCTTTGTCTCTATCATTGCAATTGGAATTGCATTGCAGATGGAAACTGGAAATAGTTATATTATCCTAAATGGTAATGGAAAATGGACTATTGAAGGCACTTACCTACACCTTAAATGTCTTCTGTGGCTTTTCAGGTAGAGACCCACCTTTTCAGTGATTATTTGTCCAGTTTCATTATAGTAAATTGCTGTAATTCATCACAGGCCTGGTTTATCTTGTTTTGATTCAGCACATAAAAAGAAACAAAGCAAAATAACAACCGAAAAAACCCCCAAAACAAAAACAAAGAAAAAGAAACAACATAAAACTGTTTACAATTAGTAACATCAGAAAAGATGACATTCCCTCGTTCCTAAATTCTACAACTCTTTCCCCCCACACGTTAGGTGCAATTAAATGGAATGAGACGGGATGAGAATTGTTTTATGAGCTTATGTATGCCAAATTCAACTGCAGTCAGCTGCTGTGAAGTCACAGAAGGTACAGCAAACAGCCGGAGTTGGAGAGATAACAGGTGCTGGTTTAAAATAAATAAATACGGGAAAATTTTATTAACTTGAAAGGGTTTTGTTTAAACATCACCTGGTAACATATGCATCAGATGAAATGAAAATTTGAAGTAGAACAAATGGAGAAAAATAAAGTAAGGTCTGTGTTATGGTAGTTCCCTACTCTGATGTACAGTGTGTGCTTATGAGATACTTAATAACTGTTAAACAAGAAGGAACAGAAAAAAATCAGGCTCAAAGGAAATTAATTTTGAAGGTCACATTCTTGAATGTCAGAAATCAGATAGATAAGGAGAAAATTCTAGTGTCAACTGTTAGGGGCTTTGTACATGATCTAACTTCAGATTTCTTTGGGTGAATATAAGACTCCTTTATTTGTCATTTAGTGCTATTTCAAATTATCTGCTTCTTTATTTCATACTACAGAACAAGTATGAAAAGAGGAAGAAAATGATTCTGATGAACGAGACAGGAGCAGTTTAACCTTTCCTTTGACATTTCTATGAAAAATCCACTTTATTTTATCCAGAAAGTTGTAGAGGAGGAGATTGAAGCTTTGTGAGGGAGTGGAGGGAGGGGAACAGCTTTGAGGCATGAAAATTAGCCCAGTCTTCTTTGAAGTGAGCAGTCTTTGTTGTTTGTAACTGGTTCAGTTACCAGTAACCACCAAGTGGGTGTGAGGAACTCTGCCTGAACCTGCAGGCTCTGGAAGTGGAAGTCACAGGGCAGTGTCAGCAGGACAGAGCTTATGAGACTGTGTTAAATGGAATGTTCTGCTTCCTGGACCCAGACCAGCATTTGGCACCATGGCCTGGAATTTCATCTCTGCCTATTGGGGACCTTGGCAATTAAAGTTTTTTAAGGAGAACTGGGCTTGAGTAAATACCCAGTTTTTGAATAACATACAGCAACAAACATTTGAAACCTGACTCTTAGTTCATGTCGGCAGGTAGCCTGCCAATTACAGAATACAGAATTTATAGCTGACCCAAACAATTATTAAATTAGAAATCTCTAAGGTGTATGAAAATCAGATTGAGACACTTCCACTTGGGCCTGACTTTCTGGTTTTGAACAGATTGGAACTGTAATGACATCACAGATGGAAGCTGAAAATACATTCATTCTCATGAGATATTCTCACGTAGAATTTTGAGAGGCCTGGTTTCTATCCTAAGTGTCAAATATATGACTAAGAGGAAGAATGCTTTTAACTACTGAATGTAATCTTTCTTTTTTGATTCTTGCAATTTAAAAAGAAGTTGGCCGTGCTGTCAGTCTCATTGGTACTTTGGGAGTGTTCCTCAGTGAAAGAAGTCATATCTATTTTACATTGTACCACAGTTTATCACCAAAGGTAGTTCTTGGTTTGACCAGACATGTTTAAGGATTCCTTCATTAGTTATAGATTTTCTTAGGCTGCACCATGTGTTTTGAATGAACTTTCTGTATTAAGAACAAATCAACTTTCTGGAACAGACACCTGGAGAATAGCATTTCAAAATAAGCTTTCTCTCAAGTCTTTGTAAGTGTAAGACAGTCAATTATTTGTTTGAGGAATTAATAAACTCATTTAGGCGATTTTGCAAACATGAACATATTTTGGTGTCAAAACCACGGAAAATTGTATCATAACCCAAAAACTGTAGAGGTGATACTGAGATGGGAATTGGAGCCCCCTGTTCTGAGCTGCTGGCAGCTGAAGCAATGTCACAGCCTTAGCTCTGAGCCAGACTGTCTACACTTGAAAACTCGGTCTTAAGCATCTGTCTTTTCTTCATGCTGAGGAAGGCAATCCTTGCTCATCCATGTCCTGGCAAGACCTTTCAGCTAAGGAAGATTGAGCAGTTACTTCCCTCTTTTGCTCTTTATCTGACTTTCATCTAATAGGGGATGTCAGAAAAAGGGAATAGATTGATATTATGTAAAATCCAAGCTAGAAGGTAGAGAAACCAGTTCCTTGGAAAAATATGTTAAAAAAAGAATAAGTTGTGTCCAATTTTATTCAGGGATTCTGCAATAGAATTATATGGAAAACTTAAAAAAAATTGTATTAATGCTGCTATGATTCTGGCATTTCTGTAGAACTCAACAGAGTAATTACAGTGGGATTCAAGTTCTACTGTATTAACACAGTTTCAGTTCTAGATTATTAGTTGAAATGTGAGTCTGTGAGGCTGGTGTCAGGATATATCATATGTCAGACAAAGGTCTTTATTTGGTTTATCAAAATCAAGGATTCCCATTTTTTTTCCTGCCACCGTTTTTACCCTTTATTATAGTGTCAAAATAAATTATATAGGTTGAGGTTTTTCAACTATGCTTAAAAATGATACAATTTTTCAGGATGTATTAAGTAGGGCAGTTTGGGGTGGGGAAGTCTTTGTTTCTCTTGCTTCCGCTCTGCCTGTTCAGTAGCTGTTTAATAAGAGTTTGGTGTAATTTGTGGTTAAATCAATATTGTTATGAGTATTTGTGATGTTAAAAAAATCACAGAATGAATTGGGGAAAAAAATCCACAAGCAGATGAAGAGAATTTCACTCATGTCTGATCTCATGTATGTCTCAAGACTCAAGAGAATCTTACAATTCTTTTATTAAGTAAAAATAAAAACACATGCAGAGTGTTGGCATCTCTACTAATTGAAAGAGAAGATAAAATAAACTCATGTGAGGAAGTTATTTCTACCAGTTTTCATTTATAAGGTTAGTCAAAGCAGGTTAAAGTCCTATCTAAAGCTCAGGAACAGTTCACCTTCGAGTACTTGTTTGAAACTTAGGCAGCCACCACTTTGATTGTATGGAGAAAGGGGGGGGAAGGAGTCCATATAGGAATGTGAATAACAAAAGTAAATTTCTAAGTACTCCCCAGGTGATTTTTGCAGAATAAGAGGTGTTAATAGCTCTTTATTTGGAACTGAATTTCCATCCTTTGTGATCCTTTGATGGCAAAATGAACATAGGAGACACAATGCATGTGCATTCTGTTTAGTCTGTCTTTTCAATTCCACTTGCACCTGGATTCTTGCAGTATGCCAGGTTCATGTTTGCTGTCATTAATTTCAATTTTACTATGTTGATTTACAGTAACAGAGAATTTGGCCTAGATTTCTAAAAGGCTGGCTAACTGAAATGAAATATCAGTAAGTATTCAAAGGCTCTTTTATAACCACTATGGAGTAATTGTGAGTATTTTGGTAGATTCAAAAGAATAGCAACTCACTAAGGGAATTAAATTAAACTAATGAAAGAAAGCCTTTTACTTAGAACCAATAAAACGTATTAGACTTTGCAATAATCTGTCTGAAGTGGTTTTGAAGCCCTTTGGCTTGATTTTATTTGAAGTTGAATTGGACAGTACACTTAACATACTGTGGGAAATGATCTTGAACTGGTGGGGGGAACCATTAAATTATATGTTAGATCTTTTTTTCACTCAACTCTGGCAACCACAGGGGAATTCATAGAGTCTGAAGGAAAGATCTGCATGAATGATCCAGACTTTGCATGGCTGAGATATATTGACCTTTGTAGGGGAGGGATGGGAATAAATGTGAAACTAAACAACTTTTTGCTGTGGTTTGCATATCCACCTTTAAATCCTGGTAATTGTTAGTGAGATATTGATCTAAATGGGTCATTGACCCTACTTTTTGCGTGGTAACTCCTGTGATCTGTGTGTTTTCTTTTCCCCCTTTTTTTTTCCCCTCAAAAGATTTTAATGCAAAACAACATTGAAACTGTCCTGTTCAAGTAGTAATGAATATTTCATAGAAGACTGTGATGACGCATAACTTCAGATTTCCTTTCTCATTCCCCTGTTTCTGGCAATCAAAATAAGAAACAACCAATATAAACAGAAGGTTCATTATAATATCACACTTTGATACCTTTCTATTGTCAAGCTCCCTATTCATTGCAAAAAATTAATACAAAAGTGTTTTAGGACTTTATGGGGATTTTTTTGAGTCTTTAGTTTCTCTTTGGTTTTTAGCTGCCACTTTGTTTCATCATAATATATTGACAAAATCTCCTGTAGAAAAATGACATCCATTATTAAAAATTTCCCCAGGAAACCTCTAGCAGACAAAAAAATTTGCTAGCTAAAGCTATTCCTCCTTTGTTCTTTTTAGCTGCACTTATCACATTACCAAAATTTCATTCTTCATAATGGGAGTAACCATAACTTATATTCAATAGTTTCATGTAAAATACTATCTAAATGCATTTATTTCATAATCTCTGTTAAGGTAATCTGCCTGCCTAAAAGCTGTTTCTATCATGTCTTTTCTAAAAGTAGAAGACAGAAGATTGAGTTTTGCATTGTCAGAATGTTTACTTCTCATTTAATATGTAATACAGCTTTGTCACATGGTCACAGCACACTCGCAATACAATTTTCCTCTAACATTGCATGGCTTTGCACTGTTACAGAGATCATCACCAACCCAAGAATGCTTCTTATGAATTTCTTGCCTTATTCAGGAAAAATGCCTCATCTACTGAATTTTATTTAGCATTGTTTGATACTTAAACTTGTATTTGCAGATTTCTGTTGAAACAAATTAGGAACAGAAAGTTTCCTGGTAACTACCACCTCCTTCAAGTTTTATATAACAGATAAAGTAAGATGTGTTTGTTCTGGTGTGCCTGTGGCTTATCAATGCTGTTGTCAGAAAGCAGTCACATTATCAAGCAGACTACAGGTGGTGTTGACATTTATGGATCCCATTTTCTCTAAATAGGCTGCTTTAGAATCAAAATCGTATTTGAAAGCTGGTGTTCAAAACAGTTTTATTTCTCTTTGAAGGGAGAATTTTGTTCAGACAATTAGCATTTTTAACAGCTTGCACTTTACGAAGAGGGTAAGAAAGTCAGCACCCACAGTTCTACCACGAGGGATTAAGTAACTTTTAAACTGGAGGCATTCTCAGCTCTCTGTAATTAGCTCTCCAATAAAACTTTGCTCCAAATCTGCGTTATAATGACATTACCTTCATGTAGTTCCTCTGAAAAATCCGACCCCACTGCAATGCTCCACTGCTCAGGGTTTGGAGGAATACCATTAAATATGAAAGATGACATGGCTTTTGAAAAATATTGTTAGTGAAAATTATTACGTGCCAAAACAGACAAGACTTTTTCTCTAGTTCTAAAGGCCTCATTTTCATGCCGGTCTTCTGTGTACAGCTGTGCCTTTACCAGCAGCTGCCTTAACAGCACAGTGAGGTTTTACTCTGTGTCTGTATGTGAGCATTCATGGAGCAATGGAATTTGCAGATGGTCTCGGTGGATGGGATGATAGTACCTTTTAAAAAGAACAGAATTTTTAAAATGGAGATGTATATATTCAGTTTTTCTTAGCTGCTGTGACCCGTATATTTTCTACTGATATAGTGGGTCTTTCAAGGAAATGAAGTAGGATGCAGGACTAGCAAACACAGAAGTCATGTCAGTACTGCATGAGTTCTGTACTTGCTGTTCAGTTGTTCTCCAGGTACTGCATGATGAGGATTCCATGTCCACTATGTCTGTCAGAAACCTCTGAAAATAAAACACACTAACCAGTACCTTTGGGCCTCATATTTCAGTTTAAGTAACAATTTGTTGGGCTTTTGCTGCCTTGCAGTAACTGCCAGGCCCACAGCGCTCTGGGAAATGCAATGTACATGGCACAGTGTGTCCTTACATTTTCTATTTAAGGACAGGTGAGATTTCCTAATTGCAATAAGGCACATTTTTGTGTTGTTTTTTGGTTTTTTTTTTTTTTTTTTTTTTTTTTTTTTAGAATAAGAGATTGTGACTACTATTTCCCTTTATTTTGCACCTTTTCTTTCCTCTTGGGAAAATGGACTTTCCCTACTTGTTTTTTCCTGCACTTGTTACAAAGGAATAGATTTACTGTGAGGACCAGGGCCCCCAAAACAATCTGAACATCACTGTCTCATGGAACTTATTTAGTATAAAATGTAGTACTGACCTTGTATTTTATTTCTGTTTCATTACATCTCTGTTTAAAGAGCGTTTCTTTCCACTATGCCAGGTGTATGTTGCTACTTCAAACATCTTTTTAAGGCATATTAATTTGGAAAACACGTCTGAGGCACAAATCTAATAGCTGAAACATTTTATTTACTTATGTTTGTAATACTTAGGTAACTAACAATTGCATGGGATTTTTCCACCCCATTTAAAAAGAAATTGCATCTGGGTCAGAGTAAAAGCTGATGAGATTTTAGCCCAGCTGGTGTGTTGTGGTTCTTGTTTGTTTTCCCACTGCAAAGTAATAAGTGAAGAATCATCTTGAGAATTGCTGAAGTTGTTTCCTATATGATACTATGATTCTTAAAAAGGTGAAGCTGTGTCTTGCTCAGTTATAAATCCTAGCATTGAATAAAAGGAAAATTCATCTACAGTGTTAGCACATGCCTCAAGCGGCATGAGAGTGATTTTTCCGTTAATAAAGAAATTGCTTGTTTACAAATAATAAAGACAAAAGACATTTCCATTATAATGGGAATACTTGCCGAACTGATAGTCTTTAAATTTGAAAATCTAGTTTTGAGAACAGGAAGTCTCCAGAATTCTCTCTGAGCCATCAAAGAAGACTTATTTAAATTTCAGTTATTTGAACTGCACTGCAATTTGTAAACCTGCAGTATGAATTTGCACTTCTATTAAAAAATATCAAAGTCACTTCCCAAGGCTCTTCAGGTGAGAATGTATTTCTTTTAGATCAGCAAACTAAGGCATAGAATATTAATTAGTTGTTTCAGGTCAGTTAGCTTAGGCCACATTTTATAATAGAAAAATCCCAAATGTCCAATATACAGCATAAGGCAGTAAACAAATGGCTTCTTACATTTGTTGCTTTGAAACCATACTATAAAATTTAATATGTACATGTAATATATATATATATATATATATATATATAATGTAATATAATAGTTGTACCTGACAGTCATACGAATCCTAAAACAAATTAGGCAGTGGTCATCAGATAAATGCTGTAGCTTAACAGTCAAAACTAGGGTATTTTTCTGGCAGTCCAAGAAAGATCAGACAAAACCCAAGACCTGTTAAGTTAACATGGAGTCTTGCCTGTTACAAGGAACAGCTGTGCTACGTTCACTGGGCTGCAAAGCTCTGGGCTCCATAGTTTTGGCCATACTGTCACAGCTGGAAACTGTCTTTGACTTAATTCAAGCCAGTAGTTCATTGCCATTAGTGTAGCACTCAGCAGTAAATAAGAAGAAAATGAAAAAAAAAAGGAAAAATAAACCAGCAGCTTTACATATATATTTTTGTTTTATTCCCAGTCAATCATTTTACACTGTTTTTGTGCCTAGAAGTGAGATGAAGAACATACTAGTGCCAATAGAACTATATCAGGTCACTATATCCTTGTTTGTAATTAAAAAGCAAAAGGTATTAATGCCAGATTTGTTGTAGCTTTCAGAGCAATCACAATTTTATTGTGTTTTTACCAAATGTTTCCAAAGATATTAAGGAGAGTCCTTGGAAGGTGCTCTTCATGATGCCTTTTGGAGGTATTGCTGGATGGCTGCTTTTGACCATGTTTACTTGTAGGTGTCTGAACTGGTTCATCTCTGGCCACTTCTATACATTAAATACTTCTGCCTGTAGTTGCATCTGTAGCCTGGTACTGATCCAGCCTATGTTAAAAGTTCATACACTGCCTAGAGAAATAGACATAATTGTTTCATTAATTTCAAGATTATAACTAAGTCATCTTCAATGTTTTCAATCCTTTTCTCACAATGTCTCTATGAATAAAACATCTCCCAATGGCATATTGTCTATTTTTTAAACATCCTTCTGGATTCCTCTCTAAACTCATTCTAAATAAAGATACCATCTTGAACAGTGCAGTAGGTCAATTTGCGTTTTACAAATTAGGATTTTTGATATTAATTGGACAGTTTCTAAAGTATGGCAAATCAAGGATTCATAATTGTGTCTTAAAAGACTTGTACAAATACTTGAATGAATTTTTCATGCATTCTTGATTTGTTAAAATGTGTTCATTTTTCAGTGGATAGAGAATAATAGGCAAGATACTAAAAAAGGCCTTAATTTGTGGGCATAAAAATGAGGAAAAGCTTAAAATGCCATAGTCAGAGGGGAATCTTCAGGTGAGAGGGAGAAAGCCTGAGTGTAGTAGTTTAAAAATGGGGGCCTTTATGGGGTTGGAGTGGGGAGATCTCCTCAGAGATGGGTTGTAAAGGAAGAGAAAAGAATTTTAAGAGGTGAAAAGGGGACCACAGAGAAAGCAAAGATTGTGGCAGGTGTACATAGAGGAGAGTGAAAGGGAGGAGAGAAAGCAAAAAGGAAACTATATTGTAACTCAGTTGGAAGGAACTACATTTGGTGCTAATCAACTCCAGCTGCATTTAGTGAGGGAACCAGCCCCAGATTCAAGAGCCCTTACCAGGGATTAAGGTCAGGCAGTTTAACACTTGTGGGTGTCGTATTATCAAGTGACTAAGCTGAGTGTCCTTAATCAGCTGCACAGGCTCTGCATGCAGCGTGCACAGAGAGCAAAGCACTTACTGAATGAGAGTGTTACTGGAACGAAGGAGGTGGCCTAGGGTCTGTATAATTTGACAGCAGGAAATTCCTGTGAAAAGACAAATTTAGTTTGAAAAACGAGAGCTGGAAAATCTTCTACTGAGAAATACAACTTGATATTTTGCAGCTTTGGGAGGCTGTGGAACTAGTGCATGTACTCTCTTCAGGTTTTTTTTTTTTTTTTCATGTCTGTATCTCCTCCTTAGCTACCTATGTGTTAAAAGCACCAATTTATCACCAGAAACTGAGTCACTTGCTGTCCATCTATATCTGTCTGTTGCTTTTGTGTTTATGTTGTGGGTTGTTCTTTGTTTTTTTTACTACAAAAATTTAATTCTAGTAAAGATGTTGCTTTTCCATTCTGGAAGCTAGATTTTTATTTACAATTGCCTGAAAAGCTTCAAATTCATAGCAACTGTGTGGACAATTTCAACACTTATTTTTAATTCAGAAGAAGACTACTAATCAATAATGCATGTTTCCTCTGTTTGCTATTGGTGGGTTGAAAAAACCAGAAGTCTGTTTTTGCATATAAAGTACAGCATCATCATTAAATAAAGAACAGTTTACTTCTTTAGCTTTCACTTTAAAATACACAGCAGTATCAAAAACAGAGGGAAGATTTTTTTATTTTAGTTAAAACACTTTTGCTTTATTATTAATGGCGATTCAGATTCAAGCTGTGGAATTTTACTTTACACACTTTGAATCAAGATCCTGTTGGAAGTGTTGCTTTCTGTTGTAATGATTTTTGCTTCATTTATGTTTTGAAAAGACATTAGCTGAAAAAAAAGGAAATAACTTTGTTTTCGTAGTTTGTATTTAGTCCAGATAACGAATGTCTTAGGAACTCTGAAATAGATCTTCAGGTGTGCTTCTAGAACTGAATATAGATATTTTGAAGTACTAATGTAGCTTTTATGCCCTTCCAGTGATGGTATCAAAGGAAACCATATAAGCATTGATTATTTTGCTACAATTATTCCCCTCTCACCCCATTTAAAAAAGAAGAAAAAGAAAGTCTTTAGAATCTTTGGTTCTTCAGACACATTCCAAGTTGGAAGTTTACTGCATATGTGCTTTTAAGGAAACTGTGTTAAAAATACCTTTGTTTAAGTTGCTCTGCCTTAACAATAATTTTTGGAAGAAACTGCCTTCACAGGAAGTTGTTTGTCCGTTCAAAGCTACTTCCTTTTTATCTTATCTTGGAGTGCATGGTGTAGCTTACATGTCCACTCATACTTGGACTGTAGATGTGTCCTACCAGTTACAGGTGAAGAGTCTTCTCCTTTGCATTGCCTGTGGAGGGCATGTTTATGCTGCCTCCTCCCTCAAGGAGGAACGTGGAGGGCAGGATGTAGGTGGTGTGATTCTAATTTCTCTCAGCATTCATTTTTGTAATATCCCTGTTTTCTCATGTGGCAACCACCAGGGTGGACCTGGAAATCACTTGTTTATGTGGAGTAGTGATTAAAGTCGATTTTTCACATTTATTTTCTTTTTTATCTCCTTTTTCTTGGTTTCCACCCCCAGTGTGATAATGGAGTAACTTCAGTGCTCCAGCTTCCTCTTCCTGTGCTGTCCTTTTCTGGCAAGGGATGGCAACACTGCCAGTGGGTGGTTGGAGCTGTAAGTAATCGTGGTGGTTGGGCAGGCTGCTGCTGACACACAGCGTGTGCTTCTGCTGCACCAATGCATTTGGGACTCCCTTGTGCCCAGCAGTCAAGCTTTCACAAAACCTGTGGGGATAAAATCATCCCTGAGAACTTTGTCAGAGTTGGTTTACTGATTCCAAAATTGTGTTTGGACATGAAGTATGGGCAGGCAGAGACAGATGGAGAGTGTCATTTCTTAATTGAAATTTCCTGTAGAAACAAAACTTACAATAACATAAGAATGGGTGTGTTTATTTGATCAGACCACACCTATTTCTAGTAGAGTTTCATATAGTGACCAGCAGTGGATGGAAAAGAAAACTGTAAGGGTGATAGGGACAGCAACAATATTTCTCCATAATACTTTTTAATTTCAGTAACTTTGGGCTTCAGGACTCACTGAGTTAGAGGTTTCGCATTTGTGTTTAATTTATGGAAGGAAAAGGCAGTTGAAGCCATGTAAACTTTTTAACAGCTACACAGCAATGTGCTGAAGTATTTAATTAATACTTTTAATAATGTATTTGTTATTTAATTAATACTTTAATTAAATACTTAATTAAATACATTATTAAAAGGTGTGTAAAGAATCACATATATCCATTGTTTGGAACAAGGCTGCCTCTCTGTTTTGAACTTCATTTCAGAGTCTTGCTGCTTTGACAAGTTAGAAGAGAAAGAAATTGCACATAGAGACCAGAGTTTAGATGGAATTAGTGATTGATAGGCATAGGGTGTGCTGGATCAGTTAACATCACAGAATATTCTGAGTTGGAAGGGACCTACAAATATCATCAAAGTCCTACTCCTGGCCCTGCACGGGACAGCCCCAAGAATCACAGCATGTGCCTGAGTGTTTTCCAAATGCTTCTGGAACTCTGTCAGGCAGTTGGTATAGAGGGATTCTGGAGGATGAAAAAGCAGAATATTTGAATGAAATTGAGGTAGAGGATGACTGGAAACAAAAAACTGTTTGCAAGAGGGAACAGTGTAAGGAGGACACAAATATTGCTGTACGTAGTGTAAGAGAAGGATGGGGGAAAACAATCTGGAAGGGAAAGGGATAAGGGAGAGATTATGGCTGAAAGGGGGAATTAAAAGACATGGGCCTACTGGCACGGGGGAACAACTTTTCAGGGGGCATATCCCAGAGGGCTGTCTGCTACCATGTTTTCATGTGCTATGGATGGCCTAATAGGAAGGTTGTAAAACGGCGATGCAGTTGTGGCCCCAGATAATTGGACCTGAGCTAGGACAAATTAAAGTACCTTTGGTAATTCCTACTTGACATTTAACAGAAACCTGTAGGTATTTTTTAAGTATATTGTTCTTTCACCTTATGTATATGAAAATGAGTGAGAGAGAGAACTTAGTTGCTGGCTGTATATGTTAGCTTAATTTTCTTATTATTTCAACCATCAGTTTTGTAGAGGTTTGATGTTGCACTCCGAAACAATCTTTATGTGCATATTTAGGTGACCTTTTAGTAATGTCCTTTTTTCACATACACAGCTTACTGTAGTTATGATGTTGCAAATGCTGAGAGACTTTTACTAAAAGGAGACTTCATAGTGCATCTGTCTGTAGCTGGTGATTTATGATAAAAGACTTGGGATGCTGGGGGTTCTCTTTCTCTTTATTTCAATTTCATACTTTAACTTGGATGGCCTACACATTTCCCTGTAGGAGATATTGTTTGAACCTGGATGTAAATCTCAGAGTGCCAGGGTTGGCAAAGGGAGGTGTTTTTCTCTTAGATACTCTCTGTGTAAAGGTGCACAGTGTTGTATTCTGCAAAAGTCCTGGGAGTGCACTTTTTAACTGATGTTTTACAAAGTCAAAGAGTGAATCCATACCAAAGAAGAAAATTAAAAAATATGCTGCTCAAAAGCCATACCCCGAGGTGCTTGATTTTATGTCTGTGTGAGCATTAAAAGAAAACAGCAAGCCAGAAAACACACCTGCTCATATTTGTGTGTTAAAAGAAATTTAAATTCACATCTGCAATGCAACAATGATCAACATGGAGGGAAAAAAATATTTTTAGCCTTCTGATTTTATTCAGTATCCCTCAGGGAAGGAGACAGGCAGGAAACTAAACATTCCTACCTACTGAATTTTCACAGGACAAATCCCTTTTTGAGATACTGGCCATTTGTTACATGAAAACGCTCACAAAACAACATGCCAAATGCAGGGCTATTGCTTTTCACTGTGTGCAGCTATTCCAGGATGCATGGAATGACTGTTACCCTTCATACAGTGCTTTTACATGCAGTGGATTTGGTAGAGCTGTAGAGTAATACTCTTCTGGCACATCTGTGTTGGGGAGGAGGAGCCTAAAAGTTTTGATTCTTATCCACCCCCATTACTACTAGGCAGACTCTATTCATAGATTATTTATTAATTTTAAAAAAAATAAATTGGTGCTTGCAATTTTTAGAAAGTCTTTTTCATTTTCATTACCAGTTTCATTTGGGAGACAAGCACTGTGAAGGCTTCAGATTTTAATTAAATCATGTCCGTTTTTACCAATTTGTCTTAACTACATGGGAAATATGAACTGAGATTAGTGTTGCATGAAGAGAGAAATCCATCTCTTGAGTTGCTGAGCTTTCTAGGAGTTAAATTTTTCCTAACATAAATCTGGCTATTCTTGCTAAAGCTAATTATTCACTTGTCCATGGTGCTCAGATGCTATGAAATGGACATGATAGACTGCAGTTACTTAATGTGGATGGGGACAGCCAAAAAATGTGCATTTAAAGAGTCTCAGGCCAGTTATAATTTATTGTAATACTTGCCAAAGCCTGAGAAGTGCTTTCAAAGTTCCAAAAAAAGCACAGTTCAATACTTCAAAGAGTATCCAATAAGTTATACGTATGAAGGGCAGAGATATTTAATTGGAACTGTTACAAACTCTTTTGGATGTGGGGGAACCAAGGACTCCCTAGAGTTTAGTGTGTGTGCCCGTAGACTTTGTTCTCTTGGCTGTGGACAGGAACATGGTCGCCTTCAAGCTCTATAACATGTCTTTTCCTAATAACCATTGCTGCAGTGCAGTTCCAGGGCAGTATTGTTTTAAGTAGCACAATAAAGTCTTGTGCTCAGGGGATGAGTGGAAGCTGTCGATGCTTCTTAAAAGTTGTTAATATATTCAGTGTCTGGGCCACTATTGCTTCTGGTATTGTATCAGGTTTCCTGATCTGCAAAATCAGCAAACTCTTCTTGCTGAACCTGGTACTTGTTTTGCTTTGTATTGTTTTGAGAAATGTGGGAAGCTGTATATAAAGCTACTTTCTTCGTGCAGCAGTAAATTTTTATTTAATTTATTCTGATTATTTCTGATGACTTGGGTTACACCAGTATCTCACAGACCAAAAAAAAAAAAAAGTAGTTATAGTAATAAAAACCTTTTCCTTGAAGAAGAAATTTTCTTTTGATGAAGAATGCTTTTCTTTTGATGACATGAAGATAAGGACTAAAAAAAAAAAAAACCATAAAAAAGTGAGAACTGTTAAATGTCCCTGATAAAATTAATAGTTAGTTCTTCATATTTGTCAGAATTTTTGGATTAACTATTTCTGACATTACCAGCATCTAAGAGGAATTGGTCTGTTAAATTAGAAAGTATCGATTCAGTAAGTGACATAATGTTGTTTTTGCTAAGAAAAAAGAAAGTAGGGTATGAAGCAAGATCCATGACATAGCTATAGTATGGTGGAAATTTGACTTGCTTCAAGTGCAGCTGTCATTCAGGCACTAACCATAGCGAGTAGGGAATAGAAAACTTCCACTGTAGCACTTCTCATTCTTCTGGGTCAAGACTCTGCTCCATTTAGGTCTAGGGAAGCCTGGAAGGATTCAAGGACATCAGCAGGGCAATGGTCTGTGGTAAGGCTTCATGCACACTGGTTCCACAGAAATATTTTTTATTACTGCAGTTTTTTGTACATTGCTGCAGCTTCACAGGTAAGTCAAAGCTCAGTATATCTGCAGGTCACATTGCCAATATCCTGTTAGATGAGTATCTGTGTCAGCTGACAATAGCCTCATGAGATAGCTGTTGGTACCACAGCAAGCAAAGCTGTGACTCATCTGTGGGGCTGAATTCTATTGTGCTGCTGGAAGAATGTAATTGGAAAGCAAAAGACATCATGCCAGCAGTCCTGACTGAAGATTGTCTACAGAAATTCTCTGATAAGAGAAACACAGGACAAGAAAGAATTTTGTGCATTGTGGCAACACTATTGGAACCATGGTTCAAGGGCAGAAGTCAGCCTTGCAAAAAGGTGTAGACAGGTTATGGAAAAAACAGTCTCATAGGATTGGCAAAGTCTTTTCCTAGATAATGCATATAAAAGTGAATCTTGGAAATGCTAATATATCTCTGCTGCAGAGCCTATGAACAAGTGGATGTGCTGCTTTTTAGTTAAAATTTTTATACTGAGGTTTGCAGCCTTTAAATGGTGTTGTTCAGAACAGCAGATTTTGCAATAGGTAGTGCTATTTAAATGGGAGACCATAATAGACAAGTTTTCATTATCGAGAATCTCTTCAAGGTAAATGCTGCAATATAAGTCTTAATATTGCCATACTTAACCAAATGACTGCATTAATCTGATTTCTTGGCTGGTAGCGTGATAAAAAGCTATAAGAGGGATATATATCTAAATGAGTTAGATACTTAACAAGCTTCAATCTAAACTTTTCCATAGGCACTTACGGTAGATGAGATATTTGCTCTAAGTCCAGTGGATAACCATATGCAAGTGATTGAGTGCTGCAGACACCCTGGAAGGACAGTGATTACATTCAGTAATATAAGGTGTAAATCCTGAAAGCAACAAGGAAAAAAAAAATTGAAGGAAAGATGACTTCACGTTGTATTTTAGGACCAAAAGTATCTAAAGAGTGAATTTCAGCAAATAATGAAACTGATTCCATAAGGGAAATGATGAAAGCCTCCTCTCATTATAAGTGAGCTAAACAGGCCAATGCACTGTAATAAGAATTTCTGCATCCTCTTTTGACAGGCAGGCTAGTGACATGAAAGGTCTTTGATGTTTTACACTTTTCTGATTCCAGAAATATATTCATAAAGTGTGGTTCTGAGATCTGTTTCCACTAGAAACAGTAAGATTTGGGGGAATACTACCGTGTCAGGTATATGAATATCTACAAGGACAAACATAAATCTGTTTTTGTACATACTATATACGCTTTGGTGAGCTCATTAAAATATTACAGCATTTCATAATTTTTTGCCGTTGTTGAATGTTGATTTTTTTTTAATTAATTCCTTACTTTTCTTTACCTTGCTGCAATACCAGTGTACTTTAGTGAAGGGAGAGACCTGCTGTTGTTAGAACAATTTGGCAGCAAATCTTAAGATACTAGACACCTTCAGGACCTTTAACAAGAAATGTACACAAATTTTCTTTTAATGGTAGTTAGAAGGTATAAGATGATGGTAAATCTGTGCAGTGTCTTTATATAACAGTTGACTTCCTTGCTCATGGACATTCACAGGGTCTCGTGTCTTTAGCTGATGGAAATTTCTGTTGCTTTAGAGAGGTCTATGAGCTAAATGTGGCTCTGGTATCAGAGACTTGAAAGATACTGCTTCTGCAAAGAATTCATGTATGAGTACTCGTTTATTCCTTTGTATTGATGGAAGAAAGTTTGACTTGGTCAAGTTAGGTCCTGGAAATGGCTTGTGAGTACTTCCGGTATATCCCCAAGTGACTGTTTCAATCAATCTCCTCATTTTCCAATTCCTGTCTCGTGTAACTTGAAAATAGTCTCACTGCATGTGGTCTGTAGAAGAAATGAGGAGCTCAGTTGGTGAAACAAGGAGGCAACAGAGAAGACAGTGATTGCAAACATGTAACTATAATTTAGAGACAAGTAGGTGCTATCACCACAGTGAATAAGATTGACAATATATTACATAGACTAAGATATCTTAAAGCTCAATTATCTTGCTTATTATCTCGCTAGTAATTTTCTTTTTTCCTTAAGGAGACTGGAATTATATTTTTCAGGGCTTAAAAATGTTGGCATTGTGCTTCACCCACACAGGTTTTCTTTGTTTTAACATGGCCAAGGTACCCCGATACAATATTGCTGTTTCTATGACAATCAGTCGAATCTAAATCTTTATACTCTCTCATTTGACCTTGTCTTTGCAAAGGACTACTTTATAAGGGCAAGGATACAAACAACTTTCCTATTCCATTTAGTCACATTAACAGACCAAGGGACAAATGTTAGGGCTGCTATAGGTATGAGCATGTGGGTTGCAGTATTGAAATCAGGCATATGTCTCCATGGGGGGGAAATTGCAAGGTTTTTCATTTGTTTCTGGTACAGATTTGTTGCAAAGTCTATGCATAATTATGATCAAAAATTGATAAGTGAAGTACAGCTTCTGTTTGTACTGGATGTACAAAGTGTTGAATTCTTTTTAATGAAAAAAATTATCACTGTCTTTGGAATATAAGACAGATCATCTTGAATTTTGGTGGTAACTATTTTCCTTATAGAAATTTCATCTCCACAGGAGAAACAAAGAAATTGTTAAGGCTTTGGGAAAGAGTAATTTTAATTGCCAAATACCATTTAAAACAAGTATCATAGTGTTTCTTGTTAGAGTAGAGGAAGAATATTTTACTTAAAAATATTTTGTATTAATAATTTATGTTTTACGAAGAAACAGCATCAGGATTTGCATCTTTGTTCTTTCCTTTTTAGCATGCTCAAAGTCAAATGAAATTTGGAGAAATGATCAAATTAAGCCTTGATTTTTATTTTATTCTTTTCCCCAGCTTAGTTGTCTAAAAATAATCCGTGCAGGGTTATAAAATCAGTTATCCTGAAAATTAAATTTATTAAACACTATTTGTTTCATTTGGGACTGTATAATGTCTCAAGAACTTCAAATCTGTAACTTTTGCTTATGTGCTATCATGTATGTTTTTTTCATGCATTCAGTGGTTGGTAACTTGTCTACTGATTAGATTATTAGAAATAGACTTTTATAAGTAGTGCAAAATCAAATATTTAAGCTGTTGTCAGTCTGTACAGGGAGGATTTTAAGCAATGATCTCTCTGAAATGCAAGCCTGTAACTTCAAGTCCTTTGTGCATCAGAAGACTCTGGCATGTCTTAAATCCTTTAAAATAAATGGAAGTAGCCGTTCGTAATTCCAGATAATCTTATTGCAACAGCCTATTTACTGCCCAGAGACCATGAGGCTGCATCTGTGTTTGTAAATAAAAAGGGCAGTGCTCGTTCCCAAGCCTCGAGGGTGAGTGCCATGGAACAACTCAGTAAAGTTACATGCTCCACAAAGTGTCATCCATATTTCCAGGTGGACACAGCTTCTGCCTCTCCTGTTCCTTGAACTGTCCCCAGTTGTACTACTTGTAAGGAGTGGCATAGTCCTAAGGGCTTGTTGTCTGGGACTTAATTTGGGAAGGGAAGGATGTGAAGCAGTGGGAATTGCTGTCCCACATGCTGGTGGGGTGTGCTGGAGCTCCCCAAATCAGTGGCCTGGCCCCAAGAAGGAAAATGCCCTGAAACTATATAAAATAGTAAAAGGCACAAAATCAGTGTAACCTTGAGGTGAGCTGTCGTTGCCTTTAAGGTATTGCTCTATTGGAGGTAAGAATAGACTTTTTACTTTTTTTGTGAATATAATGCTCAGTCCTTCATCCCCAATTTTAATTCAAAACTCTTGAATTTCAGTTATTCCCGTGATAACCCATTGAACATGCATAATGAAGAAAAATTTAGAACAGGCAAACAGAACCCATGAGACTGAGTAGCTTGAGTAATCCTTACCTTCATTTCCTAGCACAGGGGAACAGGAAAGGTTAAACAGCATGATTCTCTACCTTGGAGCTCTTGGGGGCTTGTACAGCTGCACTTGCCAGCCAGCAAAACAGGCTTTGCATCTGGGGTTTGAAATGTGTGAGCAGCAGGTGGGTGGGGAGGAAAAGTGAGGGTAACAGTACCAAGAGTTTCCAGTTGCTGTACTGGTTTTTTTAAATCTTGTTTTGGAGGGATAAACAGATAATGTGCCACTTTAGGACTCAAAGGAGTGTTACAGACATCTGCAAAAAGCATTTGTATTTCCTTTCCCTGAACTGACTGTAGAAAGCTGCTCCAAGTTCCCATAGGGTCTGTGCAATGTATTATAAATTGCTTGACTAAAAGAAGGGTACACTATTCATGTACTGCTGCTGCCTAAGGCTACTCTATTAAAACATTGTGTTTACTATATCATATTGCCATTCCTTAATTTTTTTACTAATGAATAAGCCTAGCTGTGCTGTTAATTGCATATTTTTAGGCACATCCTTCTCACTTTATTTTTAGAATAATGGAGGGGCAAATTAAAAGGTCAGTATTGTGGGAAGGGTAAAGAAAAGAGAGGAATACAGAGATGCTAAATATTCAAAATATATTGTGTAAGGAAACAATAATTTCAGCATCCAAAATTCCTTATGGGGTTGGAAGGGACCTTAAAGATCATCTTCTTCCAAACCCCCTAGCATGGGCAGGGACACCCTAGACCAGATTGCTCCAAGCCCCACCCAACCTGGCCTTGAACACTTCCAGGGATGGGGCAGCCATAGCTTCTCTGGACAACCTGTTCCTGTGCCTCACGACCCTCACAGGGAAGAATTTCTTCCTAATAGTTAATCTAAACCTGCACTCTCAGTTTGAAGCTGTTCCCTTATGTCCTGTCCTTAAATATTCTTGTAAATAGTCTCTCTCCAGAGACACAGTATGTCAACAAAGATAGACACTACACCATGCTGTCATTTTCCCAGCTTGGTATTTTTCCTGCTTAGTCTTCTCTGACCCTTAATTGCACTAGGTGGTACCTTTCTCTGTTCATTTCAGTTGGATTTCTTGCAGAATAAGAGGCTACTCAAGGGTTGCAAAGGTAGTAAAACAGACCTTTCCATTATCAATGAGAGGTGATTTTTTTTTTTTGTCCTCATCATGTGTGGCTTTTAAGCTTTTATCAATTACAGCTGACAGGTATCTTGTTGAATTTTATATTTCCATCACCAATGACCTCTTTATTTTCCACAGACATATTCTATCACCACTAGACGAAATAGCTGTTTAATTTGTGAGCTCTCTAACTACAGGCTGTGTGCAGAGAACATTTTTAGATCAGCATGTTATAGAGTAACCGATGATAAAAGAGCCTTGTATCCAGATCAAACAAAAAAAAACCTATTGGAGCTCTCAAAAGGAAGAGGTTAATGGATTCCAAGGAAGAAATGAACTAGAGTGTCTTGTCATCTGATCGTACCCAGGTTTGATTTCTTCTGTCAGGCTGAGCAGTGACTGTAGGCACTTGCCCTTTCCATATCATTATAATTTGCAATAAAATGAAATGCTGAGGACTTTTTACATTAGCTGAGGAATAGTAATTGACCATTTGCTTGCAGATCCATGGCCTGGTGCTTATTTCAGAAAAACAGTAAATAGATGCAAAACAGTTGGTTTACCTGTATTTTAAGATTTCAGGAATACGTAAAATGGAGTATCAGCTTGTCCAAGCTTATGGCTTTCAGCTTTGTCTGAAGCGCTGATGTAGTGCTCTAAGCTGTTTTGAGAGATGGATAAGTAGGAAGCACCCTGTAGTTGCATCCTGAAAAATGACTGACTAGAATTTATACATTTTCTTAAAAAAAAAAACCTGACTCAATTAGTGGGCTGTATTTCAAGAAAGCAGAACATTCTGTGACTCTTCTTGAGAACTGCGAGAATTTACTTAAGAGGAGGAAATAGGTGTTGAGCTTGTCATATCTGATTTTTATAAACATGTCACTGAATATGTCCATAAACCCCCCCCCTCCAAACAACTGCGAAAAACTTTGTCCTCTACTTGGGAAAAAAAAAGTCATTCTGTCTCAGAGATAGTTACTTATTTGCTTTGGAAGTTTATTTTTAGACTTTCCGGTTAGCAAAGCAGTTTGGAATGGCACTGGTGTTTTACTGACACCAATATAGTTCAGAAATCCCTAAAGAAGGGAGATTAGAGATAAAATGAGGAGAAAACCTGTGTCTCAAGCCAACTTAATGCTTTTGTCTGTATGTTAGTGATTGAAAGCTTTCCTTTAGGCTCGATGTTATTCAATATGTAGAGTAAATGGATTAAAAGTGAATTGCTCATAGGAAAGCACAATCTTCAGCAAACATTATAAGAAATACATATTTACGATTTGCAGAAAAACACTTCCTTGGTTTTTATACATAATCTCCACCTCATTAGTTTAAAAAACATAAAGCAACTCAGCTACATATTGTTTAAGATCCAGGTTTGTTACTTTGACAGGATATCAGACAATTGTCCACCTTTATAGGTACTTAAATTTTTGTGTGTAATGATATACACAATATTGCTTGCTATTGTACATTTTATCTTTATTTTGACAGGAGGAATATATAACACATACATTAGGCTTACTTCCTATTCCCTTCTTGCATTCTGAAAAAAAAATGTGGTTGCCTTTTCAGAAAAGCTGTCTTTATACATTTTCTAGTTGATGTATTGAATTACAATGCTCATGTCAGATTGTATCAGTTGTACAAGAGAACTGAACGATGCACCTCCAAGAAAGGAAGCAATTAGATGCCCTTTTTTCCTACAGTGAGTTTTCATTTTATAGTTAGTCTGATAGCAGGGGTTGTGTGTACTAGGACAAGGGAGGAATCTAACAAGTAGCTGGAAGGAAAATGCTAACAAAGAAAACTGCCATGGACATGATCCCTTGATAAGGAAGAGTATAGATGGTGAAATTTTTGTCCCTTTCCATTTAGGAAACTTGAAACCAGTCATTCTACTTTTCTTCTTAATTGTCTGTGGTTCCTGTGTGCATGAGTTATTTCCCTTATGAATCGAGAGAAGGAAGCTTCAGAACAGATCACGTTAAGCAAACTTATTATGTTAAAGAATCTTCCCTGTATTTAATACCAATCCTATCCCTTGTATTAAGGTCAGTTTATATTAAGCTGATTTGGGCAGTTCTTCAAGCAACTGCTATAGATATCTTGCTTGTAAACTTAAGAGAGTGCCAAAAATAATATTTCTAAGCATTATAACCTGCATCATATGGGAATTATACCTATTAAAGCTAAAAGTTAAGTATCTTCTAAGATAGTATGTCTAGCAGTGTCAGCAAGAAGCTATTGCAGCAATATTTGGAGTCCCCAAGCAAGATTAGAATTCAGCTATGCTAGGCACAGTGCTGTAACATGGTAAGAGCCAGTCACCTATTGCAGAACTTTACAGCTTCAGTACAACCTTTAAAAAAAAAAAAGATTAAAACAACTTAGTGAAGAAGCTGTCAGTGAATCTCTGTAATGCCAGTGACATGTTCTTCCTACTGAAGACAGAAAGACCAACAAAAGCTCTTTGGTTAGCTTGGCTTGACATAGATGTTTTGAAAGTCTTCCACAAAACAGTGGAAGCGAACATATGCTAGTTCAAATGGGGGGATTAGCTACCTGTGCAGGTGTTTCTTACAACTGAAATACTGGTTGCATTCATATGTTGTCTGATTACACTGAATGATAGATTTTCTTCAGTTCCAAGGCTGTCTGAAATCGTAATATATGGAACCACTTTGCTTATGTATGTGTTAATTGTGAGAATAAGTAGAAATGCATCACCAAGGCAAAACACTACATTTAGTGTGTTCATCTGGCTGCTGACCAGAACTCTCTATTGCCCTCTCTGAATGAGACGATTGATCATCTATGACAGGAGCTGGAATATGGACCACCATAGTACTTAAATACTGATTTTCATCAGATGTCTGGGGTAATGCTGGGAAATTGGTAACAAAAGAATCATTTCATAACCTAACTATAACTTCATCCACATAAATCCTGCTTGGGATGAAATGGAGGTAACTTTGTCAAGCTGCATTTTGGTATTTTGAAGGTATTAGATTCTGTCACAGTTGTGAGGAATTCTAATAAATAGTAATATTAGAATACATGTGATCTCTCTTTAAATCATAAATCAAACTGTGTTTGTTATTGTGACTCTGTTTAACCAAAATATTTTAGCTTCTGTTATGAGTCTAAATGGGAGAAATAAACAGTGTGCTTTCAGGCTTCCAATATTAATATAGATTGTCTCCCAATTTATTTATTCTACTGTTGTGTTAGTGAAATGTGTTTTTTGAATTACATATTGCACTCTGTCATTTTGGAATCGGTGTTGGATTTGTGATGTAGTGAATCCAGAGTTTCAGCAGTAGGAATTCTACCCCTCCATTCTTCCCCACTGTCATGAGAGTGGAACTGACAGGTCTGGCCCTACCTGCATAAATCATGGAGCAGCTCAGCTTGACTTTGTTCTGTTGACAGCTCTGAGCAGGTCTGCCTTTCAGTTGATGAGTGTGGAAGCCAGACTCAAAGCTGATTTATACAAAAATACAAATAAAACAGGTTTACTTCCTTTTATGATGGGTTAGGGAAGTGCAAAGGCAATTTTAGAATTGGGAAAATACACGGAGTGCACTGTAGGAGGCAGAAAATATTAAAAATTTATTGAGGGGCGAACATTCTCTTGTGATGTTTGGTTGTAGAGTATGAGAAGTGAGAGAAATATGGTTTAATTTGGAAGAATAATAGAAAAGCTAGCTGGAAAAAAAATACTGAAGTAGAAGTCCAGGTTGATGTACAGGGTGTTGAAGGTGACAGACACTGTTCCAGGCTGAGTACAAATGGATAAGACCTTTTTAATACATTAAGTATGTGTGTTGAGACCCTTTTACTAGAACGAGGAAAGTTCCTTTTACTGAGGTCACTTGCCAAAAGAGGAAGGGGTAAATCTTATAGAGTGGATATTTTGTAGGCTTTGGAGGTCTAATTTTAATGTCTGGATCTATGTAGATTTTCTGTGGATGTCTTTTCTGTACAGGCCTTTGTTTCTCACAGTTAAAAGGGGATGGTGACAATACCTGGCTTAATCACAAAGATCCTGAGAGAGTAGGCTGGCTATTGTAAGATGTTCAGTTTGTTGAGAGGAGCTACGTACTGCCTTGGCTGTTTTCAAGGTAAAAGAAATAACTACTGTCTAATCTACAGTGTAATTGTTATTGCTGCTACTTTTCATGCAAACAGACTTAGTGAGAGAGATACTCACTGACCTATTTCATCAAAAGGAGTGAGCCAGATCAGGCCCTGAGATCTGATCGCAGTATCCTACTGGTAGGAATGAACACAGTTAAAATTCATGCTGGCATAATTCCATTATCACCTCGAAAGCTGTGGACAAAGGAAAAATAATGCAGTTGTTTATATCAACTGCAGAAGGATTTTCTCAAAGAAAAGCTGGGAGATGGGGAGAGGGGTAGAGTAAGGGGGATCATCCAGGAAAATGACTCAGTCTAAACAAATGGGAGTAGGAAGAGGTCATAGGAATTGGATCTCATTGTACTTACTGGTAAAAGCTGTAGGAGACTTTCAGTGTTGTTTTTTGGGGTTTTTTTTGTTTGGTTTTTTTTTCCCTTCTGAGTAAATAATCATTTAAGGTGCTCACATTTCATATCCTCATTATTTGGTAATGTTTCAATGTCCTCATGCAAGTAGAATCTGAAAAACTATTGCATGTAACTTGGAGGAAAGAGTACTGACTTTAGTTATAAGCTGGTTAAATACATTGAGAGAATTTTCACTGAAGAGTATGTGTTAGTCTGGATTTAACTGAGTACAGAATTCTGGTCATTTGCCTTGTCACTAGAATTGAGATTTCTTGGCTTTTTTCCTGGCCTCCTTCAGTTTCCTCATTTCGTGTTGCTTGATAACCTGCCTTAACAATAATATTTAAGTAGTTTTAGAGAAAGTTTTTGTGTTTTGAAGTTTTTTAGGTGAAAGTTATTGTATAGATGGACTTTGTAGTTGAGTACTTTCATCAGGATAAGTTCAGAGTTCACAGTTATGATCTTTGTCTGTAATTTCCCCATGCATAAACTTCTCTTTTCTCTCTCTTTCTCTCTCTCTCTTTCACAGTCAAAACATGTCTATTTTCAATGCAGTCATTTATAATAAACAGCAGGTGTTGTGGGTGTTTCCAGGTATATACTTGCCAACAGGAAAGTACATAATCCAGTACTGGACTGCAGGGAGAGCCATTTTTGCCATTAGCAGAGTGTGGAGCTTTGGCTCACATACTGAATTCTGGCAAACTTTGCTCTGTTAAGTGCAAATGGGATTTTATTCATTGTGTAGTCTCCAAATAAATATATGTTCTTGTCCAAATGTATTGTTAAATTCTTCAGAGGGAAAGAGCTTAGATTGGGAGACTTGCCATTTTTCTCTAATTAGGAAACAAACAGAACAAACAGGGACCTGTATAATTAAAACCTTTGTTTATCTAAAATAAATTAGAAAAAAATAAGCTATGATTAATGTACATGTACTTTAGAGTTCAGTCTAGGTTTAGAGCTTTTTCTTCTCTCAAACTCTAAAGCATGAAGGTTACAGTATAAGATGATTAAATCTAAACATCTACTGATGACATTGCTGCCCAGTCCCAGTGTTTCCCTTCCAACTGATGCAAGCCTCGGCCTCTGTTAAATACTGGAAGATTTTTAGTATGTAGGGATCGTTGTGGTGTAAATCAGGGAGGAATAACTTGTGGTTTAATTATTTCATGTTGTGAGAATTGGTAGCTCAGGGAACTAGTTACAGGCTAGTTAAAGTACTTCAAATGGTGTTTTAGAAGGTGGATCATCTTATCTTTTTCCCTAGAAACTACTTAGCATATTTTAATATTTTTGTCCATTAATCAGAATATTCTGAGTTGGAAGGGACTCACAAGGACCATTGAGTCCAACTCTCAAGTGAATGGCCCGCACAGAGATTGAACCCACAACTTTGGTGTTTTCAGCACCATATTCTAACCAACTGAGCTAATCTCAAGGTCATCAGAATTGCCAGAAATCAGGATTTCCACTGGTGAGTGTAGGGAATTGTTCTAACTTCAATGAAATTTAACATAGGCCAAAAAGGATGAGAAGTGACCAAACACACCTACTGGGGTAGTGGTGTATTCTCCTTTCACTGTAGTTAGTATTTTAATCTCTCCTCTTAGACTGAATTACAAATGCCAATGTTCTAACTCACTTCACTGTGTACATCACCCTTTTCATAGGGCCCATTTTTACTAGGGTTGTTGGGAGGTTACATTGCTTAGTTATTGAGTTCTATATGTATGTTGAAGGTTTGATGTTTCTCTTGTTTTCCCCCTTTTTCTACCCAGTTTCTCAGTGTATGCCAGAAGATCCTTAATGTGCTCATTCAAACTGGTTGTATTTTCAAATGTGACTTTTTCTCCTTTTGTTTTCTTCATGAATAAAAGAAATTCTCATTACATTCTGCTTGCGGTGTGCATCTCTCAAAAAATAGTGTTTGAAATGTGAGTGGAACAATTTCTTCATAACTGATTTAACTTGTAAATTTATGGAAGTCTCATCAGAGATTCTAAGGACTCTGCTTGGGTCTGGCATCTTACAAGTGATCTGTTCAGATGGCAGTGTGAAGTATTTGAGGAGCTATAGCACTTTCACTACTCAAAGAGGAAGTTAAGGGCATATCCATGGAAAAAGAAATTCCTGTTTCCATTAAGAAGATTCTTTCAGAGCTTAGAGAGTCAGAAAAAATAGAAGGTACTGTTGTGAACTGGCATCCTTTGAATGGTACATAGGACCAACATAAGGCAAAATTATTGATAGTTTGTCTATATCTTCTGTATATCATTAAACAGGATTTTTCATCTCATTTACCATGTAACTACTTTGAACTTGGGATAATGTATCTGATATAAAGGGTTAAAATCACAGGCTGCTCCTGCTGTTTTAACTACCTCAGTAAGTCAGCATTATTTTCCTTGGAAGGAGAAACTAATCTCAAATAATTAGCATTTGATTTTCTTCATTTCCCCATTGCTTTTGATTGTGGTGATAGCTCTGTTTTCTTTACTACTTTTGACAGTTGGCCATGGTTACTGAGTTTGAATTTTGGAACTCTGTTGTATGGTCTTAATCAACTGTCATCTTGTATATAGAGAGAATGGCTAGTGATCAAACATATTGTTTATTTAGCATTGAAAAAGTGTGTATTGAGGCTTAATGTGGGTGGTGTTTCTCTTAAGGGGTGCATGAAATTGCATATCTTTTTTTTGGAGTGGGTTATAATACCCAACACCACCACACCACCTCCACTTATTTCTCAATTTCTGCATTACCTCTGCTTCTGCCCACGTTGAGAATTAGGGCCACAAGACTACACAATTTATTAGTGAGGAGTTGATTTGAAGAAACAGGAAAATGTGTTTGTGTGGTCATAATTGTCGATGCCTCACTGCTGTTCTGCAAATGACCTTTTCTAGGGCAGAAGTTGCTCTGAGCTGCCAACTACCCAACCCCTCAGGTATGAAGAGAAGTCTGATTCAGAGCCTTTTGTTGAATGTGAAACTGCTCAGGGTCACCAACTGTTGTCTTCTTCTCTGCATGTAATTTTTTTAAGATTACCTTGAGGTTTAGTTCAGCAATAGGGCAAGCCTGACTTAGCAGACTTTTAATGAAATCATTGTTTAAAAAAAATTGATGTGACTGGTCTTCTGTTCATTTAAAGTAACTCTGCCCATCCTAAAGGTGCTTCTGCTTTGTACTTTCTATGCATGTACCCAGGAATGATGACTGTTTAGAGGATTGTTAATTCTCTTAAGGCTTGATCCAAAGCTAATTGAGGTCAGTAAAATCTCCTGTTACCTTGATTGAAGCTTGGATCAATTTTTAGTAGTTGTCAAATCTATGAAATGCGACATGAATTTTGAACACTTTTGCAATGCTAAATTAAAGCCAATTAGGTTAGTTAATGTATCTTTTAAAAAACACATGCAAATGCTATATATAGATATGGACTTAGGAAAGCATGAAAGCATGCAGAAATGTGTAAGTTCAGTTGTTAGCTTTTAATTTTTTTTCTTTTAGATCTGATTCTGCATATTTTTAGAGGTTTTGTTGGTTTTTGTCTGTATTAGTTTACTCAGTTTTCTACTGATCAGCAGATAACTTACTCTGGAATTTTTTTTTATGGACTTTTGACAGAATTGTCTACTGTGCAGAAACTTTGTTACCACTACTAATAAAAACACACAACTCTTCAGTCTTTGACACACAATCCTCTTCAAGTCAATTCCACTTTATCTTGTACCCTGACATCTTAGATATTTTCTGAGCCTTTGAGACCCTTCTTTGCAGTCCCAGAGGATAACCCCGGGCAGTGAAATTATAATTTTCTTGTTGTCTTATCTGTGAAATGTCTCTGCAGACTTTATCCATATTGTGTAAAACCTTGATTGAAACATGGTTGTGGTGCCAGTTATTTGCCCAAATATGTTGGGATCCAGAACTATTTCATTCTAGATTTGTCAAATGCTTTTCTCTGTGTTAAAGAATTATATCTTTATATCTTATTATTTTACTGCTGTTGCCTTGCTCATGAAAAGAATGCTGTATTTTGAAGGACAACTTAAATGAATTTTCTTTTAATTTCTTGTTATTTTCTTATATTCTGCCAGTTTAGTGGCAAATAGCTGAGTAGTCTTGCAATGCTGTGATGTGCTGGTCTGCAACAACTTAGTTTAAAATCTTTTGGGAACGAAATGCATTTCTCCATCAAAAAACCCACCACAAACCAAACAAATAAAAACAACAAAGCCAAAACAAAACAATCAACAACAACAAAAACAGTAAGAAGAAAAGATCACTAACCAGCCAACAACAGCAAAACCTCAAAACCAAAAAAACCCAGCAGTTTTTCAATCAGGCAAAAACTCTCTACATGTAACCAACTAGGAGATAAGGTTATTACTGTAACTAATTTATTTTGTGGTGTTTTAATGAAATACTACCCTGGTTCAGTTCATGAGAAAAAAAATGGTGGATATTTTTATTAGTTTCATATGTGTAATATTTTTAAATATTTCATTATTTTCAGAAGTCCATCCCAGTTATAATGGGGAAATTATTTTCTACCTTGTAATGGTAAACATGTCCTCCACAGATCTGTTAGTATTCCCACTTTACAAACAAACAAGCAAAAGCAGAATAGAATTATTCTTCAAGTTTATCATGCTGACGTTTTCCAACCTGAGGTGAGCTGTCTTTTGTTAACCACCCCCCTTTCCCATGAAATGGGGAGTATAAATATTCTGTATATATATGGATAAATGCTACACTTTAGTTCTTTCTAAAAAGAACTAATAGGTGCAAAGACAGTATGTGCCCTCACTGCCACAAAAGTACTGGAATCCTCTGGAACATCTCCACATGATAATACAAGATATTTATGTACCTGCATATGGAAGAGCAAAAATGTGTAGTATTTTTGTTTGTTTCCTTTCTCATTTGAATCTCCTCATACCCTACAAGAAACTCAAATTGGCATTAAAAGACTACAGGTTTATTATTTCTGTATAGTGTCAGAACACTTCTTAGGTCCTACAGTGCAGCTGATTTTCCAAAGAGATTTTCAGTTGATTTTAATGGCTTTTGAAATCCCACATTTGCTTTCCTGACACTTGTAGATATGTTTTTCTCAAAAAGACACAAGTTATCATTTGTAAAGGAATTTTCTAATACTGTAAAATATTTTATTATATGATGCTCAGCTTGAGCCCCTCTCTGTTGTTCTCTGTCCTTTCTTTGTGCTCTTTCAGAGGTACCTATGACATCATGCATTACCCCATTCTTCACTGTCTTCTTTCATTTCAGTGAATATTAAAACTCTTGTGTCATGGGTAGGTGAGTTTGGTTTGTTTATATCCTCACCAAGAACTGAGGATTGTATCTTACTGGCCACTGATTGCACCTCTGCACTTCCCTTGCAGTGTCCCACATCTCATTGTTTGTTTGCTACAAAATGTACTTGGAGCTGATTTGGCATGTCTTTAATTTACAGCAGGGATGTGCTTTAAGGATAAGATATAATGCAAATTTTCTGTATGTTTACAAAATTAAAAGAAAATAATCGTTTTGAACATATTGCGTCTGCTGCTGTTTTATGGGTATGTTATAACAATTTTATGCAGCTCCATTTAGCATGGAACTAAAACTGAGAACACAGTTTATTAATTTAGCAGGTTGAACTTTAAAGGGATTTTTGTCCTGCTGCAGAAAAGGCATTGTAAACAAGAACTTAAAGTAGCAAAACAATAAAACTGAACAAAACAGTCGTAAATTATCCCTATTCAGGAGGAACGAGTTTGTTGCCTCTTACAGGGGAAAAAGAAGAGACAAAAAAAGGCAAACTTAGAGATGTTTTAAAAACTAATAGGGACCTATTCATATTTGCAGTTCTTTTCAGGAACAGGTTTGGTTTTTTTCCTGCACTCATTTTCATGTTTGAGTACAATGTCTCAGATGTGTAACATGAGGCAGTTTTAATAAGCTCAGGATGATTCAGTGCAGTATTAAAAATGAAGCTGTTTTATAAGAAATGAATTGATGATCTGCACTGGAGGAAAACTCCTTTGTATCCAACCAGTGTCTCTAAATAGGCATCTATGACCTGTCAACTGCTTTTTGTTATTGGACCCAGAAACAGATATAAGACTTCAGTGAGCTGCAGCTCAAACAACATTTATTTCAGTGATCTTGTGACCATGTGCACAATAGGTAGAATGTTTGCACTGCCAGTCAAGCATGGTCTCAAAACTTTCCAAGCCCAACTTGTCTACTATTAAGAGATTTTGAAATGTAATTATATTCGTTATGGAAGTGCTTAAAAGTCTCCCACATGTAAAATACTTACTTCAGAAATGTTTTGTAGCAATAAATACTTTAGTGAGCAGCTACATCAAATGACACTAATCAAAACTACATATTTGTCTTAATAGATGCACGTACACAGATAGTTCAGATCAGCTCTCCCAAGAACTTTGCTCTTCAGTGGGGTTCAAGACAGATTATTAACACAAGATGTATGTTGTAATGAAGAGCCAGTTGCACATGCCCTCTGCAGCTGAGCACACCCTTCCTTCCATGAGGTATAAAGAAGGGACTGGAAGAGATGACATGTAAGCTGAAAAAAAAAGATGGAAAAGTATTCACTGGCCTAATCCTGCCTGGAATCGATGGGAATAGAACCAGTGACAGTGTTGCTGGAAGGAGAGCCTAATATACATATGAACTGTGTCTAGAAGTATGGATTTTGTGATTTGCAATGGACTGAAAGGATGAAGTTAGAAGTTTAGAAATCAGATTTAGGTGAAGGGAGGATATATACATACTATTTGTACTGATGTGTAGGGCCAAAGTCATGGGCTAAATTGTACATAGTTCTATGTTGTACCAGAAATAACTAAACCATTTGTAATGTAATGGATACACTTCATGACTCTGATCCCTGTCAGGGGATGGTGTCAGGAGACAAAAAGCAATATTACAGGATTATATTGCCTTCGTGATTCTATTTCATTTTGAACTGCCACCCATTTTGTGAAACCATTTCTAAAGTTAACTTGCATTCTTACATTCTTAATTCTTTGTTGAAACATATTTAGACATCTTGGACCATAAGTTGTTCTGTGGACAGCTGTATGTTTCTCCATGCATAGTTCATCTAAAGTATTTTACTATGAGAAAGAGTAGTGTCTCCAACAGAGCTTACAAAATGAGGCAGATTCTATAAAAAGGCCTTCTGAAATAGAGCAGTATCTCATCTGTTTTTCATCTGTGAAGTGAGAGTCTTATTTTTGCCTTTGTCCTTCACTCTATATCTCTATTCTAAAGATCCAACAAAAATACTAATACTCCCTGGCAGCATAAGCAGGTCACAACTCAAATGAGCTCTGAATATTGTTCCCAAGGGAACCAAGAACTGTGTCACACTTGTTTAATTTCAACATACATATATTCAGAAATTTTGGAAGTGAGGATATACATTGAAAGTTATATTCTTAATGTAGTCAAATATGATGAAATATTTTATTATGTGACAGCTCAGCTTGAAAGGGAAAATAATATTTTTTTTCTTCCCATGACTTATTTACAGATGGAGGGAAGAACTAAAAAAGCTATAAAAATGTAATACTATTATCATCTAAATATTCAATACTAGATAAAAGTAGGAATGGACTATGACTTTCTGGAATGTGATTGTAGGTTCTAGAGAAAAGGATCTGTAGAAATGAATTTTCATGTCTGTAACCGTAACAGAGCCTTGTATATGGTTGTGATCTTTATGTTAAGTGGATGCTAATGAGAAATTCTGTTTAATGGTGAGATTTCAAGGATGGGCACTTTGTGATATGCCCAAACAGAAAGAAGCATTACAGAAAGTTTTGTGTTTACAAAAAGAGTCATACATGTAGTTGCCCAGGGCAACAGAATGGTTTTTCTGACTAATTTGGCTGCATTAGAGCTCTGGGGAGCTGAGCTGCTGCTGCTGTAGCAGGAAAGGTCAACATATAGGAGAACAGGCTTTTTCTGGTGCTGGGATGTCTGTTCCTCTGAGGAGCAGTAGCTACACTTGAACCCTCTGCTTGCCTTGGTGATGGTGAGAATGAGTCTGACTCTGCAGATGTCTCCCAGTCTGACCCATTCTCTCACAGCCCTTCCTGTAACAGGAGGACCCTTCCCCAGCTAAGCCTCAGTCCTTTATTTTTGGACCAGCAAAACTCAGTTTTTCCTATTCATTGAAAAGATTTTAGCCAGCAGCAGGAACTGCCTATTCAAGTGGGTATTTGTTACAAAATTAACCTTAATTTAGCTTTATGTACCCAAGAGTCAATGTAGGGCCTGTGGAAGTGTCCTTTAATGGAGAATACCTGTAAAATGGCTTTGACTACCTTAACCAGTGCCTTCAATAGGTTGATGTGTTGGTTATGTGCTATATTCATAAATCAGTGGGGTTTTTTTCTGCTCCCCACCTGCTTGCAAAGGCCACTGGGAGCTGGGCAGGGAAGAAATAGATACATGACCCTAATAGCTGAATAACTGGTACTGAGGTATGTGAAAATTTTAGTAATTTAAGAAAACCATTTCCCAATACAATCCTCTACATAAGGAGAAAGGAAAAAAAAATTGGTGGAGTAGCAAACCAGTCTGAATGGCAAAAGAAATTAGTGGTTCTTACAGCTCTGCATGTTACACTGATGATGTGATTCCACACATGTACATACTGTACATGCCTATTCCTGTTGTAGTAGTAGAGCAGACAGTGCTATAAACTGCTGCACTGCATTGTACCACTAGTTCTCAATTATTAGTAACATCTGTACTGACTTTTGTATTTTATTTTCATCAAGATAAAAGTCTCCCAGTCTCAAAATGCCTTCTGAATTAGATCATAGTGTCAACAGAATATAAAGTTATCCTTTAAAAAGCAGCATGATCATCACGTGCTCAGGTACATGTGGTTTCTCAGGTAATAGTGAAAAAGGAAATGTTTCCCACTGGTTTTGATAAAATTTCTTGAAGTGTATTTACACAGTTTGAAGCAGAGTGAAAGTAAGTGCTTATCTTGCTAAAATTGGGGAAGCTGAAAGATTTGTGATGTGCCATTTACAACACGTGAAAACTATTTCAGTGAAAAAGCTACTGGGCGACAGCATGGGCCCTCAGAAAGACAGACTTTGAAAGGAAGAATCAAGTCATTACTGCTTAGCCAAAATGAAGATATAAACAGGAAGACCTGAATTTAGTTTATCCCTACTGTCTTACCACTTTTTGATTGTTTGTCATGGTTCTTTTCTATTTACAGTGCTTGAAGAAACTTAGTGTTTTGTCTGCCAAAGTTGTACCCTAGAGTAGAGAATATGTAAAAGGCATTTCCATTTCCCAGTACACCAAATTTACTCTCTTCGCAGGCTTTTTTTTTTTCACTAAATAATTTCTAAACTTCTTCTTTTGTTTTGGGTTTGTTTGTTGTTGAGTTTTCTGGGAGGTGGTTAGTGGTGTTTGGTTTGGGGGTTTTTTGTGTCAGAATGTAAGAGATAAGTTCTTAGATTAAGCAAATATTTAAGGCAATGCTTTGTAGAAGTATTTGAACTTTGAAAGATTTATTCACTGCCCTTTTTAACAATGCTGAACAAGGTTTTGTAGAACATAAAGGAAAGGAAAACATGTATTTCCATGTATGCCTTTATCTTGCTCTTATTGAACTCAATGTCATCTTTTATGGGAGTAGCTCTTAACCACAAAAGAACAATGAGAGTCTGCTGTAAACAGAGCTTTGGAGTTCATTGATTTAATGTTATTTTATCCATGTTACAAAAATATGCATTCAAACACCTGTATATTTATGAACACTGAATTGAGTGTTCATAAATTAACACTCTTGCAAAAAATGTTAGCTCTTTTTGTCAGCTGCTCCTAAAAATCATGTTTGTAGTCCCTGCTCTGGTTTTCAACCATGAGTAAACAAATATCAATATTTATTTGATTACCACCTATGTCCATGAAACAGGTTTTGAAAGTAATGTATCTAAGTTAGACAGCAGATCCACACTGTCCATTTGAGATTCTATGCATATACTCTTATCTTCAACCAGTGCTTGATGAATTGTGCTAAGGAAACTTTCTAAGTGGGTCATTATTTTCATTCTTTTCAGAGGAATTTTGGCCTGCAGCTTTAGATGGCTTTTTAGGCCCTTTTTTTGAAGCCCTTAGGATGAATTTTCTGCTGCCAGTTGGGAAGATCTGTACAATTGCCCAGAATTGTGAAGAGTTGAATAAATGAAATATACTGTAAGTTTAATTTCCCTCTAGAGAGAATGAAGCCATTAAATAAAGCTGTTTCCAATTACCTGCCTGTGAACTTCTAGCTTCCATCTTCAGGCCAAGATGTAGAAATATTGTTATTAAACAGAAAAAATTATAAACAATGTCTTGCCTTATACAGAAAAGGGGAACTGGTTTTGGAGGGAAGAAATTCTCTCTTGTTCTTTAACTCAAGTAACCCATACCAGTACAAAAGACAGAAGGTCTTTCATGAAGCACAATCAAATTAATACACTGGCAATCAAAAGTGAAGTGATAAGATAGAGGAAAGCACACAGATGTGAGAATTGAATTTTCTTTCTCTCACCTCTGCATCTCAAAAATAGTTTATAAGTAATGGATTGTGGTAGTGGGAGAAAAGAATTTGCCTGCCTTGCGTTGTAAAGATTAGTGTAGAGATTTTACAGCTGAAATGAGATTCTGTGAATTTAAAGTGGAGAGGGGACAGTGACTAATAGGATGTGGAGTACACCTTTAAGAATAGAACAACAGGGATTTTTTGGGTGTAATATTGCAAACAACAATTATGCAGGAGAAGGAGAGGGGAATATCTGAGAGGCTTAAGGTACAGAGTGTTCTTCCATGTGTTCAATTAAGGAAATATTAGAGATAAATTTGATTATTTGACTACAGATGGGAAAAAGAAATGCTCACTTTCTGCTCTTCAGTCTCCAAGAGATTTTTCATTGTGAGCATTCCTTGGAATGTGTTACTTCAGTGAGCAAGGAAGTATTTTTTCTTGTGTATGTACCTATTAAAGGTAGTAAGTGCTTTACTTTCCATATCTCCTCCTGTTCTGCTCTATCTTGCATTGTCTGTGGGAGAGGCTGTTGTTGCCAAGGGTCATTGGCTTTTGTGGAGCCTTGCAGAAAGTTGTCTGTCTGTCTTAATTGCTTTCAGACATGCCAAGCAATGGTTCTCAACTGGGAAGAACTTAAGAGTAAATAAAGAAAAGTTATATCGGGGCAAAAAACCCAGCTCACATACATTTGCAGAAGAACATGCAGTGGCAGGACCCAGTAGCCCCAGTGTCCACATCACTCTGAACTAAGGTCACCTCACAGCACATTGTGAGTCCTGGCCCTTGCTGAGTTATCTCAGGTTTCAATTGTCCATGTCAGGAGGACTGAACAAGCTCATAAACAGAGCAGCTATTTGTCTACAGTGGGAAGATAAATCAGCAGTGATGCAATACAAGCAGCTACAGCCTGCTTAACATCAACAGCCACAAACAGTATCTGTCAGACAGAAATCATATGCATAAGATGCTACAGCCAGTGATGCACTGTCCCCACACTGAGTCACAGATATAAATGGAGCACTGGGTAGAGAATGGCTCAGACTGAGGGAAATGAGAGGTGGTATTGCAGAACAAACATGCTTGCACAGGATTGCTATTATGCTTTGCTTTTTTAAGGACTGATTGAGCTCCTGCCCCTGGTGAGAACAGCAGTAAAGGCTACCCTGAGCTTTTTTTGTAGCTGCTTAGTAACCCTATGCATTTAGGCAGAGGTTGGGATTGCAATTTACAGTTGTAGTATTCTCACTCCCTCCTCCCCCTCCTTCTCTATGTGTATCTGTGTGCTTTACATTAGTGCTGTTACATCCACACACAGAACCAGAACCTGTGACTACCAAGTAAAAACACATACAGGGAAAATAATAATTTAAATAATATCAAAAAGTGCTAAATAGCTACAGTTGCTATTTTATCAATATAGAAATGAACACTAGGAATATATTTTTGAGTACTGAGAGTAGGTATTATATGAGCACTTTTATTGGTTAAAACTGTGCACATGAAAAATGTTTTCTTCTCATACCTTTCATTAATCTGGCTCCGTATTTTTGCAGACAACACTGAACATCAGAGAAGCAAGATGCCTACTAAGATCATATTATAAATTCTCATCATATTTCTTCTTTGCTCTTTATTGCTTCCTTACTTGGCTTGACATTTTCATATGAATAAAGTACAGTGCCAACATCAAGTTGTTCTCACGCAGGTTTACGAAGCACAAAAAAGTAATTTGATAAACATGCTGAAAAGGTGAAAGAAAATATTGGAAGCCAAGCTACAACTGGAATGGATTTTGCATTTCTCCCCCTTCCCTCTTGTTCTTATTCAGAAAGAGATACACTGGTCACCTCAGAGAAAACCCAGCTGCAATTTTTGCTAATACCTCCAATAGCTGCTAATGCAATGCGGTATTTCTTGATGTATGAGATTATTTTTCTGCCTGTGCTAAGGTAAAATGCAGAAAATATGAGTGTACATACTAATTTTCTTCAAATGGTGGTGTGATTTTTTTTTTTTGTTCTTGCAAGTCCTGATTTTGACTCAGACCACAAGACCAAGTCATTAACTGTTCTGTCCTTGAGAGCAAATCATACACAGTGAATAAATATTAAAGAGTACGTATTTATTCCCATGTAAGTATAGTTAGGCAGCATTAGCTTAATTTGAAAAGGCTATCTGAGAGTCAATCTGCTATGAATTTGGGCATTTTCCCCGTATCTGGTGTTTCATTCTTGTCTTCCCTTTAATACCCTCAGCCAGTTCTGTTACAAATGTCCATGTATGATAGAGAAACCACGGTTACATTATGGACCAATATCTAACACTCATCTGCATCCTGTGGGTCTTCAGAACAGAATTATAAAGATTTGGGTACAGTAAGTTTGCATATAGTAAGAATTTGTTTGAGTTTTAGCCTGAGGGCTAAAAATATGTATAATCCAAAGTAATAACTGAAACATCATTTGTTCTAGAGTATATGGTTCAGGTTCTCCTCATACTTCAGATGAAAAATGTTTTGGTTTTGCTTAGGTTGCTCTAATTGTGTGGGATTCTTTTGTTTGGATTTCTGTGTGTGTGTAAAGTGACATGAATAAGTTTTTCCAGAACATGGAAGGGGTTCACCATTACTTGTCAGTTCGTTCTTGAAAGGAATGTAGACTACAACACTTACTTTGTTCTTGAAGCTTTCAAGAGTTCAGAGTTTGAAACTGGTCCAATTGCTAATTGATGATGCATAAAATTGTACTATAAAACACATTATGAATTTCCTTGCAAACATTCAATTAGGACAAAGTGTATTTCAGGGCTTTGCTGCATAATGAATCTTATGCTGGATATCTTTTTTTAATCTTCTTAACAGTTCTGAATATGTGTTTCTCAGTTGGGTAATATTTTCTAGAAAGTCACATTTTACTTCAATATGGGGAACCTTCAGGCTTCCTTTTTTAAAGGAGGTGTTTAGGGAATGTATGTACCTACTAAGCCCTATGTGAGGGTGGTTTTTACTGCAACATATTCTACTGTTACAGGTGAAAGTACAGTATAGACACCATATAACCCTGAGATGTCCCCAGAACTACAAATGTTCTTAGCCAGGGTACAGTCTAGTCTACTGTGGGCTTCTTACAGGGCAAGGTAGACCAGACATCAGATCTGCACTCAGACCTCCCTGATGCTCAAAAATGCTGAGTTATGAAGTGGTTGTGTTCATCTCTAATCTCCATAGACTCCATAATGTGTCAGTATTTTTTGTCAGCACTGACAAGACACAAACCTGTGAGGAACTCATTCTATTATAATGTACTGAAAGAGAATAAACAAACCTCAAAAGAAGTTGTTTCACTATAAAGTATAAAAAGTCTCTAATTGAGTTTTATTTGTTTTGCAAGCTCTGCATTTGATTTTTATTCTTAATTTAATGCTGCAGAATGCTGAGAGAGTTGTAAACAGTTTTAGTTTAAATTTACCAATTTCTGTTGTACTTGGTAGGTAATGATTTAACCAGTGGGGAAAGTTTGCCAGAAATGGGAATGGGGGGGGGCCTGACTGAACTGAGTGGATGACAATATTTTTTGGCACAAAAATGTTGGAAATCTTTAAGAAACTTGCACAATTGTAGAAAAAAAAATTTAAAAGCTCTGTTTGATATGTTCCTGGCCATAGAATTTTATTTTTTTTCTTACTGCCACCAGGAGTATCTCTGAAATACAATCTATTCACAAAGATATCACATGGAAGGCCATGGAGGTTGTGACCCTATTCAGGTTTTATGGAAAAATTATTATTGCTAAAACCCTTGAATGGTTTCTGCAATGAAGTTCAATGTACATAGTTTTTAAAAAAGAAGAAAAGAAACCTGCTGTGAAGTCCTGCAGAGCTGTGTGAATGGGGAGCACAAGACAAGTTATCTTTTTGAGCAAAGATTTTATTGACTCTTCAAGATCATATAAGTAGAAAACGAAAATAATATTTGAGAGCTCCTGAATATCTTTGTGTAAAAAAATTGGAAGATTCTTTAATAAAAGGTGGCTTCAGCCTGTTCTCAAGTTTGACCATTTCAAACATCCACAAATTGTGCCAAATGGGAAGCACAGTTAACAACATAATAGCTAATCAAAATGCAACATTGTCCCGATACAGCTGGAATATAAATGTCTATCAAAAAAAGAAAAGTGATTTAATTTTCTCTTATTTTTTCAATAAGTATCTTAAAAATCAGTATAGAAGGAGAAATGGATATTAATTTTCCTTCGTGATCTTTTCTACATTATTGGAATATCTTGTTTAACTTCCAGAAATAGCAAGTGTCTTCAAGAATAAAATACTCCGTCTGTTAACATAGGGCTCATGACAACCTGCTAACCCTGGAAATTTAAGATATGTTATCTAACAGTTGTAAGTGGTGACAGAAGAATATTTCTATTCTGTTTTTTTGTCATATGCCAAACACCTCTGAAAGAAAGGGGTATTTCAGTCTTTAGAGCTAAAAATCTCTCATTGAAATTTCCTGGAACTTCTGTCAAAAGTTTTAGAATTTACATTTTTTTAATCTGTGTGTAGCGTTTGGGGTGTGGCTTTTATTTGTTTGCTTGTTTGTGGAGGCATGTGGGTGTGATTTGCTTGTTTTCCCCCAGAGAGAAATAATTCCAGAGTTGTTGCCTAAATGCCTGCTCTGGCACAATTAATAATTATTTTCTTTACTATTTCATGTGTATAGGCAGAAATATCTAAACCATGATCTTCCATTTGTGGACCCTCAGCCGTACAGTGTATCCACTTTATGTCTTCTTCCTGACCCCTTCTCCTACCCAGTGGTGTGAAGTGTTTGTGTTTTTTTAAGTAAGAACTTACTGGTTATTGATCCTATGTTCGTACTTTTGTCCTAATTTTTTTATCATTGTTATTGTTTTAGTCCTTCTACTGATTGTGTTGCCTTAGTAAATCCATTGGATAGATTTTTTCTGTGCATTTTTCTGTGCAATTTTTTAATAACCTTAGATTTCTATGTTCTAATTGCATTGAATCTCCTCATCAGTCTCTATAGTTTTGTCTTATTAGTATTATGCTTATTAACTTGTTTTGCTTTTGTTCTTCCCCAGCTTTTGTTTTTCTGTCTTTTTTGTCTTTCTTTCCCAGCCTTTGTAGCTGCATATGATTTTGTCGTTTTCAAAATTTTTCATTTCAGAGGTGAATGTTCTTGTCCTGCATACTTTTGCCTCTTTTTAGTGTCATAATACTGTCATGCTATTGTTACCGATGCATCATAATTTACATTTTAACAGTTTTTTTCGATACTGTGCATGTGGATCAGTTCATAAGTATTCACAAATCATCACCACCGAGACACACGCGTACACACCTTCATAGCCCAGGAAAATATGCCAGCTGAAACATTAGCAATATGTTTAATCAGCAGTACAGCCAGAGCTCATCTGAGTAGCAGAAATTGAAGGTCTTCAAGTGAGCAGTAAATTCTGCAATGCAGAATGCTTCTAAAGAATACAAAATGTAGCAAATTAAGGGCACCAAACTAAATTTGCGGTGAGTATTAACAAATGGACTGAGTGAAAACTGCTTGGAAATTGATATCTGTAAAAAAAGGACTCCAATATGTTTCGTCTGAACACGAGGCAAGACATGAGCACTGTCTGGCTGATGGGGCTGACAGTCCTGAGCTGGTTTTCATGTGCCCAGTATCCATTTTGTACAGTGAGTTGGCTACTCCTTATTCAAGTGACCATGGTAAAAGAGGGGGAATAGTCCTGAATGTTAAATTTACTTGCTTTCGCTACAAATGATCACTAAACTGGAAATAGTCGTGGTGCATTTAGATTCTCCCAAGATTGGTCCTATTGCCATCATATGGATGTCATAGGCAATCAGTGTGAGCACTGGTGCACAAATGGTTCCCTGGTAATCTAATTCTCATGTGAACACAGATTTCCATAAACCAAAAGACTGGGAAAAAGAAAAAACAAAAACCAGAGCTAATTCTATAAACTATTTGCTAATTAAAGATCCAACTCAGGCTGCTTCACTGTCTACTTCATTGGTTTGACCTAATTTGTTCCTGAAAGAAAGACAAACAACTTCCTTCAGGGTGTTGTTTCTTTAGCGACAAAGGATCTCACAGTTATATGTGTTCTTCAAAAAATTAAGGCAACCTACAGGTCTGGAATATATAGTATCTTTTTTTTTGTGTGCTCATATATTTTCTCTAGGACTTTTGTTGGCCCAGACATGGATGCAAATTCCTAAATAGATTTAGAAAATAAAAAATTACCTACCGTGGTTTGATGCCGTTTTGGGGGGAACAGTTTAACAAACAGGTCTTGGAAGTTTAAGTGTCACAATGTGGCTTGTTTCTAGTGCCAGGAGCACTTCCATTACAAGTTAATTTAGAGGCTTAGCTATTGAAATAACATCATGCTGGGCTTGGGAATTTTCTTCTTCCTATTCGATGTTACTGATTTTTTTCAAAATGCAAAAAACACAAGAAATAACTGGTCCCATGGATTTATTGTACTTTTTCATATGTAGTCTCTAAAAAAGTGCTTTCTGGAGCTTTTTTGGAAGAGCACTTTCATTTTTCTCTCATGCTGAGTCTGCAGCAATTCAACTTCTCCAGGGTGAATGACAACTAAATTATTTATTGGCTACAGGTGTTTATACTTATTTTACCCTAAAGCATATGAATTCCTGCTAGCAATTAAAGGTAGTTAGCAGTTTTCACACTAATGCAAACATTTGTATGCAGTAATTAGAGCTTCTTCCCACTCTCCCATAATACACTAAAATGTTTCTGATAGCTGCTATCTAGTACTACTTAACTTTAAACCCGAACAGTGTCACTGTTAATTGTTTAAGAAATGTTACTCTGATTTACTTCTTTGATTTCATACCGAGAATTCTGTTTTATTCCTGTGAACTAGTATTGTTTTGACTGCAAATGCAAGCTCCTATGGTCCAAAAGTTTCTTTCATGGTTCCTTTTGGTTAAATTTGTTTGAATAATAGGGTCGTCTCTGCATTTTGCCAGGAAATTTTTGTCCTCATTATTTTTTGTTTGAAATGGATTGCAAAGAATCTCATAGTCATCAGTAGCTACAAAAATCTTTGTGGATTTTTTTATTGTATTCAAGTAATATGAAAGAGTCAAAGTAAATACGAGCCGCACAAAGCAATTTTTTTATAGCAAAAATAGACATGAGTTACTATGAAAAACTATTTCAAGAACCATTTCTGAACACTAAGTCTGTATGGTTTTTTATCTTAAATGTCTGTCAAAGAATATTTTTGGTTTGATTTAATGTAGCTAATTCTTGAGTGGATGATATAAAGGGCAGAGAATTCAGGTTTTCTGTCCTTTCCAATTAATACTTCGGTGTAACTTCTATAATCATTTAATTTAAAAGATGAGAATATCTGTCCATGCTAAGTGTAAGCCTGCATGTAAAGCTGCCTTGTACCCTAATTATACGTTTTCTCTTCTCTGTTGTACTCCATGGTTTAAAATGTTATTTATTTGAATTTTTTTCCTTAAGACACTCAGCACTGCCTTGAAATGAGTACAACCCTCTGCTGGGTCAGAACACTTTGATCATTTAGCTATAATGGGTTCCAGGTTACCAAAACAATATTTCTTGGATCCTAGTCATTAATAGTACCTTGGTCAGTGATTCGGGAAGATTGTTAGCAGAAACAACATGAGGTGTGAAATGTAGGATGTGTTCAGTGTAAACTGGTGTAAGGGCAGTGAGTGAAATAGCAATTTAGGTGGTGTGGAACTACTTTAGGTTTAAAACACTCTGACTATACTGAGAAGATGTGAACCCTCCGGGTGGACTGCTCATCTGCATCTAATAACCTCTTTCACAGAAGTTTGGTTTTGTTAATAAAATAATAATTTCAATTTCTTTTTTTCATATTATCTCTTAATAACCCTCAGAGAACAGAGGATTTTGATAATACTTGAGTTAGATGATTTATTCCTGTTTCATTGTGATGGGTCCATGAGCTAGATCTTGATATCATTACTTCCAGTTTTTAATATTAATTTCCAATGGTGACCAAGACTGTTAAGATGTGAAAATACAGTTTCATTAAACTGAAGTATGCATAACTCAGAGGCAAGTTACATTGATGATTAAGTGAATTTGCAAATGGAAAGAGTTATAAGCTTAATGTAGACAGATAAGACAACATGAAGGTAGGGTGAAAGGGTAAGAGAAGGAAGGACAGAGGTCAGCTTGAACAAAAAAACATGAATGAATGTTTCCCAAGTTCACTGGTGCAGAAGCAAAAAGCCAGATATTTTAATTTCAAGTGGAAAGTGGTCTTTAATGAGTATAAAGTATTTCAGAATCTGTTGTTTAACTGATGTGAGATAGACATTATTTTGACTTGGATATTTTACAGTTGCAGCACTACTGGAATTTACCAGTCAAGTCTAGAACAAGAGTGACTTTGAAAGAGTTTGTAGAGAAGTTACGTGTGGCTGAGGGGTCTCTGTCTGTAGCCAGTGTGGAGGCTCCAGTGATCAGAGCATTGTGGGTACTTCCAAAATGAATGTGAAAACACCATTCCAGTTCAAACTGGAGAAGAGAAGGCTCTGGGGAGTGCAGCCTTTCACTGTGTAAAGGGGCCTTGTAAGACAGATGGAGAAATACTTTTTACCAGAACTGTAGTGAGTGGACAAGGACCACAGTTTTAAACTGAAAGAGGGTGGACTTTGATTGGGCAGGAGGATGAAATTGTTTAGAATTAATATGGTGAGGCCCTGGCACAGGCTGTCCAGAGAAGTTGTGGCTGTCCCATCCCTGGAAGTGTTTGAGGCCAGGTTGGGTGGGGCTTGGAGCAACCTGATCCAGTGGAAGGTGTCCCTGCCCATGACAGCGAGATGATCTTTAAAGGTCCCTTCAGACCCAAACCATTCCTCATTCTATGAAAAGTGCCTTTTTGGATATGATTGAATGAGGCTGCCATTTTTGTTAGTGAGATTTGCTTGTTTTATTTTGGTATGCTTTGTATCACGTGTGAAAAGGGCTATGTCATGGCTTGGTGTTAATGACATGATTTCCTAAGTGTGCATCTGTGTCAGATGCTGCTGTGAAAATGAGTAACTAGAACTCCAGAAGTTACCAAGTACCTCGTAACTTGCACTGAATCTTCAGAAAAGGATAATTTAATTTGTTTAGTTTGAAATTTGATAAGAAAATGACTAGAAATTGTGCAGTACTCTTCTATTTAAAATATTAGCTTAGCAACGTGTCTAGGTGTAATACCAAAGAAAATTTAGTCATTCAAAAAGCATTTAACGGGTCTAATTAGAGAGCAGTATCAAAATGGATTTTTTCAAACTTGTGAGACAGTGTTTATCACAAAGAGCAGAGGAGACAGTCGGCAGGGCATTGATTCTGTCCCACTTTAGCTGTGCTAGGATAATGACTAGTCGATGTTCTAATAAAAAAGTTTGAAAATAAAATGCAAGTGATTACGAAAGCTGTAAGCATTTAAAATTGTTCTTAACGATGTAGCTACAGTTTCTGTTACTGGAATAGCTCTTGATGATTTATATTGGTTTCTACTCAGATGGTTGTCTGGTTACAAATGATGTTTTCATCTACACAGAATTAAGGATTTAGAAATAACTTTTTGAATTAGCCTAATTAAATGCTTATTAATTTTTTAATAACTATCACAACAGCTTGGTTTTTGCCTGAGGTTTTTGAAGAAAAAGTGCCTCACCCTTTTGAAAAGGTTAGGAAACTGAGGTAAGGAGAGGTTAAGTGACTGGTTTAAAGTCACTGAGCCCAGACAACGATGATGATCTTTAATTTGTGACCCAGCATGCAGTTATAACACAATCCTGTGATGATAATCTTTCACTCAAATAGAGATTGACTACAGTTTCAGAGAAAAAAAAATTCATATTTTATTTTTTTGGAGCAGTTCATATCCATTTAGCAGCTGGTCTTCCTGCTTTTGCTTTAAAGAGGAGTGAAAAGACATGGATTATTACAGAGGAGACTGTACTGTTCACTTATATCATGGTCAGATTTTATCCAGATTTTTTATCTCATATTTAATTCTCTTTGCTTTTTATTGAGTATTGTAGAAATAAATGGTCTCACTGACTTTTCACACTAAGATCTAGGTCTATTTTTGAGCTATAGGCTTTTGAGCATTTGGCATTATATATAAGCAGGTAAAATTTCTGCATTACTAGCAATTGTCAATGTTGCATATCCACTTGTGTCATGTTACATGATCTTCTGTAGGTCCCTACAAATTCCTTCAATTTATACTTCTTAAACCTTTAGTCACTTCATTTACTACTTCCTAGAAAGCCCTTTCTGAGCTCTGTTCTCTGCACTTTCAGTGAGCAGAGATGTTTTTACCTCTCATCTGTAACTATTTTCCTTAGCAAACTTTTGTGATGGACTTTGTGACAAAATTTTTTTTTTTAGAAGTCAGATATTATCTTCATGCTCTTTCAGAGGAGGAGATCTGTGGGAGGAGAGGAGCAAAAGTCCCTCAGAATCTAGAGGAAAAACTGCTACTTCCTTCCTCCATGTAAAATATGCAGAAAGACTTAAGACTAAATAAAGGTTGAGATCAATCTATTGATCTGTTTTCCATTTCAGACCAGAAAGCTATTAAATTCTGGTTCTTAGAGTTCATTTGAATATTTTATTAGTATCTTGACAATTTATTCGTATCCTGGATGAAACAGGGAAACCACTGTTAATGGAGTCCAGACTGGCTCTGGAGCCTTGCTGTTGATTCTTACACAACTTGATTTTAGCATTTCTTGTTTTAATGTTTCTATCTCTGTCCTTGTACTGTGGACTGGGAGCTGAAATAGAACTTATCTTACGCTCTTTATAGAAAAGATAAAAACTTTCATTTTTTTGGTAGCTTTCCTAGCTGCCTTTCTACTTTTTTTTTTAAACTTTTTTTTCCCCCAGGAGACTTTGATTCTGTCACAGACTCCGAGCTTCTATATGCTTAGAAACACCATTTTGTTCCTTGGTTAATTGCTTTCTCATGCTTTTTAAACTTTTAATTTCCATCATTCTTTAATCTGCTGTCACTTTGCATACTGTCCCTTCTCCAAGTTATTTTGCCTTAAAAGACACATCCTTTGGGACTACTGGGCCTTACTAGGACATGCAATTATTGCCTGGATGTGGTGCTAGTTGCAGACAGATTAGTTCAGGGATGGGTTCAGAAGCTGTGAAAACTATGCCTTAGAAAAAATGGCCTCAGAAATCAACAGCTTGGGGTTTTTTGAACCTAAGATCATTTACCTACAGAGAGAAAAGGGCTTCTGGATTTAAACAAGACAAGCAAACAAAAATCACATCCCCCAAAAAACCCAAACAGCCAATAAAAAACCCAAAAAACTTGCTCTGATTTAGTTGAAAACCTGTAGAAAAGAAATGTGTGGAGGAGAATTCATATGCAGAGAAGTTAACTGCATGCAGAGAGTGAAGGGCTTGGAGACCTGAGATCTGGCAACAGGTGGTGGCAGAATTCTGCTTCTTATTTTCTTTGAGCACTGCCACCCTGCTGCTTCATCATTCAGCTCTACTCCATCCAGTGCTTAGCAGGAATTGCATTCTGTGTCAAAAGGATTTAAAATAGTTCTGTTAGAAATATCATATAAAAATACTCTTTAGAGTAACTAGAGTAACTAGTAACTGCTCTTTAGAATAACAAGAATATGTTGATAAAGATTTAAAAATGGGGGGGAGGGAGAAATCCTTTACCAGTAAGGCTAATTTTTCTAGCTAGGGTTTCACACAGAAGAACTTTGTATATACAGACTTCTCATAGGTAAATGAAAAGATCTTCTCTAATATGTAGTGTGTCCTTACTGGTAGAAGTTCTTTACCTGCTGCAGCAACATCTGCTTGCATTTATTAAATTAAACAGCTGCAAGATGTTAGAGGAGTTTGCATTGTCTTTCCTTTTCACCATGATTTATCCAAATTTCATCCACAACAGAATTCTTCACACTGCTGTTAGGCACTTAGCCATCTGAAGATAGATAATTAGGAAGTGTCCTTGCTTTTGTGCATAAAACCTTTTTCTGCAGTTCTTCTTTTCAGTCAGAACAGAATGTAGTCTGTGAGTGTTTCTCTCTTGTATTAACTTCTGTTACAATTAAAAGGAATGCTAATTATCTCCTCCTGATTTTCCTTGCTTCAAACTGGCACAAGGATCTGGCTTCTGACTAATTCAGCCAGAGCTACTGCTGACATACTGGTGACTCCAGCTTTTGTGACTAGCATAGTTCTGTTCATTTGAATTGTGTGGTATCTCAACACCAGCTCCTGGAATAAACAGAGTTAAGGCTGAATATCAAATGATGAATTAGTTAATTGACTATTTATCATTGATATCATTTTTTGAATTATTTCTTAATTTTAGATGCATGTCTTGTGATATTTTAATTTTGGACATAGTAATACTTGACCTTACTGTTCTGCAAAGATAAACACTGACTTGTGTTCTTACTATGGTAAAACTCATCTCAGTCAAGTGGTTGATGGCAGGCTGAGGGGGAAAATACTAGTCTGAATTGGTATTGACTTGGTCAATACTTGTATATTTGTAATGTTCTTAATAGACTAGTAGTTAACTTTTTCATTTTACATGAGCTTTTTTTGTTAAGACTTGTTAATGTAAGTGGTATATTTACAAACTGACTTGCCTAACTGTAGCTTTGGTGATTGATTATTTAAGTCCACATAAACAGTTTTCTAAAATGAAAAGCTATTTTTGACATCTTTTAAGTGAGGATGGCCTAGTAGAATAGCTCCAAAGAAAAAGAATCTGGTAATTGAAATGCTAACAGATCCATAACTTTACTCCATTATTATTTAAATAATTTTGTAGATATTCACCGTAGTCTCTTTTCAAATTCCTCTGTGAGCTGATTTTCCCCGTGCACAGTATCTTGATGAAAAGATTCAATTAAGCCTGGAAAGCTCCAATGGTATAAATATCCTCAGTAAATAAATTGTTATTGTATTAGATAAAACATGCTGATTTAAAACAGTTGATAAACCCTATCTCTAGTCTGTGGCATATTCTCTGGAAAAACTCCCAGATTTCATGGAATGAATAATGCATGAGTGTCTCTTTATGTGATTGAGTTGACTGGTTGCGATGTATCTGAATATTCTGTTGTTTGATTCTGATTTGTTCTCTATTGAGAGCTCCCTAACCAGAGCCTTCTGAGGCAGGGGAACAGCACAGGATTGCTGCTCTCCGTTAGTGCAGTGCATTCTCTTTGCATTAGACAGCATCAGTGATGAGAGCAATATTTAATTTTGAAGGTGCAGTCATTGCAAAATCAAAGAGGTGAAGTGATGAGATCAAGGATGTTCTGGGATGTTAGTGTAGTTATTACTGTCAGCTGCCTTGTCAAACAGTGGAGATAATCCACTCTGTTCAGCTTCCAATAGAGAGTGCTGGTTTTGCCATCATAATTTCCAGGTGTTTGCACTGCTATTCAATTCTTGCCACATCAATAGCTTTCTATTTTATTTTCTCTAGAATCAAAATCTAGCATTTAGGTTTTCGGTCTCAGCAGTGTGTACATATAAAACCACATGTTATAAAAATGTTGCATGTTGACAGTAAATACTTCTGCAGAAAAGTACTTACTTGAAGACACTCTTATGGATTCCTCTAAACTCCATATTTAGAGTATTTTTTAAAAATTTAGGGTTAATTCCATCATTAAAATAAATGAGAATAAGGGTTAAAGGATCATTTTGGCAGTTGTAACACTAATTTTTTTTAATAAGTCTAGTTACCTGGAGTGGGGAGGAAGAAAGTTAGGAAGGAGAAGTGTGGTGGATCAAGAATGAAAAGTATGTTAAATATTATAAGAATCAGTAGGTCATAAAGATGAAGAGAGAGGGAAGTAAAACTGAAAGAACATACTGCACATCATGGGGGTAAAATAAGTGAAAGTTCATGGATGAACATATAGGGACATTAAGGAAACATGACTAAAGAGGTTAAAAAGCATAAAGAATTGCAAAACTAGGAAATATTAATTCCAATGAGATATAAGATAAAATTGCTCTGACAGGAATGTAAGGAGACTAACACAAAACTAAATCTGGCTAAATACAGCAAAAACACGCCTGCAAATTAATATTCAAGTTTCTAAACAATTTTTTTTGGGTTTACTCCTTTTCTTCTGTTTCTTTCTACAAAGAGTGGAGAAACACTGAGTTTAACAAGAATGGATGTTCATAGAGGGTGAATGCAAATGTTGTGTTAGTGGGTATGTGTGATTCCACCATGTATTTACTGCATAGAAAGTATGAACAAGTCAGGCAGCACATGACTTATTTCGTGGCCTATTTGTGTAAAACCACTGGAAATCTGTATATTATGTTTTGTGGACTTGAGGGAAAATCAGTTATTCTTTCAAATAATTTATCAAACAGAATTCAAAAAAATTTCAGAGAATCTATGATATCTGTTTAATCATAGTTAGGTACTTACCTGCAATATAGCATGTACATACCTCCAATATTTTCTAATTATGCTTTATAAATTATTCACTATGGTCTAATGAATAAGCCTGAAATCCAAAAATAAAATAACAGAGGACATCAGTAATACTGAGGATGCCAGAAACAAGACTTGGAAGGTCATAAAGAAAAAAAAAATGAACAAACAAAAAGTTCCAATCTTGTTCCATGTAGGAATTTAACTTCTGGGAGAAATTGTACAAAAGCAAGCCTGGCTATTCCCAGGAGTGAAGTTATTCATGAGCATACAAGTTTACTGGGTCAGGCCCTGAATCAACAAGCCAGTGACTGTGAAAGACAGTCCAGAGCTCGAGAGTGAAAAGTAAGGTTAATGAGAAGCACTGGAAAGATGTTCATTAAAGTGGAAACTGAAGTCACCTAGGCTGAGAGTAGTGAGCTCAAAAGGAAGAAAGTGAGCTTCGTTCTCAAAGTCAGGAAGGTTAGCTGAGAAGTCAGAGGAAGCAAATCCTGCCTGGGCAGTAGCTGACAGGTGCTGCTGAGTGGCAGCTGACCAGCACAGTGTCTTCCAAACACTGAATAATGTGTGCTGACTTGAGTTTAACGTCTGTCTGAACTGGGAGTTGAAATACAAGCTCTGAAATCGGGTGCTTTGTATATTGTTAGGCTTATATTTGCAGAGGAAGGAAACATGTTGGAGATACACAACTATCACGCTCAAGTAAAACTTTGGTAGAATTTCCCCACTTATTCTTGCATTTCAGAATTCTGAAGTTAAAATTATATTCTGACAAATCAATTTTTACATCCAAGTGATGCAGAAATTTTGAATATTCAATTCCTAGCAATGTTTATTTTCAACATTTGCAGTCCAAGGCCCATATAATATCCTGTAATTGAAGTATTTTAATTTTTTTTCACCAACAGCAGTCTGTGGGTTTGTTTTGTTTTTGTTTTTTTCTTCTCCCAAGCCCTTTCACTCACCAGTGGCAAACTGACAGAATACCTGGATGATTCAATCACAGTCACGTCCTTTGTCCCTTGCTGCAGTCTTTAAATGTGGTGGAGGTTTTTGTTTGCTGTTTTCTAGGTGTTTTTAAAATTTTTTTGATGTTTCCTTAGTTCTATATTTCTAGGAAGGCATGGACCAGGCACCAAGCCTGGGTGTTCAGCAACCTGCTTTGCACACTGTCCCTGTTCTTGAGAGATGCACTAAAGAGTTAAAACCTTTCATCACAGCTTTTGTTTCTTGGAACACATAAACCTCAGTGGGTCAAGAGGTTGTCTCCTGAAAAACACAGTAGTATCACCTGTTCTACAGAAGTTCTGTTCTCTGCTTCTGTGATTTGATAGCAACTCTCAAAAGTTGTAAGGGTACAGAGGGTTTGCTGGTTATTCCTGAGCTTGTGTGTCTGCAAAGACACCCATTCACTGCCCTTCCTCTTATTATAAAAAGTTGGGATGTCAGAGCTGACAGCCTGGTATGTACTGGGACAATGTGTCAAGAAAAGGAAATGTAGTGGAAGAAACAAGCCACAAATACTGTACAGCAGGTTGTTCAGTGGAAACAAGTGGCAGAGACGGAGAAAACACTCCTACCTTGGAGCTTGCATTGTTTTCCTATGTTAGTGCTGTTGACAATATTAAATAAACAGTTCAAAGCTGCTGTTTTTTGTTTCTGATGGTGGCTAGTTACTATTACAATATTTAACTTACAGATGAGTTCTGGTGTAAGTTTTAACCTCTGAGTGTATTCAGCTTATTTGTATGGAGTGGCCCCCATAAAGCTTGAGGTTGTGTCATTGTCAGAGGCTTATGCCTGGGAGTTTGGGACTTCCAGACAGAGTTAGATCCCAGTGGATGCTTCCAAGTAGGGGCATAAAGTTGTTCCTTCCTTGGCAGTGGAGGCTAGTAGTTTGTTGGATGAAATAAAGAGAAAACTATTTATTTTCTTCTGTGGAACTTTTTTTCACTCTGTAGAACTTTCATCTTGCTTGTGGCAAGTTTTCCAGGTATTTCAATGGACGAGCTGTATTCTGGAGGTGAGAGGGGAGGAAGGATTATGACTGTTGGAAAGAAGGGACGAAAGATGTTGTCTCTGGGAAGAAAGAACCATACAAGAGAAGTTAATGTGCTGAGTGTAGTCATGAACTCTGCTTGTGATGAGCTGCACAATGGCTATACCTGGATCTAGTCAATCCTCGTGACTCAGTTGTGAATTTCTTTGCTGTAATATATGAATATTTTGTCAACTTAGTCACATCTTCCAAATTCTGTATTACTCTTAAGGATTATGTTTTAGTTTTTATTGCTGCACATTCTCCACGTTGTCTTAAATTTATCCCCTTTTTGCCCTCTGAGGCCAAGAATTTTGGACACAGAAAAAAATCTCACATCAGGATGTTTCTAGAAGGAATTGCCAAATATCATCCAAATAATGAAAAGTGCCTGTATTTCTTACATGACTGTTCCCATTGCGTGTAGGTGCATCCTGCCTTGCACAGGATGCACCTCTCCTCTCCATTCACCTCTCCTTTGGTGATGTGCTTTTAGCAAATAAAAATATTTACCCACTTGACCTTAGTGAAAATAATGACTTTTTAAATGATGTTTCTCTCTCTTTTTCAGTCAGTATCTCAGTGTGGCAGCTTTCCATGGTAGTCTGGCTAGGAGGGAGGGGAGCCCTGGCACAGGACTCATGGCCAGCATGTTTTGTGTGTGAGTGTTGCAGCAATTACCAGAAGCAGAGGAGAGCTGGGCTTTGTCCTCAGCTCCTCTATAGGTCAGTCACTGTTTCCATGTCGCATCTAAGCATTTCTAGGAAGATTTCTTCCTTCATATTCTGCCCATCCTTCTGTTTTCTCGGGGCCTGGTTCTCACACCTGAAGTCAAAGGCAGATTTCTAAAGTGGGATATATAATGCACCAGTTATGCCAGTGCTTTGGGACCACCTTCTTTCCCTGTACGAGAGAAGATCTGTGATAAAACCAGTGTTTGCAGCTCAGGTGCTGCTTCAGCTTTGCTAATTTCATTAGATGAAAATTCTCCTTTAAAGGTAACAATAAGTTAGCACTTTTTAAAAGGTTGACTGATGGAAACAGAGATGTGTTTCTGGAGGGCGCATACTGAGAATTTTTTATACTGAAATGCAACGTTTTTGTGTCCTGTTTGTATCACTTTACTTACCCAACATCAAAAATAATTACAGCAATTATGAAAGACCTTGTCTTTTCCCTTAGGGAAATGCCATCCAAGAAAACTCTGTTTATGTCTTGGGGATTTTTCCTGTCTCTTTTAAAGCTAATATTTAACATTTATCCTAGAGGAAAAAACTGACAAAAATGACGGGTATTTCCTAAAAGCATGTATTTACTGTATCAACTGAATTTAAATTTCATGATTACATCTTCCTGAAGTTTTTGTTAGGATCGGTAATTTTTAAAAAAAATCCTTTATCCTAGTTTGTCTCATAAGGAACTATAAGATGAATCATGAAAAGACAGAAAAAGAAATCTCACAGAAGAGACCATCCTCCTTTTATTTAAAGAGCCATTCTCTTCTAAGAAAAGCCATTCTTTTCCAAGGAGCCCCAAATAGCTCCTTCATTGTTTGGGCAAGAACTATGGCTGTCAGTCATCATTTGTCGAAGGTCTTCCCTCCTGTGAAGGGGCCACTGGTTCCTGTTGGCTGCTCCGAAGTGGAACCTCATCTGTAGCGGGGAAAAAGATGAGATAATGAGATTCACTTGACTTACCATGAATTGGGGTTGCTGTGCATGATTAGAGGGGAGTTTTCATTACTTTCCTGGGAATTCTGTAGCTGTGGATTTGCATGTTAATAGTAATATTTTACTTTTAAAATGTGCCTTCTTAAGTGAGTTCTGAGTTTTAAAATTGCGAAAAAGAAGTTACTATCTTTCAAGATCTCATGTTGACTCAGTGACTTCAGAGAAAATTCAGATTACTTCACAGTTAAAAAGATGATTTTTTTTTTATTTTTTTTTTTTTTTACGTTAACATCTCTATAAAGCTTGTATTCAGATCAGGAAAGTGAGCCAGAAAATTCCTGCCAGCCAAATCTGTCCTTGGTTAGACTTCTGAATTGGCACCAAGAACTAGAAGTTGTGTTGATTTTGCTTTACAATATGATATTTGTGTAACAACTCTGTCAGTGTGCTATTCAGGCCAGAGTCTGTCTTTAGCTCTTTATTGGATCTATATGGCCAGTAGCAAAGAATGGACAGGGACTGGATTAGATGAACCTCTAGAAAACCTTCTTGTTTCAAATAAACAGTTGTGAATTGGAATGTTCAGAGGGAGCAAATCCAAATTTAAAATGTATAGGCAAAGATTTTTTACACTTATTTTTAAACCTTAACAGCTCCTTATGAGCACTGCAAATGCAGGAGATTGTAGAACTGGTTTAACACCCTTAGTCTAATTCTGAGGCCTTTTCAGGTCTTTGTCAGTGTGCTTGAGGTGACTGTACCGTGAAAGCAGAACAACAGTGTATTACAGATGCATAAAACTAGAATTCATATCCTTAAGAAGTTATGCTTACCTTGTAAGTGGAGTAATATATCAGGTCTGCAATAATTTTTTGTTCTATTAATAACCCAGCATCTGAGATGGGTACTTCTGTTATGAATTTGAAATCCAAATAAATAAAATAACCTGTGCCATAAGTGCATAATTATGGAAGATTTGAGAGTTGATTAAAACTGCTACAGCTACAGAAGCTTCTCGCAACATTAATGATTTCTGGCCAATATATTTTGTACAGAATTGATGAGTGTCTTGGGTTATGGGTTTCTTCATTTTCGCTTGGGTCATTAACATGCTCATTAAAGCTTAAAAAGCAGCTCTTAGCTGCCAGCTTTTTTTTTTAACCTGGAATTCTTCCTTTGCTGAGACTCCCATGCACTAAATTTTCTGGTTTGTGCCCATGAGTACCTTGTAAGGTGTTGAGCATTAATGCCTCTGCTAAAGAATGGGCATGAGTGATGCTTTCCCACTTCACTGAACAGGGTGGAATAGATCTTGTCATGGTCTTCTAACATAGTTCAGAAGCTTCCATATGTCAAGCAGCCCATCCTCAATGACTGAGTGTTAACACGTTGTTCTGAGACATTTTTGAGTCCTTTTGTCCTTTTCTCTTAACAACTGAAATGGTAGTCTCAGAACTGTTAACAGAACAGTACAGATTTACATAAGTGGGAAAAGACCCAGCACAAAATACTAACAAAGTCATTCCAAAATGCAAGCTTTGGTGACAGTGTAATTGGTTTTCAACTTCTGTTACTTTGCACTGAACTCCAAACAGCATTCAGTCTGGAAACTGTTTTGGTTTTGTTTCTTTCAATGAAAGCTTATATCATGATTTAATGGTTATGGTAAGATGAATATTTATGGCAGTCATGAGACTTTGTATACGTAGTGTATTGTTCTGAGAACAGACTTGAATTTTCAAAATTAATAGAGCTGCTCAGTGATTTCTTTTCTGCTCTTTTATACTCAGCTTTTCCTATAAAAATCTATTGATGGAGTTAATGATTCCTCTCAGAAAAAAACAGGCAAAGGAGGACTCTTGTTCATTGGCAGAGAATAAAAAGGCATCCAATATCATTAGAGATCTAGATTATCAGGTGGAATGCACCATTTCTTTGCAGCAATGTGACTATCTCTGCCAAGCATGCATGTCCTCCATGTTTGAAATCATGGAATTGGAACTTCATCCTTTCTGTATCAGGAAATTTGAAATACATCCCACCGTATTACAAATTTTACATTGCTGCGCTACTGGCTGTGCATGTCTGAACACTGGGGATATTCAATGTTTCTGCAAATAGAGAAAATTATGCTGCTAATATGACATGTTGGGTGGGTGAATAACAAAAAAAATTGCAGCGGGGGAGGATTAATTTAGAGATACAGACATAGCATTGGAAAGCAGAACACATTAGCACATAGGCATTGTACTCTCAGGGAGACAAGATCCAACTGCAGCCTTTGCACAAATGAAACAAGTTTGGTTTGTAGTGAGTAGTTATGCACTAGGCAACAGATCTGAGTGCTGCTGGCATTCACAAGCATGTGCTGTTCAGATCACAGTAAATCCTGTTTGATATGAGATAGCCCCTTGAAACCTCTAGGGAGGAAAAGACCCACAGCACTGTTTGCACACAGGAAGGATCTAGTCTATCTCAATATTTTATGTATTCGTAGGCCAGCATAGTTTTTCGGGCACCAAGGACAATTTTTTTGGTAGCTTTATTAGCAAATTGTGCTTCAGTTATTATTTATATCCTTTTCTCATTCCAAAAATAATCATAATAGCGAGAAGTTTACTATAGATTTTTTGCTCTGATATACTGCATGACTTACGTTACAGCAAGCTTGAACGATCACAGATCATTGATTTTTAGTTTTTGATAAAAAATTTCATAATAACAGTATTATCTCTGATATATGATTTTGGAGTACATTGTCAAGGGAACAGTCTTCAGCAACATACTCTGTACACTCGTCATTGTACTGGTGTGTTGTCCACTGGAAAAACTGATTTTCTAAAAATAACTGCCGTAATTTTAAGCTGTCAGTTTAATCTTATTGACAATGTCTTCCTCATTTAGACTAACTTATTTCTGGGATATTTTTTTTTTTAATAATTTTCCTGAGTTCTTTATTTTTACTGAACAAATAAAATTGATTAAAAAAAAAAAGGCATAACAAACTAACTCGCTTTTCCATTCATCCCTGAAGCTTCTATACTGAGCAGGAAAAAATATGCTGCTAAAAATTTGGGGACAGAATAGATTTATTAAACAGGATAAGGAAGTAAGACAAATGCAGACACATCTTTCTGTACCAGAAAGCAAACAAAGTACTTAAGAATTTTACCACAAAAATGTCACAGAAAGAAGAAGTACAAGAAAAAGGGCGGTCATGCTTAGAAAGTTGCTTATTTCAGTGAACTTGATTCACTGCCATATTCAAAAAGGCAATTAATTCCCTATTCTCAGCTTTGGTTGGGTCATTCCTCATGTTTTAGCTTGTTGAGTTTCTGGAAATAGCTTGTTAACCTCTGGGTATTGTTTTTTTGTAGACACTTGAATGAAAAGCAGTAGGTTAGTACAGGCATTTAGTCAGTCTTTGTTTTATGTGTATATATTGTGAAATCTTGCTAGAAATCTTCTTCTCTTGCTGTGTCAGGCCAGGCAGTATTATATCAGATGCAGACCCAGAAAAACTCTGCACAGTTTGCTTTTTCTTCCCCTCTGCCATCAGCATCATCTTAAAACAGTTGTTCATCAATCGTTAGTGCTGATGAAATGATAAAAATTAAAGTCAGGTTTCACCAATTAGTTTTTCTGTCTCGGTTTGTTGATTTTGTTTTTTATTAATCTGGTGGTATCTTTTTCACATCCTTAAATTCGAATGTTTTACCTCTACTATGTTAGTTTTTCTCTTTTTAGAAGTAGTCTGCTTTTCTTGAGGAGTGCTAGAAAGCTCTACAAAAGGCATGCATGGGCAAAAGGAAAATTATATTCACAAGCAGAGCCAAATCGTGCCCGAGTTCATGTCTGTGGCTACCTCTTTGGTGGTCACATCTTTGAAACATAACTACCAGAATTTTCATCACAGTTCTACAGGTCCAAACTTTAGTTTTCCATATGAATTAAAATTTTAGCTAATCCAAACCAAATGCAAGCCTCTGATGATGGTTGGATTGTTGAGCACTTGCTCTAGTACTTTGCTCCTGACTACATTCCTGGTAGCTACAGCTACTAAGGAAGTGGTCAGTGGTAGAAGTCAAGAAGGTAGATCCCTCAGCTGCTCTGTATAAACAGAGGAACTTTCTTGTTCTTGTAATATCTTGCATTGCTGTAGCGCCTGAACTTTATGGTCAGACAGCAAGGGAATCTACAACATGTTTGTGCCTGAAGGAATTGTTGCGAATTTCGCTTCAATATTACAAAAAATTTCACCTGGTTGGGAAGACCTTTTGCTACACCTGGAGAGAATAAAGGATTCATTAATTGTTCAGTCCTGTAACTCAGGTATCTGGAGTGCCATCTTTTCTGAATGTGCAAGTCTAATTTGTCAGTGATGAAAGCTCTTGCTGAAACTGATCTGTTGCCATTCTTTTTGCTACATCTGTGTGTAAAAACTGTCAGTGGGAAGAGTTGCAAATATACCAAAATTAACATTGCAGAATGCATGACTTCAGTGATAAAAGTTGAGTCAAGTGCTGTCTTTTGTTCCCATATAAGCTCTGTGTTTGCACTAGAGTCACGTTTTTTGTTGAAAGAACTCTATCACTTCTTTAGAATGACACTTTATTTGTCATGCTGGTTTGTAACTTCCTTGGATAATTGTGGTTTCTCTGAGCACAGTATGTATAGAGCAGAATATACTGTTCATGTAGTTACAGGCAGGCACAGTATGTGACCTTTTTGTGATATTGCTTTTAATTATGTGATCTGCTTTAGTTGAAGGAGGGAAAATTAGCATGTAGAAATTCAGCTTTATTTGCTACTTTTGAAAACTTAGAGCCTTGTACTAGAAATATTAAATATTTCTAGTAGTAGAACTATTTTTAGTAGTTCTGTGTACCTTAAGCAGAAACAGTTCAAGATAGGAACAATGAACCATAACTCTTCTTAGGTTATGTGTTGTTTTTTTCTTTTTTTCAAGTGATTTTAAGAATACTCTCATACTTTGTAATTAATTGGCCAACTAGGGAAATCTGCCATAGGAATAAATGCAGTTCAAGTAGTCTTTCCTACAGCTAGCCTTTATTGGAAAACCTTTTTTTTTTTTAAGACTATTAAAACATGCATGAACAATTACCTAGTCCAGAGAGAGCTTTGTACAAAAAAAAAAAAAAAAAAAGGAATTTATCATACAATAATAATAAAAATAGTGAATATGTCACCCAGGGCATGAGTGTATGTGTTTCTAATAACTTCAGGCTGTAAGCTATCTTCCTAATTAAATTCATCAATGTGCTTCATTTCAGTTTAGATAGTTGATTCCAAATTGAGAAACTAAAATTTATTTTCATGAAATGCAGAGTTGCAAGTCTCAAAGTGACATTGGATGTTTATCCAGAATGTTATTTTCTATTCCTCTTAAGTGTATCTGTGTGATTTATAAGAAAAAAAAATATTGATATAGATAACAAATCAACTTCCAGGAAGAAGATATACCATTACTTTTTGTCATAAAAGAGGGAGTGTCTGCTGGTTAACCACTGTCTGCATCCATAATTCCTGGATGCTGGGAGTTTGTTGTGCTTTAGGATACAGCAGAAATGTAATGATCTGTTCTGTGATATTAATGCTGGTGTTCTTGTCCCTATCACTTTGCCACTGAACAGGCTGCCAGTGAAAATAGTGGCTGGTAGTAGGTAGTAAAAGGGTGGTGAAATAAAGAGCTTGCTGGTGTTAAACATGAGTGGGTCATAAAGTGAAGCTGCTCTCCCTTGCAGCCAGAAATGAAGACTGAAACAAATGAGGAAAATAAGATGTGAATCTTAAGAGGGAGATGTACCAGAATAGACACACCTCCTTCTCTCTCTCTTTTCTTTTTTTCTCCCCCACCTACTGATGTGTAATTCTTTCTGCCTGAAATTCTGTGTTTTCACATCTGAAACGGCAGTAGTTGAACTGTACATCCTGCTGCATCTCTCTGTGTGTTTGCTGGTGTTGATTGACTGTTAAGGGAAAAGGGAGTTGCAGAGAAATACTATGACAGTTCTGGGTATCTAATGGTGTGGATTCTACATGAAAGTGGGAAAGCACATTGTTGTTTCACAACAGAGGTGATAAAAGGAATATAAATTGTGGCTAAAGGATAAAATGTATGTCGACTTGTAATTAAAGATATATGCAGTGAATATCCTTCAAACAGTTACCCTAGAGATACTTTTCCTTGAGATTAATATGTTCTGATGTCCCTGAATCTTCTTATCTTTTATCCCTGCCAGTGACAACTGGTATGTGTGTTTTGGGGCTACTTTCTGAAAATCCTTCAGCAACTGAAATTACTGTGGTAGAATTCATTATGCTGCTTCTCCCGTGTTTCTAGAAACACACTGTACAATTGTCTGTAATGAACAAAAGATGAGCAGTGTGCAGTTGTCTCTTTCCAACTAACATAAACTGGTTTTTTTTCAAATGAGTATTCTGGTCTTATGACCCCAGAATATGCAGAGCATTTTACCCTGAAATAAATTGGAATAAATTGAGAGCCGTTTCTCTGTTTAGCACGTGCTTAAAGGTAAGGGCCTGTCCTGGGCACCATAAAGAGGTGAGCAAGGATGGTTTGTTTGCTTCTAGTTGGGAAGAGCTTTCAGCTTCTGTGCTCCTTCTGCTGTGTGCTCTGCAGCACCTTACACAGATTGAACCACTGCTGGAATCTGCATTTCTGGATGAGGCACAGAACAGAAGGACCCTACAGAAAGTAGGGACAATGAATGTATCGTTAGAGCTGGAGAAGGCTGCCAAGTGAACAAAACATGGGGGAATAATTTAGGATTTGAGGCGGCAGTGTGATAGGAGCATGAAGCTGAGATCATAAAATCCAGGGTACCATGGTGCTCTGGGTGAAATTGTGAAAGCTTTAAAAGCCCTGATTCTTTAGTGGAGAGGAGATTAAGAGGAGTTTAAGAGTCTCCACTTTAGACTCTTGTATAGTCTCCTCCGAATATGTTTGTTTATATTTGGTTGAAGAAATTAAGATGGCCCAAAATATGGACATAGTTGAAAATATTGTTCCACATTTGGAAGTCTTAAATTACTTTTCCACAATATTCAGACAGTTGTGTGTGAAATATGATTTTCAAATGTCTTTGTGTTTTCTGAGGAAAAAAACCCAATCCACAGCTTGATGCAGACATCGATCAAACCATGTGAAAATCTCGTGGTTCTGTGTGGACATTTTACTACAAAACGTGTGTTGGGTTCATTGACAAGCTTGTCTAGATCAGAAAACTCAAAGGAATATGAGCTTTGTTTCCAGACAAAACTTAGGCAATTTATGATTCTTTTTATTGGAATAATGTGTGATTGGTGAGGCTGCATGGGTTAGGTGTAAAATCAGATGAAGTTCAGTAGTTCCAGTTACAGTACACTGTGGCTAATGCCAAAGACACCCTGTGAAATGAAATTGCTGAATTTCACACAGTACATGTACATAAGGGAAAAAAAACCTTGACAGCCAGTAGAGAAAAATCTGCATTTCCCTTGTTCTAGCAGCAATAGAATAAAGGATTTCTTTTCAAAGTAGTATTATGTGGATATTAAATCCAACCATTTAATTCTATATTCTAAAGTAGCTTAGTCTCTTGCCTGTAAGATTCTGCCAATAAATTCAAACTGGATCAGATACAGCTTGCAAAATCTTTCAGCCATTTCACTGTCATTACAAAGGCTGATGCAGTATTTCTGAGACTCTGTTGTTTTGCTTTTATTAATTTATTCAATTGCAACATGCTTAAGTTTATACAAAATTTCAGCCTGAATATAAACATGTTTCCTAAAAATAGATTTCAGGGAAAAAGATTAATGTTTACCATAATGCATACAGTTATTAGAAACCAGTGTTTAAAAATAAGACTATGTCATGGTGATTATTTTGGGATTTTGTTCTGTTTTGTCAATCTGCTTTCCTTAAAGTTACGTAAGTCAGCTGGACCTCGAGAAAGAAGGTTGATGAATCCTAGCAATTCCATGTCCTGTATGTGTTTCTTCTCCTCTAAATGTCCAATATTGATTACATGTTGATATAGACAAACGAAGCAAACCAAACATGTGGTGGGCTCAGGTTGTTTGTACTTGTAATGAACAAAGTGTAAACGAACCAGAGAAGGGTCAGTGCAACAGGCATAGAGCTTGTAGAGCTTCAAGAAGTATAATTCACTTGATATACTCATGGCAGACAACAATATGCTCCTCGACAAGCCTGGGAATGTGACTTGGTCCCTGTCTATGGTTCCTGCATTCCAAATTTTATTTGGTGATTTCCCTGTTGTTTTGTTAATAATTGTTTATACAGAATCACATCCGTAAATCTCTGCTTCAGGAGATGTGAAAACCCTGGAAAACTACAGCAAAGGAGTGTGGTGTGTGTGAATTTTAGTATTGTTTATGTGCCAATGCTGTGATCTGCTGTTACTTTGATAACCGACATACAAGCTGAAAGACATACACTGAGTTATAATACATCATGTACTCTCGTTCTCTGGTATAGATTTGGTATTCAGAGATTATTTAAGCTTTGAAGCATTAGGTTTCATTCACATTTAGTGTAAATTCTTAAGGTTATCATGTACTTCAGGATATTTAGCCTTAGATAGTTGGTACTTGGTCTTTTTTGTAACCTGTGATTTTGTAACTAACTTTCTGTTAAGGCTGAGGTGGAACTAAGCATAGAAAAGGTGGGATTTCTGTTTATATGTAGTTTTTTACTCCTATTATAGGTGAATTCTGCACCTTTATGTCAGTGTTATTATACTCTGGTACCTTCTGATTCATGTGCAATGTTACTGTTGTCTACTATAAGGTTCCTGAGTGTCACAGAGTGGTCAGACTGTAAAGGATCACCCAGCTGCTTGCTTGAAATGAGAACACTGCACAGTTGATAAACGGACTCACATTGCCTTTGCCAGGGTTTCTAGCAAACCCTATATCAAATTCCTGAAGGGAATGGAAACACATGCTATGTCCCTTGTCAAGCATTCCTTTCAAGAAAGGATATCCAATAACTGTATAAAAACATGTGCAGAATTATTGCAAGCCTTCTGGGTCTGTTCCACCAAAGCTGCTAGTGTTCAAGCACCTTGTTTTTCAGGCTGGAAATCTGCCCCTTTAACTTATATTTGAAGGACAAGGCTAAACATAGAAGCTGAAAGAGCTACTGGTGTATCCATGTAGTGCAAGTGCAAGTGAATTTCTGTATGAACAAGGTTGGTCTAGGTGAAAAGTCTAAGTAGAAACACAAGATTGGGATTGTTTGATAGAGACAACTATTTGCACTGCTGCTAATCCATGTGTGCTAAGCTTTTACAAGGTAGCGGTTACCTGGAAAAAACAAATAAATCTTTTGCCCCTGAAAGTAAATAAAAATAACATTTTTAAGAAACGGAGAGGATAAGTTTATAAGTTAGAGAATTTGAGCTTTATTTGTTCATTCTGCATAGGTGAAAGGGATATTGGAATTTCCTCTGTATAACCTTTCAAGTTCAATGGGTTGTTTTTTTGTTTTGAATTTAGATTTTTTTTTAAAGGAGAGAGGAGGACATTCAGTCAATTTCCCAGCACTATCTATATTTAATTTAGGATTAGCTGTAAAAAACATTAAGTTCACACCTTTTCTCTCTCTCTCTCTTTGCTTTTTCTGTCACCTCCTGAAGAGTTGTAGTGAAGTGCACCTTGAAACATGTTTTATGGCATTAGGATTAGTAGGAATTTGGGCATCCTGGGATATCCCCTGATTTATATGATGATGAAAGGGATGTGTTTAACAAATATGTAAAAAAAAAAATAACCAAAAAAAACCCAAAACTAAACAAAAACCAAACCCCAAAAAACTACTAGAATGCAAACCCCCCACAACTGGGTGTCTTAGGATATGTTAAGCACCAGGAAGGAAATCAAATGAGACCAGGAACTAAACAGACTCCCTTTTAGTTCTTCGTTTACTGAATAACTATAAAAACACTGTCAGGTGTGAAATCAGCATTTTTGCTGGAGAAATAAATAAGGTTGCAGAACAACACTATGTGTAAAAGCATATGGGTTATCTAGGGCTGTTAGAAAAATTTTAAGCCAACTCCATAATGCCATTTAGTTACAAACTGATGCAGAAATATTTGGGAATGTTTTCCCTTATTGTTTTGTGGAGGGTTTTTTTCCTGGGGATGGAGGTGTTCGTTTGGTTGATTTTTTTTCAAGAAGTGCATAACCATTTAATGTCCAGTGACTTTGAAATAACTGCTTGAAACCACTGAGAACTCTGTCTATTTTGAGACGATGAGTATTTTATAGAACTGTTAAAAATATGGGACTTAACATTCCTGTGTCTTTTGCCTCTTTTTTTCAAATTTGTTTGAATGTGAAGATTATTTTGTCATTCTTAAATAGAGTTAAAGGAGCAAATAATAAATACATTTTGGAGAGAGACTGCATGAGGAAATCTGACTTGTATCCAATGCTCTTCTCTAGTGAGGTGAATGAGTTAGTCCTAATGATGCCTTTCACAAGAAATGTGCTCTCATTTTGCTGATGAGACATTTTTGATCTAGTTTTCTACAAGAAAATCTGAGATTTAGTGTAGAGTGTTGTAGTTGGAATGTCCATCTGGGTAGTACATGAAAGTAGAGGATAGTTGATTTCCCATTTGCTCTTTTATGAGAATAAAATGACTTGGTTTCCTGGAGCTGATCTGGAGAGCAGTGGAAGTGAATGTTCTTCACTTGCTATTGGAATAAAACCCTAGCAAAGGGGCGCCGATTTTCACTCTAGTTGTTCAGGGTCTGATAAGTCCCCTGAGCTATTGATTCTTCCTAGTAAGTGTAATTTTTTTTTTTTTTTGTTAGCCTCATTAAAAAAAATTCTTTCCCCCACAAAACTTGCTTTTACCCTCTTTGATCAGAAAACTGGTATGTCTTGGCCCGGTTTCAGCAAACGCCTACGTATCTGCTGTTGAACACTTCAGTCTCCTCCTGTCTCTTTAAACTCATATTTTCAAAGTGCATGAAGGAGAACAATTTCTGACATGAATAGTGAGGAAAAGCTAAGGAGCAGATGTAATCACACAAGTATCTTGTATTGGTTATAAATTAAATTTTAATCATTAAGAAAAAAAGCACTTTTCATGTGAAAGATGTTTGAAGAACTATGCTATTTTTTAAATTTGCTCAGTTTGACATCCTATTTATAAAACCTTTTATGCATCTGAAATGACCCTCGTTAAGAGAATCTCACAGTATATCAGTTCAAACTTTGGTTAATTGTTCCCTATGTTTGGGGCTTATATCTTAGTGTCATCCTGATTCTGATTTTAATTGTTCAATAAGAACACAAGATTAACATAATGTTTTTCCCGTCTTTTGAAGTTTAGTGTTTATAACCCTTATGTTAGCAAGGTTCTGTTGATAACTAATGGAATCAGTGTGCTGATCTTTATTTTTGATGTGTGTGCAATTTGTAATAATGAATCTAATCACTGTAGGCTCATGTTGCTGAAGCTGTATTTTTGCATTTTGTTCAAATGTTATGTGTAATTGAGAAGTGCAAGCAATAGTCAGAACTGTTTGGAAAACTGAGAACTTCATTTCGACCCTTGAACTTTGATCCAGATGTCAGTGCATATTTCAGTTCTGGACATTAGAAAATTTTCCTCAGTTCTTCCTTCACATGTTTTCCTACATGTTCATTTTTGAAATTATGAGAAGTCCAGCAGAAACACCTCTATGCAGTGAATCACGGGTCTGGCACCTCAACAGTAGGGCAGTTGACAGAAACCTTACTTGATCTAACATTTAGATTGTTAAGGGGAGGGAATTACATATGTCTTTTAAGTAAAATTTCAGTGGATGTTTTTTCACTGAACTCAAAACTTTTCAGCATTTTCTGCTCAAAATGTACAGCTGCAAACAGTTGCTAACACTGATTAACAATATGTAATGTGTTAGTGGTACTTCATCCTTACTATTGGTTTTTATACATTTTTGTTTGCATGTTTGTGGAAATCAAGGTGGTTGCTTTCTTCACTACTGTAAATAACTTGTGCAGGGAATGAAATTCACTATTTTTAGTATTGAGGCCACTGTGTGATAGATGTCTAAAACCATAAAATGGGAAATGTGAGTCTCTTCTGGATGGCCCCAGTTAAAACGGTGGCAAGTCATTACCACTTCTTAATGTCTCTGATGTCAGCAACATACTGGTGAAATGTCTCTCCCACTGAACTGGATGCCTGCATTTTCAAAGGCACAGCAGAAGTAATACCACAGATCCCTTGGGAACATCCCTTAGAGTGAGAAGGATTTTCATCTTACTAAGATTACTTTGTAAAGAAATCTTACAAACAGATGTCTGCCTGAAATGAGCTGTTCTCTCAGTGGAATGAGGACAACACACCTGTATGTAGAGCATGTTCAGAATGGAAAAAGGAGACTCATTCATGTCAAACATCTTTGAACTGAGTTGATAGTCATTGTGAAACAGAACTGTACTCGGGAAAAAAAAAGGGACATTAAGTTTGGCACAAAACAGCAGGGTATGGTCTTTGCAGAGAAGAGCTAAATGGGAATGTTATGACATATTAAAAACGTCACTGAATTTTCCAAGCTAACAAGTTGTGTAATCAGAAATGTGTATGCTCTTTGTGAATTGGTATCTCTTAGTTATAGAGTACTGTAAATAATGTTAATATGAATAACACAGATGATATCTGGTTGCTAAGGAAACCATACTCACTGGATTTCTTTTTTGTTGTTACGGTGAAAATTGGTGTGTACTTTAAAATGATCTGGACAACTGAGCATGCAGTTTTCACACGAGTTTTTCTGCAGGTCATCCAGAAAATTTGCTAGAAAAATACTTTATTATTTGGATCTGCAGATACAGTCATTGGCAAATATTGAACTTTTGGATCTTTATTAAATTTTCTTACCCTTAAGAAACAATAATAACTTCATATGATTTTGAAAGAGATAAAGAATAGACTTTGATTTTTATGGTAGTTTGAAAGTACTTGATGAAGAGATCTGATATATCAATTATGAACAATATTCCTATAGCAATTCATTAATGCTTGTTCGTTCTAGAAAGTGTGTAACTGGCTACTGTGCTCATAATTTACACAGGATACCCAGAGGAGTCACAGTCCTTATCATTGCACATGGTATATGTTTGTCACAGACTGGCTTTTCTCGTTGAAAACTTCTCATGTTGCATCCACACAAACATTTTCATGGCTTCTGTGTACTTCTAAGAAGGAACAGTATGCTGGCAAATAATTATTGCTTTCAGACAAATTTCCATGAAGGTAACTGCTCTAAGCATCTGTGTTGCTTTTGACTGGAGTGTAGCTGTGTATTAGTAAGGAACCAGAAGCCTCTCCCATCAAACTGGCTTTTGATGGCACTTCTCTTGCAGTCTCCTTCTTGAAGTTGGTTTCTTTTTAGTACTGGGAACTGGTCTTCTGTTGCTGCAAAAAAAGAAATTCTCTCTCTAGCAGGAAAAAGATTTTCTGTCTTTTTACCACTGGTGCTGTGCCATACAGAGTATTATGTGGCTGAACAGACTGTTTCTTGATACTGTAACTTGGCCCAGTTTCCTGCAAGAAAAAGAAAATTGTCAGCGCCTTGATATGGTGAACCTTGACATTTGCAATACAGCATACTTGCAAAAAATTCCTGTAGCTCACATGTCCGGTACAAGAATCTCAGTGCACTTAATGCAACACCCCCAGACACTCTTCATAATTGTAATTTGAAAGTTTCTTGTCTTCGGTTCCTGCATTTTCTTTACTATATGCACAGAAGCAACACATTCTATACAATCTTCTTTTGGTCCAGAAGGCATAAATTGTATAAGAATTCCTAGTACAGACATGATCTCTTTATTTAAAAAAAAAAAAAAAAGGTTCTGTCACTGGAGACAGTGAATTACTGGCAATCTTGGTTGTGCAGCTGCTGCCTTTGAATATGCAGGTTGATTGCTTCAGTTACATAATAGGTATGTTCTAGACTCATTTCATTTGACTGGAAGTACATCTCCAATATACAATTCATGTTGTGGAGTAGCTTTTTATTTAAAGGATTCAGGTGTTGGCATCATGAAGCACTAAAATTTTATTATTTAGATTCTGGGAGGTCTGGGGATTTTTACCAGCCAGATCATAGGTTCCAACCAGACATTTGTCTGCACAAAGATTTCTTCTGGTTTTCTCAGTGAAATACATAACGTGATTTGGCCTGTCAGTTCAGTTCCTGCCACAAAGATGCCCATATTACAGAAGTCAGCAGCGTTCTTAATATCAGTTGGATGTCTCATTAGTGCTCATAGCTGCTGGGTATGGAAAATCACCCTGTGAAGACCATGCTTCATTTGGAACTAATCATTAATTTTCAGAGAGAAAAAAATTGTTCTTCTGGCTAAAATACAGGACTTGAGTTTTAAGCTATCTCATTCTAGATCTAGAGTTCTGGGTTTTTTGGTAAGTCACTTGTCTCTCTGCTGTTGTTTTTTGAACTCTAAGAAATGAGAGCTGCTTGCTGAAAACTTATGCAGATTTCTTTATAAGTGGAGTTAGGCTGAGACTGGAAACATTTCTGCTTCCTTCTTTTCTCTTCCCTTCCACCTGCAAATCCAGGACACACACAAAGAAATAGTACCTTATGTAAGGTCATTTGCTATATATTTTAACATGTCTACCTGTAATGCAGGTTACTCCAAGGTTTACATAATCAAAAGGACAATAAGGTTGCTATTCTGCAGCGTTACCTTGCAGGTAATATCCAAACCTTTTATGTAACCTGTACAAAATGAGAACAAAACCCAACAAGAAAAGCCCTCTGGCTGTTCAGGTGTTAAAACAATGTTAGCAGACAAGCATACAAAGCTTAATGGAGGCTTCCACCTCAGCAGATACATTTCACTCTGCTGCCTTGTAGAAAAAATCTTATCATAGTTGATTTTGGAAATGGATATTTGGTTTTCCAGACCTACATTGGTGGATATTTGGGGTCCATGTACCAGTGTGAATACAACTTTTTCTCTTCTGTTCATGATCCAAGGAATATATGGAAGAAGCAAGAGGTGGAAGAGAGAATATGGCATCTTGACTGTCATTAAACTTGGGGAGAAAATCCATGGTATTTAGGCAGGTTAATGGAGGGGAAATAATCTTTTACAAAGCTGCTTTTGCTGTTCCCTTTCTTGCTCCAGCATCTTCTCCTTAGAACTCTTTTACTTGCTTTAACCTCTTTTTGCATCTGTAAGTGTAGAGAAATAAAATAACCTTAATTATATATATTAAAAAATCTACTTTATAAATCCATTTGTTCATGTTCATCTTCTATTCACGTAACTCAAAGCCTTAGAATACTCAAACTCTAAACTGCAGAACAGCCAACTACTTATGCCAGATTCTTGTACTCTTTTTACTCTTTTTTTCTTTTTAACCAATCCTCATTTTATTTCATTCTGTATGCTCTCTGAATACAACTTTGGGAGCTAATAAATTAATATTTGAACTGTTTAGCAGTCTGTTCTACCACAGCCTTTTTATATCTTCATCCGTACAATACCCTGAAAGACTTTATGTGTGGAATAAACAGCCTTTGCAGTACATGACTTCAAAGCCTGAGTGCTCTGCTACTTTACTGAATGCAGTAAATTTTAGTATAGATTGTAATCCCATTCATACTTTGACTTTTAGAATGTCTAACAACTTTTAGAAACTACAAATCATTATATAAATGGAATAGAACAGCAGTGTACTGAATTTGTAGACATTTTATTGTGCAACAAATTTATATGTCTCTGTAATTCTGCTATAAATACACATCTGCCAAATATTCTTTAACTTAATGTAGTACACAGAACTTTAACATATTAATCCATTTTGTCCTTATAACAATCATGTTTTAATACGAGCTGATTGAAGTTGCATAGTCTGTTGCAAAAGATTCATTGGATTCTTTAAAAGCTTCTCATAGCAGCATATACTAAACTGCATATTAAAAATAAAGAAAGATTTTGTGTGTAAATAAATCTAGCAGGCTAATAAGAGCTGGAAAGGCAGCAATAAGATTACTTCTTAGTTTAGAAACTTGCTCAGTACTGATGGAAATTTATAAATATGTCTCAGAGGGGAGAATCCAGCATGCTCCTAATCAGCTAAATGCTTTGTAGTCCAGATAAATGGACTACCTGGATTTCAGCTGATCTTGGCCAAGGTGTATGATGGACAGAAACTCCTACTTGCCCATAGAAGGCTTGAGTTTTCCTTGGCTCTGTCTTCTATCTGGAAGTTCAGATAAATTGCAAAGATTAAGTAACTGCTCATATGGACCTGATGTTTCTAAGCGTCCGGGCTCCACAGTGCAGAGGTGGATCACAGCTGCTAAGTTATTTTTTCAGCAACACGTTTTTGTTCTCAGGATAATCCATGAGCAGCCTGTGGTAAAATAAATCCATATGAGGTGCTGGGTGAATTCTCTAACTTGAAACTCAGAACTACCCTGCTGTACTCCAGTTATCTGCCTGGGTTTACAAATTACTTGGAATCAGATTTTTGTGTTTTAATATGGGAAATTCTCAATTATGTGGAGCTGTAATGAAATTAAGAGGCTGAAATACAAACTGTGTACTTTCTGACTTACTGTGTGTGGTTTCTGTATGGTGTCACATTTCAGAGCACTGAACCAGTCATTTCTGTATAGCCAGCTATAAACAGAAATAGTTGCAAATATCTCGTGTATAATTGTGTTTATTCAGTGTGTATGTTTCTGCCCAGTGCCAAATGTCATTCCAAAATACAGAGCTTGTTTTCATGAGAGCTAGAAAAGAAATTAGTATAGCATTCCCAAGCAAACTGAAGACTGGCATAGCATATAAGCACTTCCTATTTTACCTTTTTCTTCATTGAATAAAATATACAAATCTCAAAAATTTGAGGCCACTAATACATAGTTCTTCTTATAATAATCTGTTGATTTGAAGACATTACTGTGGATTTCTTTTTTAATGTGTGTGTCTGTGAACAGTTTCAATACCGTTTTTTCACCATTATCAGCAGTTGTAGTCTCTGCAGAGTGACAAGGTGCATGGCAGCTCCTGTCAGATGCTTCCTGAACACAAAATGTCACTCTTTATCAACTCCTAATAATCCAAATTGGCTGTCCAGTTTGGCAGCCTAGCACAGTGTCTTCACACAACACTCAGTTCTGGAAAACATTAACAAACTTTTGCAAACCTTTGTTGAGACCTTCCCTCCCTGAAGTTAATTTAAATTGAACACTGAGTTTAGTCACTTAGATGCTGATCTTGTAATCATATTTATGTATTTTTATCTTATAAATTTAGTCTTACACATGTTGAATTGTTTATCTCATGGGTTTAAAAATGTGTATATTTGTTTTCCACTTCAGGTTCTTGGTTGCTGCTGCTGAAATAACAGGTTAGGTCATATTGTAAATTCTAACTCTGGGAATTGGTCAAGTGCCCATGTGAGGTCACCAGTTCAAGTTCTTCCTCTGGTAGTACTTACACTCAGGCATTTCTGTCTGTTCTGGCCAAGAATTTAATGAGCCTGGAACTTTTCTACACATTTTTCTCCTCTACTTTTCAGATGCTTTTTAGGTTATGCTGAAGGACAGAGGAGTAGCAGAATGAGGATCCTGGAATTGGACTAGTTCTGCTGATGAGTAGAGAATTTCGGTTTTCATGCCAAAGTTATTTTTCTCATGCCTTCCATGGCTTCTTAAGGAAAATGTGCCTCTTCTATTCCTCATCCATCACACAATTATTTAAACTGTTGAAGCAGGTAGTTCTAGTGCTCCTATTTGTACTGCTGATTTAGCTTGTTACTCAGCTCCTCCATGCCTGACAGCTCTCCCCTATAAAATGTGTATTTTAAGACGGCTTACATGAATAAACTGGCTTTAAAATTCAAGGCTGGGTGACAGTACTGTGGAAAGCCAACTAGGGTGTAAACACTGGGTACAAAATCTTCAGTAGGAAGTAGCAGATTATTTGGACAAGATTATACAAGTGCCAATTATGTGCTTTGCAAAATATGGTTGCAAAATTGTCCCTAAATTTCCCTGCAGATCTGGGGTAAAACTTGGATCCCCAGAGTGCATTCCAGAAGAGTGAGAGTGTACATTATTGACAAATAATAAATTCTTCAAAGAATTGAGTGCAGCTTGGGAGGGGGGTGGCATTTTGATTTTAAGTGAATTCCACTCTGGAATAACAGAGCACTTTAGAATTTTTAGGTAATAACATTCAGTTTTATGCATACTATATATTAGTCAATGCCCCCAAATATCGGAGATGGGAAATGTATGACCGGTGCTTCATCACAAGTTTCACAGAGTCACTAAGTTTGGAAGACACCTCTTAAAATCACCGAGTCCACCCCCTGCTCAGACAGGGTCAAGACAGAATATGTTGCCTATGGCTGTGCCCAGGCAACATTGAAGACATTTCTGTTCCAGTGTTTGACAACCCTTATAAAAGAAAGACAGACAGGCATTTTCTTGTGTTCAGATGAAATGTCATGTGTCTTAATTTGCACTTGTTGTCTCTCATTCTTCTGAAGTCAAAGAAATTATGAATTAAAATTATAAAATACAGTTTTAGGAAGTGATGTACTCCTTGCGTATTCAAATCAGGTATAATTCTTGCAGAATTTTATTCAAAACTTTTAGGAAAAAAACATTTTAAGAGGAGCAGTTAAAAAATTCAAGGTAGAAATCTCTTTCTAATTCTTTCATGATCCTGTTGTAAGACTTTGATTGTTTTGTGGGTTTATTACTAATTTATCTGTGTTTAATAAGAGGATAATAAACCTTTTCCTTCCTTTGTGAGCATCCTCTGGATATTCTTAGGAGAAAGGTCCTATACCAGTAAAAATGCTGTTTTATGAAATGCTAACTGTTGCCTTTGGGCATATTTCCTGGATTTATATAATGCACAAGTGTATGCTTAAAACAAACATTTCAAACAGTCACTGATTTGCAGTGTTTTTCTGAAAATTTTGTTTTCTTAGTGGAGTAATTGACTTGACAAAATATATCTCCTGAAGCGCTGGTCCTTAATGCTTCCAGTAAATATCTTTAGCCCTTCTCCTTTTTAGAGGAAGCTATTTTGTGTCTGAAAGATTTTGTATAAATGAAGTGATAAAGAGCCACTACAGATAAGATGTGCTTTTGTTCTTCTCCTTTGTCTGAGGAAGTTCAGCTTTACTGAGGCCCTGAGAGGGCATGTGATTTGTCTTCTAGACTTGTGGTGTTCTTGAACCACATTTGTTACCTCCTTTCAAGTGCTAAAATTTTCTTAGTGTGTACATTAACCTAGAAGAGATTTTTTTTTTCTTTGTCTTTTGAGAAAGGGAGAATATTGAGAGTGTGTCATCTAAATGAGATATATCTTACCGTGTAAACGTTAACAGCAGTAAATGTGCTGCTGGGATATAAACACCTAACTTAAATCAATAAATTGTAATTATAGAGGTCAGTAGGTCTCAGTTCTTCTTTTGACCCTAAGAACTGAGGGTTCTTCTGTACCTTCTCCTTTCTTACCAGTACAAAAGAAAAATCAACTGAGCAAATTCAGACTTGTAATATGTTCCTTCTTGCCTGCTCAACAGAGTATAAAAATGGCAACATAAATGTATTTCTTGCATTCTTTATCCAGACATAAAAGGTATATTTCACTTTAAATAATGTCTAGCTCATCTAGTCTACCACATATGAGTAATTTTTTTTACTACGTAGAGCATATGTTTCTTCTGTCTGCAAAAAGTTCTGCGAATTTTCGTTCTTTCCTATTTTCCCAGCTTTGTGCTGCCCCCAGTTATAAGAAAGCAGAGGTCATACAAAGTGACTTTTATAGAGTTTGTCTACAGTCGCAGTTATGAGCCTCACACTTTCACTCCCTGCTTCTCAGCTTTCACGGTTTACCTGTGAGATTCAGGATTTCTCAGACATGGAAATGTCAGTGACAGTTTGGCTTAGTGTCAGTGTTGTGGATTCTAGACTTGAGCTGTCAAACAGACTATAGTGCAAAAGGAAATGGAATTATTATTCCTCCACTTAAGATGGCAGATCATAGATATTTGCCTGTGTCTGGTACTCCTTGTGTCAAAATATATGCCTCATCCACGTATAAATATTTCACACACAAGTACTTGAACACTCTTGTAGAACTGCACTTGACCTAAATTCCTGCCAAGGAAATGTGCCCCACTCTGCTCTCCTTGTAAACTAGCTTAATCCAACATGGAAATGAAGTCATTGTAGGGTGTATCATTGCTCCAATGCAAGTTGTGGAACATCAGAGGATTTTCAGAGAGCAAATGGTAAGAGAGGCGTATAAACCAACTCACACACACAGAAATTTAGAGGTAGATCAGACCCAAGCACATGATGGGAGGTCTGTTCATAGCTTTCTATCTCTTGTTTTTGAGAGGTTTGTTAGAAAGTAGTATTGGATGGGCCTTTGTATCCTTCATATGGTGGAACAGCACAGCTGGTGGTGAGCTGAGGGAAAGGAAACACAGACACCATTCCTCTGCCTGGTCGTTGGCCAGTGTTTCTTCTCCTCCACAGTATCAGCAATACCATATATTGTTCCACCTTCCTCACCTTCTATATTATCTGATCATCCTAGCATCATTTATCTTGCCAGTGCTTGCTTGGGATTTCACCTTCCAGAGACTATTCCCTACAAAACCTCAGTACCACTTTGTGCATCCACAGGGTCCTGTGAATGACACCCTCAGTGGGCCAAGGCAGAGTCCTGCTCTTTTGGAAGGAGTCATTGTTCTGAAATAACTCAGCCACTTGATCAATGAGGTACTAATCTGTTAGCAGGAGTGCTCTTGATGGGTCTCCCCAAATACTTACATTTTCGTTTTCATCACACTTTCCTTCCTCAGTGCAATACAAATTGATTGGTGAGAAACAAGGGGTGGGGGAAGAAATAAGTGATCAGGCACTGAGCCTTGTAGGTGGAGTGGCTTTTCAGACTCTGAAATACCAACATCTGCTCCGACTGCTGAGCCTGCTCCTGCCTTCTGTCCACCTTCCTGTATATACTCTCACTTTGTACAAAACTGTGTATTTCATAAATCCTCACAGTTACTCTCTTTATTACAATAATTCCTGAGGGGAAAAATTGTTCTGCTGCCCATTAAACTATGTCGCTGAAACTGATGATGGATAGCAAAGCATGGTATTAAGTGCTAGGTGATGAAATTCTGAAACAATGAGATAGGTATGTGACAGATAATGATGACATTATATGTTTGCATCTTTTTGCAGCATATTTTTTTCCCACAACTTAATTTTGAAAATACTGCTTTTAACATGGTTTCTTCTATGAGAAGAAACTAGCTCTCAAATATCTTGGAGTGCTTGGTGGGCAGATGATTAGAGAATTGATTTGTGCCTAATGGACTTGGGCTTCCTGCGGTTTTTATGTTAGTCTCTTCCACTTCAGCACCATATTCCACATTTTCTGAGCTCTCCTGAAGTGTTAACAAGCTCATGCATTTCCTCCCACCTCCAACTGCCCCTTCTTCCACAGCCTTCTCAAGCCTTTCCCATGTTCTAGCTGAAAAATAGATAATGAACACTATAATTAATTCTAGTTGATTAATCGTTGATTGGTTGATGAGAGAACTATTGAACTGACATGGAAGTCTTTACTGCTGTAAAGAGCACTAATTTTGGTATGATATCTGTATCAATCTGCTAATTCCCTGTCCCTTCCACCCCACCCTCCCCAGTCAGGAATCTAATGGTCTGTGAAGTTGCAGTGCTTTTGTCAGAGTGGTTATAATTGGTCAATCAGCTCAAAAGTTATCAAGTATGACTGACATCCAGCAGTGTGATGGGGGCTTAAACTGCCAATTTGCACTTCACAGTGGGATTGTGGCAGCTGTCTTTCCTTAGAAAAGTGGGCAAAAAAAATTAAAATGCCCTGCTAGCAACAGCTAGAAATAGTTTCTGGTGAATAGTTACAGATATTTTTGTAGTTTTTCAATAAGCCTTTACTCTGTTATGTTGCAGGTCGGTGATAGACATCAGGGCATGGATAGGTAGTCCTTGTGATACTATTATCCCATTAACAGGTTCAGCCCGGTCACGATTTGAACGAAGTTACACTGTGAATGTAACCGAAGGATTGAGAGAGCAGCTGAAATAATCACTCTGCTGCAATGTGACGGTGGCATTTCAGGGTGAGGATCACACACAAAATCATGGGCTTCAGCTGAACATTGTGTTAAAGAACAAAAGCTTAATGAGCTGTTATTATTTAAGTGCTTGTATTTTTGCAGCCATACGCCATGTGTATAGTCCTGTAGTTGTACCAGCTTACACATTTAATGTTTTCTGATTTGTTGGTTGATTGCTGAAGGAGTGAGAACCAATATAATGTACAGTGCCACAAAAATCAACATTGATTTGAAAGCTTAATTATGGATTTGTCTGAGTAGACAGTCAAAAGTTTTAGTGTCTCCGATACTTTAGTAAAACAATTAGTTTTAATTTCTGTTGTCTTTTAATTTGCATAAGGTCACACATTTTTGACAATTAATAATTGGATAATTATTGGATAATAACTATGTAAAGAAAATAATTCACATTTTCCAACTCCTCTTGCTTGACAGTCTGGGTTAGAGAGTTTCTTCCTACAGGTTAAAGGGAAGTCCAGCTGTTGATATTCCATGTTTTAATGTTTCTCTTTTCCTATCTTACTCTTTTGCTGGCAGACACATTCTGGCCAGCTGCCATATGCAACTTCGAGGTGTCTTCTTTCAAATGCGGTGGCAGGGCTGCTTGAGCTGTCTTTGTAGTTCTTTACATGGTTTATGACTCTCCCTTAAGGAAAAGAAATGGCAGAGATAAGTAGGTGTGGGTGTCACCTCAGTCTTTCATAGAAGGCTGGGGCCCTTGTAACAAGGTTCAGGTAGGTGTGAGTGCTTGGATGAGTTGTACTGCACATGCTTAATGCCTATGGTGGGAGGGAAAGCAGATTTTTATCCACTACCAATAGGAAAAATGAGGGTTTACTGAAGCATGTGTCATCCATGATCCTCCTCATTAATGGGCTTATGAGTGTCAGCAGCTGAGGGTGTCTAAATTTTGGGATTTAAATGATGGCATAGAACAGACATAGAAATTAAGAAAACATATTCATGGAGAACTTGCTGTAGCCAGAATCCAAAATGCCTGAAAATAAATATATTCAGTTCTTCTCTACATTTTAATCAATGAAACACACAAGTGTTTTTGAGAGACTCTAAGCTCTTCCAAATCAATGATAAAAAACAAAACAAAGTGAAAATAACCGACCAAAGAAAAAAAGTTGGGATGTCCAATTTTTCCACATGTTTATCTTGTTCCTGTATCACTGTGGGTTTTACATATAATTCCTGCTGTCTCTAGCTCCTTTAGAGAAATTCACTTTCTTAGCTTCTGAAGAAATAGGTTGAGCAAACAGGACTTTCACTTTTTAAAAAATTTCTTGTTGACTACCTTTTTTTCTTTTTGCTCTTCCCTTCATCCCTCCATCTTTCTGCTCTTCTGTTCATCCATTTACATAGGTTACAGGAAAAGCACTCTAAATAAATTGATAATTCAAGCTAATATAATACAAAGTATTTGCAAGACAAAAATGGCAAGACTGAGAAAACTACCCAATATTGTGAGATGTTAAATATTTTAAAGTGATCTTATGCAAAATTAATCTAAAACATGATTATTCTTCTTTTCCATATTATTTCATATCTTCCCAAATCGTTATGACTTTTTCCTTGCCAAAGAAAGGTAAAATAATTACTATATTTATGCAGTTAGAATTCTGAAAATGCAGGATAGTATTTACAACCTTAAAACCATGTCAGTTTTCAGTTCTAGTTTCATACTTTGACATTCCTTTTCATGTCGAAATAATCGCAGGAATAAATGATTTCATTTAGCTGTCTCTCACTGTATCTGCATATGAAATAGCTTTTAAATGACAGGAAGCTATGTTCTAATTAAGGGGTAGGCTTGCACATTCCCACTCCTGGGACCAGCTCTCCTACATGCAGCAGGATGCATTTATTTGCATAGGAATACCTGTGAGGGTAAATGTTGACATGAGTGCTTCTGCACCCCGTATTTCTGAGGGCCATTTATATCTTGAAGTGAGAGGAGCTGATGAAAGAGCTCTGATTACTGGCTGAAAACTAACTCTCCTGAGGTGATACAGGGGATTCCTGTAATGACAGGAAACTTCTTTTCACCAGCTATCCAGGTTTTACAAAGTAGCTGAAGTGAAAAAGCCACATACCCTGTTGTCATTTGAGGTCCAAGAGTTACCCAATTCCTCCTTTGTAGATTTGATTGCGATTTACTTTTGAAAAGCAATGAGCCTGTTAAAATAGCTGTAAATTGAGGGAGATGAAATACTTGCTCTAAGCACATTTCCATTAAAATATGAAAAATAATCATAAGTTCTTTTCTTATTCTATTATTTACACAGCTTTGCAATGTTATCTGAAGTTAATATTCTTTATCATCACAAACACTGTGAAGCTGTTTATAAGATGAAGTCTGTTTCATGGTCACCACTGTCCCTATCTATCGACAGAAAGAGGAGACTTTCACATTGCCTGTTAAAACTAGGTGTCCGTACCAGAAGTGTTTTGGTTTCCATGGGAACTAATTATTTAACAAAGAAAGGGGAGAGGAGAAGCAGCAGATTTTGGTAACATAATTGAAAATAAGACCAGGTCATAAAAGTGATGATAAAAACCTGTGGAACTTTATTATGTTCTTTTAACACATGCAAATATGACATATACTGTATAGATTTTTGTGTAAGTACCTATGCTTAATAATTTGTTTAAAGTTCTGGGTTGATCTTTTAACCATTATGTTACAAACTCTCTTTCAAAGTCTGTGTGTTCTCCCAGTGGATACCCGTTCATGATCTTTTGGGAGGCTAAAATTCCCCCTTCCTCTCCATTACCCATCCTGATGTGTGCCATGAGTGGGGGAACACATCTGCCACCATTTCTGTTCTGGCCAACCTCTTGAGTTTCTTGCTGCATGACACTGTTTACACTGTTTCCTTTTCTCTTTCAGTCTTAGAGCTGCTTTCTGTCCTTGGGCTACTTTTGACATGCGTAGCCCACTTTCTCACCTGCATTCCAGGTGTTTGTACAGCCACTTGTCTGTAATTCATTCAAACTTCAACCAAGCCCAATGCAGGAGTTCTGTTTTGTTTCTGAGAGGATTGCAGCTGTCAAAGTTTCATTTCCCTGGTGTCTCAAATGAGCAGGCACTGGCAGAATTCTTTTTAATCACCTTTGCCAGCAGAATGCTTTGCAACAGATACTTCCTTTGTGAGATGAGAAGCTCACCTGGATGCTTTTCTGGCTTGGGTCCAGTGATCTGTGAAGAAGTGGTCACCTTTAAAGCGGTGTTGAACTTTGGGCAAGATTTGTCTGCTCTACAGGTGGGCTGTATGTACACTGTGTATGTTGCCGTGTGAGAGCATAGACCTGGAATCTGCCTGGAAGAGAGAAGTCCTCCTGTTCTCTGGGGTCTGTAGCTGGCACTTCATTTTTTTTTTTCCCTTGCTTCTTTCAGAGGAGAAATGGAACTGCCAGTGGATGTGACCCTTTTTACATTTCTTGTGATGAGTAGAAAGAGGGGAGAAAATTGTACCTTGTTTGCATGCAACACTTTGAAGTCAGGCTTTAAACTGAGAGAGGGCAGGTTTAGATTTCAGATTAGGAAGCAATCCTTCCCTATGAGGGTGGTGAGATACTGGAACAGGTTGGACAGAGAAGCTGTGGGTGCAACATCCCTGGAAATGTTCAGGGCCAGGTTGGATGGGGCTTGGCCAACTTGGTCTATTGGGAGGTGTGCCTGCCCATGCCAGGAGGTTGGAACTAGATGAGCTTTAAGGTCCCTTCCAACCCAGATCATTCCACGATTCTTAGGGAATGAGTATACCTAAGAGAATTTACATATAGACTGTTTCTTGCTGGTACAGAACACACAGGTTACTGGTATAAGTAATGCTAGTTTTAGATGCACGCAGTTGTTTTCAATCAGAATTCTGTTCTCCATTATTCATGAAAAACTGACTGAATTTACTTGTGATCTGGTGCATACAGTATATAAATATTCTCCATATGTTTGTTTATCCATTTTTTAAAATATGATGCATAACAAAAATTGTATGAAAACTTCAGTACATCAAAAGATGTCAATATATGAACCAGGTGCATTCTATAGTACAATAAAAATAGATAAAATTCAGTATACATCAAAGAAATGTCATGAGCCATTGCTACATTTTAGAAGTAAACATTGCTTAAAAATTTATTAAAATCTATCAAAATTATTTCATGGGATAATTTGGAAGAGAAGTTGGTATAATCTGCATTTGATTTTTATGTAATTTTAAGAATAAAGGTGATTTTTACCGAGAGAGTCCATTATTTCTAGAAACATGACCTGGCTCTGACCAAAAAATCTACCACAACCATGAAGTTAAGGGAAACAAAAAATATAGGAAAACAAAATTCCTTTAACAACCTCTGCGTGGTTGCTTTGCCTTTTTTTTTTTTCCTTTTCTTTTATGTTCTGTTTCCCTTTCTTGGAAGCTTAGTTGCTTGAAATTTAAATATTAGATTTATAAATCAGGTTGTGGAAAACAGGAGAAAAGATTGAACTTTATGGGTGATTTAAAGGTCCTTTTTCTCCCATTACTTTTATTTATATACATATATATATATTCCAAACTTTTAATTGCCTTACTGTTGCTAAGTAAGCAAATTGTGTTTGATTTAGTGGCCTCCATATGATATTTTCCATCTACTCTTTACCGTATTCATTAAATGGGGGAAAGGATTTCATTAGCAGTTTCTGACAATCTTGCTGCTTAAGGGGTGGTGTAGGGGCTGATGGAACAAGTCCTGCTGACAGCTTTAGGGTTCATTCTGGAGGCTTTCACTCGTCCGTATGGTCTCAGCAGACAGGATTATATGTGGATGCAGCAGAGAGGGGGGTAAGGATTTGTCTGGGGGGTAGAAGGTTTCTCTGGGTTTCCTTCTGCCTGTGTCTCGTGTGTGGGGCTCTGGATAAGGAAAAGGGCTCTTGCAGCACATGAGGTGCAGGAGGTGTCATATGCATCTCATCTGCACTGCAAAATGGGTGTGATATTGGACCAGACAACATTCTGTCCCAGAAGGACACGTGAGATAGTGAGCAGTGGCCTGGTGTCATATCCTAAACAAAACAGACTGGAATAATTTCAGTTTTAACAAGAAACAGGGATTTCCTATAGAATACCTTGAAAAAAAATGTAGAGTAAGATATCTAATTTTAATATATTTTACATAATTTAATATGTTCTCCATTTGTCTTTGGAGCAATACAGCAGGACAAAGAATGCAGTGTTAATTTTAAGTGTTTAAATAAAATCCTAGTATCAATTTTTGAAATATTTACAATATTCCTTTATTTTTCTTTGATTCTTCCAGTCTGGTGTGTATTGTGTGCTTTTCAATGCTGCATTTGTTCTTGGTCTGCTGTGCAATTTAGAGATTCATAGCTTCTCTGCAGAGAAGGGTTCTAGGGTGTGCAGTCAGCATTGTCTGAGGTTGGGACATGAAAATTGCATGTTTTAAAAGGTCTAATGTTTTATCAGCTGCTTTTTTATGCACATCAGAATTGTGCAGGGTGATATATGGTAGCATTGCTTATTCTCTCACTGTTGAACTTCATGCCCCAAATGAAACTTTCGGTCAGTTCATGGCTTTTTTTTTTAACCATTAAATTGTGCTTCAAAGTCCCTTCCTCCCTACTGATGAGAAGTGTAAGAGCATTCCTTCATGCTTGCATAACCTTTGTCATCAAAGCACTTTACTGGCTTTTATTCTATCACTTTATCTATCTCTGATGTTTGCCTTCTCCCTTTCTCCATAGTGAAAGTATGGCTCGTAGCTAATGTCCCTTAAATCCCAGAGGTATACAACGACTGATGATAAAAAAGAACATTCTTATATTTTTTAACTTCCTGACCCAACATTTCTCTGAGAACAGAGAGGCAAAAGAAGATATCAGGGTCGGCAGACTTGTGATCACCAAGTGGTTTGAGGGTAAAGAAGCAGAAAAGCTATTTTTGTGGTGCAGGCTGCTGACCACAGTTTTAGTACTTTGAGAAATCATAGCCAGAGGTTTAAATAAGCTTTTGTTTTTTAAAAAAGTCAATGGTTGTTAAGGACGTTGAAATTGAGAATTGACTAAGCCATTGACTTCTGGAGAAGAAAGGCATTATGAAAAATTCTCTGACAAGCAGGAAGAGACCAGTTTTAGAACTAGAGGAAAACATTGCAAAATGAAACTGCTTACTCCCTCCTTTTTCGGGTTTGAAACAGTCTTCCTGGAGGGTCTCCTTCCTGTCAAATTCACAGCTGTTTCTGGAAGCCTATGCAGTACTTTTGAGGAACCAAAGCAGAAATATATTGGCAGTAAAATAGTTGAAACTTCTGGAAACAATTGAATCTTTCAGTATTGCTCTACTATTTTATTCGATTAACCGTTTATGAGGTACTTTAGGGGTAAAAATCTGGGCAAAACATATGTAGTATTACTGTAACAAAGTGATGCTTGATGTTCTGCCAGGCACAGCATATGTATGTTAAGTTTATTCAGTCATCTTCCTCCATAAACTTGGAATCACGTGTAAAAACATAGTGGAGGAGAGGAAGGGAAGTAAGCAAATATTTTTCTGAGAACTGATTTAAATCACATGAAGCCATATTAAATTAAGAGCACTCAAATAGGATTATTAGATACTAATGTATTTAGCTCTGGGTGTTTGTGTCTAAGAGGGCCAAAGCCAGTCAGATCTTATGGTATCAACTGATGTTTTCTTTGGTCTTAGAGTTTCAGGTCAGAAAGTAGAATTGTTATGTTTGGCACGAATTAATGTTTGAACATTCATGTCTTCGAAGACAAACTAATGACTAAATAGTATTAACAGTTGAAATATGGCTTGGTTTCACTGCCTGAGGATCTTACATTGAAGCAGGTTTAATGTGCTTTGGCAAGATAATCAGGAGATTCACCCTTATATTTTTTTTGGTAGTATTTTGTGACTGGATGTGTTACACCTCCAGAACAGTCAATCTGGCATTTTTCTCTACAATTAAACTGTGCATGTCTGAATATTAGAAAATATATAATTTTTTTCCTAAAGAATAGCTTATGATAGAAACAAGCTAAAAGAAGAGAAGGGAGAATATTCCAGGGGAAAAAAAACCCCAAACATGTGTTTGCTTTGCTTTTCTTGTTTGATGGATATTGGTTAATGGTATCTGCAGATCTGAGTCATCCTTCCTTCTCAAGACATAGTGTTTCTGCACAGAGACAGCTGCATTGTCTGGAAGGTGTCTTGACAAGCAGGAAAACACCTGCTTTTTATCTGACCCTGAAAATCTGTAATCTGTGGTCTTTGGAGGGGCAGAAAAACTGACATCAGTAAGAAATTCTGCAGCTTGAGAGAATTCTTGTCAATTCTGGGGTTTTTGAGAGGCAGTTGGTTCTCCAGGCTATTCCATCACTTCTTGTGCATTTCTTCCCTGTAGCCTGTGTTTGTTGTACTGAATTTTAATCTACACTTTTAGAAGGAGTGAACTTCAAGCAAGATGACTTGGGTGGGGGAAAGATGACTGGGAGTTCTAGTGTGGGAAGGGCTGGTGTGGTTCAGACCAAAAAAACCCAAACAAGATTTAAATTATGGTTAACATGACTGAGGATTCTGTAGCTAAAAGCGTCTCTTTGTATATGTCTGAAAAAAATACCTAGCACACTGTACTGGATTTGTGTGGCAAGGTTTTGGTAGCAGGGGGGCAGTAGGGGTGGCTTCTTTGAGACATTGCTGGAAGCTTCCCCCATGTCCATAGAGCCAATGCCAGTGTCTCCAACATGGACCTGCTGCCAGCCAAGGCAGTGCCTCTGGGGTGTAAGGTAATTAAGAAGGGGGAAAAAAGCATGGAGAGCCTGCACCCTGTGGGAAGGACTCATGTTAGAGAAGTTTGTGCACAACTGTCTCACATCAGAGGAACCCCATACTAGAGCAGGAGAAGGACTTGTCTCCCTGGGAAGGAATAAGCAGCAGAAGAAGAACATGTGATGAACTGACCCATTCCCTGTCTCCCTGTGGAATTGGGAACAAAGTTAAGCCCATGAAGGAGGAAGGGGTGAGGGGAAGGTATTTTTCAGATTTTTTTTTTTAACTTCATTTTCCTGCTTTGACTTTGGTAATAAATGCGATTAATTTTCTCCAAGTTGAGTGTGTTTTGCCTGTGACTGTAATCAGTGAGTGACCTCTCCTTTATCTTACCTCAAATCAGAAGCTTTCCTTATATTTTCTCTCCCATGTCCAGTTGAGGAGGGGAGTGATAGAGTGGTTTGGGTGGGCACCTGGTGTTCAACCAGGGTCAAACCATCACACATACTAATAGAGTTTTCTGAGAACCTTGGGTTTTATTTTTAATAACAGATGCTCCTATGTCTAAAGCTTTTTTGTTTATATGACCTCTTTGAACTGAGCAGTGCTTGTATAAAATGCTTTTGGATGGATTACTGAGCAAATGTGGTAGAAGTCCTGTGTCAAATGATGGAAATCTGAGGGGCTATATTTCTCAGATGTGTTTTTTTCCTGAACCCCAAAGGAAGGTTGAGGTGAATGGAGGTATGCCAGTGTAAATCTTTTTTTCTCTATCATGTGCAGAAACAGCTTTTCTGTAGAGGGTGTGTATGCTTTCAGAAGTTGTTCAGAATGGTTATGGAAAAGAAATTATAAATATTTGCTCAAGAGACACAACATCAAACAGAATTCCTGGGAGACTGTTTTAAATCTGCAGAGAATTTACAAGAAAATTGTGGGTTTGGATTTCATGATTTCTGTTAATAGAGGTGATATTAATGTTCATTTGTTTGGTAGTTAATAAGTCCTTAAAATTCAATCAGATCATTGATATGTTGAAATATGTTATTGTATGTTACAGAATTATACCAAAGTTGCTTAATCCCACCTAATATTTCTCATGAGCCTGCAGATCTCTTTACATGTATAACTGTTGGCCGATGTAATTGAACTGCATTCTACCTCTCTTATCTATGTGTTAGTATTTTTAATAGTGGCAATTTCATTTCTGTGCTACACCTTTCCTCAGCTGCTAGTCATCAGGTTATTTTCTGTTTGTTGCTTTATTGCATCTTTAAGGCCTTATGGCTCTCTCATGCAACAGATTTGGGGGAGGGTGAAGGTATTTGGTTTTAGTTTTACAAAAACTTTTAGGAAATTACTGGTCTTTTGTAATAGTTGTAAATCCAGAAACAAAACCAAACAAACAGAAAAAAGACCCCAAGCAATCTTGAACTAGTTGAACAAATCGATTTTTGGAAATTTAAATTCAAAAATATTTGTAATCCAGGATCTAGTTTAATCTTGATTTATAACAGAAATTGTAGAAATAATGCAGAATAAATGAAATATCAATACTGCATACTATACTACTACTATAATATTTATTACTGTTGGTATTTTAATTATTTTATTATTATTTAAATCATTGAGGAAGATTGTGGGAGAAAGAGAGAGAGGTTTACTCAGGATACAGAAGTTGTTCCTAAAATAACTTCTCAAAAACTGAAGAGTAAAACACAGAGTTCACCAGATGGGCTGGGGGAAGGTATCCAACTAAATTCTGGAAGTGTGGGCCTTTTTTTTTTTTTTTTTTCCGGTTGGTTGCTCCATCTTCCGTTATGTATGGGTGTGCTTCAGCTGTTCCACGAGGACGTCCTTATTTAGGGTACTATATGTGTGTACACACATCTAGAAACACTCTTACTGACAATACTGACATTTATGAAGTAATTTCTTTTCCGGTTTGTTTTATGTCACTGTGAAAGTAGTTTAACATTTTAATATTTTTTTCTCACAGTGGTGGAAGTTTCCTGTGTTAACAGACACTATTAGATGCTATTTTTTGTTAACATTTTGAACTGTAGTAGAAGGTAGAGAATTTTAGACATAGTATATGGCCTCTATAACCTTATTAGAAATTCTCTTACAGTTTAATTTTGTTAAATCTCCAAGCATTTCATTATTCATATTCTTTTCAGGGATGCAAGCAACCTTAGTCTTAATTTTATATGATGCTTAGAAGATACCTCTGCTCTCTTAAACAGTAGAGTTAATTTTTTTAGTGAAAAAATGAATAATGAAACTAAGTCTAGACAATGGAATTTGTGGTGCATACACTGAAACCATTCTTTCTCTTGATTAGTCTATCATCATCTTCTTAAGCAACTAGTACAATTCTATGGGAAGCTCAACCCCAGTAATTCTCAATCCTTCCAGACAATTATGCAACATTAACTCTGTACTGTTAATAAAAATAGTACCAGAAAATTTACAGACTAACTCAGGAGTATTTAGGATGATCTTGCACTCTAACAATGGTCTATAAATCATATACTGAGAACCATCATCAGAAGAGGAAGATTGAAGGTCTGTATCCTCTGTAGAAGGACAAGGAGCAAGACTGGAGTTCTTTGACTTCCCAGTAAGTTTGTGGAAGAACAACCCTCTTCGCTTCACCAGGCATCTGTGATGTGGGATTTTTATTCTCTAAATTTAAAGGGCAGCAGCAGAGCAATCTGTTGTTTGTATAGAAAGGAGTGATGGTAAAGAAAGAAAATACACTCAAGGGAATATCTACTCCACTCTAAGATGCCACTTGAAAAATAATCTCAGGGAAATGTTTGCACAGCATGAGGCACAGAAGCAGAGGAAAAGCAGGAGGCAGTGGGTCAGTCTCCAATATAGAGCACGCACATGGAGCATCTCTTCTCCAAGAAGAGATCTGTTTTTAAAACTGCTGTATTTCTGAAATCCACTGAAGGATTAGATCTGACAGGAGGACTTGACAGTGTTCCGAGCAATGAGTACAGTTTTGAGGTGATGGGAATAGCTTTTCCCTGTCAACCTGAGCTCAGAGGTCCAGGCCAGGTCTAAATCAAGCAGATGTTGTTACACAGAATAATCTAGTGTTTCAGATTGATGAAGAGGACATATGTGAAGGTCATTTGACTTGAGACCTGTTATATTCACAGTAGCTGAGATAACATTCTGGATATAATTTTTTTCTTCCTGGTAGCCTGCCAATGAAGTCCAATATTATCTGCACCTATTTTAATAAGTTCCACTAGATATTTCTAGAAAATATGCTCACAGATTTAAATTTTATTGAAACTGGTCTGGGTGGAAGAAGGATTTAGAGAAAAATCTTAGCTAATCACTGGTCAAAACCAAAATAAACTAAATCCTCTGAATGTTGAGAAAATGTTAGTTTGAAAAATTATTTGGGGTTTTTTTCCCCATGGAAAGTGTGCTAATTGCTTCTAAGTGAATTTTTGGCTATGTTAAATGCTTTGTGGTATCTACTTGTGCAGATGGACTACTTGTTAGTCCTCCTGTAAGCAAACAGGAACAGAAGAAGGCAACTTGGGGTAAAACCAAAAGTCAAGAAATAATGATTCCTTTTGCTGGCACTAAGTTTGTGTGTGTTTATGGGGACCAGATGAAGAGGAGGGTTGGTGCTATAGCAGTGAATCTCTACAAAGCCCATGCAATGAAACTCTTCCTGATTGTTTGCTTTTAAAGTCAAAGGAATGCACTTTTTCTTTTTCTGAATGTTCTCTCCATCTCTCACATTATAAGACCTCATTACTGTCTACAACTTCCTCGCAGGGGGAAGTGGAGGGACAGACACTGATCTCTTCTCTCTGATGACCAGTGACAGGACCCAAGAAGCTGAGTCAGGGGAGGTTTAGGTTGGATATTAGAAAGAGGTTCTTCCCCCAGAGGGTGGTTGGGCACTGAACAGGCTCTCCAGGACAGTGGTCACAGCACCAAGTTCAAGGAGTGTTTGGACAACGCTCTCAGGCATGTGGCAGGATTCTTGAGGCTGTCCTGTGCAGGGGCAGGAGTTGGATTTTGATGATCCTTGTAGGGCCCTGTGAACTCAGAATATTCTGGCATTCTATTATATTAGGAAAGTCCCGCTCTTAAAACTTTTCATATCTGCTACTCTCTTTAAAGTCCCTGTATGCTGTTTCCACACAATTTAGCCTCACTTTTGGTGAAGCAATAGACTTAATTCATGTGTCTCAAAAGTCACAAATGTATTGTTTGCTATATCCAGTACCTGATTTCAGCAGTTGTGATGACATGCCTGGAGGGTGATGTGTGTTTATTATCACATTCTTAAATCAGTCTCCAAACCCACTGCAGACTTAAACCCATACAGGGTAATAGTACCTGTGTCAGAGAGATTTGGTTATAAAACTGCACATTATGCTGTTCCAGAAAGTCACATTGTGGTAGGGGGATTTTGGGGTTCTCAAACCATGACACACATTCTTTTGAATAATTAGATAACAACAGTTTGTGCTGGTGATGTGGTACCAAATTTGAAAGTCAAGGGAAAATGGGTTTCTGTTAACTGTGCACAACTGGTAATTACACTCAGTAAATATTAATGTTATGTTTCTCCAGATGCTTCCAGACAAACCTTCTTTGTGCCCAAGACAGAGCTCAGCAGGCCTCGCTGTAAAAACAGACCAGACAAAACTAGATTGCTTGCCCCCCACATTGAAGTGCTTTGAGATAGTGTTGAGTGATAAATTTCTGTTGGAGCTTACAATTATGACAAGTGATTGATACCAAGAAGTAAAATAATAAACTTTAATTGTTAAGTGCTTATTAGGGAAGAAATCTTATGTCAAACTTCTAATGAGTGATTCAGATGCAGTTTAACTCCATTTACAGCTAATTTCAAATTTCTTACAGGGTCTTACACTTAAAAAACTCCGTTATTAAGTGCTGAGGTGTTTCCCAGCTTCCCATTTTGGCAGTCTTTAGCTTTCTGAAGGACTTTTTGGCTGGACTGACTTTATATAGTGTAAAATAATAAGCTGTTGGAGGTCTGTGCTTCACTATTTCTCCCCATCTGTATAGAAAGTGAAAAAATACACTAAATCCTATTTCAAAGCAAGTGTAACTTCCAAGTTTACATCAAGTCTTCTCAATTATGTGCAATTCACTTAGTGCATTTTTCTGCCTGATAGAAACAATGTCATGTGAATTTTCATCATTGCTGTCCAGTTTTTCTACAGCTGTAAAATGGTCAATTAATTCTAACAGGTTTAAATTATATCAGAAAGTACCCTGTGTGCTGCCTTGAGTTGTGTTAGAGGGCCAATTCTAATGTTCAAAGCAAAATGAAACCATGAATTCCAATGAAAGTTCTTAGATTCTTGGATTTTTTTTTCTCTTTTAGAGAAAGTACTGGTTTCAATAAAGATGTGAATCTGTTGATTTTCATAAGTCAGGTTTACTGTGTATTTCCAGAGCACTTTTGAGACATTACCATCAGGGAAAAGTGATAATAGACCTGAAAAATTTAGGAATCCATGTTGTCTGGTTGGATCATTGCAGCTTTCAAATTAGTTTTCCATCAGTTCATTTTTTTTAATTTTTTTTATTTTTTAGAATGTTTGTTCTAATTTGGACAAACAGTTTCCTGATGTCAATCACAAATGAGGGTGGAATATGACTTCTGGACTAAACCTTAGTAGAATTTTTTTTCCAAAGCTGTGGAATGTTTCCTTGGTCTTTTGGTGAGATGGTCTGTTGCTTGGTTTGTTGGTCTTATTGCTCATCTCTCGTTTGTTTTACAGATCAGTTTTAGTGTTTTACTTGAAGTCTTAAGGATTGAATGGAATGTTAGCAGTGCTCTGTTAAGACCCAGCAAGGCATGCTTGGATTTTGGTCTTCATAATGAAACTCAATTAGTTTTGCCTTACTTCTGTTTACTAAAGTTTTCATACTGGAAAACCAACAGTAAAAGGTTCATAGACACTGAACAAATTTAATGTCTCTGGTTACTTTTGTTCTTCTCAGGGATCCAGTACAAAAGCTGTGAGCAGATTTTTTTTTTTTTTTTTTGTAGTACAGATAGTGCTTTGTGCTTGTATATTCCCAAATTTTCTCACTTCCAAAGTCTTAGAAGTAGATGCACAAATGCTCACGTATCAGATATTTGAAATTCAAAACCCACTTTCTAAAATGCTTCTACTGATAAGTTATAATAATTCTGAAGTTGACAGATTTGCCACAGAGAAATGGATTTCTTCAATTATCTAGGCTAGCAAAATAATTCGTACAAACTGTTTATCACATTTTAAACATGCACCCCACTCCCCCAAACCCCAAATGAAATGAAAACAAAAAAACCCCAACCCCTCAACCAACAAAACCCCTCAGCAATCTGAAGAGCTTACCTTAAAATATGCCAGACTTTTAGGTTACAGATATACTCAGACCTCACTGCACAGATTAACTGGAAAAATATTTGTGTCTTTTCATAATTTTGTATCACATCACATTAAAAGTCATCTTTCTGGAAGATTTCTCCCATGGTGACACCTTGTTCATGGGTTTAGAAGTAGTGCTTCCAATTTTATTTATATTAAAAAAAATGTATTAAGTTGGATCTGCAAGTAAGGATTCCAGTTTCATTAATGTTTACTGTTCATTCACAACATAAAGGGCCAATGGTGCGGATAAGAATGGAGATTGTAACCAAGTGAGTGATCTAAGGGACTTCTTTAAGGCATTCTGTCTTTGTAACCAGAGCAGGACAATATTCATTCTGAGAAGATGCACCTGTATAGAGTAGGTCGATTTTCAAATACTTAATAATTATCTTATAATTGGTTTAATTTCATACAATAAGACCCTGTTTATGTATTGCATTCTCAAAAGCTCAAATCTGCATCAGAATCTTGCACTGAAATGCCCCCTTTCTTTGGAACTTGAGAGGTTAATATCAACATCAGGAGCACAACTCTGTTACTTGTCAGGTTATTTCATGCTTGGGCCAGGAAGTCCCAGAAGTACTTGAGGGATTCTGGTTCAATTCCTTTTTGCTCTTGTTCATATTTATCTTCTTCAGTGAGGACAGAGCTTGTATATCCTCATCTGGACTCCCTGGACAATAGCTGGGAGGGCAAAAATCCCTGAAGTGCAGGCACATCAAAAGCAGGACATAGCAGACAGTGTTCCTGCCCTTAGTCTTACATACACCTTTGTGACTGCTGGGCTGGGACTTCCATGTGTTTTCTGTAGAACTACTATTTGCTTAGTGTCTGGAAGTTCCAGGAAACTGGAGACTTGTTTCCAACAAAATAGAACAAAAAAATCCTTCAGGTGAGAAAATGGAGAAACTGAAAACACAGTAGTCTGAGATGAAAAAGTGTAATTCAGACCACTCCTGTTGGACAGGTCTTTTAGGTCTTTTTGAAGAACAAAAAAGGGATTAAAGTATGTTCTTGTATCTTTCTTGGGTGTTAAAGCATAGCATCAAGGAACTCATGAATGGAAATGCTAGAACTGATAATTAGATCACTGCTGGACTTTATAGTTATGGCATACTGAGGAAAATAGTGCAAATTTCCTACTGTCTTGTAGATATGTTCCATTGCCTTACAGAAAAGCCACAATATGAATATTCTTCATGTTGTATTTCAATAAAACCTGTAAAAAGCCTCATCTTGTTTGGCCTATGAAAGCAAAAGAGACCCCATTTCATAAGGCACAACTGTTCAATAAGCTAGTGCTCCTTGAGAACATCTTAAATGGATAGAATTTAAAAGCATGTTAAAGTGGGCCAGGTGGAGTTGGATGACTTGCTTGAGCTGATCTCAAATTATGTTTCTAACTAGTAATATTTTAGTCTACCGTTGTCACTAGTAAAGGGTAAGTAGAGGATGAAATACATTCTGCTCTCGTTCACTAAAAGAAAAGTTTTGCATCCTGTCAGGTTTATTGCTTGTGTTTGTTGTTACACAGTAGTTTGTTTGCTGTTTTTTCTGTAATGGATGTAGCTACTACTTTCCTGGAATGCATGATAGTCCTGGGAAAATAAGGCTTGTCCTGGGCTCGAGACAGCTTCTCTTTGCAGGAGTACCTCTCTGTAAGAGGCAAAAATATAAGAATGCCCAGTGAGTTTCTATCCTGTAGTAACAAATGTGGCATAAATAGATGAGATGGGCCTTGACTGTATCCTTTTTAAGAGGAGGAAATACCAATATACTGGATAAATCAGAGCCACAATTTACACCACCTATTTCTGTGCATGTTAACTGTATTTTGCAGAAGAATTATTTGTGAAGTAAACAACAGTGGGGAAGAATTGTACCATAGTTCTAGAATTCCGAGTGGAAGATTTTGCTTGGGTGGTGTTTTTTTTCAGTTTTGTTTTGTGCTTATTTATTTATGTTTCTAAAAATAACCTGTATTAAAAAGTATGTAAAATAACTTATCAAGGATAGAGAGGAACTCAAAATTAACATCTGACCTAACTGCACAATTGTCTCATTGATCATAAAATATGGAAAACCCACATAGTTGTGCTTTTATGCAACTTTTTTTAAGTTTTGCCTTATGGCACCTGCTTGCTCTGACCTTCTGTCCCACTGATCTGAGAACTTCTCCTGACTAATGCATCAGTTTCTAGAACACTCTTACTTTTAGAACTACATCCTGTAATGCTGTGATACTATTTTGCTGCAGAAACTTGCCAACAGAATTACAATCAGAAGAGATATGTGGTATAATTATTATGGATAGAGACTGTTTGTCTTGTCCTGACACAGGGTCAGATGGAGCAACCTGGCACTGGGTTGCTCCTTCTCATGGATGTATTCAAGGAGAAATAAACTCCTGTTGTGCAATCTGAGGCAAGAATAAGACAGAAGTGATCATGCAGGAAACCTACAGTGCAACCAGGGGCTGAGGCTGCTGAGGAAGCACATGGAATGTGCTTAGAATGTGCTTTTACCTAGAGATATACCAGAGTGTGTGTTCTGCAGCCTTGGAAGCCCTCAAGAATAGCTTGATACAGAGCAAGCCTTGGGAGCAAGGGAAAACCCTGCAAGGATGCAATAGGAAGACAGTAGTTTACAAATCTCATTTACTTCTGATCTCAGTAATTTTTAATTCTCCCTATACCAAAAATTATTTGTTCTGTTCGTGTTTTCAAAAAACCTGGCATTTGAGCTTAAAAGCTGTTCTGATCTTTTTGATGTGCTTGCTTTTAAGGAAAGGTCTAGATGGATTTTTGTCAAAACTCCAACCAATTTAAGCTCCTGTCATTCTAATAGGTGCTGACTTGTTTGTCTATACTCTCAGTGAGTATTGCTATTTTAAATGCTGTTTGTGCTTGCTGGTATTTTTATGGAATAATGGGAGTATAGAAATTAGACTTGTAAAAATTGTGGGTTTGTATGTGCATTTGTATTTTCAAATGCATAAAGCATAAAGAAAAAAATAGATATTATGTACATATGGCTATTTTCTCGTTACTTGAACTGACTGCACTTAAAATTTTGACCATTTTTCATGGTGTGAGCTTATGTTCAAGAGGAAATTTGTATATTGAATGCTTGGGAATGCACCTGAGTATTTTGAACTTCTGTGAGTTTTTATGTGAAGTGGGGAAGGCAAGGTGTTTGTAAACACCTCTTTGGCTAGTAGAACTCATTACACAATTTCTATTTATTTTATTTTTTTTTTGGTTAATACAGAAGGGGCTCTGTATGAAGTTTTATTCCTCCCCCCAAACTTATTGCTTGCACTACAGGAAGACTTTTTCATAGAGAAATACTTGTCTCATTGGCAGAAAAAGTAAGTTAGTAAAGCATACTTCTCTCTTGTTCCCTTTTGGTCTATAATGTAATAGTCTAGAATTTAAATTTTCCTGTTTCTCAGTGTTAAGTCAGTGATGGGCAGATATTGGACACTCTTGTGTTTGGCTCTATTTTTTCTTTTTACTCCAAAGAGTTTTTGTTGCAGTATTGTGAATGTCTTTCTCATTTGTTCTGTGCCAAGTGGCCTTGAAGTCTGTAGGTCTCCCTTACTCAAATGCTAATACTGCCCTGAAAGCTCATGACAGCACAAACCTTTGATATCAGTTTTCATCTTATCCCTAAGCAGTAAACTCTGAGTTGTATTGGATAACTTTTTTCTCAAAGAGGGGTCAACTGCTGAGCAAACAACTGATTCAAAGCTCTGAAGAACTACAGGCATTGTGTGATTTGCCTGTCCTGTGGTTCAAAGGAACCAAACAACCAAGTAATATATTGTTGATTTTACATTTTTGGTTGCATTTATTGCTGATACCATTTACATTGTCAGGTATCTTCTAGTCTTGTAGTCAGTATCTAGTTGGTTCCATCCAGTCAGTAGTTAGTCTGTTTTGAGAACATGAGGATTAAGAAATGTCTTTTTTACCCTTTCAAACATAGGAATGTTCTGCAACTTCTGGCCTCTGTGGTGTGCCTTTTTATTTCCCATCTGTGGGGACAGTATGTGGTTCCTAATAGAGGTGGACTTTAAAGGTGGAATTTCCTTCAAGATGAGGACAAGGTCATTACTCTGTCCCAGCAACTTGATGTGAATTGTTCAGTAAAATATATTTTTTCTGTTGGAAAAATTACAGTTATTAAGTTCTTCCAGATCCTTGAGTGCTTTTGTCAGTGGACCAAAACTAGTCTCTCATGCTGGGCCTTAGGGCAAGTGTTTGTAATTACACTAAGTAGAATGCTTCCTGAAGAGAATGAGAGCTCTTAGCTTGGGTCTTCAGGCACACTCATGATAGCTCAAATAGTCAGTTTGAGGAGATATTTAGCCCTACATGGGAAATAATGAGCTGGAGAGTGGCCCTTACTTGGGTGGTTTTTTTTAGTAAAAGCTTTGGGACCCCCTTGCCACAGGATACTCTAGATGTGAAGAGTTTGCACAGGTTCAGAGAGAACTGGACTAATTCTTAGAGGAAAAATAAATCATTGCAGTCTGCTAAATACAGAAATATTTAAGAAGCTCCTGAGCTGCAGCTTGTTGTATTATGGGTGAAAACATGTAACATATAACTTTGTCAGTGAGGTGAGAGTGAGCTAGATAGGTCAGTATGGTTGTTCTTACATTCTTTGTGTGTTTATTGGGAAGAACAGTGATATCAACATGAGTCTGCCATATCACAGGTGAGAGCTTTATCTGCAAGATTTACTGTCTGCATGTGTGGGATGTAAGAGTGGTGCCTGTTTTGCAAAACATTTCTAAGCTGTCCAGCTCTTTGTTTCCCACTAAATTGAATTCCTGTTTTCTAGTCAACCTTTCCCTTAAGCAAAAAAAAAGTAGGGAAGGAAAGTCATGGATGATAAATAATGGTTTGATGGTGAGGCTCAGTGAAAGTGCAGTAGAGCAACTTTGTAAATTGGGAAATAAATGCAATTTTGTTATATTTTTTCATGTAAGAGGGGCAAGGAAAACGTGTGAGAACAAAGAAGCAGACAATTGCAGGCAATTATTTCTTAGCAAGAGGCATAATCCTAAAATAGGAAATACTTTAATAGGTGCTGAGGGTTTCTTTCCCTGCTGAAGTGTCTTACTCACCTGGTGTAGTTTTTCTTGTGCCTCCACATCTGAGAAGTCCTCAATATGCTTTTATTTGAGCAGCACTTTGGTTTGTGGAGGCCAAGCAATTACAGTTCTAGCACAATTACAATTCTAGCTGGAGTCAGTGCTCCCATTAACAGTAATGGAGGTTGGGTCTCTGCTCCTGAACACGGCACTCAACATTCACCCATAATTGTCTATAAAATCAAATCATATCCACTTTATTATTTGACATTGCTCCCTTTGACAGTCTTGTAAACACATCAAAATTCCTTTCTCGGATGTGTAGAATATACCCCTTTGTATCCTTTTGAGCCATTTCTGCTAATTTAAGATGTTCTAGTGTGTTGCAGTGGGAAATAACTGCTGAAGATGGTTAACCTATTGATCTGTTACCACTTCCCCTACATTGCTTTTCTCCTCCCATTCCTCTTCTTTGCTTTCTCATTATCCATAGCTGTCATGTTAATGTTAGTCTTAGAGATTAAAATATGCATATATTCCAAAAGAGAGTTTTTTGTGGGGGATATAGTAGTGTTTTGTAGTAGTAACATCATCATTTGTTTTTAAGGAATGGGATGTTTAATTGTATTGCTTCTGTTGGTTTAACAGATATGTTTATGAATGTTAATGATGAATACAGACCAATTTATCTTATGAAGAAAAGGAAATAAAATCTTGATAAAACCTTTCAACTTTCAAAGCTCCTTCTGTTCATTGTTTATGTATGTTTCTGCAGCCTGCATACTTTTGGACTGGTACTCCCATTAAAACAGCAAGTGTTGAAAGTTTAAAGAATGCATTGATACATATTTAGTGGGATCATCTTTACTTCTATATTGTTCCAGTTTCTTTGCATCTACCCATTTGGCAAACTTGAAATTTTTTTTCTCTTTTATGAAATTTAGCATATTTATTTTTCTGTCTTCAGAGATAGAAAAGCTATAATAGCAATTACAATTAATGTTGTGATTTTTAAAGGGGAAAAAAAGAATCATTTATTGACTTGGAATATGTGCCTTGTTGTTTGCTTTGCTAAACTATGTCTCATCACAAGAAAGTATTTTTATTTATTTATAATGACCATTTCAATGTGCTATTTGTTCAGAATGCTTTTCTTAAGCTCGAACAGTAGTTTCTTATTTTTATCACCTTATCTTTGTTTTCCCTGGGAGCATTGCTAGCCTACCAAGCCATGATAATTTCCATGAAATGCCATGATCAGTGAAAAATGACACTGTCCGAGTCTCAAGGTGATATCAGAAACATTGTGTGCATTTCCTAGCTGAGATCTGTTAAAAGAAGTGCCAGGTATATGTGACAAACACATAGGTGGGTGTTTATTTGATTATCCTGGCCACTGAGGAATAGGGATAGTCCAATTTAGTAATGTAATGAGACTCTATCAAAATACGTGTGTTAAAGCTTTTTCATCTGTGCTGAAGTCTTTGCAATGTTTGTAAGTGTTTGCGATGTAAACGCTACGGGCTTTTCTAGGTCATTTAGCATTATATGAGAAATCACTGCTCTGACCCCATATGGTGAAGCGTCAGAAGCTAAACAGATTGGCAGGGCAGGGTCATAATGCACTATAATCCTTGAGGACATCAGATGCTGTTTAGCCAATTCAAAGCAGCTTGACATTCCTTTCACCAGTGGCACGTTTTTTCTCTGTAATAGTTCTGTCACAAAAACTAACTGCAGCAGACAGATTTGATATGAATTTCCTGAAGTAGTTTCTGAAGAGGTGGACAGGGTTTAATTCTAATATATATTGTGCTTTAGTTGGTTCATACAACAAACTACACGCCTTGGAAGAGGAATAAATCTCTGACTCTTGCAGTTTTTCCTGAATGCATTACTAGGTCATGAGGGAAGAGATTACGTACTTTGAAGTATTGTGGTTTAGTAGTCAAATCACAGAAGTGATAGATAGGCCTCCTAAATTCTATTTTCATAAGTATTATTTACTATGAATAAAAATCCCATTGCACTTCCTCTGATTTCTCTTATGCATTCCATAGTATGAAGAGGAAAAGTGGATCTGCAAAAAAGGAGGGACCTCAGGAGACTGTCTGGTCTGTCTCCTGATGCACGATGAAATCAAAGCACAAATAGATGCTGGCAGAACTTATACTAAAAGATCTCTAATGATAGTAACTTCACACCTTCTGTAAGCAATCTGTTCCAGGGCTGCAATAAAGTAATTTTTTTAGGCTGGCTTTTTAGCTCTTCTACTCATAAAAACAATGTGATATATTGCAGGAAGAAAGATGATGGATTTTGCATAAGAATCATTGAAGTTATTTTTTCCTGGAGAGCACAAATGCTGCTTCTCTTTCCAGTTACTGTTATGGTAAAACATCCAGCCAGGACTTACCAGTACTTTAGTACTGGTGTGCATTGCATGTGTGAAATGCACACACATATGTATATATATATATGTGTAATAAACATGAAAACTGTAATATCATCAATGTTGTTTAGAAAAAAACTGCTAAAAGTTGTTAGAGATTTATATCCCTGAAGCTGAAGGATCAAGGATATGGAGATTCTATTCATAGCAGTCCTCTTTGCCAAAATTTGAACTTGCTAGTTTTTGCATCTCTTCTTTTTTTTCCTTTAGAGATATAACACTTAGTGGTGGTGTAGAGGATTAAAAATCTGACATTTATGACATGTTTTTCTTCTGCCTCTCCCTTAATCTCAGCTCCTCAATGAGTTTGCTTTAATTTTATCAAATTGGTTTTATCAGACCCAAGTTATATTCTGTGAATAGAAGAGATTTGTATCTAATCCTGAATATATGAGCTAAACTGTATCTAAAGTTATTTCATACAGAATATACATGTTTGAAGGTGTGTGCTAATGGTATTTTTTTTCTATGTGCCAACTGTATTTGGTGGCTGCTTTATGATATTCATCAAGGTCAATTTTGTGTCAATTTCTACTCCTAAGTAGAAGTTTATTTAGAAATTATCATGTTGGAATTGCAGCTTGAGGTGTATTTGCTATGAAACACAGTGAAGGAATCTGTGCACAACGTATATGAACTCACAACACAATTATTTATAGTCTATATTTGCAAATTGACCTGTGAAAAATATTGGGGGTTTTTTGGATGGTAGTTGCAGTTGGAGAAGAATGTCAACTTTTCTTCTGTTACACAGGATGTTATTCATCATGTAATACAGGGTTATTTAACTTGGGCACTTCAAAATTTCTTTTAATCTCCACAAACTACTGTATTCCCAAAAGCATCATTGATCATTCATCTCTGAAATTCTCATGGCGTTGTTCCTCTTGCTAATGTTTGTTACTCTTTTCCCTCTCCCACATTTTCTTTTTTGTAGATTCACTTACATGTATTATTCTTTTATTACTTTGTCTCACCTCTCTTCAGAAATAAGATTTCAGCTTTGTCTTTTTTTGACTTTCAGTTTTGACATAAATTTTGAGTTCAACCATAAATCCTGGGGTTTCAGATATCTTAGGTGCTTTGGGTTTTGGTTTTTTTGGATTTTGTTTACTTATCTGCCAGAGAAACATTAAAAAAATTGCAGCAATTTTGGCTAACACTCAGCTATCAAACTCTATACTCCTATATTTTGGGCTTTTTTTAATACATAAACAAACTTGTTCAATAGCATCATTCTGAAAAAATCTGACATGGCACAATATTTGATCTTTTCGTGTCTGCTTTGACTACTCATTTCACCAAGTAATATGTGTCGTGCTGTTACATGTGACTCCCCAGACTGTTTTAAGAGCAATGCTCCTATGAAAGCCTTTCAAATTTGTGTAGAGCAGAAGAATGTATAACAACCTTGTAGTGTTCCTGGATTCATTATGAAAAATAGGGATTTTTTTTTTCCTGAAGTCATTAATAGACCTGTATTCTCAAACAGCTATTTCCTCTTGCAGGTTATTGTATTTTATAATTCTGTGCTAAGAAACTATGTTCAAATGCTTGACTTACTCAGACAATGTTTAAATTTTAATCTGCAGTGAATAACAACTGTGGAATTCTTTTGTTATCTGTCAGCATTTTATATTATCCAGTGGGAATCTTGTGCATCTTCACAGGAAAACCATCTGTTTTACTGTTTTTCTCATTATGCCAATCAAAAAGTCACTTCTAATAGTATGAACAGCCACACATTTTTGGTTGTCACGGAAGAAAATGAGCCTCCCCTCCTTCCCTCCTATAACAAGATGTTTTAGGTCTAAGAACTTCAGATTTCTGAATAGAACACTCAGTGAGTTACCTTTTAACTCAGATTTTAATGCGTTGATGTAATAACTATTGACTTTTCTTTAGGGATATGCCAGTATTATTGATATGACAATTAAAAGCAAAAGGATTAGTCTATTAAAGAAGTACTAATTGACTTTTGTCTTACTAAGCTAAACAATTAAGAACTGATTGGTCAAAATAAAGTGAGCTGTATCTGTAATTATTGAACTCTGGATTTCACTTCTTATCCTATTCATATTTTTTTTTAATGTTTTCACTTGAATAATCTGCTGAATTGATAGATGTTTTCAGATGAATTTTAATTTATCGTGAATAGAAATTGCAAAAGTAGTTTGTGTTTATTGTTGATGCAGTAGTGAAATGGTTTTGTAGACAAAGGAGAAAGCTTTCTAGAGATCTGTAAATTGTTATATTTTGAGGTGCTGATAGAGCTAATCATGTTTACTGATAAGTATTCATTGTGCTTAATATTGTATTGTATTACATTAACTTACTTCCTGTAATGTGGTTTCTTTAGTTTGCAGAGTGGATGTAAGTTGTACCTAATGGTATTTGTTGAAGGTTGATTCCTCTTGTCATGACAGGAACATTGGTTCATGTTGCATGGACAAAAATGCTAAAGATATGAAGGACTATGTTGAGTTTTTTGTCTTGACCTTTTCTGCATTGTCTTTATTTGAAGGACGTTGTCTTATTTGAAGTAAAACCTTGGCTACTTTGTTGCCAATAGGCACAAGTGTTATCCTTTTCTCTTTGGGAAAAGTAAACTTTGAAATTTTGAAAATATGTGAAATGCAACATGGTTATAACAACAGAAGTTTTAAGACACCAGAATGAGTTTAACACCTTTTTCTCCTATACTATATAGATAAAAAAAATAATTTTCCTCTTCAAGATAATTTTTAGTTGTGTTGCTGATAGAGAATTGAAATGTTTAACTGCTAAATTGAAATTAAACTCTTGCTGACAGCTCTTATTTATCAATTGAAATAGTTTTTGTGTGCTAAACGTTGCTCTCCCTTCTCTTCCAATCCAGGGAACTGATGTAGCTTCAGAATCAAGATCTGGGAAGACAAGGTAAGACTTGAAGGATATAAATTGATGTTTATGGTCTTATTTTGCTGTTTTGGATTCAACCTTTGCGTAATATTCAAATGCTTGGAAGGCTTGGTACTCTTCTTGTGTCACTCTTTTCTTGTCATTTTATTTTCATGAGAAAAGAAGGTTTTGAATTCCCTGGAAAATTTTTCTCTTTGTGATAGTGTGGTACTTCCTGTTTTCACAATTTGTCTGTTTGTCCCTTGTGGTGTAGGTCAGTGAATGACTCTGGGTTGCTCATAAACACTAGTCTTAGAGTTTAGGCAGAAATTTATGAAAAAAAACATTCTTGGCATTTTTCAAAAGTTTACTTTTAGGTAATTTGTGATGTTCACGTGTTTCATTATTGTCTAATTTTTCTGTCCAAATATCATGGCTTAAAATACTTACAACAGTCACTGAAAGGAAATTTGGTGACATATAAAGTGTGTGTATGAGTGTTACACAGACTGTCATCTATTTTGCTTAGTTGTGTTGCTGGTGGGTGCTTAGAATTATAGGCTTCATTTTCTTTGGGGCTTGGTTGGTTTTTAGATTCTGCAGTGGTTCTTTGTGTTGTTGGTGTTTGTTTTGATTTTTAATGCACATGTTGTATCATTTCAGGAATATCTGAGGTGCTTCAGGGTTAGCTAGCAATAAACACAGGGGTGAGAGATGATGAATGCTGCTGCTGAGGTGAATCATGTGGAGATGGGCAGAAGGAAATGGCATACAGGGAGCCATAAAACTGCCTCCAGTTTTCTCTCTAGTAGCACTCTGTGTCTTGGCTGATAACATATCAAAGGAACAACGAGGACAGCTGTCTGCTTTGTTACAAAACTGCCTATACATGCTGCTCCCCAGGCAGCCCAGCCCCTCGTCCAGGGGATCGCAGGGCTAACAGCACAAATCAGACATCTGCCTGCTGCCTTAATCTGCTGTTCCCCTCCTCCCAGGCCAACCTCAGCGTACTCATGTGATTGCAGTCTTAGTATGTCAACAGACAGGACTTCTGGAAGCTACGCAGCTCAGAACTGCTTTTGTTGTTCCTGTGGAAAGGACAGAAAAATGTGTAGAAGAGATAGTGAGGTGGCTTAAACTGAACTGAAGGAACTCACGTTAAAGGCCTGGAACTAAAAGTACACTTTATGAAGGGGGTTTAGGAGAAAGAACAGCTTTGTTAGGGGAGTTCAGGAAGAATTTTGAACGTGTTGGCACAGCAGAATATATTTATATCTGAGCAGAAATTGAGGTAGAGACAAAAAACTGCATAATCCTGTAGTTCAGACCCAAATTTTATCCAGAAAGTATCATTGTCGAACATTTAGAAAAGAACATGGCATGAAAAGTAGATGTGAAGAGTTACAAGTTCTTAATGAACTTGAATGAAAATTTATATCAAAGGGTATGTGGCATTTTCAAGAACTGAGGCATCTGAGAAGTGAATGGATGTTTTACTCAGTTTTAAAAGTTGTTGAATTCTTTGTCTGTAACACACTGTTAGGTGGAGTTTGGGTTCTTGCATGTTGTGGAGTGGGGAATGGTAGTTTGCAAGGAGAAGAAAATTATAAGGTCAAAGCCTGGGATGCTAATGCTGATGGTCATACAGTTAAGTAACATTACAGGAGGTTCTTGAAGCAGTATTATCTCAACAGTAAGAAGAATAATACTGCCATGTTTTTTCAGTCACCGATAAAGAAATCACTAGTTTCCAACCATGAGAGTAGTAATTTTTTTAAAAAATGGAACTAACACATTAGGTCTTCTATCATCTGTTTAGCTGAGCATTTTGTTTTGCTGCAAGCAAAATCACCTGAAAAATTATCTGCTGAAATAGAATTTTTTTTCGTTACGTACACACATGAGAGACTAGTTTAAAACACACTTGATCTAAAAAAAAAAATAAAAAAATCAAATAATTATCGCAAATGCTATGTTCCTTTGATTATACACTCCACTTTATATTTTTGAATGCAGACCAATGTTCTCCAACTAACCATTTCGAAAATCTTTAAAACCGTTAAAAAAAAAACCAAACAAATAAAACCTCCAAAAGAACTCCGAGAATCTTTTCAAAATTCATTTAAGTAGCTTTCTAATTATGTATTTCAGCTGAAGTAGCTTCTTTTTTTCCCTTCATTACAGTCACAGTGAGAAACAACATGTTTCATTTAAATAAAGATCTAAATGCAGTAAATTGGACTTTATACAGGACTTTCAGAGAAATCTAGGCATTGACTATTTAAACTGTAGGTCAATTATGTATCTTAAAGCTGAATACATTGGATAAATAGTGATTTAAATAGACAATACCAATACATCTCTGAAAGAAGGAAGAATAACTTGGTACAAGGGAGAAAAATTATCTACAAATAAGAATCAAGAATGGCACCTAGAAAAGATCAACATATACTATAGGTCGAACTACAAAAACTGGTTTTGAAAACTTGGAATGGTTTTAATTTAGATTTTGAGACAGTTGGTCAACTATGAGATGTTGTATGATCCCATGTTCATTTATGTGAGTGAAAACAATTAAGAAAACTAATATGAGGAGAACTCTTGAAGTGTAAAATTTCTACAGTTATCTTAAGTTACAGTTCTATCTTTTAGTCTTTCCTAATAGCAGTAGAAAGTCAGGTGATAATACTAGATCTGTATGGCATTTTAATTTAACATGCCATTATCTTGAATGTTTGTTTGTGTCATTCTAGTAGGTATTGAACATAGAACTTCTTTGATAAAGTTGTTGAAAGTTTTTGGGTTTGGGAGGTTTGTGTGATTTGAGAAGACTGCCATGGAATTTTGATGGAGAAAAAAAAATGAGAAGAAAAAATGTGAGCTGCTGACCAGCATCCTGTGGTGAAAGCGAGGTCAGTGATTCACTAATTTAAGTTTTCATATGGGTGACTTCATATCTCAGACCTTGTCTTCAGATGTGCAGAACAGCTGAAAATTTGAAAAAATCAGTACATTTGTGGTCATGACCAGTTTTGAAATGAAGTATTTATTGCTTGTTATTTGATACCATTTGATATTCAGTGGTAAAGATCAAAACCTGGAGCTGTTTTGTTTTTTTTTTACCAAAGTAATATTTTTCCAAAAAAAGACTTAACTATGAAGTATCACTACAGAATCACAGAATATTCTGAAGTGGCAGGGACCCCCAAGGATCACCAAATCCAACTCTTAAGTGAATGGCCCATACCCAAGACCTTGGTGTTATTAGCACCATGCTCTAACTAACTGAGCTAATTAATATTATGAACTATTAGATTGTGTCTCTTTGGAATTTTTCAAAGTTGTATAACTGTGAATGTCTTTGAAACAGCAGAGAATGTTGTAAGAGGAATGTGTGTTCTGTCACAGATATGCATGTCCTGTGCTTCCCAATCTTGCTTGGAAAAGAAATGTGAAACTTTATTTCTGTGAAACAGAAGTGCAAATGGCCACCACACTTCTCATCCTTGGCAGGGCTAATCTGAATCTTTGCTGCTGTGATAGAACATAAGACAGAAGGAAAAGAATTAAAAAGAAACATGAAGTATATTCATTAAGTTTACTGCTGCCTTGAGGAAGATCTTTCCCTTACATCTCTGATCTGAGAGGCCAAGCATACTGCTGCCTCCTACTCAGGATTTCTTTATTTTTCTTTTTTTCCCCTTCTTTTCTCATTTTAAAGGGTTTTTTGTATGTCTTTTCAACACAAAGTGGGTCATCTTCAACTGCAAGCTGTTAAGCTTTTGCAATCCAATTTTCAAGAAAATTAACCAGCTCTTTCTTACCCAGATCATATGGGAGCCCATGTAGCCTGAGGATTTCATCTTGGATCTAGTTCTCAAATATTTCTACATTGGTCTGTAAGATTTTATCTCCTTTCATTAGACTTGTCTATTCAGGCTTTTCCTCAGCTTTCAAAAAGTCCCCTTTTTTTTTTCTTTCCATCTTATATTCTTCTTATTTGACACTTCTCAGGCTCTTGAGAAGCTCAAGCTCTCTGTGACACCATTGTTTTCCTTAAAATCTACAGGCAAAAATTTTTTTTTTTTAGAAACACTTCTAATCATTCTCCTTGTTACTAATTAGGTTGTTCTTAGGAGATGATTATTGTCTCTTCCAGTATTTTGATACTATAAAGCCTCAAAATGTATATCTGTGTAATATTAATGTTTTAATATTTAGCTATATTTACTTTGTGATGTATTTTGACAGATTTCTGTAAATTTCATTACTATGCAAGAGGAAAAGGCAAGTTAATAAATGTAGCAGACTCTGACCTGATTTCAGAAACCTTTCAGTTTTTGCAGATAAATGTCTTTAAAATTACCTACTCTATGAAAAAGGAAAAAAAAGGAAGTTGCTGAAGTAGTGAGGCAAACTGCAGATGATGCTGTTGAAAAAGTGCTGGTGTTCACCTATAGAGGATGAGGATGTCAGTAAGTGGAAAAAGTGAAGCCAAGTTCTAGCTGTGTTAATGTTAAGAGTGTTCCAGTACAAATTTGGTTATTCCAAGGCAATATTACTCACTGTGGTCACAAGGCACCTATGTGGCAGTAGAATGCTCTCAAAACAGCCCAGAGGCATCATAAGAACACTTGGTTTATATCTAGTCAGCAAAAGTGTTGTCTTGCATACATTGTAATAAATGAATACTGAACTTTTAAAATACTCATTCTTCTCTGCAGGGATTGGGATGGCTTGTGGTTTCAGAGATGTAACAGTAACATTGCTAATCACTAGCTGGGCATTGCACCAGCCTTCCTTGTCTCACTCCTGCAGCATGATTTTCACTCAAAATCTTAATTGTGTCCTTCAGGAATTAATTACATTTTCATTGGAAAGGAGAGAAATTATAAGATCCAAAGAACATTTGACAAACACATGAAATGTTGAAGAACTATGGAAAAAAAAGTACAAAAAAGGGGAAATAACCTTCATTTTGAAAAGTTTCACACAGACTGAAAGTATATGGAAACAGTCATCAGTACTTTCAATTGGTCTTAAAAGGCTACTTTAACATAGGACATTGCTAATTTTGTCTAAAGAAGGAAGGTATTACATTTACTCTTGGTGAAGGGAAGTATATCAAGTTGAAATAAGACTCTTTTGCACAACTTTTATTGTTTATTTTCTTTTCTCCTGAATTAATTTGTGTATTAAGTATGCCTTTTAACATTGTTTTAAAATGTTTTTATTGATTTAATGTGATAGATCCATTCAGATTCATTATCCAGACAATTTCTAAGCATTTCACCACAACATTTAAACACTGGCCACTGTTGGACCTGTACTAGGGAGTTTTACTGCTTATTAGTTCTAGTTAGTTTAACTTTTTCTTTGGCAGCCTGCTGTTTCAGAAGGTGATCAATAGTAAAACTACTCAAAAACTACTGTCTGGTGAAATAAAAGTGTCTAAAATGAGAATCAATGAACTTCAAACAGAAATAAATTTCTACAAAGTCATCTTTAGTTACTGCTGCTCTATGAAATTGCAAAATTTTAACAAATATATAGTTATTGCATCAAGATCTCAGGTATTTTTATACTTAATATCCTTAGGTACCTGGATATTTGTGGAAAAAGATTTGAAAAGCTGAATTGAGGGTGAGATTAAATGTTATTGTGGCAGTACTCTTGTAGATTTATCTATTTTGGTTTATTTATGGGTTGTATATACTGAAAAGGTGCTACAAGTCCCCCTCTTTTTGTTTGGTATAAAATTGTCGTGAATAGCTGAGAGGTCAGTACAGAAGTGAAGCACTTCAAGGACAAGTTTAAGGCACATCTTGATTTGTGTGGTGTCAGCTTCACAATGTGGAAGGCTACAGCTGGGGGCTGTCTGCTCTGCAGAGAAAATGTACTCACACTGTCAAAGCCTATGAACAAAACAGGAATGACACTGGGCAGCACAGAAGGTGCCAGACAAAAGAAAATCCAGTGAGCTCAGGAAATTGCACAGGTGGTAGCTCTTTGTACTGCTATAATGTGAAAATCTGATTAATTTCACAGCAGATAAGATGAAAAAGTTGATTCTTCATACAGGGAGTCAATAGAAAAGTTTTATCGTCTGTCCTTGCTTGGCCTCTTCCACTGTCATGTAGTTTTGTGTTCTCTGGGTATTCATCGTCAAGCTTTTGGTCTTGGACTTTCCAGCACAGCTGTTTTTCAAAATAAAACAAACCCAAATCCTGCCATTCCTCAGACATATCTTTAAAAATTCATTTACATTGGGTACAGAAGTTCTTGTGTCCCTACAGCTGAAGTGTATCGCAGGAGTGTTCTGTTTTAGAGCAACCCAGAGTATGTAGAACGATATTTAAATGGAATTTGTCTTTAACAAAGTTAACATATTGCTAGTATGTTAGGGTTGTTGATGAAAATGAATCATAAACAGGATTTAGTGGGAAAAATAATCAAATGACTGGCTGGTAGCTTTTATATAATCTGTGTTATGATTGTTCAAAAGCAGCAACCATTTGCTGGCTAGAGAGATGGTATCAAAAGCACCCAGGGATTTTCCTTACCTCACCAAAGACTTGAATGGGCACGTTTCATGATAAAAACCAGCAACAGAGACCTCTAAAATCTGGAGCTGTAGCATAATCATTGTTCTAAGATAACTCGTTTTGTGTGTGTTGGGAACTAAAATATCAGTTGGAAATATCACCATTGGTATTGTGTTTCCATCAACTCACAGCATAATAATTCCTTTGTTTGTGATGGTGTTCCTGGGATGTACATCCTATAACAATTGCAGCCCTTTTATTTCCCTCCACCTGACTCCAGTATATGCAATTGTTAATAGAGTTGCCTGGCAGTGCTTTTTCACCTCCTCAGCAATATCATCTTCATCTCTGTCTCTATGTGTGGTTCTTTCTCTGGTGCAACACATTATAAAGATCCTGCTGTGATAGGAGCTGCTGGGAATCCAAGTTTACAGTCAGGTTTTGGAGTGATTTTGCATGTCTGTGGAGAGTGACATTGGTAAAACAGTTCAAAGGCACACAGGAGTCCTGAGAGGAGACAACAGATTGACTTAAATTATGCAGCACACACTTCTAGACTAGATATAAAGAAAAATGGGTAAAATGAAGACAAAGTACAACTTTAGAGCCCTTAATGCTTAAGCTATTGGAATTAATGAAAATGTGAAGAGGAAAAAACACCTGTCTTTGCCTAGAATAAATGCAGGACCATATGCAGTGCAGTATCCTAAACAGAAATCAGAGCTTCTCCATGAAGAAAAATCACTGACAATTTAACATTGAAAACTATAAAATTTATTGGGGGAGGAACAAGAAAAAGCAAAGCAATGTTTTTGATTCTATTGTGAGATGGTGTTGGGCAGTTACAGTGAAATAAATGTGTTTTGCCTGATACATCAGAAAGCTTTAATAGATAAGAATAATAAAGCAATCCAGTTATTATAACCCTTGAGGGCAGTTAAGAAAAGCAGATAACAAAATGTATTACTGATTTAGAAGAAAAAAGTCTGCAGGAGAGCCAGAACTTTGATCATGAAGGAATTTTATTCCTGAGATTTCGATCGTGATAACTATATTATTCAAAATACATTTTTTGATGATAATACTGCATTGCTTAGTGAGAGAATTTGAGGAAAAATCTGCATACTTAAAGGCTATTTGGGAGCTAATCCTGTGAGGAAGACAAGTCTAATAAAAAAAAAGGAGCATGGAGGAACTAATGATAACACTATTATCTGAATGCACACTTTAAGAATAAATAAAGAAACAAAAGTTTGATTGTGAAGCAGCTGATGTTGAGGGACTATTAAAATGCCCAAAGGAATTTAAGTATCTGTGAAACATATAGTGAATCATTTAATAGAGAAATTTGAAATGTTTAAGAAATTGTTAGCAGCAATGATATTGTAACTTAGTTTAATTAAATTGAATTAATAAAGCAAATGAAAATGATTAACTGGTGAGCATAAAGAATAGTGCAAACAATAGTAAGATTATTTCTTCAAAATATCTGCAAGAATAAGCATGGTGAAATGTTTAATTATAAAGAAAATTATATGAAAAAATGAGAAAAGTGCAAAACTCTGAAGAGTCTTGAAACAAAAAAAAAGTATTCAACTTTTACTCAATATTTTGCTAGATTACATTTAATGGGAAATAGTAAAAATAAGTGATCCAGTGGAGAAAAATCTGCTGCAGTGTTGAAAACTGTTGGCTGAGTTAAATAGTGTTGTGATGGTCTTGTGTCTGCTTTCTCTTGATCTAAAATAATGAAGTGAAAAAAATGGATAGCAGGAGAATGAATTGTTGGGTAAGAGGGAGAGATTTGAGCTGCACCATAACAAGATAATCTTCAAACCAAAGTTCTGTCGTTAGGGAGCCTGGCACATTTTCTTGGGGGGGAAAGTGCAGTTTTCAATCGAGGCTTACTCTGAAGCTGCTTTATGAATGGAGACATTTAATATATGGTATGAAAAGATTTCCAAGTAGCATTCACAGTGTTCTCAATTTAATACCCATCCCGCTATTTTATTAAAGTTACAGGCATTCCACTACTGCATACCTACTCAAATGTATAATTTAAAATTTCATCAATTTTGTCCCATCTTCACCACAGCAGTCTCCTCTCCCCGGGGCTTGGGTAGATCATTCATCCAAATGCTTGGTTCAGGTGATTGCATTTCCTCACCCATGTGCTCTCTAATGACAAAAATAAATTTTATAAGAAGATAAACATCATTTGGACTTCCTACTGTGAGGATAAATATTAATTTCCTCAAAACTAATCCAATTTCTTAATTGTTGTGGCTACAGAATCCTGCCTTTCTGCAGTTGCTAACAGAAAGGTGTGCCTTCATCTTTTGCTGCTGATTGACAAGATGAACCATCACCATAGCAACAGAATAAATTAATTGAAAAAAAAACCTGTCAGGTTGCCAGACTTTAAAACAGGAGATAGGAAACTAACAGCTAATCTGTGATAAAATTCAACTTTCTGTCTCCTGAAATCTAGAAGTTTGTAACACCCCTTATAAGATGGATCTGCATTTGAAGATGTAGAGGTACATGTACTGTATCTGAACATCAAATTTAGATTCTAAGGTGTAAATTAAGGGAGAGACTGTGTTTTCTTGTGAAATCATGGCCATGCAAGTGTCTTTTCACAACTATTTTTCCACCTGTCAAAAGGGGAAAAGTATCAGTGTTGTAATGGCAAGAGCAAGACTCAAAATAGCTCAGCATACTGACCTAGGGAACTGGGATGCTCTCATCATGTCCTGGATCTGCTCTTTTCCATATCCCATAACAAGCGCTAGACACATGGTTTGTACCTTTGGCACAGGTGTGTCTCATTCTACCCTGTGGTTTTCTTGTGGGAAATCATCAAGCTCCAGCAGGAAAAGTTGAGAGACCTCCTTGGAAACAGCTAGTAGCCTTATGATACTAAAGGGAGACATGGAAAATTGAGAAATACAGTGTTGGCCTGAAGCAAAGGGAGATAAAATCTGAAATTCATTTATTTTAGACTCATCTGTAGTAAATACAAACATGTGTGCATCTTTTTGTCCCCAACTAGAAATTTTATTCTGAAGCTCATAAAAACCATTTTCATATTGGCTTCATCAAATTGACACTTACAGGTAAAACCTCACTACATCTCAAAAAAAGTCTGTTTACCGACAAGAAAGTTGGCTGAGTTTTACTTGGTGAAGGCTGTGTAAAGCTTGTTCATACACCACAGTTGTTACCATTCCTGTTCATCAGTTTTAACAGCAAGTACCAAAAGTAACACCTTTTTGGAAGTGTGACTACATAGGGCTTTAAATAGGTTAGCACTGGTCATTGTGCATTATGCCTGTGTTTTAGCTGAAAACCTTCCTGGTGTGTAAAGCTCACCAGCATCTGTGTTCTGATACTGTGAAAGCACATACTCCACTGCTCCTGAGAAGTGAATGTTCTTCCTCTGCTGATCTATTTCTTTCATTAATCTAAAATTGCATTATTTAGGCTGGAAGGGATTTGTTTTTAGTAACATTAGCTTCTGGTTTGCAATATTACAAAAACTATTTTCAAGGTATCTTGGAGGGATTTTGAACTCCTGTTTTAGATTTCTGCGTTTGAAAATGCCAGCTGTTACACACAAAAGGAATTCATGCTTCAGGGTTCCGAGAGATTAATTGGGAAATGTGTCCTATATATACCCTAAATTATCGACTGACATAAGGCAAATAATTAGAAACAAAATGTGTTACTTAGAGAAGTACCCATTTGTGTGGATGTCTGTCTGAAGAACGTTTCAGTCATTGGGGCTGCCAGTATTAACTGCAGCAGCAATCAGGAATCCAAAGCAACTTCAAGATCTAATTGTATTCCACGCAGCATATGGTTCAATTATGTAATTATTCTTTAAAAAATATATCATGGTAACATATTTCAAAGGGAAAAATGCAGGTAGCCTTTCTTGTGATATTTTCTGTTCTCTTAATTGTGACTTTTTAATAAGAAAGCTGATGCTGCATAACCCCAGTTAATGATCTCCATCAATTTTTTCTCCTTTTAACTGGTTCTTCAGAGAAGGGGTTTCTTTAATAGATTTTTTTTTTTAACTTTTGCTGAAAACTTCTTTCTTTACTTTCCTTTGGTTTCTTGTGTTGAGTCTTAGTAAGGTTGAGAGCACTGGTATGTAATTTCCATAGTATGAAGAGGAATATAGCCTTCTCAAGAGTACAGGTGTAACAAGCTTATTCAAGTACTGAACTTTATGACCTTATCAGTCATATTTTGACTTTACCACAAAACATCATTAGAACTGTTCTTAGCTATTGATTTGACCTTTGTTGTTTTTTGTTGTAGGCTTTTTTTCCCCAAATATCAATAAATTAGCCCCTTAAATGCAATGAAAATTCAAAACTTCAGTTTGTCTAATAACTTAGGAAGGCAGTTTGGGAAGCAGATGGTTGTAACCTTTATATATCTCGATTAGAAGAAATTGTGATGTATATGTCTGAGTTTAGAAATGGAATACAAATTTATCTGATATCATTGTATGCAGAACTGTGAAAACTGAAAGTGAATATACTTCTTATATATATTTAATGCTTTGTGCAAATTTTTGTGTGCATCAGCTTTGTTATAATTAAATTCCCATATGTTCATAAAAGAAACAAACAAATTTTATTTTATAAATGGGACTTAGGCAGAATTAGGAGCAGTGATAGCATATTGAATGTTCTAAGGCTGGAAATAGGGGTTCTGCCTTTTCCAGTTGCAAGTCTGATTAAATTCAGACATTTTATTAATTATGACAATATGTTGCTGACATTTCAGCATAGTTCAGCTACTGAGACATAGCACCAAATTTCACAGAGGCAAGTTTCATAGTCCAGTAAGCCTGTGGACAGTAGTGTTCTCACACTTTTTTTAAATTTATGACTCAAAAGGAATAGCAAACATATAATGAAAAATATGTAAAGTATTAAAATTACAGCAAAGCCTTTCTATACATGTTCTATGATTTTCTTTGTTTAACCTTCACCTGAACTGATAGAATTGTCTTAGTGACATCACGCTTATATAATTACTGCTGCACAATATGAGTTGGTGTGTCACAAACAAAGGTTAGATTTTGTATTTCAGGAGCAAAAGGCACTAACATATTTGAATGCTATCATGAAGGACTTCTATGAAAAATATGGTGATGGGAAAACAAAGCAGAAATCAAGTCTTGACCAAGAGTCATGTTAAGCTTCTTCATTCGTGACATTAATTGTGAATAAACCCTTAACTCCTTTTATCTCTTGCACTGGCTTTGTCTTGCTTTTATATTAAATACATGTGATGGAAGAGAGAAGAAAGGACTTTTTTTCTTTTTAAGGAAACAAAGGGGAGAAAGGGGAGAAGACAGTTAGCAGGGTAACAGATCACTTTGAAAAATCTCTTGCACCAAAAGCAGGCAGAATTATTTTCCGTACCTCCTGTCCTCTGCCCCAACACCTCTCCAAAATGGTTATCATCCCAACTAAATCTTTTTTCGTACTTTTGACAAAGGAGTTGCAGAGATGGGCTAGCTCCTGTGCTCAGTTTTTGGATCCCACTCAGAATTTGTTGCTCGTGGTTTTGGAAATGAACTGGTGTCAGCCCAGAGTTTCAGCAGGTCGGGCTGTGTCAGTGTCACACAGCAGGGGTGCAAGGAAATCAACTGTCGGATTTTCTGCTGCATCAGAACAAGGAGCCAGACTAGCCTTAAACCTTCCTGCCAACAGGGATAACTGCTGACCCTATTGCTGCTGCTGAAGATGGAATTAGGGAGTGTGGAGAGTGAGGATCTTGTGGCATATGTCCCAATCCTACAGCAGCCATTGTCTCTGATAACACAATACAGAAAACTCATCTTTCTGAGACAGTTTTCTGGCTGCCTTCCTTGACCCTTCCTTTTTCTCATTCTCCTTGTTCTCTCCCTCAAAACATCTGGGCAAGAGGGTCTTGCCAAGTCAGTCAACTGCTGCTCAGGTGCATGGATTATTGCTGCTAAACTGGGCACTGACTTTCCTTGGGTCCAAGCAAACCCCTTTAGCCACGGTTGCTCTGTTAGATAATAATCTTGTTAGAGTTGGTCATCTACAGTGCTGATCTTCACAGCTGTGGTGGCCAGGAGCAGGTGTCCCTGCTTGTCCTTGTTACCAACTGCTCCTGCTGGATCTGTTCACTTGTAGCTGTTCCTGCCAACCCCTCTCTAACTGGGTTCAGCGTCAGTGACTCTTGCTCCCCGTGCTCCCAACGGGATGCCAGCGTGGCTGTGCCAGCTGCTCCATGCTCTGTGCCAGCACACTGGCCACAGCTCTGCTCGCTCTCTGCTTTGCTTTGCCAGACTATTTCTCTCTCTCTGCAGCCCTGGAAATGTTTTCGACCTTTGTGGAAAAAAATTGAACACAATACCCACCTGCAGCCCTTCTCAGAACTGGGGCTGCTCTGTAGTACCCAAATGGAGGTTTGTCTTTTGTGACCAAGGATGAGGTGGGGAAATGGCCTCGAAGAGCTTCTGGGGTTTTCCTGGGCTCCAGTCACTGCTCCAGCTTTCCAGTGAGACAGCCAGCCTTGGTGGCTGCAGGGGCATGTGGGGAGGGCTTTGGCTGCAGGCTGACGCTGGAATAATGTCCAGTGATTTATCTACTGATACTATTTCACTCTTTACCGAACTGTTTGGAATTGCAAGTCTTTGTGAACAGTTGGTTTCAAAACACATCGTAAAACTTGCCACAAATTATTCATAATAAATAATTCTCCAGCTTTCATTGCATCTGTGGTTCATACAACAAAAGCACCTGGAGGCCTAAGTTGACATTAAGACAACCAGTATGCTAAAGGCTGTGTGTATAGACAGTAAAATGAAATATTTATATGAAGAATGTCTCTACAAATAATACTTGGGGCCAAAAAGCATCATCACATTTGGTGATTTGCTGCTGCATCATGTTCTGTAGGATTTGGTGTGTTTTGACTTAGGACTGTCTAGGCATGAGAGTTCCATAGATTTATTCCATAAAGAAGTATATTTTCAGGTGGTATCCCACACACCACAAGGAATTAAAACAAGACTTTTGTCAACGTCATATCAGTATACTTTTTTTTAACTTTTAATACTGTATCAAGTGAAATGCTCTTTACAACCCAGCAGTGCTTGAGAAGTCTCTGTGAGCACAGAGATTGACTGGTGAGGTGTAAGAGTTTACATTTCTTCACAAATAATGCCATTGACTATGAGAATTGTGTGCAGTCAAGAAAATACATTGTCTACTATCTGTAGCAGTTTTGGCATCTAGTTTTTGGACTGCCCTGTATACAATTTGTGATACTTTTCCATTTATTGCACTTCTCAGATGGATTATGCATCAGCCATCAACAGTCTATTTATGAAAGAGGGAACGCTTGGGGAATTGTCAGTAATATCTTCTGCATATCAGTGAATAACAATGAGTGTTTGCCATTCAGTAAAACTGCTGTGGTCTGCAAAAGAGACTGCTTGATACATTTTTTTCCTCAAAAAAAACCTGTTTTAAGGGTAGAGTGCAGATTTTTTATCTTTTTTTTTTTTTTTTTTTTAAGTAGCAATTCCTGGATAGATATGAGGGAAGTGTTTGTGAGCTTTTGTGTGGAGAAATGCTTATCAAAGTAGAAGAGGTGCGATTTCTTATGCACATCTTAGTGTATAAAATATTACCATATTCTGAAAGTGTAAAAAGCCAAAAGGTCTTCATGTTTCAGGACATAAAACTCCATTCAATAAGTCTTTTTATTCACAAATGGCTTGATGATGTGGGGTTTTTTTCTTTGCCTACTTAAGTACATGCTACTATATTTTCTTAAAATGTATTCCCAGGTTCATAATTTTTACATGATAGAATTTAAGAGAAATATTTAAAAGGCAATAGCAGGAGCTACATATAAATGCTCAAATGACAAGAAATCTTTTCAAAATGTTTTACAACTTCCTTACAGTGTTGAAGTCGGCTCTTCTTGGAGCTGTGTTACTTTAAAAGGTCTCTGCTGCCCATTAGAGGTGTTTGTAGATTGTGCTGTGATGATTTTGCTGTGCTTCCAGAGAAGATGGAGGAACATCTTGATCCTGGTGATTTTAGCAATCCCTAAGAATCTCTGTTAAACTTTGTGAAAAGTTAATTGGGTTTGTTTCTCAGGCAGCATAGCATGAAGTAATGTCAAGGCTGTGCAGTTTGTTTCTGTTTAGAGTTGCCAGGAAAACTCATACATAGCTGACTCTCTGGCATGTGTCGTGTAAGTGTGTGAAGCATGAGGTAAGATAAGAGCCCCAGGAAATGTTCCTTCCCCTCCTGTGCTGTGCACTGGTGAAAATCTGTGAGTAGCACAATATTGCCTTTCTCTTCAGTTGGCACTTACACACCAATTTCCTTGCAGGGTTTTTGAGGAGCCGGTTTGCTTTTCATATTGGAATATTACCTATTGGAATATTACCTATCTAAGTACTAATGATGTGGAGGCTATGTAAGCCACACACTAAATTAGGATGGAAGCAGACAGCATCATGTAGCTTCAAATAGCTACCACATGGTTTCAGAGGGAATGCTTGCACTGACTAATACAAGAACAGGACAGTAATTTCTGCCTTCAAGGGAACACTGGCAAGACACCGGCAGCTTTTTTTTGTCTTTTTCATGCATTTGCTAGACTGCTAATAACACTTCAGGTTTTCAATTGTCATAGCATTTTCAGAAGTGAAATTGTCATAGCCATTTTTTTCTTCAATTAGGGTTTTTTTCTTTGTATAAGAAGAACAGCAAAACTATTTTGTCATTTTATTGCCAGAGCACTGACAAATGTGTCAGTTGGGTTCTAACTAGACTTCGATGGCCCATATGTATCCTACTCCTTTGTCATTATGAGGGATCTTTCCTTTTATGTTTTGTTGTTCTTGCCATAATAAGGCTAAGATTAAAATCACTACTGTTAAGACTGTGCAAATTGAGCCCCCAACATGGTAAGAAAAAAAAAAAAACAGAAAAACAATTTCAAATGATCATTCCATCACATTCTGGACATTTCTTTTTTTACAAAATTTAAATTAAGCTTTTAACCTGTTTAACTTGACAGCACCTGTAGCAAAACAATTTTTTTTCTGTCAATTAGATGAAGTTCTTTTGGAGGAGAAAGTCAACATATCGCCAAAGATTTTATTGCACTTGGAAATCATTTAACTTCAAGGTTTCTTGTACAAACATACCACTTCTTTGTGGAGTTTTTTCACATTAGAGAATCTTAAGTGGCATGTCAGAGCAAAGTGGACAGAAAAAGCTGTGATTCTATTCTGTGTTCAGCTAGAGATCTGTGAAAGATCATTCAAAAGCTAACCTATGTTGTATTTTATAGTTTATAAGCTAAAAAGACACTATTTTTATGGTGTATTTTTAAGAAAAATACTGGAAATGTTCAATTTCTAAATATCTTTAATTTTTCATGGCATTGTAAGTTATAATAAACATAGGCATAGTTAATGAAACTGTGTGAAAGACCAGGGCAAACTTTGAGAAAGCTCAGTTTCCCTTTTTGTTCAGGATGCCTGAAAATGTGTCAAATCAGTTCAGACAACTGACAATCAGCCTGGATTTTGCATTATTGCTCTGACCACTTTAATTCATACCTTCAAGAGCAGTCTGCTTCCTGATTACATGAAGAGTGATTCCACAACATGGCCTGAATACTTCCAATTATGCCTACAAAAGGAATGCTGAACACTGTCAACTGGCTGAGTTTACTTCATCCTTTCATCCTTCTAGTGTGAGCTGTTGTAGGACTGCATTCTCCAGATGTAAACTGTATACCACTTTCATCTCCAGCTATTCTTGCCTTGCTATCTAAGCCCTCAACAGATTCATCTTTGAAAAATACTTGCAAAATCCCTTTGTACGAGAGTCTTTATGGCAAAAGGACTGTCAGAATGTTCTGTCTTATGGCAAGCTGTCACTAATGCTATCCATTACCACTGTAACTCATGTGGTACTTGAGAAGTTTAATAAGCTAATTTTTTTTAGTGACTCAACCTTTCCTTGAGTAACACTCTGTCACGGCCAAGTTTGTCATTTATTTTTAATTATTATACTCTGTTCTGTTCCGAATATAAGTACCATCAAACTTTAGTCATTTTTTTTCCTTCAGATTGTTAAAATATGATAGACCTAAGCAATTAATCCACTGCCAATTCAGATAGAAGTGAAGTGGAGATGTAGGATTTTCATAAGAATTTATGGGGCTCCATCTTATTGATATTTCTGCTTCTCCATGAAAATCACTTTAGCTGTTCCTCTTGGATTTCTCTCCATATTTTTTGCTATACTACAGGAAAGACGTGCAGCTTCCCTTCAGTGCTCTCTGTGACATAACTCTATGGGAGGGAAAAAAGCTGACAGTTATTTCAAACAGGAATCATAACTGAGGTCTGCAAAAAGAGACTGAGCGCCTTGGGTACAGATGCCAAATATTTTGGTGCCTCTTATCACTCAGCAGCCATATAAAAGGAGAAATGAATTAATTTTTTCCTTCTGTGATTCTATGTCTAATGATAGGATTGCCATGATACAATAAGTATGGTTATTATGAGCATATCTTTACAACTCTCTGGGCTGCTCATAGTACTAATTCTGGTTTCATCCTTAAACCCATTGCATGGTGGTTGCTCACTTTTAATTATATACTGGAGTGTATATGTTCAAAAGGTTGTATTCTACATTCCAGATGTTCATTCACTTGACCATTAAACACTGGTTTAGTTAACAGCTAACATGCTTTTGTGCTGCATGGTTTAAGTTTTTTCCAGTTGAATATCTTTAATATTAAAATTTTTAGGGGGCTGCCTGGTAGCTGTTTTCCCACTTACTTATTTGGGAATATTATGGGAAAAAACCCAAAACACCAAACCAGATATTATAACTATCTAGGAGTTACTTTTCAGAATCTGTTCTTTTACAATGCTTCTTACTTTCTGTTCAGTTTAATGTAGTGTAGCTGTCATGTTAACTGTTTCATAATGATTGTGGTAGGAATCTGTAGGGACCCAGTTATGGTGCTATTATGACATGAGATTAGAATGGGGAAAATACATAAGGGCACAAGTCCATGGAGAATTCATTAGGATGCTAATTTGATTCCACTGTGATTATAGCAGTGAGAATTCAGTGTAAGCCTTTAGCGAACTTTTGATGATGTGGAAATGAAAAGGTGTCAATGTGCATTACACTGTCATTAGAAAAGAAATCAAACACTAAGAAAATATCATAAAAAGAAAATGATAGCTAAGTTTTTATGCAAACTAGAAAGCTTCTTAGCATTCCCTCCATTCAATCTCCTCATGTTTTTGTTTGTGACAATCAGTGCATAAGATTGCTAGCTGTACTTCACCTGCCAATATTAGAGCTATCACAAGAACCATACTTTGTTTTAGTGTTGGGTTCCTCTCCTCCTCCTTCTTGACATTTCCCAGGTGTAAATTACCCTACTTGGTTCAGGGAAATTAGCTGACAAGTGGTTAAGGTGCCAGTTCCAGGAGTACTGAACTCTGTAGGCTGGATTTGCTCACTAAGCCCTGCCTGTAGCAACTTTCATCCCAAGGAAAACTCCCTTTCTAGTCTTCCAACACTATGGAGCAAAACCAGCCCTGAACTTCAGAGGTTGTTTAAATGATCAGAAATCAAGGTCAGCTTACACTCACCCTCAATTGGAAGGAACTCTCAGCATTTCAGCATGAGTTCTTTTTGGAAGGATTAAAACACAAACATACTTTTGTATGTGGTCTGCCCAAGACCTTTTTTAGAACCATTTGGTAAAATACAGGTGTAAAACTAAAATGCTTTAGATATTTTTTTTTAAAGTATATAATTTTTGAGTTACTATTTGACTGGTTATGATGATCTAGAGACAGAGCTGGAATGGAAACAGTTCTCTGAGGTTTTTTTCTGTACTCATGTTCTTTAAATTATGGTTGTAGGTGGACACATCTTCAGAGACTTGTTTGCTTGAATGTTTTAGTGTAGTAGGAGCTGAGTTTTGTGTAGTAGGATCTTTAGTTCTCTGAAGTGTTTTGTGCCACTAATTCCTCACCACAATGTCATGTCTCATGAAAATGAGAAAAAAATCTTCCTTTCTTATGGATATGAAATCTGTATTTTATCCATGTAAGTGACTACTGGTTTTGACAAATGGAACAGGATTATGGCAAAATGTCCTGTAAGCTGGAATTACATCAAATGATAGAAGCCTGGATATAGCTGTTCTATTAACTCTGGTTTTGCTATCTATTGTTGTTCATTTATCTGTTCTTTTTAAGAATAGACTTGGTCTTTGGCCAAGTTGAAGCCCTTCTTGGGCCTGGGTGACAAAAACTGCAACAGGTGATTGCAGCACTTCAAAAATTTCTGAATGATTTGCATTTAACTCTTCATACTGATGAGGTTTTATTTGTCTTTGATCAGATTCCTGTGGTTCACAGTGTGCATGGCAGATCTCCCACTGTTGGTTTTACAGGTGTCTGCTTTTATTGACATGGAATATTGTGAACTCTGCGCAGGACAAGTTCTTGCCATGCTTATATGCTATGACATAAAGACCATTTTTAATCCTTAATAAACCAGATTGAAGCAGGAAGGAAAAGTCAAATCACAGAGAGATTTGTTTCCTAAATTTAACAACTACTGTGACTGTGTAAGAGTATTCCTTGTGGAGAGGCACATTTCCTTTGCAAGATAACTTCTGCTAGATAAATTCACTGACTGATATATAACAGATGTATTTATATGTAATAAATCAAAGATATATTAATAATATCTCTAATAGATTAATCAGAGACTGAATTATTATATTCACTGTAACTAAATTCAGTCAAGGCAAAGTTATCTTTAGAAGGGAGGTTGCCCAGAAATGGTGAATGTTTGAAAGTAGGGAATAGATTCAGATATTCCTAAACTGTAAAGTGAACAACTGGCTTTTTTGTTTCTTGGCTTGATTCAAAATAAGTTACCAAGCATTGCCAAAATACAGAGATATTCTAAAGGAAAGCAGTATCTTTCTTGATGTAAAACCTTTCTTGCAAGATGCTGTCAGCTGAGACAAAAGAGAAAGACAGCCCAATGCATTCCTAAATATACCTCTGCTGGACAGAGATTCTATTCTTGAAACACAGAATACTTAATACATCTCTAAAGCACCATCCTGGTCCTACCTGGTTTGCTGAAGTGACAACAAATTGAGGAAAACCGAGTTTAAAAATGTTTACTAAAGCTGAGATCAGTTTAATCTCTGTGAGTCACAGATGTATGCAAATATACTTCTCACATATATACATCCATATTTTGCATATGTATATGTTAACCTACAGTAAATAAGTCTTACTTCCCCCATATCTGAATGAAAGTTAAGGTTGTTGCTTATGGTCACCACATCAGGCTGTGCAGTGGGATATTGGCATCTGTTTGTAAATAAATAAAACCCAGAACGGGGTTCCTTGTTACAAGGAACTTAACAGCAGTGATTAAATCTCTTTTCATTAACTTTAAAAAGTTAATGAAAAATATTTGCTAAATGTATTAAACGTTTATATATTAAAAGCATTATGTTTCAGGCACTCTGAATATTCACTCAGATATAGATAAGATAAAATTCATCACATTGACAGAAAATCTAGTATAGCATTTGCAATGTATGCACTTACAAAATAAAGGAGATCCATGGCCCAAATGAGATGTCAAGTCCTCATAACTGGGGAACACGAGGGTTATCATATAAAACTGAACCAACAAACAATTACTTCTATGAAAATTTGTTGAGGTTGTGCTTTTGTTGGGATCATGTGGTTAAAATGGTGTTGAGGTAACGAGGTAATGATGAAACAATCCAATCATGTGCCAAAAGAGACCACACAGTCTACTCTGAGCTCCAGCTAAAAGTTTTTCGTGTTTTATTAAGGGACTATTAGTTTCTGTTACTTTGTTTGACATTGCACTTTATTTTCTGTTAGAATAAAAGGCAGGACTACTCACATAGTTGAAGATTACCAATTCCTGTCATATCAAATGTATATTGATCTTTGTGACCTTTTCCAGTGCTGGGTGACACATGAGAGGCAAAGTTTAGAATTTCTCTGTAGCATATCAGAGGGTCATGTCATTATGAAGGCATCCTTCATTCCCACTCTCTTTTAAACTTTTGATTCAAATCCCTTGGCCTGGGATTAAAATTGATGTACATTGCTTTAATTTTAAAAAAGTTGTTATCCTGAGGTAGTAATGGAATATTAGACCTCAACACCTTTCTCCCCAGTTCCAACAATTCTTGCATAATAACAGATGCATTGTTTAAACATTGTGAAAAAATGAACCTGTAATTTGTGTGTGCTGTAGACAAAGTTTAGATCAGTTTAATCACTTTTTACACTATTTCACAGTTCTTCATTTCTTATGCCTGTGTAGCTACTTAGTAAAAATACATAATGCATGACTTTGTACTATAAACTGTTAATTTATAATAATTTTATGTCATCTACTGTAATTATGGCACTGTGCAATCTGTACCAGTCGACAATATTTTGGCAGAAGCATCTACTGTAATATTTACAAGGCATTTTTGGCTCTGTTTAGTTTTCATTGTGCTACTAGTTATTCTCCTGAGTTATTTGGATACTAGTATATAAAAATGTCTGTTGTTTACTTTGCTTCTTGACTAGTTAATCAAAGACATTTTAATATCATGGAGCTTTTCAGGAGAGAAATTATACACTCAAAAATCCATTATGCACAAACAGAGAAAGTAATGAAGTTCTGCTGGTCCTGAAGTAATTTCACACCATTTAAAGCTAAGCTCCATCATCTAATCGTTTGCTTATAAATTCCACTCTGTCTCAGCCTAACTCTGAAAGTTTTTTACTTAATTTTTATTTTCATTATCCCCCTACATAACTGGTGTAATTCCTAGACCTCTGCAGAAGTCGTGATTTGGATGACTGGGCTAAACATGTCTAAAGAACATTGAATTTTAGACACAGTCAGGTTTCTGGTAGAACTTAGTATATTTGGAACTCTTTTGAAATTGTGCACTTATTTATTTGCAGTAGGTATTTTGTTATCCAAATAAAAGCTGCAGCTGCTGAACACATCTTGAAGCTGATCACTTATTTGTGTAGTTATTAGGAGCTTCAGCTTCTCCCAAATTCAGATCAGACTACTGAGGAGGAACACGTGATTATCATTTAATTTATATAACATTAAATTTCACACTTGTATTTTGTCCACGTGTCACTAAATATACTATGATGAAGCATCTAGATCTTTGCTTTATGGTAAAGGTGGGTACAGGGAAACTCACACATGGGAGAAATGATTCTCCGGTTTGTTCTCATTTTTTAATTGCAGCTCATTGATGTTATAGCTGGGGAATTGTGTGGATGTTTATAGTTCTATACAGTAGGATGAGTGAGTTTACATTAGCATTTTGATTTGGATCAGGAGTGCATACTTGAAGTGAATGTCCTGATTGCCTCCAGGTGACCATGCTTTCATATGCATCATGGAGCAGTCTTGGAGCATGCCAACTGGATTATTTTTGGATGAGGGAATGTTTTCCAGGAGAACATACACATATTGATAAGAGACTGCACTGGTGTTAGAGTAGCCCACGTGAAGGAGGAGACAGAAAACTAAGACCTTCATTCTTTATGGTCATTATTTTAGGTTACTTTAAGAAACATCTGGGATGTCCATCAGTTTGTAGTCACTTAAATTAGAAAGAAGTTTCAATAGGTGATAAAATAATTATTATTTCTCGTGTTTTGAAGTAAAGTTGTGGGAGTGAACATGCCAGTCCCATTTCCATGCCTGCACGTTGAATTTGATGGCAGTGCCCTGCATTTCCCTCCCTGGGGGTGTGTTGCCAGGGAGGGGCTGCTGCATTCAGGCAACGACATTTGTGGTTCCTCTTGGACCCCTGTGTTAGAAACTGGGGAAAACTGAAAAAAGCATTTCAACAGTTGCCTATGCCCATGAATGCTCAGCTGAGTCAAGGAACTGAACTAGGGGCATCAGGAGTCAGAACTATAAAAGCAGGACATTTGCTCTGTCATATGTGCAGTAAAAATACTCGAGAATAATGAGTTTTAATTGGGATATTTTAATAAGGGAAAGCTCAGGTTGGTCGGGGTTGTAGTTTTTGTTTTGACTGTAAATGTTTCTTTAAGGGGATTTTTCTCTTGATGGTTCCAATTTATATTTTAAAGGCTAACAAATTTTCAGTTATAATTTAAACGATTTTTGTTTGTAGACTTTATTTGCTTTTCCAATCATTATATAAATATTTTTATGCCCTGAAGAGCCTTCTTAACAAATCAACAAACTTGTGATCTATACTAATTGAAGTATGAATCATTTTAAAACCAACACTAACAAAGAAATTTGGTTTTCTTGTCCGTTTATATTTTTTTCTGTGTACTGTTTTCATTTTCATTCCTTTTATTCATTTTATAAGTTTCTATGCTCTAGCCATAGGGCTGGATCCAACACAAATGAGTTATTTGCTGTGCCAGTTCAAAGTGTTGTAGACTAGAGACAGTAAGAAATCTGAGACAATGCTAAATTCAAGAATGAATAAAAAAAGTTTATCAACAATAAAGATGAAAATATTAGGTAAGTTACTCTGTGCACAAAAAAATAAATCTGTGTGTAGGAAGACTTCAATATAGTTATTGATTCTGAGGATGGTTCCATTCATTTAATCCCTCCCAAATGCTTTGTTTCTGATCACAAGAGTCATCTAGTGCAATTAATGATTATGAAAAATGCCAGCATGCAATTACTCGGAATAATAAAAATATTCAAACCAAGAGCCAGAAGAATATGCAGTAAACACAAGAAATTTGAGGTCAAAGTGGAGAATTTTTTTTTATTCTGTTAACAAAAATCCCCCAGAGTAACTATGAATAAATTTGTCATTTGCCCTGAGATAATAATACCCTGTATTTGAAGGTCCCACATCTGGGTTTTTGTTGTGCTGAAGGGAAGTATACTCCAAAGGAACAGACTTTTCCCCAGGAAGATCCTGTTACCATTTCTGACTTGAATTATTTTATGTTAGCTATTATTGCAACACAAAACTGCTTCCTCCTGTCAACAATTAAATATTCCATTGGAATCTGGAAAAAGCATTTGGAAGCTTTTAATTTCCTTTGATGGAGTTCATAATAGGAAGAGTAAAAACCTGGTGAACTAGATTTTGTCTAAAGTTTCAAGCATTTTAAGTAATTTTGGGGTAAACTTTTATTCTCTGAAACTGCATTTGGGTTCTGATTTTAGCCCCTGACTCTGCTGCAAGGCTCCGTCGCTTGTTTTGCAGTGTCATTTGTATGAGTTTTATTTTCAGCAGGGTTGCCACAGATGGTGTGAATCCTGATGGTTATTTCATAACCGTGTCTCTATTTTTCAGCTGTGTAGGACCCCCATGTTATTAATGTGCTTTTGGGTTTTGGGCATAAGAAAAGAAGGGGATGTGTGGCAGCAGGGTGGTACCTTGTGCAGTTTGATGTGTTCTTTAGGAAGTGGCTTAGGTGTTGAGTCAAAACATGATTTGGTTTAAAGATGTTCCAGACAATACTGGAGGAAGTGATTTTACAATATAAATTCCTCTAACATGTCTGGACACAGGGATCATCACCTGACTCGGAAAATCAAACCCACTGCTGTTTCCAATTCAGTACAGCCCTTTTTAGTGGTTCTGTGCTTAGTGTCTGAGACTGAGATTTTATGGGGAATGTGACTCTTGTTCAATGTTTCATTCCTTTCAAATTTTCAAGTCTCCAAGCCCAGCAAAATAGCAGATCAGTGTTGGATTGTCATTGTCTTCAGTGTTTGATACCTAAACATGTCAAACACAATAAGCATCAACTGACCCCATTCTGTTCATCTCCTTAAAATATTAAGCCAATTTCAGGATCAAGCCCCAGTGACTGAAGTTTTCAAACTTGCTGTTATAACATCATCTTTGCCCAGCTAGTATTTGCACTCCAGGTTGTAGCACAGAGTTCACAGATCTCTTCCTTAGAAGTGCCCAAGTTTGGTCCTGAGTTAATTGCAGCTGAGAAGAATTCAGTCAAGACCAAAAAGTGGTGAGCTTGGATGCTTGTCTCAGCAAATAATACTTACTGCAAACTATTAAAGAGTCTTGTAACCAATGAGAGCTGTATTTTTGAATATATTATCTGCCTGGGATTAATATTGATGCAAGTCTCCTGACACTGTTAAGGTGTTTAAAATAATACAAAAATTTCTTTCATGTAAAACAGCTTCATTGATTCCAGAGGTTTATACTCAATACAGAACCACTTATGTTGTCATTCTCTAATTAATAATTTAAAAAGCAGGTTTTTTGTTGAGTTCAGATTTGCATTGGTAATAATGAACTTAACACCATAATCGAAGGGTATTTTATTTGTGTACTACTGGCAAAATTATCAATAATATTCTCAACCAGAGTCAATACTCTGATGTAAATGTGTTTTCAGTTGGTGCTTGTGATTAATATAAATGCTTTTTCATGCTTTTAAATTACTCATTCATGTTCAATAGGTTCTTTCTAAACTATTGCTGGAACTTGCAACTGAACTAAGGCACTTTAATGATGCAGAGATATTTAACCATTTTTAAGAACTCACATCACAATAAGTATTCCAACTTAAATGTATTTTATCCCATTGAGTGGCATATCTACATTTTTGAGACAATTAGCTATTTTTAACAAGGTGATCTGTGGTTGAATAGTCAACAGAGTGTTTCCAAAATCTGACTACAGCCAAGTCTGTGCACAGCTTTAACAAAATGAGGCTAATTCACCCTTCCTAAGCAGACTAAGTTTCTATAAACTGTGAAATGTCATAATTGTGAGAGGCTCAAGCAGCACTTGGAAACATTTTGTAGGATAGAGGGAGGGAAGTCTTCCAGCTGAAACATGGGACGCACATTCAAACTGAGTCTGTGTACCTCAAACTGTTATTTACTCTGTCGGATTGAGTTTCAAAGATTTTAGATGTCTTTGTTTGATGAAGGCTATTAGCAAACATGCATTCTGTTAGACAAATGCAAGCTTCATTCTGTTAAGAGATTTACATACCAGCAGAGTCGTTCCTAAATCTGGAGAACTCAACTAACTCAGATGTATAGTTTTTGCTGGCTTTCATCTTTTTGATATATTTTAGTCAGAGGTTCTACACTTAGAGTACAGCAGACTGTATGTTTTTAATGAACCTTCGAGTGACTCATGTTTTTGAAGTTGATGAAATACCTCCTTGTGTTCTGGTCTGCTATGCAAGGGTATGAAGTTGTGGAGATGAAGATTATAAAAGGCCATTGCTCTTAATCAGTTGTGTTATTGGCTGAGTGATTAAATAGGTCTCTGGGTGAAAGAACCCAAGGCCATCATGGTCACCAGAGTCCCAGGGGAGCTTGAAGAGAGCAAAGCAAATCATTGTGAGCAAGAGGTAAAAGGCCAGGGATGCTGCTGTGTTGGCTGAATGCCTCAGTCATTTGGGCACATGTCCAGTCCTGAGCATTTTATCTCATAGAGTGGGTGAAAATACAACAGTTTAACATTCTCTATGCGTTATTTATTTATTTAAATATTTGGAGATAGTATTTATTGCATTAAAACAGCAGAAAGAATTTCAGGAGGAAAAAGAAATTTAGCTATTAAACCAGAAGCCTGAATCTTTGCAAGACATTAATAAATTGGAAATTGGTTATTGGAAATCTTTTGACAAATAACTAAGAATGTTGTTAACAAACAAAGATGGTTGACTGGCATGCTCAGAAGGCTGGAAAGTGTTTTGTACCAGAATACTTTTTCTTGCTAAGTGGCCTAATACTGCTACCAAAAGGAATTCTTTTTGACAGTGGCCTAATGCAACACTTCTAATTCCAGTTAGGACTCAAAATTCTCTGTCTCTTTCTTCCTTGGAGGAACTGGCATACTTTAATTCTTCCTTCACCCAATAAGTACAAAAATGATACGTTAAAAAAGGAACTTGAAAGCATGATATTAGTGGGAATACAAATTTGGCACAGAAAATCCAAATTAAACATTACAGTACATTTTGAGGTAGGAAAATACTGAATATGAGAGGAAGGACTAAAGGTGAAGCCAACTATTTTGAATCCAAATCAAATGAAATGCAGAATTACAAACTGCAAATAATAAGATCAATGTGGTTTTTCTTTTTACAGAAGTTTGTTTCAAATCTGTGAGCATGTTACTACTTGTAGAGGTATAACTTTTCTAGCTTCCTTTTACAATTGTGAAAGAAGAAATTACTTAACAAAAAAGCCTAAAACAACACAACTTCAGAAGCTGAGGCTTTAAAAGTATTGCTGTTATTTCATGGGCAATGACAGAAGATTATGCTGAAAGTCAATAGAGTACAGTATCCTGTCCTCTGTTTTTTCTGTGTAGGTGTAGTTTTGAGAAAGTTCTTTACATCTAAGGTTAGATTACAATTACTGTATTGGAACAGGTGAGTTGTAGTTTCCTTTTCAAAATCTGATACCAACAATGCAACCTGCACCTGTATCTTTCTTTAGAGAGAGAAGGGTAATGTTTAGATGATAAGCTCCCAGGTACTTTGACTTTACAGAAATGGTAACAGATGCAGACTGAATTATCTTGCTGGCTATCATCAGCCCTAAACTGATAGTCCCATGAGAGTGCTTTGGGAGGTTTAATCAGTCATTAGAGATGAAGCTGGCAGGACGGGGAAATGGGAAGGATGAACAGTAGGAGAATTTCACCTTTCTCATGTGAGCAAACATGCACATTTGACAACCTCATTCTCCAAAGCTATTGTTTTCTTCCCTCAACCTTCCAGTATGCCAATAAGATGAGTTTCTAAAAAGCTATACTTTTTAATTACTAATGAATTAGTCTCATTTGTCAGATGTCTGAAAATGTGAACATGGGTTGTGTGGTTTTTTTCAAAGTCCCTTTGCTTGTGTGAATAAATAGCTAAGTGGTCTTTACCTCCCAAGGGGAGAGCAGTCAGGAAAAGGTGAAATTAGGCAATTAACAAAAGAAGATAAATCAGTGAAGTAAGAAAGAGTCTTCTGAAAAAGTTGGTGTTGTTCTGAACTCCCCACAGCCATTCTGTGGGGTTCCACTTAATTGAGATGAATAACATGGTTTCATAAAGAAACCAGTGGAAGGTGCCTATTTAAACTTTCTAACTAATTAATAGTTTCTCAAGGATGCTCAGCAGTGGGGAAGTGGGAGTGCTGCTCATGCTATTACCGTGTTGTTTGCTGCTGGGTCTGGTTTGACTCTGCACAGGCAGAACAAAGCATCTCTGTTAACACAGATTTGTCCATCTGTCAGCGAGGGAGGAGGTCAGCTACTGTTATCATTATGTGCTCCCATTAACTAAATGCTGTCATGATTCCAAGACAGTTGTCACCTTTCAGACCATTATAACAACAGAAGAACAAATGTGTAGGTTTAATAGTTGTTATTTTCATCTTAGCGTCAAACAAGATAATGTTTCTCAGTGTTTAAATATTTATTCAATTTGTACTTCACTGCAATGGACATGTGGCTAGAAATTTGCAGGCATTTGTGAACAACCTGTCTTTTTGGAGAATATCACACATCTGTTGCCACTTTATCCCATCCATATCTCAAAGATCTCTACCTGTACCTTGCTAGAATATTCTCATAAGATAGCAAACTTCTTGTGCAGATAGACTTTGAAGATGTTTTTCTATCAGGCAATCAGCTTTCTGAACATTTGGAGCTTGCTTTTATGAAACAAATCTTCAGAGCATGCAGGACATGTACTGAACAAACAATAGATTGTGACTGTTATCAAGTTCTGGATGAGACCTGCAGAGCACACAGGTCCTTCAGTGCTTCCATCAATTTTCATGTTTCTCTGAAGGATTGGATTCCTTTCTTCTGTGCTATCATGTCTGTGAGTTTGCTTGCATACATGAAAAGTTGTTTGCTTGCAGCTTGTCCATTCTAGACTGGTCTTGTGAAAAGGTTTGTTTGCTCTGTGTTGTTACCCCAAGGTCAAACTACAGATATGTCTTTGTTTCCTCCTTTACCAGCTGGGATAAAAGCCTTCTGTTCCTAGTGAGGAGTTACTATGGGGTTTGCCAATGTAAGAATTTGTAATGTAATGGATAGTCTGAATTAGAGCAACAAAATACATGGATTCACGTTGCTGGAAATCTTTTACATTACCAAACGAGGTGCAAGTTTCAAGGAAGCAGTTGTCACTGTCTTGCTAAGTGTTTATAGCTCTTTTTATTATATATGCTTCCTTCAGTATCTCTTATTGTTCTGCTGTATGTTGTTTTTTCTTCTTTCCATCTATGGGCCCCTGGTGTATTTTTGCAGAGGAAATCTGATATATAACAATAAGTATTTGCCATATAGACATTCAGTACATTGTTTTTCTTGATGGTATGTTTGTTTTTTAATATTTTTTCTTTACTACCACTTTTCTCTACTTTCTAGGTTCATGTAGACTTTTTGAATGTCTCAGTTACTTGAGAAATATTTGACAAACAGGTTATTTCACACTAGGAGAAGCAACAAAATTAATCCAGGTTATCGTCTGTGCTCCTTGAGAATAGGTGCCTGCTTAATCCTGTAGAGAAGCAAATACTGTCTTGAACAAAACATCTCTATGCCTTAAGATTGCTTGATTTTTATTTATTTTTTATCCAGAGGAAAAGAGAGATTTTTGCTTTTACTGTTGAATGAAGAGCTGAATCAATACAAGATAAGACCTCAGAGGCCTTTTTTCTCTCATGTTGAACTATTGGATAAGCCTGTATCACTTGAAACCTTGGTGTACACTCTGCCTTCCTCCTCTGCTTTCCATGGCAACCTGGGGCTGTACTAGAGTCCTACCAGAACTCTGTTACATATCAGAGGGTTCATAGATCATAGCACTTAACTTAGAAAATGGTTCTTCTCATCAATGAGCCCTTGGTATTGGTTTGGTCATACATCTGTGTTGACTGTACATCTCTGAAATGTTACTATTCAGTGGTGAATAACGTTAAACAAGTGTGTACCACGTCTTAGCATGTGAGTTTATTGAGCTGGTATCTTCTTTGCAGCTTTTTGATGGACATATTTTTTAAATTTAAAACAGATTGGAAACTCACAAGATCAGCCACCCATCCTTGGTGCTCCCATAGCCCAGAGCAGCTAAGGGATGAGAAGGAACCAACAGTCAGAGCGAAAAGTGAAAGTGAGGGCAAGTGCAAAGCAGCCCTGCTGTGTGTTAAAAGGGACACGATGGTCAGGTAGAAGGCCATTAAAATAATGACATTAAAAAGTCATTAGAAAGCATAGGCATCAGGTTCCCTTAAAGCAGTGGTGTTAAATTTGTTCCACAAGGTTGCAAGGCTCCATAGCTCAGCTTATGTACCAGTATGGAGGCTCTACTGCCTTTCACAAATGCATACAAACACACAGTGTTTTAATGTCACTTTTTAGAACCAACTTGATGCAAAGGTGTTTGACTCTGTTGTTACTATCATTTTATACGTTGATGTAAAATCATAGACATGAGTTGATTTTCTGGAAAATGCTAGACATATCTTTTGTTTTTTCTTGGCATTTCTGATCTTCTTCGATTTTGAGCTCTTGTAATGAGCTCAAATACTGTAACTCAAATTCCCTTGAAGTTTTTGTAAAACCTGCAGAGCTCAATCTCTTTGAAATATGACATGGAAATTCAGTTTTCTAGTTCTTACTGTTATTTCTGCCTCTCCTCTATAAGATTAATCTTGGCTACTGTGAAGAGAAAAGATGAATTATTTGGTTAATTATCTGGGTTAATTTTTTATTTAGGAAAGTAATAGCCAAAATATTGATAGACATTGCAAAGTGATTAGCAAGCCATGTTCCTGTTTTCTGATTTATGGAAAGTTTAGTAAAGTTCTTGTTATTTTTTTCTCTTGTATTTTATCTCCTGAGTAGAGGAAGTTTCCACCATTTGGAGAACACACTTACTTGGTGTATCACCAGCATACAGATTAATTTTTATCATCAAACAGAACTATTAAAGACTGTATGCTGTAAAGAGAATAGTCATTGCTGTTCCATCTAGAAACTGCCTAAGACAGACTTTTTGTTCTTCCTTCCTGGATTTGATAACAAAAATAAAAAGAACGGAAAAGGCTACAAAGAAAAAATTTAAAGTAAGTGGATACTGAATCATCATTTATTTTTATAGAATATTTTCTCTTTTTCCTCACTGTGAACAGTTCAAGAGCTTTACTGGTTCATATGGAAAGAACACTACAAAATTACAAATCACTTGCAAAGTTGCTTCCTGCCTTTCAAATTTCTTGTGCACACACAGAACATGGACTGAATTGTACAAATCGCTTTTCCCTCTATCATTACCTGGGATAGAGTTTCCTGAGTCCTGTTGGGACTTAGGTGCATTACTCTGTTTATCTCCTTGCACCTTTTGGACTCAATTTTATGATGGAATCTATATTTTATATCGATTCCTTCACACGCACATAAAATCTTCTCAATATTAATATTTTGCCTTTTAGAGTGAGCTCTTTATAATTTTTCTCCCTATCAAATAAGAAGTACTCACTACCTTTCTGTATTTTTTTTTTTGTATGTGTGTGTCATTCAAAAAGTCTTATTTCATGAAAAGATTTTTCTGTGCCAGGAAATCAGCTTTCTGATTATTTGACAGATCTCAGTGTCTGGTATCTTGCAAAGATCATGTTTCTGAGGAAAATGCTGCATCTTGTGAAGGAAAGATTAAATGCTAATTTAATGACAGTGTAATGCCTTTAGCCTTCTCCTTGCATTGCCAAATCCTCTCTCTCTGCAGTGTCATTTGTGCTTCTCATTTACAAATCTAGGGGCAAATTATCTTACTCTTTGCACTGGTGCAACTTGTGAAGTACCTTAGTCAGGCAATGACACCGAATTCCAAGCTTTCCTTGAGGTTTTGCCTGTTCTCTCTGCCACAATCAATGCAGGAAACCGACTGCAGTGTGAGCAGGATTGTGTTGGCGTGATGCTCTCTTGAGAACATTTTCTGGTAGAAAGAAATAGGAATATTTAAAGTGCACATAGGAGCCTCTTCAAAATTCTCTGCAGCTGTAGTTTGACAATATTACAGAGACTGAAATGTTTGCTTATCAGAAAAACTGAAATGTTTAAAGAACATTGATCTACATTTCTTGTCAGTTTACTGTCTCCATTGGCACAACATTTGGAAGGATTCTGATGTTATGAAATGGAGAGTGCCTCAGACTTGCATCTGTAGTGAATACTCTGTTACCTCTTTCTGAGCTTGGAACAATAACTCTTTCCACCTAAACACTTACAGAATGTGAAACATATGATAGATCTGTGCAAGTTGTTCCTATTTTCCACCTTATGTTATAATGGCAACTGTTGCCAATCCACAAAACAAGGAAGTTGGGAAATAGGAAATTTCTGTGAATGCCACTGGCTTCCTTAATTTCCTTGAAATTAAGTACAGGCACTGTTCAACTGTTGACATTTTTCACAGCTGAGGTAGCCTCAGTGTTGCTGACACAAGATGTTTAACTGCTTATATCACTTTTGTCTGTGCTGTAAATGAGCTTTGCCAGATCACATGATTAGTCTTCTTGGTGCTTATCCAACCCTGGCCAGAAGTTGTGATAAAGGAGTCAGATGGAAAATTTTGATTAGAATGATTTTTTTAAATTATTTTTTTTAAATGAAGGAAGCATTTTTATGATAGCTTGCAGCTTTTGCTGAGGAAAGCTGTGATTAGCAAGGGAGTAGCAGGTTGCTATGTAGGACTTGACAGCTGACTTTCAATGAGAATTAAGAGCACAGAATTGGATGTAGACGCAGAAATTGTTAGTCCTTGCCCATGGTTTCTTTTGTGTGACCCCATGTTATTCATTAATAGCATTGCTTCCTTTAAAACTGTGAAGCTGTGGTCTTACTTGATCTTATTTGTGGGTGTCTTGTTGCTGTATAACCATGGTAATTTTACAGTTGTTAGTTCTTAAGAAACTGATGGGGAAGCAATAATGGAAGTGTTCATAATTTTACTACAATAATTCTTCATAATCTGCACAAAACACTGGCTGTTTCCTCCTGCTTCTCAGCAAAGATTTAAAAGCTGAGTTGCCATGTTACTTAAGACTTCATTATGTTTTGTGAAGTATACTCCAGAGTATTCGCTAGAACATTATGAAGTATTATCATAAATGATTAAGCTGAACTATAATTGTCAAAATATGTGAAAAAAGCACATCTGGCAAGCTTGGGTTTTCCCTCCCTAATTCACATGAGTCAGTAATTCACAATGGATCCTCCTGACAGTGTGAATAAGTCAGACTCTGTTGCAGGGTCAGCATGTGGTCCCTCAGCTTCCTGTAATGCAGCTTGATCTAATCCATGGAAACACAGGCCTGAGTTAGAGAAAGTCTGACTGATAAAACTGGGGAAACAGGCATATAGACAAACAGAAACTGCGTGAGTCATCAAATCCAGTCCCATGCAGCCACGTTTATGTAATCATCTCTTTATATTCATTGGCCTAACTAGTTGTGGGTTCTTGCATCTGCTGCTTCTATTCCCTTTTTCCCCTGTGCTTACTTGATAGTTATACTGTAATTTCTAACCTAGAGTGTGTTTATGGCTGATTTATATAATTTGTTCTTGTGCCAGCATCAACCTTTAGGAAAAATACCCTTTTTTCTTGTTGCTGCTTAGTTCTGTGATAAGAATGAGTGCAAAATAGACAACATCCTTCTCAGCTTTCATTTTGTGAGGTTATACAAACCAAGAATCTCCTCTTTAAAATAAGTTCTAATTCCCTCAGCCATATTACTACTAAAGCAGATTGAATTTATTTTTCTTGGGTGGAACTGTATTCCAGATGAGGCCTCACTGGTACTGTTCAAATACCTCTCCTGATTTAACCTCTCACAGCTGTATTATATGACAGGTTCGTGACCCTTTTGTGATTTGACATTAGATGCAGATTTTTTTTCTTTCAAATAATGAGATGCTATTGTAAGTCTCCTACAGCACTATGTCAATATTATGGCTGTCAAAGAGAATATCTTGTAAAGCTATCCAGTGATGAGATTGTATAGGGAGGATGGCTGAAGTGGGAGATTCCCAGTCCTTATTTGTGCCAAGTCCCTGAATCACAGTAATCACCTCCAGGTGCTATTTGCTTTCTACCATTTTCCTTTTTGTTAAGTTTATGGAAACATTTTCACAGAATTTATCTTTGTGATAACATTAAGATCTTTAGCTTATATTCAAGTCTGATTGTGGAGGTCTTTAATGGACCTTGCTATTCTTTTTCTATGTTTCTCTAAAGTGATTGTGTTCACAAAAGGTGATCTTCCTGTTCTTTTCCTACTTCTTTACAGTATTATTACATAAAGTGAATCTACTACCATTTTGTCTCTCTCATACTTGCAGTACACTTAGAAATTTCTATTCTGTCATGTTGTGATTATCTCTGACTCATGTTCCTTCTGAGGCTGTCCTCATTTCACTGCTCAGAATTCTTGTTTTGACATACTTTTTTTTTCCTTTCTTTTTCCAGTTAACACCCATTAGGCCCTTCACTAGAATGGACCAACTTACCTTTATTTTCTCCAAATTTCTTTGTGTCTCCTTTACTCTTCCTTTACTTGCCAACCCCTTACATCCTCTTAACTTTTAAAGAACTGATTCAAAGCAGGACTCATTCTTCCTGCTTACTGATCTCCTGTTTTGGGGTCCTATACAATTTGACTTGCAATGTGACAGTTGATTAATATTTGTAGAGCATTTTGAAAACCTTAAGGGTGTGTAAATGCTGGTAGTTTCATCTTGCATGACTTTTTCTACATAGAAGCATAAGCTGAATATTTTATAATTACTTAACTCCTTGGTGGCCAGAACAAGATTAGGTTTTGTATATGCCAGGATCCACCTCTTTTGGATACCTCACCTTTCAAAGACTGTATCAGATGGTACTGAGGTGTAGTTGAAAGATTCACAGAGCTGCCTTATGGAATCTGCATCCTCAGCAGTGTTTTTATTAAGGAGAATTGTATTGCTGAGTTTGTTCCTCCCCTGCTTTAACCCTGGGATCCGAAGAGAACATACTTGAGTTTTTTTAGTCTCCAGTCTGTCCAGAGGGGCCACAGCTGAGAAATCTCTGCACGAAACTCTCATCACTTCTCTGCCTCGGGAGCCTGTGCTCGAGCTCCCAGCCCGCTCTGACAAACCCGTGTGTGCTGCTGAGCAGTACAGTTAGGCATGTTATGTACAGAGGGGGGCAGTGGGGATTCAGCTGCAGACTTAAATTATCATTTCTGAGCAATTGAGTAAAAAATTGGCCTTGATAGTATTGAATATTTTAAGACTTTAAATAACAACTGTTTTTTACCTTTTGTGCTCAATGTTTGTTGTTACTGTGTTGTGGTGGAGCTGTCCAGGTGCCTCTTCAGGCCAGGCTGTCTGCCAAGAGTAATTCAAAAAGTCGAGGCAGACATAAAGGATTCTGAGTCATCTGATGTACCCAGCTTACAGGTCTCTGCTCTAGGAGTGTAAGGGAATATTTCAGAGGCTGCAGGCTGGCTGGAGAGACAGGAATATGTGGGAGGGGAAGGTGCAGGGTGGAAGGCAAGGTGGATGAAGTAAGAGCTGAGCAAGGGTGGCCATGCATGGTCAGACCAGAGGTTATCACTGCTCAGCATCCAGCAGTTGTCAAATAATAGATACCTGCAGAAGAACTTAGTGATCAAATACATCGCAGTTTTTATATCTGGGATTTTTTAATTTGCTTTCTAATTTTTGTGTTGGTAGGTAGTATGTTTTTGTTTAATAAATCTTGATGGATTTTTCCTCCATAAATGTCTGTCACTTTTAAGCCTTGTAGGTTGTTTTATGTTAGTAAATTACTTTATTTTTGTATAAACAGATTGTTTATAAACTCCAATGTTCTTGGAAAATTGTATTGCCTTCCTATTAGATTTTTTTTTTTCTGCTGGAAAAACAAGAAAAAACTCTAGAAAAACTTTTCTAAGATAAAAAAAGACCATGTTTTACTTTTTAATGAAAAAGGAAGTGTTCTCTGCTTATCATATGGGGAAGTATATCCCAGTCTATGTCATTTCTGCAGAATTAGTTATGTCCCACTGCAAAATGAAGCAGCAGAGGAGAAGTTTCATGTGCTTGGTTCTCCAGGTCATCAGAAGGAAACCAAAACTCTGTATAACCCGAGTGCTGGAGGAGGAAGCAGCTGTGTGACTATGCTGTAGGTGGGAGAGTAATTAGCAGGCCAAAAGGGTTGAGATCAGAAGGCACAGGACCAGGATCTGAGCAAAGAGGACTATGGCAACAGACAGAAAGAGGAATAGATGCAGGCGTGGGTTGGAGGAGAGGAGAGGCAAGATCTTAGAATGAGAGGTGAGGACCTGGAGGAAAACTAAAAGATTTCTAAGGGCTACAGGTCAACTTAACAAAAGCAAAAGAGGACCCATTAGCAAAAGTTGATAACAAAGAAAGGAAAAGTACTACAGAAGGCAGCGAGGAGGGAACAGACATAAGGTCAGTAGCTGAGTGGAAAAGATGGGTAAAGGGAAGCTAGATGGAATAAGAACAGGAGATAGTACTAAGGAAAGCTGAAATTGTGTGTGCTTTTCGCTGTGTTGAGGGTCTCTGGAAATTTGATTCTTCTTATGTGTTTAAGATCCTTAGTGAGAAAAATTGATCTGATTTTTCTCATTTTGAAACAGTTTCCTGTATTTGCCGTGTCTGCTAGTGAAGAGCAGGCAAATTTCCTGTGAAAATTATAACTTGCTTTGCACTTGTGAGAGAAGGCTGTGGCACTGCCTTACTTTAAGGTTTGGATATCACTGGTTAATAAAGGTCTATCAATCTATTTATGAGCCTGCTACAGACCAAGTACAAAAATGTATGAAGACCTCAGAAATTATTTATGATGCATTTACAGCATAAATAGCTAAGCTGTCAACTATGATTGTAAAGTTCTTCCTCTACTTCTGCACTGTGCTTTTCATTTAATATGGCTTTGTTCAGCTTAGAAACAAACCAATCCTGTGATGGCTTCTAATAGCTGTAATAAAATATTGAGAATATAATGTCTGCCAGTGTGGTGTAGACACACGGACTGCCTGTGATTGTGATGTTAGAGCTAGTTAAAAGAGAATCAAGATGGAGAGGAGACTTCTGGAAATCAAAGGAGAAAAGCTTTGGAAATTTTGCAAGGCTTGAGGCTGAAATGGATATTTTTCTTCCAGCAGTTTTGGATATCCAACCTGAGGTGGAATTCATTGTTCCCTATACTATTAAACCTATGTGTCCCTATAGTGCCTTAACTCAGTTCTTTACAGGCTTTGTAAAGAAAATGAAATGAGGACATGAAATGGTTGATCTGGCATCATGGTAGACCTGCACAAACACACATATCTTGAACCAGATAGAAGATGCCATCCCAAAGTCACATCATCATTACTTCTGGATTGTACAAATCATGGTATAAATTGATCAAGTTCCCTCATCAAACAAGTCAAACATTTTGTCCAGTTCTTAATGGGAAGAGAGGGAGTTTTGGAATCCCAAAATGACACCAAAACCAGTAATACTTATGGGACTTTTCAACTGCAGTTTACTGCCCACTTGCTGTACACTTACTCTTCTATCAGTGTTATTTTTCAGCTTGAATAGATGTTCTCTGGGTATATTTATGGATCACAATCGTGACAGTTTGCAGCTTTCATTCTGGAAAGCTAAAGAAATCAGGCTCAGATAGACTCCCCAGTAGGCTTGTTCCATGCCTATTCCATGGCAAATTCATCTTTCTGGAACACAGCTACATCCAGTTTCCAGATACTGCAAATGAGGCCATTTGCTGAAGATGGCATTTGTTGTTTCCACTCTCACACCATGCTGATGTCATGTAAAGTTTTGTGATAGACTCCACTACTGGCTTCCTTGCCCTTGTCAGCAGTTTCCAGCTGGTAATGTGTTGTCACAAAATTTGTAGCAATACTAATAATGATCTATTTCTACTGACAGAAGAAGATGACTCAAAATATTTTTGTGAAGTATATTAGTTCAAGTGAGATGGTCCTTCAAGTGATGTTTATAGAAAAAATAACTGGCTTTTAATTTCTTCCTGTAGAAAATAAGAAGCTGATTTTTTTTTTTTTTGGGGGGGGGGAAATCAGGTAAGGGAGTTGAGTAATTTTTGCTATTCTAGGCCCACACAGAATTAAGAAATTGATGAAGGAAGGAAACAGAACGAGGACAACAAAAACAACGCCCTGTTTCCTTCAGTTTCCCTGACAAGGAGAGATTTCACACATTATAGAGTGCATTAGAATTAAGACAGGAGAAACTCTTTTATTTTACTGGTGCTGCATGAGATATTTTACTGGCAATATTAAATGATATTTTTCTAGACATAGTCTAAAAGTTTCTCAACACTTGGGAGATTGGTATGAGAAATCCAGTAACTAAATTTTCACTGATTTTATGGAAACTGTCAGTGGAAATGTGAAACTGGAATTAAATCAAATGCTGTATGTTAACAGTAAATGATATATGGCACGACAAAAGTTGTGGTATTTTGTTTAGACTTAATCTTCTAAGCCAACCTGAACCTCCTTAGTATGCAGAAGTTTGTTGAAAGTCTACTAATTTTGACTTCCTAAAAAACCCTATTATTAGTGGGTTTGACTTCTGAATTCTTCTGAAATGCTGATTTTCCCTGTTACATTAGTTTCCCATATTCAGTTTCCAGGCAGATTTTGGCTATGCACAGATGTGTAGAAAAAAAAATAAGGAAGAAAAAGAAAACAACAGCATACTTTGCAGCCTCCAGGAGGCCTGGTGGGGACCTGAAATCAGAACTGAAATGCAAATATTAATTCTGGAGTTCTGGCCTAGATGTCAAAACGGTTACATTGGACAATGAGTTTCTTGGACCACATATTTACTTGGACTATACATGAATTGCTTGGGCTCACACTCAAATACTAATTGGGTTGCCTAAACCTTAGGCTATTCTTTTGAGGTTTATATATTTAATGGTATAAAATTCACTTTGACACTCCTAAATAATGATGAAATATCTGTATTCCATTTTGGTCATCATAATCACTATCAAACTTAATACTTTGATTCTGCAGGGAGGGGCACGGTGTAGGAGCCTCACTGGAACAAAGAACTCTATTTTTTTTTTAGGCAGCTGTAACAAGACAACTTGATTCTGGGCTTCTATCCTAAGAAATTGTCTTAGTGGCACTTAGCTTGACAGTGTACACAAACTGTAGATTTGTTTCATACTAAGCTCAGTGCATAAACGAGTTTTTAATGGTGCCTGAAAAAGTCAGTCAAGGTTTGAAATATAAAATTAAGCGGGTGGCTCGGTACCTTTATATTGATCTCCAAACCAATGTAAATTCAGTGCCTTCAGAACTACAAAATCGTAAAGTAATGCTAAGTATTCTCACCTGCCTTATACGACTGCCTTACTGAGGTGTTTGCAGAAACATCAAGAAAAAGGTACAATCAGAAGTGCTGTTAGCAGATTTGAGCATTCAGGAGTTGATGTTAGTCTTCTTTTTTTTTTTTCCTCACCATTTGTTTGGTGAGAAATGCAAATCATCCCTGTTTTCCCATCAGTTTCACCTTGAGGCACGAATCATTCCCCAAATGCCCACAGAGCTGCTGGTAGAGCTGCGGCTGTCAGAGCACCTCAGGCAACCTCCGGAGTGCACAGGGGAGGGTAGAAGGAAAGCACGAGCTCTCTGAGCTCTCTTTCCTCTAACTCAGCCATCTGCATGCGGACACGAGAAACCCAAATTTTGCAGCTGTTCTGTAATATCCTGTGGAGGCGGATCAGAAAGCTTTGGATGCAGTTTGTTCCTCTGTTAGGGAGCACGTGTTTGCAGGAAGGGAGCGTGTGTGCGAGTCAAATGCGCATATCATTCTGAATCTGATAAAAATTCCTTCATGCTGCAGGGAAAATTTCACTTGCTAGTGGAGGCCAAAGAAGTTTTCTATATCAGTTCAACAGCTGGTCTTGTTTTATTGATATTGAAATATTACCCCACTTTCCAAAAATTCATGAGGCTGGAGAAAGCTGAAGTAGACACAATTCTAACTGCGTGTTTCACAATGGAAATCGTACTTGCAGAGGAAAGTTTGTGAACAACTTTTGCTCACTTATAACACCTGTAATGTCCATATGCACTACCTTATTTCTGTGTATGTTATAACGAATGCTGTTATACACGTTCCCTGTCTCCTACCTGGACCCTGAACTAAGTGGAGGGAAAAGTACCTTTTAGCCCTCCTAACACAGAGCTTGTAAGCCCCTAAATGTATATATGTTGTTACCCAGACAAGTGTACCAGTAACTGTTCAGCTCCCCACAGTCCAGGTGTCTGTGTGAGGAGCAGTATGTTCCTGCCTCCAGAAGGACTGATGTTACTATACATCAGTTATTATGGATTGCAAGTGTTATGGCCTTTCGTAAAGGAAGGGGAATTCTGTCAAGGAAACATTTTACAGTTTGGAGATGCAGTGAGATGAAAAATTAAGGAACTATTCTTTCTTCTGTGCTTCTGTAAAATCCCATGGATCACATTTTCCTCTGCTGTATTCCCTGTATACAGCAGAAATTGAAAGGAATTTATATAGGAGGAGACCATGCCACTTTTATCAGATTCATAACAGGATAGTTTCTTATGCAAGAGAAATTCTCCAGTGGCCATTATCAATCAAATAATAATTTCTTTGAGTCACCTGAGTACTTGTGGCTGATGCTGTAGCAAAAGTGAGATTGCTATTTCACAGATGTGTATGTAGTTGACTCGAAAAAAATCCCTCACCATGGCCATTTCAATATCCCAAGTAGAAAAAGAGACTCTTTGTCTCCATGATTCTTAACCTAGATTTAGCATGCTGCAGAGATATTTCTCTGACATGTTCAATGATAGCAGAAAAATATGTGGTGGTGCATTAAAAGCTGTAGAGCAAAGGAAGTTTGGGGAACTTAATCAGACCCTTAGGCAAGAAAAGGATGTGTAACACTGATATGTACATTTTGCTTTTGCGGTAGTTAATGAAAAATGTTATGCCAACACTGGTTTTTGTCCCTTATGGTTTAGCAATGCAGAACCAATCCTTTCTATTCTTTGTGTTTTGTGTTTTTCTTCTCTTAATGTTACTTAATCTGGAAATAAAAATGTTTGATTTCTGTCATTCCCCTTGGCTACTTTGCTTAAAATGGTGCTTAATTGTTTTCACTTTAAAGGAATGGTGCCAGGTTTAAAGATTTATTATGTTTTCATGGATTTTGTTTGAAGATTGCCTTTTTTTTATATGCTTCTCCTTGACACCTGTCATAACATTAGGCTTTTCAAACTTAGCCACCACCAGCCTGAGAGGAGCTGTTAGTGAATTGTCAGGTTACCACAAAGGCCAAGTTTCTTTTCATTCTCTCCTAGCAGCACTAATCAGGACAATTCTTTCACGGGGCACATTGCAGTAAATGCCTCCTGTTATTACACAGGTCATCAGGAAGACCTGAATGAGCTGTGTCGGTGTTGTTGGATGCTTATGTTCCTAATTCCTGTGTAACTGCCAGCTCCCTTACTGTAATTTTGAGACAGTGCATTTAGAGAACCATTTCTGTTTTCTGGTGGACTGCTTAGCACCTCCCTCACTCTACAGGGTGGTTTGTTTTTCTTTCTTTTCTTCCCTTTGAGTACAGATGCTGCTGCTTGTACTTTAGGTACTGGTACATTATTGATCAAAGCATAGAGAATGCACAAATAACATTTGAAATGAGGTTCTATGGAAGAGAGAAATTAACTGTTGTCAGAAGTTGACTGGTTTCTATTTTAATTTCAAGACATTTAGGATGCTTCTACCGGCACCATCTTAAAATGCTGCCAGTCTCCATTTATCTAAGGAATGATTTATGCTTAAAATTAATTATCTCTCAGCTTTTAATTTTTTTCTTTAATGTTTCTCTTCAAGGTTGTTTTTTTTTTAACACTCAAGCTAATTTCTGATTTCCAGATTTCATTTCCCTTAGACATGTTGAACAATTCTATTTTCCTACCCTGTTGTCTGTTTCAGTAGTTTGCAATCAAATTTAGTTCTAGCTAATTAGGGGAAACGAGTTTCAGCACTTTGAAGATTGTCCTCTCCTTCATAGCATAAACAGCTTTAATTCTGAAGGCCACGTTCACCTCTTGTCTAGAGCACTAAAACCAATGAATTCCCTGCTCTGGAGGTTATGGTTCCTGACCTGAATAAAAGAGCAATAAATCAAAGTATGTTCACTGGCATTGAAGCAGGCTCCAACTGTGTGGAATCAACATGCCAGTTCCAAATTGTAATTTCACTAAAAATAGCATAGTTTAACAATTTTGACAGTTGTAAACTTGAAAGATCTAGGCACACTGTCCATCTTGCTGTGTCTCATATGTTCTGTCAACCATGCAGCTTTTGAAAATAAAACCAGAAAAATACTGAACATTCTTCATTCTTTGCTAGAGGTTCCAATTCCTGCCCTCTGCAGAAGGAGGCACAATTTTAATAGTGACTTTTCAAAGGTAAAATAGAAGAATCCTTCTGTGACTTGTGGCTCCAGAACGGGAGGAAGGGCAATATTTGGATCCGTATATCCCCTTTATCACTTCCCTTTTTCAAGTCTGCATTTCCAGGAAATAAAAGACAAATTAGCAACTGTGTCATGGTTCATTATATCTTACAGGGGCACAATGCAACAACTTCTGCTCCATTCTGTAAGTCTGGAGAACCACAGATGCAAATTTTACTGTATTTTCTCCTACCCAGTCCTTAATTCATCCAAGTTCTATTTAGCAAACATTTAAGCGTGTATTTAAGACTAGGCACATGATTTGTCTTTTGGCTTCCATGGATTGTACAGGCAGGTTGGAATTAAAATCATGTTAAAATACTTAGATGAAATGGGCAGCAGTTACTTCACGGTGGGGATAGATAAATAAAGAAAGCTTTTAAATTCGTGGTTAAAGTTTGTTGACAATGCCAAACTTAACTCTTTAGTTGGCAGTTTCCCTGACAGAAAAGTATATGTTGTCATGTATTGCTTTAATGCCAATTAATTGCTCTCTGCCTCACAAAATGCCTGAGGTTGAACCACACTTTGCTTTATCAGAATTCAACACTGCTATTGGTCTGGGGGAGGAAAAACAGGAATTAGAAGAGACAAGAGCACTGTGGAGCAGTAATCTTTTATTTATGTATAATGCTGTACATTTCCTGACTGTACTGTGAGTTTTCCTTCTAACTCTCACTAATTATGGTGACTGGCATGTGGCATGTGATGGAGCCTCAGGAGAAGTGGGATACATACAGCTGTTCAGAGCTGGCACATTGCATTCCAGTTTGCATTTGCTGGCAGGCCAACTCTCCTTTTTTCAGTGAGAGAAACAGGAATGTTGCAGTTTGCTTCAAGTTGTGTTTGTCACACGAAAGATTTTATTAGAGGGAGCTGAAATACTTTCTCATATATCCAGAGGAACTGTACACACAGAAATGGAAACCTGGCTTCTGTAAACTAGTTCCAGTGAATTTTCAGAGGTCATTCTTTGTATCTATCTGTTCCTCTTCTAAACAATCTACATATTGTTTGTGCTGTATCATATTTGATAAAAAAAAAATGTTTGGCTAAAAAGATGGTGGCTTCATGAAGCATTAACCACTGAAAAATATATAAATTCACTTAGGGCTATGAAAGTTTTTGATTCTTGTCTTTGTTCAGGGGAAGGCAAGGAGGAAGAGTATTTTCATACCATCTCTGTTACTTTTTCAAGGTGCTAAAATACTTAACTCATTTTGCAAAATGCATATTTGCCAAGAGTCATATTTGCTTCATCATTATCAGTTTTGTGAACTCAGGCAGAAGCTTCCTAACTTTTTAAATGTGTACCTGCAGAAAGCGGTAATGATATACCAGACTTGCTGCTCTTGAGGCTACATTTGTACCCTCGTTGCACAAATTGAAAGTAAGCCAAATAAATTCTTTCCCACTCTTGGGAAATATGTGTTATCCAAAGTGCAAGACTAGGAGAAATGTGTTAATTGTTTGACACTTCATCATTTACAATGCTCATTAAAGGAGATAATGGTGATGCCACAAATAGTGACCTGACAAAATTTTTAGATCTCCAAGGTGGCCACTGCATTCTTAATGTATAGAGGAGGCTTTTTAGAAGATTCTGTGAGACATAGTCCATCTATTTATAATCCAACTAAATATTTCTTTGTTTCCACCTCTTTCCCATACACATGATATTACAATCCACATTTTCAAAGATGAAACCATGGATACACCAGGTCAGGGGACTACAGGAATACAACTGGTGCATGCACTATGTCCTCTGTGGTGGTGTGCCGTTGCTTGGCAATGTTATTTGTTATTTGCTATTACAAAAGACATTTTAAATACAGTAATATAAATATATTCTTTTTGTTTTCTTTTCCCTAGGCATCAACGAAAAAAAGTGTGACTTTATTAAATTCTCTTTTGCTGTGCAGCCTTTCTTTAACAGTCTTTCAAATGGAGCTCAGGGATATCCTTCATCATTTCCTCTATTGGTTTCTTCTCACTGTAAACTTAATGGAAGCACTCAGGCTTGTAGTGAAGAGGAAACCCACAGGCAAGTGACAGAAACATCATAAGCTTCAGGGAGCTAGTTTAACATGGTTAATTAAAGGGGTGATCAGTTCAGGGCAGTGCCAAGTGTGAAGGATTGATAGACAAATCTCTACAGTCAGTCTCTAGATGAATGCTCTAAATATGAGAAAAGGCCTCTCAACTCGTTGGAGCTTATTCTTATCCATCGGGGGGGAGAAATCCCCACAGCAGCAACTGCAAATCAGTCCATGGAGCAAACCCATGTATTTGCCACTTACTGCCTTAAATTTCAGTGCCCTATGTGTACAGTGCATTGCATAGGTTATTTGAATAGATTACCTCTGGTTTAGTGTGTTAGCTTGGGTTTAGTCTCAGGTTTCGCATTCAAAACAATGGGGAAAGTTGCATCTGAAATTCAACTTGCTCACGTTTAGGCCGGATCAGATTTAATGTTTTTGCTAGGGAACTTTATGAAAAATCAAGAGTGTGCTAATGAAATTTGCCATTTATGGAAGTTTAGGTGGCATAGTCAATAAAGAGGAAGATTAGAGTGCTATATGAAAAGAATTTTTATGACTATGAGATGTAGGATAATAAAGTTATACAATTCAGTTGTACAAAAATGCTAACTCATACACTCGGGGAGGAATAAAAGAATTCTGCAATAAGGAAATAAAGATGCTCCTCAGTTCCCCAATTTAAGATTGAGGTCTCCTTGGCTGACCTGTGTCGGTCAGAGGCACTGCTGTTACAGAGGTGAAGAGAGAGAGGTTTCTTCTGACTAGTTACTGGCCCGGTGTTGAAAGACTAAAGCAAGTCCTGAAGAACTTGGAGAAAAACACAGTCGCAAACAAGGGATTTGCTCTGTGAATTCAGCAAACAACTCTGTCAGGTCTCTGAAGTCAGTGGCAGAAGCCTGAGCTGCTGGGGCAGAGCAGCTACTTCCCTGCTGAGGAGTGGAGCCACATAAGGGATCCCATGGGGTAGGGGAGCAGAGCCTTCTTCCCCTTGATCCCACAGACAAACATGACAAATGATGGCTCTGAGCAAACCCTCCTGACTGGGCAGACAAAAGATGGGTCCAGAATGCCAAAGAACAGTACCAAATGCAAAGATTCAGTGTAGGATTTGCACAAGGGTCTTCCTGCAGTGAAAGGTGGCAACGAAAATGGAAGGCTGAGGTGTGAACCTGGAGATGATGTTGCCAGGTGTAATTTCTTTAAATGTTGAGGAAAAAATCCTGGGAAGCATTTAGTGAATTACAAGAAAATATTTTGAAATGCTAAAGGGGAAAATATCTGCACTGTGCTGTACATCATGGGCACTGGGGATATTTTTTTTTTTTAGAATCTGTGCTTTTTCTCATACATAAGCTCAAATGGAGAAGTCTTCTGCTTCAGCGCTATACAGAGCTTGTGTACATTCTCAAACCAAAATATTAAGGCTTTAATAAGCAGTGGTAAAGCTCAAATGCACATTTATTATCAGTGAAGATATGTACACTTCTGCAATAATTCAAGAATTATTATTTAATTTTATCAATAATTTTTATTAATTTTATCAATTATTTATTGTGATGTTTGACCTGAAGGAATTGTGTGTCTGAAAGCTTATCTGCTTCTCCTAGCTGCATTATTTGGTTTAATGAAGTACATTACCTCTATTCAAAACCCCTGCTTTTCTGAGGTTGCTTGCCAAAAAAAAAGAAAAAAAAAAGAAAAGAGAGAGACAAGGAAATCCTAGATTTCATTGGGGCTGCTACTCTTCTACCAGTTGTTCATTGCCTTAGGGCTGTATTTTAATGTACTTTTAAATGATCAGAAAGAAGGCTTTTTAATTGTCATTAAAACAATTGCAGCACAGTGACTCAGCAATCTGGTCAAAATCATGATGTTTAGAAAAGACACTTCCCAGCAAAAGCACTGGAGGTCCTGCCTTGCATGAGAACATAAGGGATGATGAAGAGTAGAGGGGCTGTGTCCAAGGGCTTTGGGTGGAAGGTTTAAGTTCTGCATGGTGGGCAGAGAAGGAGGACCGGGCTCACTTCTTTTGCGTTTTGGGCGTCAGTCCATTTTGAACAACAGTCAAGGAGGTGAAATGATAGTACTGCTGAAGTTCCAGCCTTGGCTGTGTGTTCAGAGCCCTTTAATATATGACCAGACCTAAATCTGAGCTGCACTAGGAATCATCAGCCCTAAATGACTTGAAATGACTTTCAACTGGGCAGATTAAAGGGACATTTCCCAGAAGGCTGGGAGTCATGAAATGGTCTGTTTTATTTCCAGCCATGTCTGTGTGGCACTGAATTTGTGATTATGACTGGAAGTTACTGACTTGTGTTGGCCTTGTCATTAAAGTCTGACCCTAGGGTTGGAATATGAAATAATGAACTAATTCCAGACTTTATTTAAGCTTACCTCTCATGAGAAGACATTGGTATTTCTTCTCTCCTAGTTGCTCTCTGGAGGCAAGGAGGGTGAAGTCCTTAAACATAGATAGAAGGTGGTGTTCTGAGTGACATCTATGTACTTTCATCCTCAGCACAATCCATTTTGATGAGTCCATGCTGATTTTTCCATTTGGGTATAGATTTTTGTCTTGTTTAACTCTGTTCTCCCACTAGTACAATACATGCTGTGTGATCTAAATTTCCTTGTCTCCTATGTCCTGGGCACTGATAAGCACTGTTTGAAAAAAAAACAGGGTGCTTTGGGATTGTTAATTATTAACATTTTTTATTATTTTTTTTTAATTATTTACTCTGCTCACTGCCATAATAGCAGCAAAGTCCTTATATGGAACAAGCGTGACTGGAGGGGATTTGGAATGTGCTTGGTTTTGCTTTTGAGCTTGACAGCCATTTCTCACTTTCTGTAATAATGACAGTTAGCTAGGGAAAACGAGGAATATTAATAGATTTTGAGAGTGTTGTGTTTCTAGAGTAAGGACAGAAAAAGCTTTAGCAGAAATAGGAAAGGAATAGAAAAAAAGGACAATTCGTGTTTCCTGGTTTCTGGTTCATTCTTGTTTGCAGTCTTTTATTTATACTGTTCTTCTAAAAGTAAATGTAATAAAAGAAAAAGGTCTCCATCATGATTTATTCTTCCAATTTCCCAAGGCTTGTAGGATTACACCCTCCTTCCTCTCATCCTTGCAATAACCAGCCACAGTAAATCCAACTATACAACCTTTGAAAATAAAGGGTTTTGCAGAGGAGAACTGAATCAACCTTTAACTTGCATGTTCAAAAAAAAAAAAAACACAACTAGAAAATGGACTGAGAAGCATAGGGTGAATTAAGCTCTGGAAGTATTAGTAGCATGTTATTGCTAGACTAGATCTGTCTGAATGTGCTGCAGAATAGACACTGGCACTTGGAGCTGATAGTTCTCTTCAGAAAGCAGTGAATTTCTCTGAACGTGTTTGGAGTTTTTGGAATTTTTTTTCACATTTTTACTTTCATCTTGGATTTTTCTTTTTTTGTTTTAATGTTGAACTTCTATCTGCAGTTCATCTGACAGACAGGAGACTGTAGCCCATTTTCTCAAATGTGTTTGCCACTACCCAAATATGTCTTTGACAAGCCTGAGAATTGTGTATTCATCTTATTTCTACTGCAGCACATAAATCCAGCACTAATATTACATTTATCTTTTTCTTCCTTTGTTCTTTTTCTGGTTAAAGAGACGAAATGTTGTGTAAAGATACAGTACACGCATTGTAGAGACTGTGATATGATGATACTTGTCACTTTTTCAGTGAATAAAGAAATCAAGTTGGAATGAAAATTTCTAGAAACATTTTTTTGTTCTCTTTCACATTGGGTAGTTTTCAAAAATGTTAATTACTTTTTGTTTGGCACTGCTGAAGTACCAAAAGACATTTGCTGGAAACCACTATAATGAACAGAGTTCTGATGGGGTAGTAACTGGTCTAGATTTTTTATTGGGTTCAAACTGTGACCCTCCTGAAAGGCTGAGGGACAGGGGCAGGTTTTTTTTATAACTCAGAAATACTGTTCTACTAAAACAGCCTGAGTCTCCTTCCTCTTTTCTTACAAATTTACACTGTAAAACTGATATGAGCAAACAGAAAATGAGAATACATGCTGCTCTTCAGCAGGGTCTAGTGAATTTGTGGGACTGCTAATACCTACCTAGATTAAGCCAACATGTTTTGGGTGAGGAGTGAAACATCATATGGCATTCACTAAAGACTGTTAGTAAGATTTGGAACATCTAAAATACCATTTTAAACTATCCTCGTGTTCACAGAAATGGTGATTATTTTACAATCATTCAGCCTGAGGTGCAGGAAGTGGTTCATCTAATTCTTTTTAACAGAAAAAAGTGTCCCTGCCACAAACCCACAAATAGACCAGTGCTGCTCAACAGTGATCAAGAAGCAATTGCATAGATGAGGGGAAGCAATCTATTTTGTTCAGAAGGCCTTAATCAGGAAAAGACAGTGCTTTTAGCATTGGAAAAGGTTTCCTTTTTAATATATTAAGAATATTTGCTGCTAAAAATATTCTGATGAGCAACTGAGGTAGTTTCCAAAACGTTTCTGTGTTCTGCTATATAATAAGTACTTATTAATTGTTGCTCCTAAATGTCCCCCAGCATCACTAGACAGTAGAAGGAAGTGATTTCCCCATTCTGCTTTGCCCTGGTGGAGCCTCACCTCAAGTCCTGTGTGCAGTTTTGGGTGTCACAATACAAGATATAAAGTTGTGGGTCCCTTCCAAACTCAGGATATTCTATTAATCTGTGATCCATTTCAGGGTTTTTTTTCTGGTCCCTGAACTAATAAATACAGACAAGAGATAAAAGCAGGACTGCTTACTTCATTTCTTACCAATATCTGCTAATATGTTGTTCAACGTAATCTGGGTTCTTTACACTGGCTTGGAATTCTTTTCCTCTGGGAATTTTGTGGCACAATGAAGACATTATTTGAAAGACTGAGAAAGTAAGTGACATCTGATTTTCGATAGAGCATGGAGAATGCATCAGATGTGTTGGCAAGGTCTGAAAAAAAATGTAGCGTGCCATGGCTCCATGCTGAAGTTTCTCTGTGGTACTGACTTGGTACAGCTTGTTGCTTTACTATTCTAAAATATAACCCATTTTATAGCAGGCAGAAGAGAAACACATGAATGCTGAAAAAGACTTTTAGCTGTTGATTTCCCAGACTAGTGCAGTAGCTGGTACCTCCTTGCACTTTCTCTGGCCTCCCGTCATCCCCTTTCCATCACGTATACGAGGGACTGTGCACCGGGAATTCTGAGCCACTGGCTTTGCCTTGCCTGTCAGCTTCATTGCAGGGGCTGTGTTGCTGTTTTGTTTTGACTGTACGGGGCTTTGTCTTCCAGATCAGGATTACAGTCTTGAATAATTCTTACTAGTAATGTCACAAAAATTTTGCAAGAGCCAGTAAACACGTCTCTTATCTGGCAGTAGTGTCACACAGGACCCAAGTGTTTTGTATTGATGGAGTGTGTCAGGGCAATTACAAGAAAACCTGAGCCACTCCTTGTTGTTCCTCCAGCCCCTCTGCTCCCCCACCCCAAAAGGTGATATCTTTTTGTAATTGCTGGGATTTTTCTGCATATTTTGCAGAAAAATGTCAGTGTCCTAATATGCCATTAATATTAGGAGAAACTCAGCACTTTGCTGGATATGGCTCCCATTTCAGGTCTTAGGCTTGGCTGGCATACCTTCATAACAGCATTCATGATCTGCTTCTGCGTTGTGTACTTATGTACTCTTAAAAGCAGAGAAATATGTTTTTCCTGGTAAAATTTTATGCTATGGCACAGTAAAATAACCAAAAAAAAAACCCACTTACAGCTTTTGCAGACTGAACCTTTGCATTGTAGTGGATCCTCCTTTGAAAGAGAATCTAAGTAGTGTTGCCAACGGGAAGAAAGTAGAGAAAACTGGGTGAGGACCCATCCTGACATGTGGTTGACACAAAAATGAGTAAAGCTTTAAGGTGCTTTTCTGAGATGTTTTCTTTATTCCTCATCTGCAACTGAAATATTGCAGAAATTGGGAAAACTCTGCTGGCCTTATCCAATTGCATTGAAATTTGTTTAATATGCACCCAGTATCTATTTGGTTCTTTCCTGATTACTTTGAAAGCACATTTTGTTTTATGTCCAAGTTCTGCAATCTGTAGCACTTCACCACTATTTTGCAAATGCAAATTTGGCATTACCTTGGTATTTAGGTGTTGCAGAGTGAGAACAACACCCTTTACTTGTCACTGAGGGATTCAGGCAGCTTTTCATTTCCATGATGGTTGTTAATTGAGAGAGAAGGAGACGTGGTGTTCTCACAGATAAGTGATTTGGAAGGTTAACAGCAGAAATAGATCTGGCTGTGGGACCTGTTGTGTCTGAACTGCATGCAATATTTCAGTTAAGTGAACTGTCCTAAAGTATTTACTGTCCTTATTTTGCCATGCTGATCCAGGGCAACTGTAGGTAGTGGCTGTGCTCAGCTGGGACTTGGGCATCCTGCCCCCCTTCCCATGATGCAGCACAGTATTGCTCCAGAGAGTGATGTGGTGGGGTCCAGGTGCTGAGTAGAAGGACTATTTCAAGAGGACTGATCTAAGCAGTGGGCTTGTCCCATGAAGAATAAGGACATCAGGAAGCCCAGAGAACAGTTTCTGTAGGGCAGTGTTCTGCAGAGGAGAAAGCGTCTTAATGTTGAGCTGACTCAGTACAAAGAATTTTCCTTCAAGAATGTACCATTTTTTGACATAAATCTTAATATTTCCCCTTCTCTAAATACTGTGTTTCAGAACACTGATGGTACAAATTAGTCAACAACTGAAACATTAGAATTTTTCACGGGACAGCATTCAGTTATTTGCTTAACTTTGTTGGTTTTGAAACTTACATAATTAAGTTGTAAGATATCCATTATGTTTTGTGCTTGTTATAAAAGAGGACAGTAAAATGACCTGCATGGCATCATAGAGCATGTTAGTTAGAAGCTAGGATTTACTGACTAGAGCCAGCTAATAAACAAGATCTCAGCATTGCATGAAATTCTACTTCCAGTGATTCCTATTTTAGATGTACAACAGAGCTGAATGAAACCAAAGGTATTTTCACCCAAGCACTGTGAGCTGCCATCCTCCATGTAAGTGTCACACAAATGAAGTACAGAACTAGTGACAGGATGGGAGGACATAACTCCAAGCTGCTCCAGGGGAGGTTCAAGACATCAGGAAGAATTTTTTCCTGAAAAGGGTTGTCAAAGGTTGGAATGGGCTGCCCAGGGAGGTGGTAGAGTCACCGTCCCTAGAGGTGTTCAGGAAATGACTGGACGTGGCACTCAGTGCTCTGGTCTAGTTGACAGGGTGGTGGTTGGGCAAAGGTTGGACTTGATGATCTTGGAGGTCTTTTCCGAGTTAATTGACTGTGTGATTCTTTGAAGTGCACTGCAATTTTCCACCCCTCACAACAACTTTCCTGAACTGGACTCTTGGCCACCGAAGGGCTGTGTTCTGCAGCATACTAACCTCTGTTATTTACAGTTTCTTCCATTTATTGCATTCTTTTTAGAATGTGCTTTTCCTCATATTTCAGCAATTTAGAACATCTAGGTAGTTTTATGTTGTTATAAACATAACTGTGCAAAAGTGAAATGGTCAGATTCTCTCTGATATCAGAGTCTCTATTGATTTGGGCAATAGCACATGCCTTAACACAGCCACTGCAGGCACCAAAAAAGCTGCACCTTGTCTTCTGGGGGAAGTCAATCAGCATAACCCTTGTGTTATGTGAAACTGCACCATCCAGTTTATGTTTGGATAAGAAAAATATCAGTCTTGGAATCAGTTTAGAAGTTTCATCTCAAGATGTTCCTGAGAAAGATATTTTTATTTTCATTGGCTTGTCCTTAGGTCTGCAGAGATGTTTTCTTGTTAACAACTGAGTGACAGAGTTTTGAAAGTGGGAGGAGCCTAAACAGTAAAATTTAAAATGCAATATACCCTCTATATTTGTAAGGGATAATTGAGGGCGGGGGGGGATATCTTGTCCTCCTTGCATGACCAGTCAAGTAATTTGTCACTCCTGACTCCTCAGTCAGGTTTGTCATGTCAGCTTCTGAGAGCCTGAACAGTTTTCTATGCAGGAGTCCTAACAATCTTCACACTATTTTCATTTCTGGGTCTTAGTGTGCCATCCATCTCAAATCCAAAGTCCCTGAAGGAGTGAGTTTCTGGAGACTAGTATGTGACAGTTAACCAAAGTCTGGTTCCTTGTTCTTACGTTCTTCTTCGTTTTCTTCCAAAGGGAATTAAAATGTTGCGTCTTACCACTGAGAGAGAAAATGTTGCAAAAGAGAAAGAGACCATAGTGCTTTGGTTCTGAAGGCTGTGTTCCTCACCATCATGAATGGGATGGGGCTTAGACACCTTGCAAGAAGTCAGTCTGACTCAGTGCTACTGTCTGAATCCTCCTTCCCCATGGTCATCAAACAGAATTTACAGATTTGTTCTCTGACAGTTCAGTGGAACTTCTGGAGGTTGGGTTTCTCATCTTATTCTGTTTAGGTTGGGTGTTTCTGAAACACAGCACTTCACAGTTTAAGTGTCTCTTGTGGAGTTTTGATTTTTATTCAGAAGTCCTGCGCAGGTTCCCGGAAGGAAAGTATTCTCAGAAGGGATATTCTCATCCCTCTGCTCTTGTAGCTTTATTGATTGAGTCTGTCCTTCAACCAGCCTGGACACTATAGCCGTGTTCCACTTTCTGCATAATACTTCCTGACACACTAACAGCAGGTAGGAATCAGGTATGTGCTTTGTAACTCTTGCTTGGACTTACTGAAAGTTATTAAACTTCAGAATTTTGGGGAAAAGTCACAATGTACTGATGTTTTGCAGTGCAATATCAGAAGTTGTACTACAGTATCCTTAGGGAGAAATACGAACAGGAGCTCTGCAATGGCAGGTAGCCAATCTCATTCCTCCTCTCTCGTGGCCGTAGATAGCTAGACTGTCTGAAAACAAATCCTACACGTGCATTGTGTGCACTTCTCTTGTACACAGGGCTTCAAGCTTTCCTGTGCTCATATGCATCATGTTCACAGTGTGCTGATGAGTCTCTGGAGCCATGGATATGGGCTGAGAACAGTATTTGCCCCTGAAGCAAAACAACCATTGAAAAGCTGTGTAGGGCTTCAGGACTTGACCTTAGGTATACAGATCTTACCTTGGTACTACTAGAGAGCCTGGAATAGCTCTGCCTGGGGTTTTAAATGAAACAAACCAAGAAACAATCCTTCATAATCCTGTGATGCTGGGGAATAAATAAGTGGATGTCTGAAGCTACCAGTTCTTCTACCAGGACTTAGTATCTGAATGTTATTTCAGAAAATGTTTCCATTTTATCACTAGATATTTTTGCTTTTTTTGTTCCTTGTTCCCTCCCTTCCCTCACCCTCCTCCCCACCTGAGGGACGGGCATATATGAATAGTGTCGTTCATAAGTGTTTCACCAGAATTCATTAGAGCAAGTCTGAAGGTTTCATTATTCTTTAAGGGTGCATTAATAAAACTACTGTACACTTGGGTTTTTTTTAATACTATATGAATTATTCTGACAGTCAGTTTGCAAAGCCAACATATCAATCATTAAATTAAAAATGTAGTAATATAAATTAGTGTGATTCAGGAGCTGTAGAACATGTTGAACAATATGCTCTCTGTTTGGAAACGAATACAGATCTGCCCTTCAAATGAGAAAAGGCAGCAAGCAGGGAGATGCAAAAAATTACAGTGAATTTAATCCAGCACTCGATAAAAACATGTTTCCTTGTATCAGATACCATTCCCATTTTGTCCAGATCTCTATTATCCTTTTTGCAAATATCATAGCAATCTTTAATGATCAACTGTAATGTTTGTTTGCAGGATGAGGTGTCATTTGTGAATTACCTGACATGGTGCTTACATCTATGGATGCAGCAGAAGCACAGAAAAATCAAAACACATCTCCCCACAATTACTGCTTTTGTTTGCTTGACAGAACATGTAAATGAAATATTTTGCAAAAAACATGCTACTAACTCACCACTTCATGAAGTAATGCCTCACACAGGTTGCATCAGTCCTGTGAAACTAATCTAGCTGGCCCTTGTGGCTTCTGAAGCTCTGGGGAGAGATACTGGATCTGCTCCATTTACGTGAGCAGAGAGAAATTATTTTGTCCTTAATAAATGTAAGGCACTAGATGAAGTATGCAGGACAGCTTGCTTTTTCACTTCCTTGAGCAGAAAGTTCTTTTTAAGCATCTTTTTTCCTTCCTCTGCTGATTCTGTGAAAACTGTGTGGCTGTGAATAACATGTTGGATGTTTGAAGTAGTCCAGTGAATGTGAGATAATGAAGTTGTGGCTAAGGTGCAGGACATTTTCAATGGCAAGTCTTTGCCTGTGGATTTTTCTCCTTTCTGAATTATGTTTCAGCCAAGCTGCTTTAAAGCAGCTTGCCTACACTACTGATAAAACCATGCTATGCATAGCTAGGTCTGATGTGCTTATCCAGTGCAGTGTGCTTACCCCGGTTGTGTCCGCGTGGCATTCGGCCGAGCACACCCAGCATCAGCCTCGGCGCCTGTCAGCAATAATCGTGTGGAACAGCAAAGTCTGTATCTGTGCATTCCTGCCTGCCTGCTCCCTGCTGCCGTGCTTACTGGGGCTGGGACTGCCAGCAGCCTTCAGCCAGTGCCACCCTATTTAATATGTGCTCCTCAATGAAATTGCTGTCTTAATTCTATCACGCAAGCACAGTCAAGAATCCTGGTAGAGGAAAGCAGACTTAAAAAATGTGTTCACAGCCAGGACGACAGGTTAACGATCCATTACAGACTCACCACCTGCCTGACACCAGGAATCACAGTGGGTCTAACCTGTGCAGGTTCAGCTCTCTGTAACCTTATGACCTCGTTAAAAATGTCTGCGGTCTTAAAATATGAGATGCAAGTTATTAATTCAGGCTTTCTGCTAACCACAGATTTAAAATCCCTGGGTGTTTCTCATCTCTGGTCCTTTCAGGGATGTGATTTTGATGCTGCCAGAGAGGATTGCAGAGGTAAAAGCTGTTTGTTCTTGTTTGCTCCTTATCTGTGCTCTATAAGATGCATGAAATATCACAGTGGTGGAATAAAGGCAATAATCGTTTCTAATAATGAAACTGTTCTGAAAGGCAAGACCTAGATTCTTACCAAGATAGTGTGTTGAAGTATTTGCATAGTAACTGGGCTATAATTACAGATTCATCTCCTTTATGTCTCTTAGCTCTCAGGCTTAAGTAACCAGATCTTTAGAGCAGCCGCTCTTTTCCCTGGGAGGCTGGGTGTCAGGCAGCATATGTTAAGGCTGTGTGCAGTGGTACACTGACTGTGAGTAATGAGTGTTGATAAACTGTTTACTGAAGCTGGCTGAAATTCAGGGTGTGCGCATTGTGGGGTTTTTGGTAGTTCAGAAACATTTCCAGTTGCAAGTAGTAGAATACATTGTTGGGATTCCTCAAAAATTTTAATTTCTGGAATAAAAAAATAAGCTTAATTTTGACTTTTTTTTTTTTTTTTTTTAATGTTACAGTTTTGATTCTGGCATTTTTTCTCGGGTTTATATTTTCTTAGTTTTATGAAACAGCAGTGGCCATTGAAAATATACCAACACAAAATAGTCAAAACTTTCTATTTTTGTTTTATTTAAAAATCATTAACGTCAGCTGTCACTTAGACCCTTCTGATAAAACCTCTCCTCTGGATAGGTGTATGATGAAGAGCTCATGCCTGTGATACAAAGCTTGCCTGGGCAACAGGGGGTACTGAAGTATTGACAGTCTCACATTTACGATATAGAAGGTGTTGCCAAGCAATGCTGCTGCACAGACCTTTTTAGTTTCTTCTTCTTCGTCTTCTTGGTGTACTGGTAAATTTTTAGTCCTGCTAGCAAGAATCCATTAACTTTTGGCTATACAAGATTCTGGGTAAAAGGAATTAGGCAAAAGAGTCTTTGCCCCAACTCAAACTAAACTCTGTCCTGGGTCTGGAGTTACTCCTTGAGAGCTGAGAGCTGACTGTGAGCTGCAAATCCCAGAAGATGGGATTGTTTGGTGGATTTTTATGTACAAGAGTGTTTGCAGCCACTGTGTCACTAACTTTATTCTCCCAGAGAAACCAACCTGCAAAGCTCAGATATTTTTCCTACTCTGCAGAGATTGCTCAGAAAAAAGGACAGTGGTATGAACTTGAGAGGCAGAAATTCTGTGTCAAGGTGGCTGTGAGGGTCATTCTTTCCTTTTAGGTGTATGCCAGACCATGAAAAACCTCTCTGGAGAGTTCAAGAGCATTTTTATTTCCTCCTTATAGTCTGAAGTTTTTTGTGTATTTTTAAGTGGTGCAGAACTTGGTTATAAAAAGGACTCTCCATCCTGTTGTACTATCCATGCCTGTTATGGTTTAAGACACTCCTAGATTTAGTTGCTTCATACATCTCAAAAGTTTGCATTTCCTTAGTTAACGTAAACTCATTAGTACCACAGTAGTAAAGGTGTAATTCTTTTGCTCTTTCCTGTCTCCAGGCACCAGTTGTCTGTCCTTCTCCCATCAGGGCAAACAACCTCCTTCCGTGAACAGCGTCTGCTTTGTTATTGATTACCTGTTCACTCCTGCCTGTCACAAACTTGACTTTTTCAGGTGAACTGAGATGATCTTGGCAGGACTCAGATACTCAGTATGCTTCCTTCCTTGAGAAGGGGGGATTCTACTGAAAGCAGAAATCTGGTGTTGTTGCTGTATTTTAACCCAAAAATTAAATTAATCTTTGTGGTGTTTTATTCACCATAGGTTTTGTGGTACCAGCTTTGATTCCCTGTCATCTGTTGTGAGATGGTATTTCCTGCTAGAAAGTAATGAAACATCTAGCAAGCCATTCATTAAATGAAGGTTTGAAGCAAGGGCAATTGTTGGAATATCATATTAATGAAAAAAAACCAATAAAATGAGATGTTCACTTGGTATATCTGCTCAGAATTTGAGATGAAGCAGGTCAATGTATCCATTCCATACATTGTGGTTATAGATGAAGTAAAAGGGTTACTCTATATAAAAAAGGAGAATGTGGAAAAATGGGTTGAATTTCATAAGAACCATTTTAAAAACATGAGAGGCTTTCTGAATCACTAATTAAACAACATTGGAAACCAAAGAAATGTCACAGAATTTGAGATACTATGTATATTGTTTCTTGCTTTAAAGAGATAAAGAATGATCAGGAAGCCATAGACAAATTGGCCTGATATTGATTCTATGTAAAATAACAAAACACTTGATTCAGGAGTTCATCAGCAAGGCTTGACAGCTAAAAATTCCATTAACACCAGCATAGTTATTTGGAAATAGCTTGTCAGAGAGACAATTAGTATCTTTTTTTTTTTTAAAATTTGAGGTTTTTGAAGTGGATTATGGGCAGGTTGATAAAGGCAGATTAACTGGCATTGTGTGCTTGAGCTTCAGAACTTAATACTGCATGACATTTGGACATAGAAGCTTGGATTTAGCTGGGTGTCTTTTAAAAATTGAGATATGAGTAGATACCAAAACACAGTTGTGAAGAGAGGGAGATCAGTGAGCAGTGCACCTTTTGGAGAGCCAGTGTGGGACTGAGTTGTGGTCTAACATTTGATATTATTGTCAGTGAACTTAATTGTCTATGTATTTTTTTTTTTTTTACAGAGCTTCCAGGCTTTGCAAATATTGATGGAGTAGTAAAAAAAGACAAGTTGCTTTTATTCAGTTATCCAAGTCTGTTAGTCAGTTGATCCCAGTTGCAAAAGACTGTCTTTAATAAAACCAATGCAAGGTAACTTGTGCGGGGACAGTGAGCGTAGACTCTACAGACCTGAAGTTTTTTAACATACTTAGGTGAGGTTTAGGGGGATGACATAAGAAAGCACCTAAACATGAGCTCTCAGAACAGTGCTGTGGCTTCAAGGAAACAAGATCTTTTAGATAGATGAAGAAAGTGTATAAAATACAAGTGGGAAAGTGATCTTGCCTCTGGGTACAGCCTTACCAAGATTGCCAGTAGAATTTTTGTGCCTACTACTGGTGTCAGAGCTTCAAGGGACACAGACATAGTGAGGAGAGTTTTTAAATGGATTAGAAATGTTCCTGGAATTGGAGGGGAAGTTTATGTTTAGATTATCATTCAGTTAATTTAAGAAGAGGCTGAGAAATCACATGGCTGTCAAATGGAAGTAGATAAGAAAAGGAGGTGGTGGTGAAATATGAAGGAGATGGACCAGTGCCTGGACATTGCAGGAATGTTTGGAGCAGGTTCTCTTTATATCACATTCATATGGTTGGTGCAGGCTGATTACCACATTTAGACTGGAACACATTTTCTTCCACTATTTTCTGATTATTGGACCTTGTGAGGATTTAGAACTGAAATATTCTTCATTACTGAAGATGGTGGGCTGGACAAAATTTAACAACCTGAAATAGCGGAGTAAACAAAACACATGGCATAATGTGGTTTTGTGAAAGCTTAGATTCTGTAAAACCCAGTAAGATCACCCCAGGGACCTGAATGTGTATGACTTGCATCGCTTGGCAGCACTGAGACTTGGATGCATTTTGTGCACTTCAGGTTGAATCATCTGGATCCATCCCTGTTGTAAAGACATTAACTTTTATGCTCTTGTATTTTGGATTTTGTGTTACATGAAAGGTCAGGCCAGACATTTTCAAAAGTCCCTTCTGGCTGAATTCATATCTGAATTTGGCATGCCTTTGAATGATGTAGAAGTAGCAAATAATCTATCAGACCTTGAACTGATTTCTTATTTACATAGCAGTATAAAAGAGAATAGGCTTGAACAAGGTAGACTAAACCCCTTCTTTAGTATATATACCATGTGGCTCAGTGCCATTTCGAACTCCTTCAGATAGCCCTGAAATAGCTGGTTTCAGGAAATATCTACAGGGATGTGAGCTCAGATCCCTCATAGCTGTGACAGCGTGGACTCCATCTGAGCTCATCAGCTCAAAGTGCACTTGCTGGATGGGCCACCTCTGCTTGAGGTGGGCAATGCAGACACGAGACACTGATGTCAAGAGCTGTCGTCTTTCATTTGAGGAGAGCAAAGCAGCCAGGTTACTTGCTCTAATGAGGGGAATGGAGGGGCAATGGGTAATAATATTTCAACACAAGAAAAAAAAAAACTGAGGCAAGGCAAGTTCATCAGCTGTTGAGTGTTTTAGTAGTGTAAAGTATATTTAGTTGATTTTTGTGTTATTGAGGCAGAAGCTTGAATAAAGGGTGGATTTATTGTGTGTATATAGTAGCCAGCCCATGGAGCTTTTAGTGCTTTGTGCCAAAAATGCTCTTTCAAAAAGCCCTCAGTAGGAATGTAGACAATAGGCTACTAAAATTGGTGAGTACTGTGCATTTTCAGAACAGTGCTCAACACAAAGAATGCATGTATTTAACAAAGAGACTGCAACAGTTCCAATGGATAAGTAAATAATAATTTTTTTGAGGGGTAGGGAGTGTGGGGACACAAGGAAGAAGCCAACTAAATATAGTGGTTATTTATATTAATAACTGAACTGCCTGACACGTGATAACATGGTGCTATAAATGTGGGTCAACACAAGTTTAATACTACAATAAAATGTAATTCAGACAAACCCCTACATTTAAATACCATTAAGGACAACAAATAAAACCCACAAAAGCAAGAGATTTTGGAGTGAAGGCAAGGAGGCTGTAATTAGCTACATGTAGGCAGTGCAACAAAACAATGTGCAGTAGGTAGTATTTTCTCTGGTTCTCCTGCTTCTGTCAAATGCATTAAAATTTTAGCAGTATTAAAACATGCAAATGAACTAGGATATACTTTAAACTGTAAATTTTACTTTTTTTCCATTTGTAGTTTAAATCTGAACTGGAATCCTAATAGGTTTGTTTTTTTTGGTTTGGTTTGGTTGGTTGGTTGTTTTTTTGTTTTTTTTTTTTTGAAGTACAACAAATATTCTCTTCATGTTTTCTTCTATGCATTTTATTTCCATTTTTTGATGTGTGTAGGGAAGCTGACAAGATTAAATCCTCCTTACTGAAAGGATTTCATTGTGGATATATTTAATTAATTCCTATTAACTGACCCATGTGTGCAGGTTTTCTCAGCCAGGATGATGCCATTTCAAAATGAAGGATGCTGAAACTTCCATCTCTGGAAGAACTGAACCAGATTACGAACAGCTCACCATGCAAACACAGATCAAAAAAAGTCTTGATGCACAGCCCAAATATTTGTCTCTTAGGTTAGATTGTGCATTTTCCTTTTTTCCATGTGTGTTTGTAAAACTGAGAAAGGGACCAGCAAATGCCAGTTGCTAGGATCTGTCAGATCTTGTGTCAACACCTGTTTCCTCAGGAGAAAAAACTCAGCCACTGTAATTAGAAGCTTGGAAATTAAATATTTGCAAAGCAGTCCACTCCTACTGTTTAACTGGGAAAAGAATTCAAATCTGCAGGAACACGCCAGTGCCCTGCTCATTAGTTTGTGGTGCTTCCATGTGATTTGTCTTGGTTGCTTCAATGCTGCTTTACTTTTTTCCTAAATATAATTGTCAGATCAGCTAACTTTTACCATAATATCTTCTCATTTCTCACAGAAAGCAGAATATATAATCTATCATTGTGGATCAGACAGGTGGAATATAAAGTCTGTCCCTCTCCAGCGGTTTGTGAAGAATTATAACCCAAAATTCTGCAAGCAAGCATGGTTAGTTCTTGAGGTCAGGCAACTTAACTTACCTTGCTGCTGGTGTTTGTGTGGTTCTTTATAGCATTTACTCATCTGGCCTCTTTGTAATCTATTAATGTTCACTGAATTTAATACAGAATAAACCTGAAATGATTGTGTACTTGTATAATACCCTTCCCTTGTGTCCCTTGAGTTGTTCTACTGCAAGCAGATAGATGTTATTTATGTGTTTCTACACATATAAACACAAACTGCCATTGATAATTACACCCTGATTTCTCTGGGTGGTTTTCAGGAACCTGGGGGGGCAGACAAGCCACGAGCACAAGTCCAGGAGACAAAGTGCTGCTTCTTTTACAGGGAGCTGAGCCCAACACGTGTAATAGGGCTCCAGAAATGAGCTGGAAGACTTCCAGCTCCAAGTGGGTGCTCAGTCCATTCAGTCAGACCCAGGAGGTGTGTGGTGTAACTCTCAGGTGCACGGCCCTGACTGTCCCACTCTGCTCCACCACTGCTGTGTGGTGCTGGTTGCTGTCACACAATGATACTTGTGCAGTGAGAGAACATCCCTGTGCTTGACCCCTTTAGCAAGTCTCTGGTTTTTGAAGGCAATGGTTTTGATTTATGTCTTATTTGGTTTCATTTGCCTTCTACAGGATTGAACTTGTGTGTTTCTTTCACTGTAGTGTAGAGAAGTAAGCAGATGCTGCTTCCCTTCATATGCAAATCTCCCAGGTACCCAGTGCCAAAAACTCTGTAAATAAATAGCATTGACTTTTCAGAAGCAGTCAATGTTTGTGCAGTTCTCCTTCTGCTGAAGTCAGTGAGACTCTTACTATAGACTAGGCACAATGGTAATCCTACTGCAGAGAAATTCAGTCATATTCTGAAATATGATTATCCTTTTTTTTTTCCAGAATCCTTAAACTGAATTATGAAATTCTATGGTTTAAATCTATATGGCTTGTTTTCATCCTTATCAAGATGTAGTAATAGTAATTACTTGTTATTTTGTCATAAAAATTAACAAAAATTAACATAAAAATGAACTATTGTTAAATGATTAGTAAAGAAGATTTTTATTGGGGTTTTTGTGTCAGCAATCGTATATTAGGCCTGTCTATACTTGTGAGTTTGCACTTGTGCTAGTGGCACTGTATAGAGCCTGTGCCATTTCCTGATTTCCAGCAGTTAATGGATCACTGATTTCCAATAGAAGTAATGTTCTGTAATATCTTTTATAGGGAATTGTAATCTTTCTTTTAAGGGTAGGTTTCTTCCTTCCAGATATGCCTGTGCAGTTCTTACCTAAGTGAGCATCAACATCTAACTTCCTTTGGAGTTTTGCACCAATGGTCCCACTTACCATTTCAGTAAAGCCTTTTCAGAGCATGGGCATGGGAGCAAGATTTGAAGACTCTTCTAATCAGAGTAAATGGTGGGTAGCTTCAATGAGTGCAGTCAGCTTAGCTGCAGTTGTATTATGTTTCACTTTTTTATTTCTGAAAGGAACTAAGACTATTTGAATTAAAATGCTCCCAAGAGCTCATACCTAAACTCAAGGATGAAATCTGCAGTGGTCAGCTTTCCATCAGTTGTTTGAAAGTTGTGGTCAACAGTGCGGATGAGCCAAGGGGTGAGGCTGCCACAGCAATGGGATGCTGCTGGTGTCTAGGAGCTTTGAAGGACAGCTTTGAAGGATTGCTCTGAAATATATTTTTCTGGGGTTTTTTTTTAATGAAAACTGGATTAAGCTAGGAATTTTTTTCCCCCAACTTGTATTAAAAATAAAAGAAAAGCTCAGCAAACTTAGCAGATATAATTTGTAAGGACAAAATGCACTTGTACAGAGGAGATTTGTTCCTTTTGTCCTTTCATAAGGAGCCAGTTTTTCTTCAAGATGAAGAAGTTTCAGATTCTTTCAGAGAAAAGGGAGAGGCAGAGGATGGGTAAACAGTTGTGTTCCCCATGCTTAATACACTGGAAAAATAACATGCCCGAGGGCAATACTGCACTTTATCACAGTTTGAGTTAATCACAGAATGGTTTGACTTGGAAGGGACCTTAAAGACCATCTCCTTCCACCTCTCTGGCTTGGGCAGGGACACCTTCCACTAGACCAGATTACTTCAAACCCTGTCCAACCCGGCCTTGAACACTTTCAGGGATGAGACAACCACAGCTTCTCTGGGCAACCTGTGCCAGGGCCTCACCACCCTCACAGGGAAGAATTGCTTCTTAAAATCCAATCTAGATCTGCCTTCTGTCAGTTTAAAGCCATTCCCCTTGTCCTTTAATTCCATACCCTTGTCAGATGTTCCTCTCCAGCCTTCTTGTAGTTGGAGCAATGGTGGTTTCTGTGATGATGAGCAACATAAGGGAGGCTCACGTTGCCTTTTAGCCAAAGACTGAGCAAATATACTGAGTCAGCAGCAAACCTCCACTCTCTCTCATGATCTTGTGTCTTGACATCATTGTTGCTAGTTTGACCTTATTCATGTATATCCTCTGAGCCAATGTTTACTGATAATTGAGTCACAGATCTCACCAAATAGAAACATTCTCCCCCCTGGGGATTTTATAGTTTACTGGTATAGTTTTGGAAAAGTTCCAGTATCTTTGCCTTGCTTTATTCCTTGAGGCCAGACTAAAGCCCAGACACTTGCATCTCTAGTGTAGAATGCCTTGCCAGTTTAAGAAAGGATGTAATTCCACAGCTTCATGCTGTGGGATACATAATTAAGTCACTGAGCCATTATGGTAGCTGAATGGAAGTGTCTGGAAGTTAATGGCAAACCGAATTTCAGCCAGTTCACATGCTTCTAATTATGACTGGCTGGTGTTTGCAGGTCTTCTGCCAACAAAGACATCCAAAAACTACAAATGTAACTGTATCAGAGCACATTTGGCTTTAACTAGCTGTCAATTAGGAGTAGAATGATGGATTCCAGATATCTTTGTGCCTGTGTGTACAACTTTGTGTTCACTTTTTTTCCCCCCTCCCTAGGCTCTCTCTGCATTGTAGAATTGTGCTGTTTCAGAGCTACTTTGGAGTTAAAGTTCCCCAGACACCTCCTTTTTTAGCAAAATGCACCATGCTTGTAGCATTTTAGCTTAGTCTCTTCAATTGCCAGTTAGTCTAATTATCTCTCCCCCGAAGTAAATTTGATAATACATTGATTTTAGAGGAATTATATATGGAGAAAATAAATGTACAGCTTGTCTAAATGAAGTGATTTAGCAATATAGCTGTATCGGTGCTGCTTTACTGCTACAGTCCTGTGTATAGTTTCCCATGTGGATGCTTTTAATCAGGAGTGAATGTGACCTACGTAGTAAAAGGCTATCTTATACCAAAGTGTTACAGATATCTCATAAAAGATCCACTTCAATGTTCTCTCCCAACTGTAACTTTTTTTAGCTAAGTGAGCATCCTGTGTCAGGCTCAACTCCTCGATGCTGCTGTGCGGGTGGGGGCAGCTGCCCCCTGATTTCTCTCCTCTACTGTTTGTTTTCTAATGAGTTTTATTAAAATAAGTTTGATCAGCATACATATTTTAAACTGTAATTTAAACGTGTAAAATTTTGACTGTTAGAGGGGCAGGGTTGAGTGTTTGGGGGCAGGAGTGGTTTCAGTTTAGCACATGTACAGCCATACTGAGCTCTGCCTGTTAAGAAAGGGAAGTACCCTGAAATGTTAACCAAGGCTGATGGAATTAGGTGAACTAAAAAGAAATTTTGTTCCCCTCTGTAGTATCAAGTACCCCAATTTAAAAAGAAAAGAAAAAGCTTTGAATTTTTGAATTACAAAACAATTTTTCAGCTCATCCCACTGAAAATGAAGTGTCAAAATGAAATGCCACTTCATCAGTATTAATCTGCAACTTAGAGCTGAATTATAGTCTAAAATTTATGAAGCAGATTTTGGCCCTATCAGCTGATGGATAGAAGAGTGAGTGTTCACTTGCCAGAAGAGTGAGTGTTCACAGTTGTTTTCTCTATGGATTTATTCAGCACCATTTGTCATGAATTAATGATCAATTGTTAATTCGATATTCACTTTTCCAGCTGCACTGATTAGATGCAGGAATCTGAAATAATAAGTCACATGGCATTGTTTCTGTTGCCAATAAGATGAGTCTAACTTGAATAATATTTGAACAACTCAAATAATTCAAATGAGCTCATGGAATTTGAATTTAAAATATTTCCTGTGCATCTTCACATGTACAAGCTTAACAGTTTGTTTTCTCACATAGTCATGACTGTGTTAATAGGGAGAAGTAATTGTACATGCAATGCAAACTAATGATTGGGCTCAATATTTTCCATTGTTCAACTTCCACCAAGAAATGTCACAAACTAAATAGTTTATTTAAAATCTCCCTCTAATAAAAGGCAGGTAATCAGACTCAGCAGTGACCTTTGCTATCAGCTGTTCACACAGGAGTGAGTTAAACCAAGGCCCTGTTCCACTCCCTGGGAGTGCTTTGAGATAAGGATGAAAGACTGATAGTCTTTGTCCTAAAGAATAGGTGAAATCATGGATTTGCTCAGAAGTGGAATTGGCATGTACTGAGAGCATACACAGGTAACTTGAGTTCTGAACTGTTATAACTTGGAAAAGTTGAGATTAGGTGTTTCAGACAGCTTCTGCACCATTTTTTTTGTTGTTATTCTCAATTTGTTGTGAGCTAAAGAACGTCTGGGGTCTAAAATCAGAAATGGAAGTGGTGTTGAGTGGTCATAGTGCTGTTGTGCACTGTGCTTTTTACGACCCACAAGGCGATCAGTCTGTCAGGGGTGTTCTAAAGGGATGGTTGAAGCAAAGCCCTGTAGGTTTCTCACCTCAGAGAAATGCTAAAAGAGACTCCTGGACTACACAGACCTTGTTTCTGAGCAGCAGTCAGCTCTGACTGTCTCCCCTTTGTGTGATTGAGCAATCTGAAGTAACAAGTTGCAAGCCAAATACGCAGGTGACAGTGCTTGCCTACCTACCTTTGAACACTCTTTAAAATAACTGCTTCAGAACCAGAATCAGCAGTAATACAAACCCATCTGATAGAGAGAATTGGATGTAAAAGATGGCTTGGTATAATTGATGCCTACCTGCCTGCTGTAAAAGACTTGTAAGACACATGCACCTTGCTTTGATGTGGTGTTTTGTAGTAGAGTTGTAAATGATGCGTAGCTAAGATTAGATAGGAGGATCTTGCAACCTCTTGTAACCCAATTTGCAGTCCCCAACAGCTGCCTCTGCAGTGACAGTTGTAGCTGTGTAATATGCTGAGAGGATTCTTCAGGTGAACAAAACAGCCTCCATGGGCCCAGCTAGCCAGCTGTTCCTCAGACCCACAGGGAAGGGGAAGGAAGTTAAATTGGGATATGTTGTGTGCTTTGACTGTTTCCTGACAGGGCAACTTGATGTGACTGGTGTGGGAGGGTATAAGGAAAGCAGAATCTCAAAGAAGAGGTAGTATCTTCAATTAAACCAGGTGAAATTGTTGGAAAAAGCAGCCAAGCTTCCAAGACTAAACTCTTTTTCTGGATCTTTGGTTATCCTGTAGGGCTCCTGTAGGAACACACACAGCCATTCCAGGTACAGACAGGGATGATCTGAGCAGCCTCTCATCCTTCTTTCGAGGCAAAAGATCAGATCTGCTTGTGTTTGTGTTGCTGTTTGTGTTTACATAGGTTCAAGCAAAACCAGCATAAACCTGAAGCTTTGTGGCACCTTTTCACTTAACTAGAGGGGAGCAGCACCGAATCGAGCCTCGTGCAGCAAATTCCTGTTAGTGCACCTTCTTTATGACTTAGAGACACAATGTCTCGATGTGAAACTTCATCATGATCTTTCTTGTAAGTTACACCTGCTTGTTTTATGTCTGATTTGGCTCCTACAAGGCACTTGTAACTAATGGTTACATAAGTTTTATTCAACTCTAAGTAAATGCTTATGCTTTGCTTGCTGGAAAAAAAGAAGTTCCCCGCTACCAGAAAAAGGAAGTTATTTTCTATTACAAATCAGTGTAAATAATGTCTGTATTCTGGAGTCTTTGGGGGGATTATAGGATTGTATCTGTCCATGGGTGCTGCTGTATCTATATTTACTGTATTTTATCCTGGCATTTTGATCTCACATATTAACACTGAAATATGGAACACAAAGAAATGTCACTTTCTGTGACTTTCAGCAGTTCTATCCGTGGCTACATGTGCAGTTTCTCTGATCATATCCTGATACACTCACACGTAAACATTTGAAGGGAAGAGTGGAAGTTGCTTCAGTTGGGTGGAGTGGTATTATTCCAAATTGGATTTTTAAAGAAACTACTTGGGGTTTTTGGGAGGATTTTTTTTAGTGTTGAGGGGTTTTTATTTTTTTTTTCCCCTCTACTGTGCTTGCAATTTGCAGGCAATTTTCAGACATATGGCTCTGAAAAGAATTGTTCACACAGTTCCAGCTCATGTTGTCATTTAGTGGCTGAATTCAGTAAATGACACAATCATGTCTCACACACTATCAGTAAAATGGTAGCCACTTAGGATTATTTTGTGAATTTGTATTCAGATAATAGTGACTTTTTACCAGCTGTTTCATACAATCTCACAAGAGGACTAACCTCTGTGACATGAGAAACAGCAGTTTCGTGCTATTCTGATCTAAAATGTTGGGAAAGGTAATGCAGTTAGGTATAGTAAGAGCTTCCTGTAAGATACTATGGATAGTGATATGTGATTCTTGGCATTCTTTGAAGCAATCAGGTTTAAGCTTCTCTCAGCAAAGAAAACAAAAAAATAGGTTTAGTGGAAATGGAACAAAAAATTGAAATATAAAAAGGAAAAAACAATCTCTAAGGAAGTATACTTCTGAAGATCTTTCATGTTTACATTTCTTTATTCCTTACCGTGAATAGAGCAGTGTGATGCAGTAACAGCAGGACTCATTTGAAACTTGTCTAGGAGAGTTCTGCATATGCAAGGCACTCTGAATTTACCTTTTAAAGTAGGTTTGTTTCTTTGAGGTACCAGATTCCTTACACTTTTATTCAAGTCATTCCTCACAGAAACTCTCAAAAATCATTGGGATCCTGGGTAGAGAGTTGCATATATAGCCCTTTCTGGAAGCCAAATTGACCCTTGGTTTATACCTGGCATATTTGTACTGCAGAGAATTAAATTGGAGATTTTGGTCAGTAACTGCCACATGTTCTGCACTGTTATGATAATTAAACGATGTTTGGACTATAACAAGCAAATGAGTTTCAGCTATTTAAGAAATTACTGGCACTCAGCAGGGAATTTCATCCTCCCCCTCCACCTGCCCCCAGCTGATATGGGATAATTGACCATAAGTAAATTCCAAGTTTATTATAGTATAAGATTACACCTTTTAGGTTAAGCCACTTACAATGAAGATGTTTTCAGTTTACACAGTTTGGACCGAGAATAAATGTAGTATTATTTTGTCTCTGTTGACAATGGGACTGTTTTCAGCCAGAATGTTTTTAAACATCCTGTCTTGATCATTTCCGTGTGTCTGGTCATTCCTGTAGAAAATTTCTCCAGACATTTTTAGCAGCAGTATTACCTTTGTCTTGCAATTTTGGTCTTGCAGATGCCAGAGCAACCTAGGTTTTACTTCTTCCCCCCCCCATTCTTTTTTTTTTTTCCTCAACTAACAATCATGAAATTAGCTGTTTAACCAAGTCATAGAATCATTTAGTTGGAAAAGACTACTGGGATCACTGAGTCCAACCATTGCCCCAGCACTGCCAAGCCCATTACTAAACCCTGTCCCCAAGTGCCACATCTGTAATCTTTTAATTCCCTTCAGGGATGGTGACTCCACCAGAGCCGTGGGCAGCCTCTGTTCCAGTGCTTGGCAACCCTTTCACCAATCCTGCTGGCTCTTCCAGTGTTTGTTTCAAAAGTAGGTGGAATAACCTGGTACAGACTCTCTTCTGCGATGGCTCTTTCCTCAAGTGTAATGTCAGTGTAATGTTTACCACCTAGAGATTGGCTCATCTCCTGTTCAGCATACGAGAGTTCTTGTCAGGACTGCCTCTTCTGGCCACATCTGTAGCAAAGGGGGTTGTTGAGAACAACAATTGAGCCGCTGGAGTAAATGGGATTTATCACCATCCTGCTGCCTGCCTTTTTAAGTCTTTAGGAAAGTGAATGGCAACAGGTCAGAGAACTGTCCTGGCAGCTCAGGCATAACTCATGGAAGCATAAACTGGCTAACAAGGCTTGAAATCAGCTGCATAACTGACTTCATAGACTACAGTCCCCAGCAATTGGACACCCAACCAAATAGTTAAGTTATGCATGGTCAGTGTTCTGATGTTTGTATCTGAGCTTTCTCTAATATAAATAGTTTGAAGAAGGTCAAAAAATGTCTCTGAGAATTGTAATAACAACTCACGATTTCATAACTCTCTGCTGGTTTTGTTGTCATCTTCTGTATGAAATGTCTGTGCCTGCCTGCCAATTTATTTATGTAATTCTTGCTGCAGACATAGAATTTTGAACCAAATCAGTGTCCTTGTTCTGTTTTGCTTTAATTTACCTGTCACTTAACTGACACTGCAGCTTGATATTTTATGTATCTAGTTATTTTCCAGGTTTCACCAAATTTGTTGTTCCAGAAATACTGCACTTGGAGTATCACACCTCAAATGTTTATGCTTTGTGGTTCATAGTCATATTGTGTTTTCTAATGCTTACATAGGAAAATAATCAACTCTTTTCTCTTTAGCTTTATATTTTCACTTGCTTTTTCTCTATTTAGAAAGTTTTTGCACACTTGCAGATATTATGAGACTGATTCCCCCACGGTGTTACTTTAGTTCTACATATGCACAATACTCTGGATTAAATTGGAGTGCTATCAGCAGAGGAGTGATCTGTTGGACTTGGGATCTGCCCTTTGTTTCAGGGGAAGCATTTCAGCATAGATTTGTACTCAACATTCTTAATTCAGGTATTTTTTGATACATCTGCAGGTCAAATTAGGTATCAGTCATTCAAATTAAATTCCATACATGGAATCACCTATTTAAGGTAGCGGGGATTTTATTTGTTCTATCAAATAGGCAACTTAACCTTCTGTAGCTAATGAGATCTACCTCTCATCAAGTTTTCAATGACAGGAATGTCTGGGGAATAGCCAATATGCTGCTACTCAGAGGGACCTAAACAGGCTGGAAGAATGGGCAAGGCAGGAACCTTGTGAACTCCACCGAGGACTGATGCAAAGGCAGCTGGGAGGGACAAACCCCTCGCAGCGATACAGGCTGGGGAGCAGCTCTGCTGAAAAGCAGCTGGCAGCAACCTGAACTTGAGCCAGCAGCACAGCCTGGCAGCAACCTGGGCTGGAGGAACAGGAGCACAGCCAGGACATTAAGGATAAAGTCATTATCCACCTTTTACTCAGATGTTGGTAGACCACGTCCAGATTATTGTGTCCAGTTTCGTCCCCATTCCTACAGACACCCAGGACAAATAAAACACCGATTGCCCTGAGTGTACTCAGCAGAAGGATTCCAGGCTGGGCATGGGGCAGTGAGCTTGTTTATCCTGGAGAATGAAGGAAAGACTAGGGAGGACCTAAAAGCATCCTTCCAGTGCGTGTGGGTGTCTTCAGTGGTGCATGGTGGGAAGATGAGAGTCTATGGGCAGAGTGGCTCTTACTAGATAGAAGGAAAATCTTTTTTAACAGTTTTTACTTTTTTTTTTTTAACTCTTGGGACAGTCAAACATAGAAATAGGCTGTGCAGAGAGGTTGCATAGTCTCCATACTGAGAGGTTTTCAAGACATGAGTAGGTTAAGTGGTGAGTAACCTGGACTGATCCCATAGCTGGCCCTCCTTTGAATAGGAGTTTGGATTAACCATTGTACCAGTTTAGATCCAGCCTGCATTTTTCTGTGATGCTGTAAAATGTAACTATCACTTAAAACAAAAAAAAAAAAAACAAAACAAGAAAACAAACAAACACACACACACCCACCTCAACCCCCCAGAAAACCCCCAACCAACCACATCTCACTAAATATTCCTAGGGAAAAAAGATAGAAAAAGATACACATTTACTGAGAAACGTAGGGTCTGTAATTCTTGCAGCAGTAATATATTGCCTTTTAACATGTCAAAGAAAGAACAGCTGAAGTCCATTCAGGCTCTCAAAATAAATATGTCACCTTTCAATGGCTAATATATGTTCAAATAAAATGAATTATTTATGCATAGATTTCTGTTACATTTAATAAAATGATTCTTCAGAAAAAAATGTTGAAAATTTTTTAAAACATACAGACAGTCCCTCTGATTGAACAATATTTTTATTTATTTTAATAGGGTATTTTGAAAATCTTTATATGGTTTTAGAAGTTCAGATGTTGCTAATAAATACATACAAGATAAATTCATCGAATACTGTTGCATTTGAGTGAAAAAAGATAAAAAGAAGCAATGTGGCAGCCTTCCTCATCAGGAAAGAGCCCAAGTGTAGCCTTAAACAGTGCACTGTGGCTGTAGAAGTTGAGAAAGATGCCCTTTACAAAATGACACTGCCCAGAAGCCTTACTGGGGACTGGGGTGAGTTGTTGGAGTGATCACATAAAGCAGAGAACTGTTTGAACTGGTTTTTGTCTCTGGTATTTATACAGTACTGAGTTTCCACCTAGATTCTTCAATTAATACACTTATTATGATAAGACTGTGAAAAGGATGCTCAATTTTTCAGTTTTGGTAGAATAGTGATTTATTAGGACAAATGATAACAAAATAAAGGATTATTATGTATGGAATGGAGTGCTACCCAGAATAATTCTTGTAGAACCATTTCCCCTTCTGCTTTAGAGCTGAGGTATATAGGTCCTGGTCTGCATCAACAGGATTATTTGGTTGCAATCACATTTCCAGGAATCATGTCATAACAAGCAGAAAAAACAACTGCATTTTATAAGATAAAATTCTTCTGATGTGTGTGGATGTTATTTTCACATATATTCAATAATTAGAATATTTCCATTAACAGTAAGCTATTGCACAGTGATATTTTCTTTTTAAAAGTGCACCGGGAAAATATACTTTGTGATTGATATGCATGCTGCTTGTTCCCAACAATAGCAAAACCACAGGAGAAATTGTCACTTCATATGCTATTTCTGTCCCTAAAATTTTAAGCCCATGTTCCATCATCTTCCTTATATCTTTTATTGCAACTTGGAAATCTGTGATAGATTCACCTTGAGTGCTCTGTTCTGTCTTAAAAGCTGATGCTTAACCTTTGTTCTAGATGACTATTCAGTGTCTAATTAACTTGGTCTTTAAAACAAAAAAAAAATCTCTATCAAGCATGTTATAAAATCCCTCCTACTCCTTCACCATTCTTTCTCCCTAGCTTCCTCATTTTGGTCTCTGAAATTATTCTGTATTACTCCCTCTTTTGTATTATGCTTTGCAGAATCCTTTCTGATCTCCTGGTTACCACAATTTTCTTTGTTACTTTATTGTACACACGATTATCTTTTTGTGCAATTACAATATCTGGGCTTCTTCTGTTGCTGTTTTTCTGTGACTGCGTATCACACTTCTCATTTGTAAGCTTCAGTAATTACTAGCCATTCCGGAGTGTTTCATTTGCTCCCTAATTTTGTTGACTAGTTTTTCAGCAGTGCAGAGAGTTCCTGTTTGCTCTCACTTCATTAGTCCTGAAACCTTTCCAATTTTGAAATCTATGATTTGTATTCTATGAAGGCTCCTTGTTCCTGCTGTAGTTACCCCTTACCTCTAACACTCTGCAGTCAGAGCAGCATATACACCTCTGTTATTTGTGTGACATAATGGGAAACTGCAGTTACAGCAGTATTTGGGCAACTGCTGCTCCTTGGTGACTGTCTACAGTGTTCTCTTTTTATTTAATTTTGCCTTGTCTTCATGCTCTTGAGGTAATTTGAATTTGTGAATTAGGTGGTGGAATCTCAGAATCTTGTCTAGTGATGACTTGTGCCATGCTCCCTTTCCTTTTTCCTAGAGCAAAGGCTTAAAACTAGCAAAATCGTGGCTGTTGCTTTGTCATAGTCTAAAATTAGGTTTTATTTTCCTGATATGCCACGTATTGCGGCACAGTGCTCAAACCACTGTTTGACTTTGTGTTGTTGCTCTGTTTATAAAGATTTTAGAAGGGAAGCAGCAGATTCAGAAGTAAGATAAACAAAAGCTCAGACCTTGCCATAGGCTTACTGATTACTTAAACGGACAAGGAGAGGTCATCTGTTTTAAGGTTCAAGAACTTTGACTAGATTTTTGCCGCTCATGGAATCCTTATTTGTTTCAAGGGTGAGTCAGTTTAAAAGTTCTTTTTCTTTTTTCTTGTGCCTGTGCAGGAAAGGAAAAAGGGCACTCAGTCCTCAATTGGCCCAGGCCAGTTAGCTCTCATGTGCACATATGTATATATATATACATGCACACATACATATATATATATATACGCCTTTTTTGTTTGTCAGCAGCTTTTGCTTCCTTGATCCATTTTTACCACATTTTTCCCAATAGATATTTTCAGCCTTTTCTTTCTTTAATTATATTACCTCTACTAAAAAAGAATTTATTAAGAGTTGAAATTTGAAATTTGAAACCCACAATAGTCAAGTGCATGTGAAATTGTAGAACAGTTAAATTTATTTTCCTTTACCTTTAGGCTGTGCTCAGTTCACTCATAGGGATGAGATCATGGTAGCTGTCCTGTCTTGATCCTTGGCTATTCAAAGCCCTCTCTTCCAGATGCTGTAGCAGCGTTCAAGGAAACTGGTTTGCTCCAGGAGCGTTTCTGTCAGGTCCTTTCTGTAGACTGTGCATCACTTTTGTAGCCCCTTTAATGACTCTATAGTAGAAAACTGCAAAATAATAAAAATTTCTGTCGAAAGTGTCAGCACTTTTTATTAATCACTAATGTAATACCACTAATAATCTAAATGTGTTATGCTCTACTAGACCCTTGTTAGAACTATTTGAAATCTATTAGAACAGCTTGATAGTGTATCAGTGAAGCACATTTCCAGTTGCATTCTCCTTTGATTGCTCAGGCTTTTTGTAGTGTGTGACATGATGTGCTACGAGATTGTACTCAGGGAGATACTGATCCTTATAACCACCATATAGCTTAGTGAAGTCACATGCAGAAAGAGCTGCCTACATTCAAGATTTGTGCCCACTTAGCATCTTTCTAGGTGTTTTTTGTGGTTATTACAGCAACATTTTCTCAATTTTTGCAGCTGTCATAATCAATTTTTTGGTCAATCTGAAAGTGAGGGGGTTTTGTTGTTTTTGTTTGGTTTTTTGTTTTTTATTTAATGTATAACCATTTACAGTTCTCTCTAGTATGTTTCTTATTTAGCTCATAACTCAGTGGTTGGCAAAACCAGTAGTATTAGAGACCCAAACAGTGATAAACCATCAGAAACTTGCAGTGTGGCAGTTATTTTCCATGAATTAGTAAGTGAGCACAGAGAGAGGATGCTCATCTATTATCTGCCTTGTGCTGCTGCAAGTCAGCCTAGTTTGTACAGCTCCCATCTCCTGAAATATTGTTATTCTGCTGCTACCCTGTCTGATTCTTCTTTCTTTCCCTGTGCATAATTATCTCATAGTATCCAGTATTCCATCTCTTCACTCTTTCTTGCATGCAGAACATGTTTCCCACAATCTGTTCACTTCTCCCCGAGTGTCTTTCTTAAAGGAATCAGTTTACATTGACACTGAGTAGACAGTAGAAGAGTCCTGCTGGGTGCCCTCACTATAACCTGATTTCCTCCCTATTTGTTCCATGGGAAATGGTTACCTGCAGTGTTTAAACACACTTTTAGACTGCTGATTCAGAACTAAACAACTTAAAAACCATACAGGAATGAGATTTGCGGGACCATTTGGAATGTTAAGGCTTTTGCTGAAAGCGTTTTCAGACAGCAGTAGTCGTAGTTATTCTTCCAGAGTGGCAGAAAGTTCGGAACAGAGAAATTAAATTCTTGCTTTCCCTGGTCCTGCCTTAGCATTGCCTCAGTGTGTATGTTAAAATTGAATTAATTATACCTCTGTCTCCTGCCAGTTGTCTTTTGTCAAGCTTCAGTGTATTTTTCTTGACCAGATGGTTTCAAATATTAATTTCAAATACTTCTCAGGATCTGGACACCTCAGTGGTTTTTGCAGGAACTGTGGAGCAGCTGACAGTTTTGGGTCTAGCTCAGGTAGGCAAAAGTCTTTCTTCATATAGAAAACAAACAAATAAGCAAAAATGCCCCCTACTAACTGGCATTTAGCAGCCTGTGAGAAATTATTTCAGACTTCCTTAGTCAATCCTAAAAGAAAGCTAAATAACCAAGTGATTTGCTGTTGATATTAATTTCCATTTAGGTTAACAGTCACTTCAGGATTTTTTCCTTGTGTACTGTGGTCTTTGAAATATTGATTAGTTCATGCCACCATAGAATAGGGCTGCACTACAGAGTTGCAATAAAATATCTTTGTCCAAATTATGATTTAATTTAAGATTTTGAAATATCTCAGGATGAAAGGCATGACATAAAATATTGCATGCTTTTATAAATCTTACCTGCTGGAGTATCATAGAAACCCCTAGAAAAATAGCAGAGTTCAGTTAGGTGTAAAAGCTTTAGATATGTGTCATTTTGGCAGAATAAATAGATTGAGAGTGCTAACTCACAGAAGTGGTGAGCTCTTCCTTGGGTTTGTACTATTTAATAAGCTAGTATATTTGCCTCATCAGTGATAGCAGGACTGTGTTCCTTATGCAAGGAGTAAATACCCATCAGGAATGACTCCTGTCAATAATCCAGTTTTGAACAAGCTATACACACATGGCTGAGGTGTAGTTAAATGGTCCTTCTAGCTCTGATAAGTCCTGTTTCAATCCCCACAAGTACAGCAGAAGTCAAAATGGATCCAAAACCAAACTGACAGAGAGGAGAAGCAGAGTCTCAACTCTGTTTTTACTGCTGAAGAGCAGATATTTGCCTGGACACGCGCTTGACCTGTTTGTTCAGCTGAAGAGCAACCAGTGCTTTATCCAGTAAGGTATTAGGGCTTTATTCCAAGAGAGCTATTTATCAAAACTGATGGGCTCTGTAATCCATCTAGTTTTCAGCATCCTGACATTTTAGTACCTTCCAGTGATTCTCAGTGCTTATTTGTCAGTCGTTCAGGAATTTGGTCCTGATCCTTACAGCCACCAGCCCTTCTGCTGCTATTTAGCAGCCGTGATTTCCTCACCCGACCCACTAAGATTTCTGTGCTTTTTTTTTTTGAAAAAGCTCATAAAGTCCACATGGAACATATTGGAACCACAAAGAAAGAGCCTGTCTACCTCTTTGTTTGCAGCAAATACCTCCCAGCAGGTCTTATTAACTTGAGCTTAATGTCACTGCTACGTGGCTGTTGCTCAGCTCAAAAACACTGAGCTCACGTCCCTCGGCAAGAGACAGTGCAGACATATTTAACTATGACTTTATGGGGGTATTTACAGATACAGATTTGAAGCTTTGTGGCGTCAGTTGGCACAGCTCTTCCTCCCCGTGAAGGTTTCCAACTCTAATTAGGACTATACATACTCATGCTTGAGACTGCATAGCAGAATGGAAAAGTGAGGGAAGAAAACAAAGGTCACAGGAAAATAATATCCCTGCTTCTTTCTCCCTCTTTATTTGAATCCATTAAATTTTCAGTGTTTTCAGAGACTTCCCCATATTTTGGTGCTCTCATGCTATCTTGAATTCCAGGCTTCTCTGTGCTTTTACTGCCTTTCAGAAAATTGAATTCCTGGAAGGAATTTTTGATAGCATTAAAAGCACCCACAGAGGGGGAATGGGTTTGTGCATCTGTTCCCTACCTTACATATCATGAAAAGCAGACAGTTCTCTAACAAAAGCTACTTTTCCAGATAAATTTCACACAAAACACTAATCTCCTATAGTGAAAATTAGTATAAATATCTGAAGTATTCTGTGCAGGCATTACATCTGTGACAGCTGTGGAACATTATATATCCAGAGCCTTTGTTGGGCATTTGGGAGGAGCAGAGGTACAGCTGATGTACAGTTCAATCTATATACCTTCATAACACGGAGAAACTTAATTCAGGACTTTTCAGCTGTACATGAATTCAGAAGAAAAATGTGCTATTACTGTAATACATGGCAGAAATAACAGCATTGTCAGGCTATCATTGTTCACCTGTAACAAAGGGATTTTGAAGAATTGAGAATGAATTCTGTATGTGAAGAAGCAGATGAATATTAGAAAGAAATAAAAGGGAAACTTATCTTCTATTCTTCCATTTGTTCACAAATTAAAGGTAGGGATTTCTAGATGCAAATTACTGGAATAACCCTATAGAGTCTAATATAAAAGTTTACAAGTGATATTATTTGGGTTAAATTGTGTATCTAACTAGCATGTGTATCTGAACACTAAGAGTCCCCTCTGAGTTTGTTATGCTTGCCTTGGATTTCATATATTAGTCCCAACAAATGGGATTTGGCCATTTGTGGCTGTTTAAATTGATTCAGAGGGATATTTCCAAGTTATACCAAATTTTGCCTCTTTGACTTTGTAAAGTATTTTGTTGCTAGTATAATAAATCTCCCTGCCAAAAAAGCACATGCACTCTAAGGAGATGGGTAAGATACTCAGGAAATGGTTGTAGTCAGAGTCTGTCTGCAAAAACAGACCAGAGCAAAAAAAAAAAATCCTGTGGTAAAAAGGAAGGATATTCCAGACTTCTGTAAGATTGTTTATTGCCTGTAAGTTCTGTATAGGTGTTCCTGTGAACTCAGGAAATTATTTATAAACTAGAACTGTATTTTTGCCTTGGGAAAACTCAATGTGGCAGAACAGCAAAGCAGAGAGATTGTAAAGAGTGGTCAGTAGTCATTTATTTATTAGAATTTTAAAATTCTAGCATTTTCATTCCTTGGAACTTTGTAAACAAATAGTTTCTTTTTTTTTTGACTTCTTGCTTTGATATAGGATAATTCACCCTTGAATTATACACTCCCATTTATTTTATGTAGAAGAATTATAACATGTGTCACAAAATAACCCAGACAAACTCAGGATTTATAACAGGCCTTATAAGTAAATGAGAGTTTGAGTCAGGTCTAGAAGAACTGGAAATTACTTCTTTATATTTGCAGCATAAACACATTCCTGGATACTGGAAAATTACCATGCTTTGGAAGTCATTCAGCACACAGTTGAATCTGGCCCTCTCTCAGCCTAACTCCACTACACCATTTTAGATCCACATCCTATGGGATGCATGAGCTTGTACAAATTTCACTTGTACCAATCCCAATTGTTTCCCTTTGAGCATTCCAAAAATACACAGTACCTACAGATGAAATGCCAGGACTAAACTTTGAAAGTAGCAAATGTGAATAAATAAAAATAAAGCCTACCACCAAACATAAATAAAATAATAGATAAAAATAAGTAAAAATAGACTTCAAAAACATGTCAGATAATACTCTGGTGTTATACAGTTATCTAGGGATCCAACACGTTTTGACAGAGTGTATCAGTCTATGTACTCAAAGCCAAACATTTTATTAAAACAAAATATATCAGTTTTTAAAACATGCTATGTATTCTGTTCCCTGAAGAACCCTTTGAGAAAGATATTGTTTGAGCAAGAATTTCTGTGCAAGCTGATGAATGATTGGAGCTAATAAAGCAGAAATACAATTTTCAACAGGTTAGGCTTAGTTTGATCACAAGTGCACTCCAGTGCACCACTTCTGTAATGATGCATCTGTCTTCATATGTCACACAAATACATATTTGTGCATTATAAAGGAAAGTGGTGTGGGTTTAATGAAGTATTGTATTGTTATTTCTGTATATATGTATTTTTATTCTATGAAAATCACAGGAAGAAACTTGTCAAAAGGAAGAGTTATAGAGACGGATTTTAGGCTTTATGAGCAGACCCCAAGACATGTTTTCATGGAGGAAAACAGTATCAGTTCCCAAGCAGGGGATTATTCTGCATTGTCAGGCATTGACAAAGCCAGTTGCTGTTTCAGTGTGTTTATCTCAACAAGTAAAGTGAGTCTTAAAATTGTTTGGGTTAGAAGGGACCTTAAAGACCATCTCACTCCAAAGCCCTGCTGTGGGCAGGGACACCTTCCACTAGACCAGGTTGCTCCAACCTGGCTTTGAGCACTTCCAGGAATAAGTTATCAGTGTGCAATGCATACACTTGTGTCCCTAGTGTGGAATTATCTGTGAAAGACAACATGGAAGCTGAAATACTGTTCGTTGCAGTTTGTGGTTCTTGCTGCTGAGATCTCCATGAATATATGCATGATGATTCTTAGGTCTTTGCTGAGTTTAAGCTCAACTGAAATCTACTCAAAATGTTTAAATTCCTAATGCTTCCCCCAGTATCCTTTCCAAAAGTGCCTGTGGCAGCAAATGGCATTGGAGAGCCCATTCCAGCTGGAGAGCCCAGCTATAACACGCAGTTGGACATCAAGCTGTGCAGAAGCTTCTTACACAAGACAGTAACCAGTGGTTGTGAAATACTAAGAAAAAGGTATTTTAACCAAATACGGTACCAAAAAATGGTAACAGTGGCTAGGAAGGGAACCTGAACAATATGTACCTGAACAATAACCAGCTCTCAAGTGAGAAATAGCAGCTGAGCAAATTAGAGAAATATCTTGACCCCATTTAGACCTTTTGTTGCTGCAATTGGTGCTGTGCAGTGAAAACAAGATTTTAGAATAGAATTATCATTAGGCAGTTCTAGTGATGAATCTGTTCAGAAGTCTTTATTCTGCTGCAAAGCAGCAATGACTGATTGCAGGTGGACTAGGCTGGGACTATGTCTCATAAATACCAAAACACATTCTTTTGTGAAGTAAATAGGTAGTGCAGGACTGTTTGTGTCAGTGAGGTTCAAATCATCATCTTCTCTAAATAAAATATTCCAGTTACAGACATGGAAAAAAAAGTTTTGCAAACAAGAGATGCATAGATGTGCACCCGAAAGATTTCATTCATGTTCAACTTTAGAACTTCCTCCTGCATTTATTTTGGGATCTGTGTGATTACCTCTTCAGCCCTTGTTTGATATAATACTGCAGTCTGCAGCAGCTGCCGTAAATGCATTTCCCCAGTGTTAATTTTACTGTATAAAATAAGCTCTGGCAATGTGGTGACTAGTTAATTGAACTATATAACCCTTTCTGGAATTTGTGACTCCAAGCCACTGAACAATATAATTCATCTCAGTTTTTATTAAAGTCCTCAGTGAAATTGTAAGGCTATAGTGGTATATTAGAATGCAGTGAGTACAGTGTATAACCAAGAAAGCCACATCTCCAGTGGGCCTTTAATAAAATAAATGTTTTCTGATGGTGCAGTGCTTATTTTTAGCTTATTCCTGTTTCAGCTCAGAAATATTGCATCTAGAACAATTCAGAAAACCGTTAAATGTATTTGAGGAGAAGGAGGAGTAGAAGGGAAAAGGTCACAAAAAGATTTAAATGTTAAAGTAAAAATTTAGAAATCAACATGATTGTTGCATAGCACGACATTGTGATTGGTGGAGTACAGTGGAAATACTGAATTTAGAAAGAATAAACTGCCTAACAGCATGCTCCTGAACCATTTGTTATTTCCTAATTAAAGCTTGTGAAAGGGCAGTTTATACATGACTATAATAAGCTCAGTGTGGGAGATGTCAGAGCGTAAATCAGACTCTCTACAGCAATGGAGCTTTAAACATCTCTAATGACAAGTGGTGGTAGGTAGATGATACAAAAAGACTGTTTTGACAACATGATTGATTGAGATCTTGAAATATATAAGCAAAACAAAAAGTGTGAATTCAGCAGGAAACGAAACCTGTGTGCTGTACCGCATATAAAGTGTAAAGAGAGTGAGGAGAAGCTTGTGGCAAAGAAAGTTTAAAGCCTTATTTGAAAAGAAGTCATACTTAAGCAAGTATGGATTTATCAGGATTTATCTTAAAAATATAAAAGCAGTTGTACTAAAGGGTATACCTTGCGCCCTGGGATACCACAGCATCTCTCTTACTCAGTTTAAGGGCAGTCACTTCTAGCATAGAACTTGTCATCTCTTTTGGGAGAATGGAGTCTTAGGAGACCATTGAAATTATTGGTATTACTTATTCACATCTAACTTTTTGTTACATCAATGTCTAGAAGTAGGACTTCCAGAGGCATCCATTTTTGACCAACCTGTGTTTTCCAGTTGATTAAAATGGGAGCACAAACAGGTAAATGTGAAGTGCTTTTCCACACACTGCCTTCTGTGGATACATGGCCAAATACGTTCTGTGGCAAGCTGCTTACTTCAGCTTGTGATTCCAAAATGTCACTGGGGATAAAGGGGCAAGAGCAGGACATTTTAGATTACTTCTAGTTTTATTTTGACCTTTGAAAGATTTGAGAAGCAGACACAGCAGAGTGATTGGGTTCTCTGCACTCATTTCTCTCGGCACATTAACAAAATACCCGTGTAATTAGTAGAAGAGCTGCTGTCAGTGGGGGCTGTGTGTGTGATTTTGTTAAGGTCACAGTGTTCCCTTGTGTTCTGTTTGCCACTTCAATATCTGTTTTGTCTTTATCCCACTGATAGGTTTTGTAGTCTTAACAGATCCTTGTTTTCTTGCCTTGACTCCAGTTGCAATAGTTTGTGATATCCAGTATAGATCATTGGATGCCAGGAGAAATGTGCTTCTCACCACACCAAGTGCATGGCCTGACAGTTAAAATATTAACAAATACCTTTTCTGTAGAACCAAAAACTGCTGTTTGGCTGTTGGATGCAAGACTTTCATCACCCGTGTCTGTCATATCAGTTATCAGCCAATGTTAAGTTCTTGCCAGACTTGACATTTAATACTTTATTCTTTACCCTGACAAAGTCTTATCCATATCTTTTTTTTGCTAACTTAGAACAAAATTTCAAAGACAGTAAGGGTTACCTAAAAGATATGTTCTCATTAAGGACGGGTTCAAACCCAGAAGCTTTGAGTCTGTAGGAACTTCACATGAGTTAAACACTGAATACACATTTTGTGAGCTAGTTCTCACTGGAAGCTTCTCTAGGTTCTCTGCAGTTGTTCCTGAATTCAAACCTGTGCATCTTAGGCTTGAAAAAATGCTATCCACTGTGGCTGTCTGAAAGGGAAAATATTCAGGCACAGAACTGGCAGTACTTGGCTTTCCCAAGAGTTTATTTGTCATCTTGCTTCTGTTTCCCAAATGCTGTTGTTTTATTTGCATTTATAAAAGAATAAAAGAATAGAAGTTATGCAAATTTAGGTTTATTTAGAGGCAGTTGACTGAAATACTAAATTGATAAGATCTGATAATCTGATGATCTGCCACAGTATCAGATCATTCCCTACCTTCTGCTATCACACAGTACAGAATTTAGGATTCAGCCACTGAAATAAAGGTGAGCAATTTTATTTTAGAAAACAGTTTGTTTATGCAATAGTCACAATCTGGAATTAACTAAAACATAAAGACAGGAAGACAAACATTGTCAGGGGATTTCAGAAAGGAGGGGTCTTTGCAGCTATTGTCCAGGCTAAGATAACTTCAGGAGTAAAATAGTGTAGCTGACCAAGGGCCAAGGTGGAATTTATAGCTGTCCATGTGCTGTAGAGCACTGGCTGGCTCTGGCTGGGTATGACAGAGTTATGGTGAATTGGTTTTTGCCTTTTTCAGATCCACATGTACATAAAAATTAGCGAGTGGGTACTACCTGTTGCAATTAGCCACGTGCTGGCTTCTTCAACTTGAGAGTCTGAGGAGCTTTAATACTGAATCAGAAGGTGAGGGAAGAACACTGGGAATGATCTTTGTTTTTCCTTGTAGCTGTTTTTCTCTCCTGTTCGACTAAGGCAAACCCATATATCAAAGTGGCACAAACGCGGTGCCCAAATCACATGTGGTATGTTCTAAAACTCTGCACAATATTCACGGAGGTTAGCAGGTACAGGACAAACATTCCAGGTTACCAAGCATCTTGCAGGTGTTTTGTAGAAGGAGGTAACAGGATGGAGAGTGTTTGATATCACCCGTTAAAGTTCCGCTTCCAACAGCTGAATGAGCTTGCTTGATTTTTATTTCTAACTGTTAATACTCTCTTTGTCCCTCAGAAACCCCTCCATCCCCCCATCCCCAGGATTGCAGGAACTCTGACAAAGGTAGGCTGGTCAAACGATCAGTAGAAGCTGTAGAGACTTAGAGGTACAAAAGGGGCATTGAACTGTCTGGTGTCTTTGGAAGGGACTGTCTTAGTACCAGATTAAAACCTGCCAAATGCTTCCCACTGTTTTACATGCTGGCTGAAACAGCTTTCTACACACCTTTGGCTATCGTTGTTTTAAATCTGTAGCCGAATCCCTTAAACCATTGAGTTTAGTAAAAAGAGAGAAGTTGCTGAAGAGTTGGTGACTCCATTTAACCTTCTGTCAGGCAATGGCCATGGGGTGTCTCGAAGCACCTAGATTGACCTTCAGATACTGATAATGTTAGGAAAATAGGATTTTCATTAAATGCAGTGGCTGATTTTTCTTTTCAAGAGGGAAGTCTTTTTCGTGCTGTGTCATTGTTATTATTAAAGGTTTGACAGTCCTGCACAGTGTATGGCTATAATCTCTCAGTGGAGGAACAGTCTGCTTTTCTGCTGCGATATCACTGTGTTCATCCAAGATTTTTTTTCTCTTTCTACCTCCTGTTCTTTTGCCATTGCTTGCCAGTATTCATAAATATGCGTTATCAGCTGAACCTCTCCAAATTTGCCTGGCAGAATATATCTTTCCTTTCCAAAGGTCTCTATTTAATATGAACCACGCTCCAATCATTTCCAGCACCTGTTCACTGGTTACATGGTGCATCAACGGCAATTTTAGAATTCTTCAGCAGCGTGACAGCTTGAAATTGTCATTTCTTTATGAACACTAGATGCACTGAAATCATGTTAGTGCAGTTGTCATTTTACTTTGTACTCAAACATTAGATATTTTTTTGTGAGTTGAGATGGGTGGTGCACAGTTTTTCACTAAGCACCACACAGTTCTCAGGAAATGAGAAGGGGTCTTTAGTGCGGGGTGTATTTCAGTGGTTATTTGTAGCAAGGAGAATGCTTTTTGAAGTGGTAGATATGGACACTTCATCTTAGGACACAGATGATGCTGCCACATGAAGGACTTTTTGAAGCACTTAACTTCATTATAATAAGTGGAATAACATTATCTTTACTAGCAGGGATTGAAAACAAATAATGATTTTTTTCTTTTTAGTTTAATATATGTAGCACTAAGGAGAGAGAGATATTTTAGCTCAGAATTGAAATGAAGATTTAAAATATGTGATACTCAGCAGAGGTAGCATTCAAATAATTTTATTGTTTTAACGTTCACATTAGGAGTATTTTAATGTGATTACATGAATGAAGTGTCCATGTTCTCGTGTGCGTGGTTCCAGGGATGATGATTATGTGCCAGCATCTCCGTGGTTTAGACAACTCAAAGTTTAGGTATTGATTTTCTATCCAAGTGTTCATTGACTCATTCTAGACGATGTTGAAAGTAGTTTTGGTTGATTTTAGCTGTTTGTATTAGTAGTTTAAAGAGTTCCCAAAACTGTCCATGATCTCTTGTTCTACTGCAACAAGCACTGGAGCAAAACCTCTGTCAAGTGCCCCAGGAATTTACTAACTGTGTGTGAGACAAGACAACTGGCAAATTCTTGGAGATGGGGTAGAAAACAAAATGGAAGTGCTTGTGGTGAGAGGCATCAAACTCATCCACCCAGTTATTGGAACTTCCCAAGATTTTCAGTATATACATTTTAGAAAGGAGTGTTTAAAGCATTAACTAAATGGCAAAAATTTTCATTCTTTGATTTGGTCAAGCAGAGTGATGTTCACTGATTTTAGCAGAATCTGCTGCACATACAGAGCTCTGCACTGGAATGAAACCAGCACTGACCAGGAGCTGGTGCTGCAGTGTGGCTGCTCTTTCCCACATGGGAAGTGAACAAAGGGTCTTAATGGTGAGGAAAACCACAGTGTTAGTGCTTGCCCTGTCTTGGATGTCAGAATGGAAATGGGATCATCTCCTTGCTTCTATATTGGATTAAATTATGGATACCCATTTAGTATTTTGGCAGGAGGCTGTGGCAAATCTAGTCTACTTCTAGACTTTCTGGTTTCACTTCTCATAAATAACAAATGATAAGTTCTAATGTTATTTTAACACTTCAATTTTTTTTATAAATAGAGTATAATTAGAAATATTCTTCAGAATAATTAGCAAAATAGTTTCTTGTTTCCATTTTATACCAGCCATGATAAAGAATCTGAGAATAAATTGTGGGGAAATAAGTACTTTTGATTTCTGGCTAAGCAGTGGTAGATTGATCGGTGTTGTTGTAATTAGATTATAATGTGTTACCATTGCATTTAATTTTTTGGAAAAGTTTTTAGACTTCAGTTCTTTATCTGTTTTTAAAATAATATCACAACACCCTGTTCTGTATCTGTAACACTTATATCTTGTAGTTATACAAAAGCTGTATAATATCAATTAACTGACTATTTACTGGGTATATTATGTCACTATGAGCAATTACTTTATGTATGACTTAATATACCCTCTCTATGTTAAGATTATCTCTAGTACAACCAATTAAAATCAAAAAATAATCTGAGAAACTATTACTTCTCTTTCTTGAGCAGGCAGTTCAGGTCTTAATTGATAGGGCATCACAGTTGGTTTGTAGAGGGACTTCTGCAGGGATGGTAATGATAGAAGAATAATTTCTGGTGTTTCCAGTTAAATTACTCTGCTTCTAGCCATCTTCTGATTCTCTGACATGCATGACTGACATAGTCGATACCCATACTCAGATCCTAAATAACTATCTCTTTTCCTGACCTGTCATCCAGCTTCTTAAACTATCACTTTGAAATCATGTTTGCTATTTTGTTGGTATCTGAATGCTGCCATCTTTATAGCTGATCCTATCATCTGCTTCCTCTACCTTTATCTCTACAGTGTGGATCCAGTCATTCCTTACTGTCTATCTTGTAAATATTATGCTAACTTTGACATTTATAGTGGCTTGTTTTTCTTTTCTCTGTTCTATTCTTATCTTACCCTGGAATCTATGTATTAATTATACTCCTCCAATCTGAGTCTTCTTTGCTACCCCTGCAGATGTGCAGACCTTGTCTTACTTCCATTTCAGTTCTTCTTTCCTCCTTTTATTCTCACTCCTTCCACAGATTCCTCAGTGCAGTTCATCAGTGAAAATTGTCTTTTGAAAATTGTCACAACCTTTTGTTGTTCTATTTCACTTGATCTATTCATTCCTCTTCCTAATATGACCTTTATTTCCTTATCTTGACTGTCTCCGAGATAATTAGTTCATATCTGGAATGATCTTTCTTTCTTTCTTGTCTACTGACTAACTTCTCTGTGTTTTCATTAAATTCTGCCAGAAATTCTGCCTAGAAAATCAGATCCATGGAAATCAGTGAAGACACTCAAGTGACTTCAGGATTTTACAGCGTGTCTTAAGCAGCCTTTTACCTTTCTCTGATCAATAGCCCAAATAGTGTCACTTTAAACTGTTCTCCATTATCAAATTGCCTTTTTTTTTTCTGTATGCAGTAAATTATAAGGTCTTTGAGAAAGGTTTGTGTTTCAGTCTGTTCATGTACAATAAGCATGCAGTGGTAAATAAATTTTATTTCATCATGGAAATAGGCTTTGAACACTGAGGAAGAAGTTATTTAATTACTTTAACATTTAAATGGACACAAACTGGAGAGAATGAGGAACAGAAGGAAAATATACGGCTGAACATTAATATTTTACTGTAAAAGAATTAAATATCCTAAGGAAATATCAAAAACAAGTTACTTCTTCCAGATGATAGTTAAAGTTTGATGAAATAATAATAAAAATTTAATCTTCCAGTTGAATGAAAAGACTCCATATGTTGTTAAATATGCCTAAATTTGAACTCCGTTTTGTTGTTTTTTGGTCTCAGCCAACTGCTCAACTGATCAATTTACTACATATAAAGACCAGGCTATTCCTTGTTTGTGTGATCATCTATAACTTTTATCACATGATTTTTCTTTTGAATCCTACTGCTGTCCAGGTCCTTGAGAATAAGTCAGAAGTAAAAGGCTAAACAGAGTAAATACACATGTGAGAACTGTTTGTTTGTCTATATGTTCACAGAATATATTGCATTTAAATACTTAGAGATTAAATACTGATTCTTTTTAAAAAGTAAACCAGAGCATTTAGGAGCACTGTAAGCATGGAACAGGCACCTTATGGGTCTTAGAGTATTGTTTTATATCTTATTTGTATTTTTCCATCTGCCAGTGCAGCTGTGACAGTGGAGCTGAATGTCATTCTTGCACTTTGTGTTCTGCATCTGCTCCATAAGTGTTTATCTCTAAACCTTTTGTTCTGTGCCATTCCTCACTCTGTCTGTTCTGCACACTCTTGATCTTTCTTCTGTTTATCATTCCTTACACTCTAGTATATATTATCATGTACAGTATCCTTCCCAGTTCCTTCTTCACATATGCTGAGACTGTCTTTTTGCAATGCTTTGCTTCATGCCCTACACCTTTTATTAAAACTTATCTTTTATTTCTGTATCCTTGAAGCCATCATTATTCCTTCTAACAAGCACATTTTTATAGCTAGTACAATTTCACTTCATCTAGCACCCAGGTCATTCTCTCTGTGTCCACCATCATCAAATCTGTCTGTGAGTAGTCATGGCAAATGAATAATAAATGTTCCTTTGGAAAAATTTCTCATCTGCCTACCCTTTTGTTTTACATAAACTGGTGATTTCCCCTGAAATATCTTTTCATTTTATGTGCCATTACTGCAATAACTACAGATTGCTGTAATGTTCCTGCAAATCTCTGAGTTCATGTCACAACTCCTGGTGTTCCAGCCTGATGTGATTCTTTCTGTGCCAGTCGCAGGCTTGTTTTCCCACTCTTTCTCCTGAGGGGTAAAAACAAACAGTCTTTTTGTAGGTGTCCATTACCATCTCAGGATATGTTCCTTACCATCCAGTTCTTGTGATCAGGTATTCACAGAACAACTTGTCTTTAGGAGTTTCCCATGTATCTGATCTGAGATACCAGCTTGTTATCGTGGGGTTGGCACCAGAGCTTTAGCTTGGTAATAGTTTGAAGTCAAAAGTGCAAATCCCATTTTTTCACTGGAACTTGTCCCTGCCAGCTGTCCTACTACATTGGTGAGCTAGTGAAGGCAGGAGCAGTGGGTATAGCCTTGCATGGCAAAGCTCAGCAGAATTACTTGGGAAAGTTCAGCCAGCACAGGATCAAAAACTAGTAAAATATTCTTGCAGGTTTGTTCCTTGAGTTTCCACTTGTGCCCATCCTAAAGTTAAGGTTGTTGTTGAGCCTCTCCTTTGCTGTGTTTGCTGTGCTTTGAGGCTGTGTTGCTGTAAATAACAGGTAGTGACTGCTACACAGGCAGCAGGAACATCCAAAGGTATGGGAATAGTTTCCCAGATTGGAATGTCAGAGGGCAACACTGAAGATCCAGTGGCATTTAAGAAGCTGGTCAGGGACTTGGGCTTCTAGACTTTGAAGAGCAAAACAGTTCCTTAATATTCACCGTGCAAAGATAGTGAAAGCAGGCGATCGCTTTATACTCATTTCTGCAAGATGTATCTCTGTAGATCTCTGTAAAGGAATCTTCTGAGAAAATAATGCATGTGGCAAAAAGCCAGCCAGGGGAGCAGCCAGAGGAAAAGTAACTGAAGTGCTTTGATTCCAGGCATGAATATTCTAAGCAGACAGATACATGTTAACTTTACCTGCTACCTTTAGCACACGCATTTTGTTTAAACTTGGTACTGTGCAGAAAACATTAGATGCTTTTGACACTCCTGCTGCCCACATTACTTTTAACAACTCAGCTGTGGAAGCTTTTTCAGAGCCTTGGGGTGTTGTAGTTCAGTATGTTCATTCTTCTCAACTTCTCCGTTTTTTTTTTTTAAACAAGTTTAATGAAACACATATTTAATTAGCAACATGCTAATGAATAAATACAAACAGATATGCCCCTGCACACAGTGCTATTGAAGAAGAATATCAATGTGAATATTAAAAATTAAAGCCAGTGTTTCAAAAGGCAAATATGTTGAATAAATAATGGCTGCTACTATTTACAAAGCACACAAACCAAGAAGGGAACCTCCCTTATTCAAGATGAGGAGAATGGGGAAAAACACAGAAAAGCTGAAAGTATCTGCAATGGAATTTTATTGTTCACATTTTTTTCTGTCTTTCATTCCATTCCTTTGGGACATGGTCTAGTTCTTTTTATTACACTTGTGAATGTGTCGAGCAACCTGCAGTACAGTGGATGACAGCTTAGGTGCTGGTGGCAGAGGATGAAGAGGCAGTGCTGCCTGCAGTGCAGGACCTGGTTCTTTCAGTCATCTTACGGCATGGAGCATAATGCTGGCTTCACTTTGGCAGATATTTCTCTTTGTATTATGTCTGTGCAGATATTTAAGAATCTTCGAGACTCTTTGTCAAAGAAGAAAGTACAGGCTTAAGCTATTTCTGTATCATATTAATATCCCTGTTCATTTTACCTGCACCTGTTTTCAGTATCGTCTCTTCCTGTCCTGTCTGTAGTGACACTGTGCACTGAAAGCTGTTTGATTTCATGTGGTTTATAGGTATGACTATGTTCCAGTGGTAGATCAGGAAATCTCTTCATTGTGCCAAATTCAAATGTATTTATCAAATAATACTACTCCTGTAATCTCAGCACAGATAAAGCAATTATCACTCTACAAAATATAGACTATAGTTTCTAAAGAATTTTACAAACCTCCCAAGGGAAGCATGCAATAGAAGTATCAACCATTTGCTAGGATTTATAGGCATAATTTGTCATTACACTTATTTTCTGTTATGATACTGAGGTTGGGAGTAATGATAAATGCATAATGCAAGGCCTTGAATAATGCACCCTTAAGTATTTAAAGATATTCCTGTAGGATCCTGACCATCCGTTTCTGAGTTCCTAGTCAAACTGTGTGTTTCATATCACTTCTTTTTTTTTTTTTTAATCTTGAATTTTAAAAAGCTTCCCTTTCAGTATAATGATGATCTGTGCTGTGCCAGCTTGTGTCTAACCAAACTCTTTGCCTTGGGGATTTGAGGACGTTGAATAAGTAGTGTTGTGGAGCAGCAACACATTTTCTCTTAAGCTTCAAACACAAAAATAAAAAACAAACTAATGATCAAGAAGTAGTCTCACACAGACCTCGAGTATTTTGTAATGATATACAGACATATTTCTCCTTTTCAAAACAAAAAAAAATATCCAAGACCGAACCCAGCTTTTAAAAGGGCTGTTTATTATTCATTGTTAACAGATAAATGAAAAGCTGTGTTTGTAATAGGTACATATCTCATACATTCAAGCATATATTCAGTATTCACATCACCCACTTTCATCTGTGCGAATAGGAGAAGCTTTTCATGACAAGGGTATGGATGAAGAAGAACTAGCAGAGGTTGTTCATACAGTAATATTACAAGGCAACTGAGGTATATAACTCACAGTATAGGTGAGCCATTTGCTGCCATGACACTGCACATAACGAGCCCCAGATTGCACTGGCTTTGTATGTACTGCAGGGAGCTGTCCAAGTTTTCCCCCACTGGGGCACAGCACCAGCACTAGTTGGATGCTGAGCTGCAGTGTTTGTGCATCCAGCTCTGCTCTGTCTGCCCTCTGCTCATCTTCCTACTGGGACTGGTGGTGTAGGGAGTGGAGAAACACACCTGCCCTGGTTTAACCCCAGATGGCAACTCTGTCCCACACAGCCACTCACTCACCCTCAGGGGATGTGGGACAGAATGAGAAGGGTAGAAGTAAGAAAACTCATGGGCTGAGGTAAAGCAAAAGCCACTTTCCATGGATAGGCCAGTGCAAATCCAGAACACAGCCCCATACCAGCTCCTGTGGTTAACTTTACCGCAGCCAAAACCAACAGAACACTCCTGGGCTTTACTCTCCCTTTTCCCTGGAAGCAACTCCTAGATAGGTTTGTGGCTCTGATGGCTGCTGCTGTTGGCTTTAGATGCAATGAGCTAGTCTAGAAAAGAGATGTTTCTGTAGGGAATAAGTTTATGTAAAGGTAGAAATTCGAGAAGAAATTCTTTCCTTAGTGCAAGATCAAAGGAACATAAAAGTGGACATAAATTTCAGCTTTGAGTGAATTGCTAAAGAGTCCTGAGCTGACTCTGTCTTAAATCAGGTCTGGAGGCTGGTAATCAGGAATGGTTTCTGTTGACCTTTCTGCATGACCTTTCTTTGTATTTTCTTTTGGTTTTGCTTTTGGTTTTTTTAATAGGAAATTTTCTTGAAAGATAATTAAAAATCTTGTCGTAGATTTTTGGAAGCACTGTGTTCTTACCAGGAACTGCAGAGTTAGACAACAGCTGAAGACCTGAAAATCCCACCTGCACACTTCCTTAATGCAGTACTGCTTTAGAACGATGTTATACAGTCACTGTGGGAGTGAAGATCATTCTCAGCATCATAGCAGTGAGGGAACTCATCCATGAGACTGTACGTTTATTAAGCTCAGGTTCACACTATTAAGAAGTCTTGAGATTGCCTGTCCTTTTAATGGACTGTAAGTTCACTTTCAAAATGATACTATAAAGTGATTCAAAATATGTCTGCCCAAAATATGGAAACTCTTATCCTATGTATTTACCAAAGTGGTTAGAGTGCCTTGTGAAGAAAATAAAATAAGAGAATACTTTATTATTTCTTAGATGTGGCATAGTTAAAGGGCATTCACATAAAAATATAAGTGCTAAAAAGAAATATGACAAAAATATTCTTCTAAAAGCTCCTTGAGGAATATCAAATGGACCCACTGATTCAAATATGAACAACATTTTCACATTGGTGGTCCATTAGTCCTTCTTTTTCAATGAACCTGAAGATAAGACATTGCAATGCAGCCTGGACACGCTTTCCCCTCATCTTCTGTTACTAAGCAACTTCAGTGAAAATGGAAAGATGAACTCACTGGTATTGATGTGTTGAGTAGGAACACATTCAGGCTGCAAACCAGGATGTTGCCTGTGGAAGAGAGAAAAATTATATTTTGGAATAACAATGAAAGCCCAAATTAAACCAAGCTATGATGCACACTTCTTCACTGTTTCCCCTAGTTGTTTAAAAATATAAGACAAATCCAAGGAGAATTACAGTCGCACACTCCTACAGTTTCCTTGCTTCCTCAGACAGACAGAGGATGAAAAATTGTGACATACTGTGTGTTTTGAAAAAGGTACAGTATAGCAACATCTCACCTCTCCTCTTCTGTCTCAGTTATGCTGCCAAAGCACAGAGACGTTCACTCCAAATCCTGTAGGTTTTTCAGTTTATCTGATTATCAGGAAAGGACTTGAGTAGCAGCAAATGACAATTCTAAAAGACCATGATGAGTGTAGAAAGTAAAGTAACTGCTATTGCTAGAGGAGAACAGGAAGGGAAGAGTAAAATGGCTCAGTGTAGGTTTGGAAACTTTAAAGATGTGTTAGTATACAGCTCACAAGTCAACCTGAAAGCCTGGCTAAGAGAATTGGGAGGTAAATACAAGCATTCCCTGCAGCGCTTTGTAGTTTCACTTTAGAAAGACTGGGGAGAAACAGAAAGATACTAAATGAATTGAGAACTTTAATCAAAAGGACTAAAAAAGAGATAAGCTGACTAGAGAAAAAAAAATGCAGGTTAGCAAACAAAGAACAAAGAGAGTGTTTGAATACAATTACCAAGAAACAAGGAATAGAAATAGGGCACTCATGCAGACAGAGAGCAGGGAGGGAAGGTTGAGCAAGACAGGATATTTTGAAGATCCATATGGAGTTGTGCAGAAGGTATCGGAGGGAAAAAGGATGCAGAAGTTCATCTGTCTCTAAGAACCTAATTGAAGTGAAGGATGGAAATTGGGTCAGAAAAAAATAACAAAACCCTCCTTCTCTTCCTCCAAATTTTCCTTCTCTTCCTTTAATATTTATGTGTGTTATTAAAGAAACATTTCTGGAAGGCACTAAGAGCAGAAGCTCTATGTATCTCTGCAGAGACTACCTTGCTATAGCAAAATGTTCAACGTTTGAGACTGACTCAGTCTGAACATAGAAACAGTGACTGGAAACTGCGAATGACAATTGGAAGATATGTGAGAAAGGCTAAACTCAGATAAATGACAGTGCAACCAGGGTAATAAAGGAGACATATGAGAGGGCAAAGAGAAAAAAACCTATCTGCCTGACAGGGGAGGGAGGAAGCAGAAGGGATAGCACTGCAATATGTAGCAATGTGCCACAGTCAGGATTTGACATCACCAGCAAATGAATGGGAGAGCCTCTAAAGCTGCAGTGGACAGATCTTACATTCCTCTGGTTGATACCCCAGGGAAACATTTTCTCTTCCCTGTAGTGTGGCAAAAGGAGCACAGTTTGTCATGCTAAAGCAAACAAACAACCCCCACCTTTCTGAACCGAAGAGGAAATAGGATATTTACAGTCTGCTCTTTGAGAAAACACCTTCCGGAGTGGCAGCAAAAAGCAGTTCAGTGGGCTGGGTTTGTATCTTAGAGCTGTAGTTTGACAAGCATTTCTTTTGGTGGCAGCACTGGCTTAAGCAGTTTGTATCCATCTCTGTGCCACCCTTGCCCCTCGTGACACTAAAGTGCTCAGGGTGCAGGTGGTGACCCATACCTTGGTCCAGTTCAGAATACAGTGCCAAAATCAACTGTACTGGTCCAGTGTGTGCTGGAAACAGGGTAAGAAAGGTCATTACAGGGTGTGGGGCAGTTTAAACTGGGGGTGTCACAACAAGAAAATGTTTATGTACATCACTGGCCTTCCGATTGGAAAGACAAATGGAGCTTGGTTCATTTAATTTGCATGTGGATAGTAAGTAGACACAGGCATAACAATATATCTAAACCTTGGAATAAAACAATGTTCTAGTGTTGGTACCCCGGGTAGAATTAGAGATGAATGGCTTGAAAGTCTAATTCAGGACTTTACAATCCTTTAAACATTTACAGACCCATTTTTTCTGTCACAGAGTTTCTCTCCGTTGACATGCTCTTGGATGTTGAGGAGTTAAACACATGTAATTCATTGTAAACCTCAGTGAAGCAGGTTGGTTTATCAGCTACTGTTCTTTCATTTTAAATAGGGGAGTAGTTATACATCTTTTTTAATTTTAATATAGCTGAAGACGACAGTCTTGTCATCCAAAACACTGAACACAGAGAGGTTTGACTCACAAAAAACCTTCAATAAAGATTTCCCTGTGCCTTCTTGCAGATGCAGGAGTAGGATGGTGGGTGGAAGAGAAGCGTGTCACATCTCAAGAGCAGTGAATACAAGTATTGCCCCCAAAATAAACTTGAGAATAGTTTCTTTTGACACGGGACCTGAATGGTAAGACAGCTTGTTAAGAAACCCTTGATTATTTTTTTTGATCTTTATTCCTTCCATTTGGATTTTCAGAAAGAGAATTTTGTCTGTACTCTTGCTGTACAACTGACTTGTTCCCAATATATACCTCGCTCGTACAGGTGACTCTGTGTCCCAAGGGAAGCAACTCAGTGAAGCCCAAAATAGTGGGTACCTTCCAGGGTCAGTACTTTATGATGTCTTTATTGACATACTTTATTTGAGAGGCAAGAATGTTTGCTTACTTCCCAAGGATAAGTGCCTGCTTCACATGATGGGGAATTCTCAGCCGTGCTTCTTTCTCTGCAGTGACTCTTAAGATATTGATACTGTGGTATTCTGAATCTGGGTTATAAAATGCTGCAGGATTATTTCTTAATAAAATGTGCACAATGGCCACAGTGTCTTATAGCAGGTGACTTTCTGACAGAGACTGCTACCTGATTTAGCTTTTGATCCCATGATGAAAACTTGGATTGTTTTCTCAGTTTCATAAACCCACCCTTGAAACAGCAGAAAGATGCAGACACTCAATTTCTTACCCACCAGGTAAGCTTCATTCACATGCAGGCTTTCTGCCAACAATTAGAGGTTGCAGTTGGCCAGATAGAATTTTAATTCTGTTGTCTTTGGTCACCTAGGAAAACTGGTGGTAACACCAGAAAAAATGAACAAATTTCTGGTGAAACTGAAACATGCAGTACTTAAAGAACCATATAAAATATATATAAAATAGTATATAAAATGACAACATCTGAAAGCTGCAACAATCCCCTGAGGGTGCCCCATTTATAGCTTGGAAAAGAAAAATGGTTATGATCTAGTAAATACGAGATTACTCAATTCACTGCAAGTAGTTGAAAACTGCATTAATCAAGAGAGGTAGCTGTTGTGAAATGTCATCGTTACAGTAAGAGAGTGTGTTTGTTTGTTTGCTTTTCTGTTTAATAAAACACACAAAGTTGGGTGAAACAAATAGATTAGAAGAGAGAAATGAACAATGAAATTATTAACAGGCTAACAGCAGGCCCACTACTTTGGACGAGGCACACTCGTACTCTGCAGGTGTCAGATGATCTGATTTAGGCATCCAGTAGGTGATTCTTCATTACTGCTCTAACCTGCTGAATCAATTAGCTTTCTCATTAGTGGTTTTACTATTATATTCATCTCTCTGAAAGGCTGTATTGCCACTGCAGTTTTTTTTATAGGTTCTGTTCAGTATTATCATTACAATTCCCAGTAAAATAATATGAAGATACTCTGAGTACTTTTTTTTATGTCTATGGGTATCTCAACATGTATGAGTATGTTTTGAGCATGTTTTTACCTTTTAGCATTGGGTTTGTTTGGGTTTGTTTCAAAAAGTTTTTTGTGCCATAGTACACACATGATTTGCAAAGAGGTGATCCTCCAGTAGTTTGTTGTAAAGCATCCTGTAAGTTATTACCTGGAGTCTTAGGAAGAATTTCTTCTCCTACACTTTTTACTCTGTTGCTTAGACCCACCCTTCTGCCACTGAACTTCTCAAAAACAGGAATTTCTTATTTTTCTCTGTTCGCTTGGAGAATAGAAGACTGAAAATCTGGTTACAACCATGGTTTCCTGACTGTTCATGAAACTAGCAGAATAATGGGGGTCAGAAAAGCATGGAGGGGGACAACAGTCTCTGGAAACTCTACCTGTATTTCCCTCACTAGAAACAGAAGTGTGAAATTGCCCAGAGCAACTGCAGAGGGGAGCTGAGCAGGCTGATGAGGGTTCAGCATCGGCTGGGGGAGAGGACAGGGCCAGCTGAGCACTGACCAGCTGCAGCGTGGCAACGGCCTGGACACGTCAGCATGTGCAGGGTGAGGGAGCCGTGCTCCTCTCCCATGCTTAGGGAGACTGACACTGCTACCCAGTTGCCAGATCAGAGCTGGACAACATCTCCCAGCTGGGATCGGTGCAGGTCTGCCACGTTACTGCCCTTACCTGCCCAGGCAGACATGGCATTTGTCACCTTTATTGCTCTTGGATCCAAACTGGCTTGGTAATAGTTCTGTATTCAGCCACAGCACTGTGTTTTGCCACTTAGATGTATCTTTTGAGTTATTTCACTTTAATCAGTGACATTATGATGATAGAATGAGAAAATGAGGCCCGTCACCCTCAGTCAACACAGACATATTGTCCTACCTATTGAGAGAACATTTCCTAACTTGAGGAAGGGAGAGGGATCTCGCTGGGAGTTGTGCCTGAGTGAGCAGGACAGAACTGGGCTACCATTTGTAACCAGGAGGAAAATTGAAGGAAACACCTGCTTTAGTTTTCAGAGAAAGATTAGTGTTTGTGATGGGCATGTTTTTGCAAGGTTGGGCTGACAGGTCTCTGCAGACAGCACCATCCTCCCCTCTGTCCTCAGTATTTTCTGTAAGTATTTTAAATGAGTTTGGATGTCTCAGAGGAACTGAACACTCAGGAGCAAAAAACCATTCTCCTGCAGATCGGTAATGATTAAAATAGCTTAGGGACGAGAATAAAGAGCAGCCTGTAGTTCATAACCAGGACTAACTGACTGCTGCTGGAGCTGGAGTCAGAGCAAAGATAACAAGTATACGTGGTCATTGGGGGGGAAACAAGAAAAATCACCATGCACCAATACATGTTTTCAAGCTCTATTTTGGGATTGTCAAGAGTTTTGCTCTTAGCAGCCTAGGCATGTCTATTGATTTGCATGCTGTGGTTTCTGCTCGACAGTTATATGCTGTAGATTTTTGAATATTTGCAGCTTAAAAAGAAAATTCAGCAGCCAGGGAAAGCAATTTGAGCACTGATCTAGCTTTAGTCTTCTCAGCCACAGTTACTATCACAAGAGGAAGAAAGAGAAATAATGATATCAAATCAATAGCAAGAGAATGAGTCAAAAGAAGATTGTAGTGTATGAGGATATAAGAGAAAGGAAGAAACTCTGGGAAGTGAACTGGACAAAATCCTGATGCTCTCTGAATCAATATGAAGACAGGAGGCAGGATTTGGCCCTTGATGATTATAATTCCCTCTTCTTGGCAATTTACTGAAGCTTTCAGTGAAATTATTTCTCAAAAATAAAGACGTGTGTGTCAGTGTAAACACTGTGATCAGTTAAATGCTAACTAGCATGGGTTTGTGAAGTCTCATTCGTTAATCTTTCAGACTCTATAAGAGAAGCAGCTTTTGAAGTGCAAAGTATTATCATTATCATTATACGTTCATAAATCAGGTTTTGTGCCTCATTCAAATGTAAGAACACTGAAAGTGGCACACAGGGATGCCAGATCTGTGCCAGATCCTGAGTGTCTGCTGGCTCCCCCATATTCTCCTCACCTGGAGTAGTCTGAAGGGATGACAAGCTTTCTCATGTGCAGCGCCTTGAAATTCCCTCTTTAATTTCCGACTTTCTGTGCTTGAACTGCTATGACATCTGCTTTGTTTCTGTTGACTGCTTTTAGGTTATTTCCATTTTTTGAGGGATGTCCAGCTCAGATACCCCTGAGTACATGATAATATCTAGATGCAGTTCAATATATTCACCTTCCTCTACTTGTGTACAAAGAAACAGATCCTATTGTCTGAAAAATTAGTAGGAAGGGCAGAGACCACAGCAATGGGGACATGAGTTCCAGGGAATTCATGCATTCACATAGTGATGTGAAGGCAGCTGTGAGGTTGCTCTGCCTGCACTCCTGGTGAGCCAGTGAACAGCTCTACAACCTGGTCACCGATCCCAAGCCACTGAGTCCTGCTGGGAGTTAAATAATATTGACCTGGGCTCAGCAGTGTGCCATATAAACATACACTAGTTATAAGTATGATCACTTGCTATTGTTCATTTTGAATTGTCCTTTTTAAATACACTGATACCAAAAAGGGAATAAAAATCAATGTCACTGGTTCACACAGGTCACCCATCTTGTCTGATATGAATACCTCATGATGCCTTAGAAAGGAACTCAGAGGCAGACAGATGAACACTTGCATAGTCTAGCCAGGGAAAGCATCCTGTGTATAGGGAACAATATGGAAAATCTGACTTTTTAATGACTTGGACATCTTGGAATACATACAGTCATGTGCTGGGCTTACACAGTGCTTGTAAAGTCGGCTGTGAAATTCCCATGTCTTGTAGGAGCAAAGAACAACCTATTGCTGTTTAAACCATTGCACTTCTCCCATCTGAAACCTCTGAGAGTCCTTTATCTTTATTCTTAAAGCAGCAGTAGCCAGCTTTTGAAAGCAGTACATCATAGTCCAACATAGCTACCTGGAAAGGAGCAGTACATCAGAGAACCTGACTGGGCTTTTTGCCCCTCATTTTTCTTCTCTTCAGAGAAAACCTGGCTATGTCAGGCTTCTTGGAATAAAGCTGTGAATATCAGAGGGGGGCAGAGAAAGGTGTATTGGTTCTCTCCTGCACAGCTTTCTCACCTGCCACTGTTCATGAGGGAGGTTCAGGGAAAAGGCTCCTGCGTGTAATCTCAATTATTGATAAATAAGTGGAAATTGATGTTTGGTCCTGGAGTTCAGTACTTGAAAATGCCAATGAAGTAAATGGGGCTATCAAATCACTGACTTTAGCATCTATCATACTAAAGAATCTGTAAAGCAGCATGGCACAGGCACAAGGTATGCTTATCTCAAGGGACGAGAATAACTCTCAACAGAGCTGGGTAGGAATGAAAATTCTCCCATGGGGATTTTCAGAGAGAACATCACTGAAAATTTTCTTGAGAACTAACTTTTTTTCCCTGTGAAAATTAAAAAGGACAGGGGAAGGGGAAAAAACTTTTCTTATTTTTTGTTACATTTCTTCTATCTGCTGGAATATTATGTGAAAGTACAAAATTCTGTTTTCTTCTGCTTTCTCATACTTGTTTTTTTAGATGGCAAAGCTGCAAGAAATTCAAAAAGTGGTGAAAAACATAGCCTCAACTTATTTACTGCTTTCCATGTACCAAAAGATGCAAGCCATTCACAGAAAGCATTGAAAGCTATATTTTCTGTAAATCATATTTTCCCTTTTAAAATGTATTTGGCCAAAGTTGTTATTTTCTGTGAAAGAACATCTTCTGTCACAAAAGTGTCTTTTTGTTGAAAAACATTCAGCCAATTATATCACTTGAGAAAATGCTGGTCCTCTTTTAACTTTTCTTTAACATCATAATTTCTTTTCTTTTTTCTTTTTTTTCTTCTTTGTCTTACCTTGATTTTTAGGTTTGCTTTGCTTACCAAATTAATTTCATGGTTTGCTCTTCTGCTTCCCATCATTCTGCCTGAGCTTATTTATTAGCCAACCCTCTATATAGCTGAAAAAAGATAAGAGAAAACAGAAAAGCTGAATATTTTGAAAATAAGTTAGACCTACAGACAGCAAACTGCAATGTTTCACTCTAATGATGAGTGAGTTGCATACTGATTCCATGGGTGATAGATCTCTTGAATAAGATGTGCTTTGCATTCTTCAGTGCTGTACACAACAGAAATTTAATTTAAAAATCTCACAGCAGCTCCTGTTATCTCTAAAAAATGATTTCATAGATCTACATAGTCAGAAAGAATTACTGAGATGTCTACCATTGACTTTCACCTGTTCTTAATAGCTCTCAGTACTGATTCCTAATTTATGCATGCTGTTCAACTTTACTTTTATGTGTTTAGCATGTGAATCCTGACAACTTAGGTAGTTTTCTAGCAACTTTCAGAAGCTTTAAAAGATCAAGTAGTTAATTAATTTCTGAAATGACACGGAACCCAGAGATATTTCACAAACTTCCTTCCCTGTGTCCTCAAACAAGTGAAGTTATTGGAGAAGCCCTTGCCTCTTGAAATAAGAAATGAAAAACCTATTTTGATACAGGAAGGATAGAATAGCTTGCAAAAAAAAAAAAAAGAAGGCAATAATAATTAATTTTTAATGTGTCTGATTTTAAAAAAAAATCCGGTTTTATATGATAATTTGAAAGTCATGCATAACCTGAGCTGATTGCCAGTCATGCATGTAAATATTATTCTATGTAAGCTGTGTTTTCAGCATTTTTCAGTACATTTTGCATACCTGAGCGTGAGATACATATTCAGAGAAGACGTGCTATTGTCCCTGAAGTCCAGCTCCCTGTCCTCTGGCTTTGACTGTTGTCACTCAATACACTTTTACAAAAATATCGAACTGTCAGACATCCCAAGTGCTGCAAAGTTTTGCTGGGAGTGTGACATTTTGGCTGATTGCTTTCTTACTAACTTATTAAATGCAATTGGATGGGTGCAGGTAAGTGCTTGTGTTTGTTTTCTAGAAGACCTTGGCTGCTGGTACATGGAGTGCCCAATGCTTTACTTGGCAATCAATTTACTCAGAAGAAAAATCGTTAGCTCAAAATTCAAAGCTGATGTTAAGGAATGGCAAAGCTGGTCTGATTGTTCTTTGTGGACCACTGAGTCCACGGGCTTGGTGGTGATTTATTGTACAGTGCTTTGCACGTATTTGCTTGCATTTTTTGTTTTTGTTCTTGTGGGTAGTTCATGATAGCAAACAAGTTACAGAAAATTTTGAGGCAAAAGCCCCACAAGCTGCCTGGACTTGCCTGAATAAGGGGATGTCTGCATAGGATAAACACTTGATTTTGGAAGGTAGCAGGTCACCACGTGACTCAGGGGAGTTTGGGGGTCTCTTTTCACCTAAGTGTGCTGTGTGACTATCACAACAGCTCCATCTTGTTATTTGTCATTTCCATACCCTATGGGTGTCTTCAGCTACAGGTAAGAGAGATCTGTCAGCAGGCAGGTTCAAAGAGGAAGGTTTTGTGAAGAGGAACTAGTGTGACTGAGCTCATTTAAACTGTTTGCAGATTGTCTGAGGAGATCAAGACTGTTATGGATGTGTTTGTTCAAAGTTGCTCAATTAATAGTTTTTATTTGATCTGGTGGATAAACTGTTTGCAGAGCAGTTCAGTGTGAGTGTTCCATTGATTATTTGATATTCTGTGTTTATCGTTAGGTTTACATTCCTTGTATTATATACAAGATGCAAGATTTTTTAAGAAATGCCTCATTTATAATGTGTAATAGATCCTCCATCAGAGTAATGAGCACCAGCCCTCAGAGTTCAATAAGAGGAATAGTTAATGTATTCATGATCACATAAGAGTGCTATAATTTTCTAATTTAGCTGAGTTATCTATGCAAAGAAATGGATGGACACTCATAACTTTGTCCTCATAACTCTTGTCCAGCTGCCTGTATCAGAGGGGAACAGAAAATGCAAAGAAGTCGCAGGGTGATAAGGACAATTATCCCAACAACTCTGCATTTACCTTCCTTGGATGAAAAATAACCAAGAGGTGCTGAAAGACACTGTTTTTCCTGCTTTTCCTTCCACTGGTAAAGGCCAGGAATTTAATCTTTCATTATAAAACTTGAACAGTCGCTGTTCCCACCAAGAAGAGAGAGAGCACAACTTTGGGCATTGCCAGGCCCTGGCAGAGGAGCAGCCCAAGGAATGGCTGCTCTTTTCTGGCAGAGCAGCACCATTGCTTTAAAACAAATTACCAGCAGGCATTTTAACCACTCTGCAGACTCTTGTCTCCACAGAAATAATTGGATAGCAGTATTTTTCCTCACATCTCAGTCTGCTTGACCCACATAAACCTTCTTTGGGGTGTGGTCATTCATCGAGAAAGGAATGAGGGGAAGAACACCACAGAAACGCACTGTCTCATACATGGGTACTTTTGCATAAACACACACAAATATACAGAGACAATGCTGTGCTTGGTAGAGAAACTGTTATCTCTACAAAGTCTGGAAATCTGGGGTGAGCCTATGTGTCAACAGGGGAGTGTAGTTAATGAGTAATTTTACTGTAGGTACTGCTTACCCCACATGACTGACTTTAAAGTTAGAACTAGGTGCCAGCCTGAGTGTGGGAATATCAGGACTTATATATTTAGCTTGTCACTGCAGTCTGCATAGCACAGAGAAGTAGGATGAGTGCAAATATTGGCAAGGATTTATAACAGGTGTTGGTTTAATGTCAGTTCTTGCTGTGATTAAGTATCTAGTGAAGATTGGGGTTAGCGCTTTGGAAAAGATGCAGACTTTAAATTATCCACTCTGTTCTTCTATTCTGTGTGTCCTCAAAATCCAAGGTGGGCACTATGACTTCAAGGGCTAAAGGCTGGTGTTCACTATTGGTCAAAAGAAGCCATAAGTAGGGGAGGGGTAGAGCTGGATTCAGAAAAAGACATGTTCATACATTGCATTTGTATTTCATTCAGTGACACCCAGAAGTCATAAATAAGCAGAGTTACCAGCAGGGAGAAGAGACTGACATCTCATGTTTCAGCTGTGCCCTGATGGCCCAGTGCAGGTTATAGCTGTGCTTGGGGCTGTTCTCGGAGCTGAGGCCAAAGGCAGAGGAGGAGCTGGATTTAAAGCTGCATTTGAGAAGGTGGAGAAACCAGGAAAGTCTGTAATGCTGCTCAAGATGACTCTTTGTGCAAGTATCAATAGCATGGGTACCACAAAGGCTAGAATAATAGTTCAGCTTGGAGTAAAAGGTTATTAGTATTACTCTTTGGAAAGGCTGTGTATGAATTGATTTCAATTCCACATTCTGTATGGAAATATCAGAGAAAGTGTTAGTAGTAAGGAAAGACTGATGCTTGTTTTTCCTCTAGGCACAGAAGCAGGTACCATTTCCAGAAGGTTCATAGGTCTTTTGTCCAACAAAATGATGAATATGTTTTCTTCTCTGCCTTGGTCATACAGATATACTTGATAGGCTGAATTAAGGTTGGGATTAGGGTTCAGATTTAGGGTTAAAGTATATGTTGACCTAGGGTTTCTGTTGGGACAGGAAATAAAATAATAGTTAAACAATTGCTACTGGTCACCTAGAATTGAATAAGAATGGACTATGGAAAAACACACCTGTATCATTTGAGTTTATTACTACATTTTTGGAGGCTCAGAAATGTAGGATACTACGGTCCTTATCAGGAATGAGTGCCTGATGTTCAGTATTTGGCTAAGTAACAGTCCCTTGGTTGCAGTGAAAGCTGGGGAATCGAACATTTCTGAGTCAAATTTATTTCTATATTCTCTAGGGCAGGGAAATGCACGATGAGATTGCACTCATCTTAAATGCATGATGTTTGAGGGACTGATATTAGCTTCCCTCTAGGTATTGGCTCCCTGATATGTGGAAGGTGAGCACTAGGGTGGTGGTTGAGGGATTATGATTAGAGTTAAGAATTTGTGAACAGAGACATTTCTGAGTTAGGCTGAATGTTGTTTTCTATGCAGAGTGGAACAGTAGGATAAGTGAAGTTGTCAGCAGTGATGAATGACAAGTGTTTATTTTTCTTCTGGATTCTGCTCTCCCGGGTATCGTTAAGGCTCCTGATAGGATTAGGGACAGAGAAAAGACGTATTTATGAATTAGGTTTATTGTTGCAGTACTGCTGGTTTTCTAGGATAAATGTGAGTATAAGTATGGAAGAACAGATAATACTTGGTTTTCATGAGGGAAAAATCATCTGGATTCAGATGAGGGAAGTAGTTAGGTTAAGTTAGATTTGTGAAGGAAGAATTTCTGAGTTAGGTCTATTGCAGTATTCTCATAGCCCATGAAATCTGGGATGAGGACTGAGATCAGTGGGGAGGAATTTGTGTTTAGATTCCCTGAGTAACTGAAGCCTGGTAAAGGCTGAATTACAGGGTAATGTTGGAAAAAAATAATTTATGAATTTGCTTTGGGTAAGTTTGCAAGGTTTTGTGTAAGTGATAATGTCAGTGAAGATGAATGTTAAAGCCCTTTTTTTCCTAGCATTCTTCTTCTATGAGGTTCAGCTAATTAAATGATTAGTATTAAGATTTAGGAGGAAATAACATATTTTACCGAGGTTTGTCATGACAGCCTTCTAGATCCAGATGTTAAAGTTTAATAGCAGTGTCAAGGTAGTATTTGATGCTTCGATGCCAAGTGAAATTCCAGTTACTGCAAAGAACGGGCTTAGCATTAGGGCAGGATTTGGGAAAGGAGATATGGCTGAGTGGAGTTTAATGCCAAGTCCTGAAACTGCTGTATTCTGTATAGACTCCAAATAGACAAGGGGGAGAGATTTACATGCAATTCTTGTTTGTATTTCCATCACCTGAACATAGTTAAAGGTAGTATGAACCTGGTGTTGAAATGGGATTGGAAAGAGCTCAAGTTATGGCTGGATCTTCTAGCTATTGAACAGATAGTTTAAGGACTGATATGGGCAGGGCTGATGGTCTATATTTTATGTTGATGAAAGCAACTTTTTTTCCTTTAAGACCTTAATTAATATTAGGATTTGTAAACCAAGGGGTTTACAGTCACAACATGCTGCTGAATGCTGCATGCCCAGAAACCTGGGATAGCCCCTCCTGTCAGTAGATGTGATTGTGTAAGTCTGCCTTTGGTCTGAATACTGGATTGAATATACTTGAGAATAAGGTTAGAGTTCCATGGCTGTGGGGGTTTTAAGGAAGAAAAAATAAGGGTTCCACATCTATTCCTCGATTTTCCAGTTCCAGAAGGTATGAAGAACGGTCTCTATAACAATGACAGACATCATAGTCAATTTTGATGCAGAAATCTGCCCTGTGTTTTGGAAAATTGTTTTTCAGTGCAAGTAGTAGCAACACTCTGCAACCCATATTTGCCAAGTAAACCATTTTGGTTTGATATTTGCAGATGAAAAGCTTTGAAAAAGAACTGGCTATTATCGCTGTTTGTTTTTCTTCATCGTTGCTTTCCTTTATTTGCTGGAAACAATTGCTCTTCTACCTGAAAATATGCAAATTTGCAGGATGAATAGGAGTGATTTCAGTTCATGTCCAGTTGTTGAAACTGCTCAGAAATCACTTCAGAAATTTCAATATTTTCCTCCTGCCCTGTGTCTGTATATTAGACGATAAATAAATAGCTAATGGAGTATATACAATTTTGACATATAATGATGAATGTCTCAAACAGAAAAGGATTTGTTTTTTTTTTAAAGAAAATTAGGATTTTTTCCTCCTTTATTTCACTCAGCAGAACAAAATTTCTGGAGGACAAATGTGCAACTTCTCTGCAGTTGGAACCATTTTAAAGTTAAATTGGTGAAGAGTAAGACAAGACACAAATATCCTTGCGTGAGCGTGTGAAATCATCACACTAACAGCTATTAGGAAATGGACTAAATATGTATTTGTGAATAGTTTTCAATGCAGAAGTGCAACTTTTATAATTCTCATTTATGTTCTACCTCTTTGCAGTATTCGAAGCATCATGATAATTAGGGAGCACAGTTTTTTTTCTCAGAGTAAACCATAGTTAATCTTCCTGGAGTGCCTATTAAGTGGATATTGCTTCAGCTGTTGGCTGTTTGAAACCTGGCACTGATCCTAACAAAGCACCAGAGGCATGCACCAGTGGCCAGGTAATGCAGACCCTGTAGTGCCTTATTTCTTCTCTGAATTGAAATTCCTTTCCTGGACAGGTGCTCAGTCTTTGAGCTTTGCTCTCTTTTGCCTTAGTGGACTTTCATTTGGGAACATGAATGACTTACAGTTTCAATGTCCGTGGACAGAAATCTTTTGAGAGAGAAATCTCTTAAATCTATTTTTAGATTTAAAAAAATGATAGCATTAGTTTTCTTTCAGGTGTGAAAAGGATAGAATATATTTTCTCACTTCACTTTCCTACATTCACAATTATGTCTTGTAGAACAAAATCAGACACATGTGCAGTACTCCTTAGGAAAAAGCAAAGAAAGGACTAGCTCAAGCATTAATAAAAGCCATTTTAAATGCCAGATACAAAACATATTTTGGAGTGCAGTTCTTAATTTATCGTTTTCTAAGAAAGAAACTAGACAGCTTCTTCAATTTCTGTAAAATAAACTTATGTTTGAGGAGGTCAAGACTTCCTTTGGCTAGCTTAGGTAAGGGGTAACAGGACAGGGAATTTTTTTTTTTTTACTCCTAGATATTATCTCCAGAACAGAAAAGTTATTTTTGGAGAGCTGAATATTGGCTGTGTGGTCAAACCAGTGATCACAATCCATGTCCCAGCAAACAATCATATCTTCACAAAACCCTATCTGAGGAACTTAACAGACATTGGCCATTTTTATCAGAATCAGGGGATTGTGGCTTTAATCCAGCAAAACACTTAAATCCATGAGAAACTTTGAGCATATAATAGCTCCACTGAAATCAATCAGACTGTGGATGTACTCAAGTGCTCTGCTGGATCAGTGCCTGCAGGAATGGTGACAGAACTCTACCTCCTTATATTTTAAATATGGTTTCTCAATGGACTGTCCCTGAAGCATAATGACCAAATGGTGTTGGGAAGTATAAGTTGCTTGTGCTGTACCTTGTCCGGGGATAAATTGACTTAATTCTTCCATGCTTTCTGTCTAACAATGTTCTTGGCATTAAACTAACTTGGGGGGGGGGGGGGGGAAGTTGTGGAGTGATATACCTGATTAAAAGTTCTCATTTTTTAAAATTTTCTAAGTGAGTCATAAATTGTGGGGGTCAGAAGGAAGATAGGTTGATTTGCTCCATAGTTTGCAGGCAATTTTCTAGATAGAAATGGAAGCTGATGGAGTCAGGTTGCACTTCTCAGGATTGTTCAAGGCGTGTTGCCTGGTCTGCAGTGAAAAGAGAAGAAGCCACAGGAGAAAGGGGAGCAAAAGGAATCAGATCTTTGAGACAATATGTCCAATTATTATAATACAGAGTGAAATGAAGGAGAAGAGAAAATAATTCACAGCACAGAGATACCGGATAACTGCAGTAGCCAGGAGTTGAGCAGAGGCTAATGGGGGGGTCATGTTGAAATCTCAAGCTATCAAGGTATGTCTGAAGGGATAGAGCAGTGGCAGTGGTGAGAATTAAAATTTGTTACTGTCTACCATAGATAAAGGACTGTGCAGACAAATGCTACATCTCAGTGCTGTGAAAGAAAAATAAAGAAATACAGAAAAGAGGTAAAAAGGGCAGGGAGTTTCTACTTTAATTTTTGCTGAGGAAAGGCAAGGAAAAGATCATTTTCTATGGAGTTCCTCTGGAATAAGAGGTGAGAATTCAGCTCTGAGTGGTCTGTAATAAAATCAAATTGATCCAATTGGCAGAGAAGAACTACGTTTGAGCAGAAAAAAATAATGTGAAGATCTTGTGCTTTTGAAGCTCAACAAAGAAGCACAATGGCCAAGCAGGACAATGAACAGAAGGAGAAAAATCACCACAAGTGGTAGCAGCTAAAGGGTGGCTTTAAATTTGACACCTGCAAAATGGTAGTAGTAGTTATGTTTTGTTCTTACTGCTAGAAAGGGGGAAAACCATTGAAGTAGGGTGACATAAAATCTAAGAATCAGGATTGGGGCAGACCATGTAATTTAGAGCTGTTTCAAGCGGATGCTAAATGGAAAGATGAAAATAATAGCAGGAGCTAAATTTTCCTTCTGCAAATGACAGCAGTCTTAGTAAGAGTCCTTTAAGTGCTTCTGGCAGGAAAAAAAAAAATAAAAGAAATTGTCTTTCTAAAAAGTGGTTTCAACTAACAGTTGCATGTGTTGATAATGTAGGGTTTTTGCCAACTTATCCTGCATGGCTACTTCTCTATAAATCACAGTACTAGTGGTATTTCTACCTATATCAAAGAAAAAGAATCCCAGCAAACACATATCACTGCTATATTAGCATCCTGAGAACCTTAAAACAAGGTGTAGCTTACATACAATTATTATAATCAGAAAAAAAAGTTTGTCATAAGTTCATTCACTGAATCTTTGTGAGATAAAGTGTTGTGAACTTGAACAAATTAAGGACAAATTAAACAAACAAAGATTGATATTGTCAAAAGGCAAAAGATTCAATACTAGATTTAAAAAGAAAACAATAGAGTGATTGGACGTTCTAGAATAAAATTCAACTTGGATAGCATCCATCTAAAGATTTTTTCCCCTACAAATTAATAGCATAAAAGTCCCAGACTGTGATAACTCTTATTCAGAGCTATTGTGTTTGCTAAATGGAATGTGACAGGGATCTGAAACAGGGCTATACTACAGAAAATAATTAGTTGAGAAGTAACTTGATAATTTTACCACTGTGAAGAATGAATGGAAATCAACCTTCACTTTAATTATGTGCAAAGGAGAAGTATAATTACCTGCACAAGATACTAATCAGAGAAAATGATAATACATTCCTCTCTTATCTAGTAGATAGCAAACTAACTTGCTTAATCTGTTCACCTCTGGTGTTTCAAAGATAGCAAATTAGTTACTGGTGAGCTATCTGTATTCTAAGGTTACCTGAATCATTTTATTCAGTCCTTGAGATAAATGCTTATGTAGAAATTTTGAAAAATAAAATTACCAGCCACTATTTGAATATTTCAAAGTTAAAGGAGAAAGTCAAAATTGCTTTCTGCAGCTGTAGAATATCAACGAACTGTAAAAATGCAAATACCCCAGAGGTAAAAGGTGGACAAGAAATGAAGACATTACCCTTGACTAATTTGTCACAACCTTCATGTTTCCCAAGCATGGTTGCCAGACGTGGTTCTTGAGAGTCCTTGGCAAGATATTATTCATGTTTTCTACCTTCTGTAGGAGCAAAATCATGACAGTGCTCTTGAAAGTGAAACTGTGTACTTTGAAAGCAATGTTGTTGGTGGCAGACATCAAAAATCTCCTTCCCAGATCAGATGCCCATACTTAAATTAAGCAAAGAAAAGTCAGTGCTCCTTTGTCTTCCCCATCACAGGCACAGGAGGACAAACAGGTTTGAGAAAGACAGACAGAACTTAAAGGGGATTTTTCCAAGTTTCATCTCAGATACATACCATGTAAATGAGCAAAAGCCTCTGAGATTTGATGTGAAGCCCAGTAATTTGATGCGTGCAATGTTCCAGCATGACTGAGGAATTGAAGTAACCAGGCATGTTGCTTTCAACTTGTGAGAAGGCTCTGCACTAAGCTTTCTTGTAAATGCAGTAATGTTTGGCTAATAAAATTCTATAGCAGCTGAAGGCACCTCACGCCTGTCTCCATTAAAACACTAAAGAGCAAATCAATAAAGTGAATCAGGAGATCATATAGTTATATTATGGCAGTAGTCAGAGAACATCACAAGGTCAGGAAATATTAGGAACTAGTATGGGGGCATTCCTTGTGTAATGAATCTTCTGAAATCAGATCTGTAGAAATCTGCTAAATACAACAGAGCTTTGAATGTGAAGAAAATACTTACAAAGGTAGTAATTTAAACAGGATCTGTTTGTAACTTACTGAAAATATTGTGTTCAGTTTATATGAAAGTCTATTTAATCTTTGGCAAGGAGTTTCCACAGTCTGTATTTGTATTTAGTTTCATTGTTGAGAAGTCTTGTCCATGTGCTAATGACACCTTGTGGGTCACCTGAAATGTAGTGGTAGTGTCAAAGTAAAAGATTCAGCTTTGGAGTTTGGAGAGGAAATAATGAAAAAAAAAAATGTAATTGTTCCTATGTCCTCCTTTTAGTCATGTTGGTTTATTTGTGGCAGTAAAACTGTATCCAGTCTCAATTCTGCCTCTTCACAGTGCCAGTTTAAAGAGGAGAAAAACATCCTTTGCATCACCTTCAGCTTGGCAGAGTCGCACTAGAGGTGTCTTTGTCCCAGCATGCACATATCCAGCAGGGTGCTGTCTTACAGCTTGAGTTTATCAGTGCTATTTAAAAATAAAGGGAAGTTTCTAAAGCCAAGTTGCATTTCAGACTCAGTCCATTCTGAAATTCAAAGTATGCTGACAGAGTTGGTTGTGAATGTGGTGTAAGGTCAGCTGAGACTGACATGATGGAGTTGAGGCTAGCCTAGGTGTGCAGATAAGAAATAACCAATAATAATTTTGAAATGTGCTCTAGACTACCAGGGTAACATTTTCAAGTTATCTTATAATGATACATCTACAAACTTTTGGTAAAAACTAAGTATACCTTGACATTAGCCCTATCTCATGGTGCAGCATTGCACCATTGACCATGGCCACGTGTGGAATGAATGCAAAATAACAGTGAGCTGCTGGAGCCCAGAAAAGATAGTTACTAGTCCTCTCTTTCCCCTCCTTCTCTGTTTGAAAACTGTAATCATCGTCTTGCCAAGAATATGTGTTGCTTTCTGAGCTCAGAAAAAGCTTTTTTTCCTCTTGGACTTTGACATACATGACAAGCTACTGATGCACAGCAGCAGGTGAGGACCAACAGAAAGCATCCACTTTAATGCCATACCTTTCCTTCTCCCTCTTTCCCTCCACCTCACTTACATATAATGTACCTATAACTTATTTTAGCCACCTCCAGTACAGATTTTTGAAGCAGAGACTATTATGTGTACAATGATTAGTACAATAGGACCCTCATGCCTGCTCAGTATTTCTAGCCACTGACATAAAATAAAGATAATCCTGAAGAATTGACACCAAATCATCAAGATCTCTGCCTTTTCCATTACAGTAGTTGGTACCTGATGATTCTTTGGAAGGCACTGTTATGTATTTTTATTATTACTCGTATTTTACCTCTCCATCCAATTCAGAAAGAACAAAAGGAGATTTTTTTTTTTGCAGTCATTCTTCATGAGAACTGACAAGGAAGTGTCTTTGTTTACCTTCTGCAATAACTACTCAGACTGCAGTAGTTTTCTATGTTCTTTCAATTTTTTAAAGAGCCTTTACTACTGCAGGTCTAATCCTCTACTTCATAGATGCAGGACTCTCCTTTATAGAGAGAGTCCCAGCTTTTATACTGTTTTGACACTGCCTCTCTACATCTCCTTGATGTAGAGGTGTTTCTCCTTGAAAAAGCCATTCTTTCTCTCTGAAAATAGAACCAAATATTGTGCATAATACATTGATCCTAGAACCAAAGTGTCAAAGAAAATAATAAATTTAATTTCTTTTTATTGCCTGTGTAATTAGTTATATGTCATAAAAGATCAGATTGCATCTGGAGTTAATTCCCTGAGCCTCGTCTTAAATTTTCTCATCAACATTAAATTAATCCTATATATCCTTTACATTCCCCCATCCACAACTTTCACAAACATTTCACATGAACTTCTTTTCTGAATCCTCTCAGACTTACCCCAGTGGCAGTTAGGAATCACTGTACTCAGTGCATGTTGAAGAGACCAGACTGACAGCCTGTCTATCTTCTCTTTTGACAGTTTTGTGCTTAATATTCGTAGAGCCAGGGATTATAAACTGGTGGGGGATATATAAATGTTACATTACTTCTTTTTCTTGATGTAAATACTTGGCACCTTTTCTGCTTATAACTCGGTCTGCAGAATACCATCAGTCTCTTGGATCTTGGGCTTTTGGGAAATGTAGTGATCTTTATTTTCTGAGTCTGATAACTTCGTGGGTTCTATACTGTGTGATCTCCTGCACAGTCTGAAGGGTTAAAATTACAAAAAGGGGAAAAAAAAAATTAGTGGAAGCAATCAGGAAAGGAGAGTACTATCCGAAGCAGAATGAAGGTGGGTGTGTGCCTTTCTGAGCTCTGTCTGTCATTTAAAATAAAACCTCGGATTTATTTTATGTGGAATAAATGGGGTTGATAACAAAAAAGATGAAATAGGAAGTGAGAAAGAACCAGGGAGACTTAGAGAAAATAGAAATGGATAATGTAAAAAATATGAGACTTAAATTTTAGCAAGGAGAATTTAAAACAAACATTAAGAAAACATTCCTTCTGGTGACAGCACTTCTGAAGGTTATAGATTTACACTCACTGCAAATTCTTAAAAACAACACAGATAAACATCTGTCAGGAATGTCTTGGGTGTGTTTATTCCTGCTTTAGGCAGTGGTACAGACCATATGATTTCTCTGGATCTGCTTTATGTGATTTATTAAGCTCAGAAGTGAATGAGAAGGGAGACTAGGGGTGAAGAACAAACAATTTGGAAGGCACAGAGAGAACAGTTTGTTGAGTGGCTGTGGTGGCATGAGGACTGATCAAAGTCAGATCCAGCAACAAGGAAGACCATCACAGAAGAAGAATAAATACAGTATCAGTTTGGAGTCCCAGTTTTAGAACTTTGTAGGAATATCATGGAGAAGTTGTGGTGCATCTGTATGCTGCTTTTCCTCAAGTTTTTTATTATGGTTACTAACAAACAACTTTGTTCTACTTTGTGCAGTTTCCTTCTTGTCTCTTATATGGTAAAATCTGTCCCATCCTCTGTGCTCTTATCAGCACCAAAGTGAGCTTATATAGCTGCTTTCAACTTTCCATTCATAGAAACAAGTTTTAGAACATCCTTTCATTATCCAGTTGTATGGAATACATTGCAACTTTTGCTCTTCCTTTCATTGTTTTTCTCCTCTGCCAAACAAAGTCTTTTTCCTCAGACCTGTTTCTTATCATCATCCCCTATAAAAGCAGAGTCAACATTTTGCTATATATAAAAAGAGTCTTTGATTTGGATGATGCAAAAGATATATATGTGTGCATGTATCCACTGAGTAACTGCTTGTTACATGAAGAGGTAAGCAGGCAATTACCCGATTTACATGCACAACTGGAGGTACTGACTGAACTAAGGAGCATGTGTTCAGATTTTTGAATGTATACAAGTTTAACACAGACTGGAAATTTTACATCTGATGCCGTTTTATATCACTGGCTATGGGGAAAAAATAAAAGCAAAATTCAAGCTGTTTTCCAGATTAGATAAACAAACCCTTGGGCTCTCGTAGTGAGCCTTTAAGACAGGGTGAAAAGCTCTAGAAATTACAGTATATAATGGGTTTGTATGCAATTTCTCATTTCAGTGAATCACAGATGATAGTGGGACTTCTTATCACCACACTTATCTGCTGCGAATACAAATGTATTAAGATGAGTTACTGTGTAATTACGATTGCCTCAGACAGATTTATTATGAAGTTACCAGATTGTTACCCCTAAAAAAGCCTGTCTTATTTCATGATAATTATGCAAACTGGTGTCATTTTTGTGCACAAGTTCTTAACTGATAATAAAGCAGGCGCTCTGCCAGTTTAAATAAGCAGTAGAAATTAGTTACTTTCTAAGAAAGAGGAAACACATGATTGATGCTCTACTAAATGTTCACCTGCAGAACATGCAGGTGAACATTGTAGAGGATGATTTTCAGATACAGGAAAATGATACAAGGTTACACAATACACAAATAAAAAACTTAATGAAGTACTTTGAACTGGAGGGCAGCACATTTATATGGTGTTCTTAAGTTTTGATTTCTAAACACTTTTTTAATTATTAATTTATTTCAGTGTTTTATGTGGGGGATAGTGAGGGTTATAGCTCAATGTAGTTATTCGTGCAGTGTTTTCTGTAAACTAAAATGGAATTTATTTAGTCATCCATACTGGATTCTTGTTTCATAACAGCTAAATTAAAACTTCATGAGAGGAAGGGCAGTGTTTCTAAATCAAACTCAGTGTCTGGCTCCATGGAATTCATCACCAGTTTGTCAAGAGAAATAACCAGTCCAAAATTTTACCAGAAATTCAGAGTGAATCTGTGGATTCTGGAAGAGATTTGTCACTTTCTCTCCTGTCATGCTGTGTTTTCACGTTCCTCTGCTGCCAGCTTCAGCTTGTAAAAAGTGTTGAAGTACCACTAGAAAGTCTGTCTTGACAGTTTGACTAACCTGACCAGATGTGGGTAATATTGGGAATCTAGTTCTAAATCTGGACTAAAACATTTTTCCACCAAATTTTGAAAATCAAAGAAATTAGAAAATAGTTGAGATGGTAGTCTGGGTAGGAGACCCTTTTTTTGATGCTAATCCACATGCTCCCTTCAAGACCTTGGGACTTTGCCAATTACTGCTTAAATCTATATTCATGTCCTTTCATAAAAGTTAACATCTGGTGCTGATACTGAGTTTTCCAATGACTTTGAGTATAACATAGCTTTCAAAATCTCATCACTTTTCAAAATAATATAAATAATTAACCTAAGGATTCATTGAAAATACACAAGGACACAACATGCCAAAAAGTTGTGTGAACACTGACAGAATAGATATCGAAGAAAGAAAACATTAAAAAAAACCAGCAAGGAACCATTGCCATCTGTCAGGTCAAGTCAAGATGAAGACACTGAAATCAGCAAAAGTATAGTGGGAAATATCTGCCCCATCTTCAAGGGACTCATCTTGGCCTCACTGAGTATCTGCCATGGGTGTTCATCTCACTGCTACAGAAAATGTGACAAGTGACATCATGACTTATTCACAGAAATTCCATGTCACTTAACAAGGTTAATGCAATCAGGAATGTCCAATATCAACAGTGCCTGTTTCCCCATATTTTTAATAACTCCAAATTCACACTCTACATATTGTCAAAAGGCAATATGTCCAAAAGCAATATTGTCCAAAGTTTGTCTGTGACCTGAAAGAAGGATTTGTTAATTTGTTGCTCATTGTTTAGGTAGAAATCCACAATAGTCTTACTTGTCATTTTTACTGTGCTGTGGAGTTCAAATTCTCAAGTGTTTTTCCTTATTTTGGAAGCAAGGGATTCAGGTCACTTTGACTAAATGGTAGTTTTGATATTACTCCAAATTCTGTATGAACAGAGCTTACTGAAAGCCTCTGGTTCAGCTCACAAGGATGTAACTCCAGTGGGCAGTGAGCATTCATCTGTGCAAGGGGACGTGTGGCATTACTGAGGTCACCAGGAAATGTAACCTGTTGTCATAGAGAACACAGGCACATTTTAAGAATCAAAAGCACATCTCTAAAAAAAAAAAGAAAAAGGTCATTATTCATTATTTAGAGAATCCATAAATAATTGACTCTTGGCTAGGGAAATGGGGGAGAGTTTCATCGCAATTGCATTTTTTTTGGTTTGGTAGGAGAGGAATGTATCTCTCTGAAACGGGTTTGCTAATGTATGGATCATGTACAGCCTGTTTGCTTTGAAGAAGTAATAAAGCCAAGCATGTCTTGCTACACACTTTTGTCACCTGCAGTATTTTCCACAATTTTTCTCCCTGATAACTAATCCCAAATCCTCTTTACTGCTTTTTAGACAAGTCATGCTGAGTTTTTTACTTCCATGATAAAAGAAAGCTATTTGAAAACAAATTGAAGTTGTTTATAGTGGAAGAATACTTTCTGCATTATATTTTCTGATACGTTTTGAGAGTCTAAAGTCCTTTAATTTCTTGGAGAATAAAGTTGCAGATTTATTTACATTTTTATATATAATTAAAATTTATATATTTGGAAGTAAACACTTGCCATTATTTTGATTACATTGGAATTCTGTTATTGTCACATGTGTCTATATACTGAAATCTTCATCTACTGGACATGCCCAGCAGTATCAGCTACCCTCTAATATAATTCTGGATACTTGTGCAGGGCTGCCTGCGTGTCTATATTTTTCCAAAGTAACACAGCAGGCTTGAAAGGAGGCTGCACCCATTGTGTTCAGCAGAATGTTTTGACAGAGAGAGTTCCCACCGTGTACAGAACTTTAAATTGTGTTTTAAATTAAACTAAGCCTTATGTTGGTGGCAAGGAGACCATGTTGCTGAAAAGAGACATCATTTGTGACAAAAGCATTACAGACATTGAATGTCAGACACCGTAAAGCAGTTTCCCTTCTGCTTTAATTGAGTGCTTTCTCAAACAGCTGAACCTCAAAGGAAATCACATTGATTCCCATTTTTCCACTAGCAGTTGAGATGCTTTAAACTTTATTTAAAAAAAAAAAAAAACCTAAACTGGGAGTTGTTTTGAGGATCCCAATTTAAATGATTTTTCTAGGCTGTGATAAGGAAGAAAAAATAGTTACCAGGAACAGCAGTGGGAATGAATAACAAGAGCCAAAGGCATTTTAGTTACCATTATGGCTGTATCTGTACTGGGTCTTTTAAAATACTAATTTAAAGAAGGTGAAGGAAATTTATCACTTTCCCCTACCCCCCTCATTCCATTGCTTTTAAGATCTAAATTCCCCATTTCCATTGTGTGCACATGCATTTTTTTAGCTTGAGTGATCACCTGGCATCCAGAGATCAATGGGAAGTGTTACACAACCATGTCATTACATATATTTCAACAAGCAGATGTTAGTAAAAAGAGTTCTCTGACCAGTTTTTGAAGCTGTTGTCAAAATGTGGCTTAAACATCAGAAGAACATTCTACGAATTTACATAACCTCTACAAAGCTTGAAAAATTAATTTATGGTGAGCATCACTCAACACTCATTTCCAGGGGAAAAAAAAAGAAACCAACTCTTTCAATGTCCTTTCCAGTTGAGCTCGTATTTGTAAAATTGCAAAGATAATAATGAAGCAGATTAAAATTAACAGCAACTGCATATGTGCAAGTGCTGCTTTGGATGAATACATTACAGAAGTCACAGTGAATTAGAACCATGGGGAATGCTGCAGCCCAGGACTGGAGTGGGATATAATGGTGTCCTCCTTGGGACTAGGAGCTGAAAGGGAAGATTACTGCTAAACATGATACTGCTAATCTCTGTAGATGGGCAGTACCTTTTGTGGTTTTATGATGCAAACATCAAGGTCTCATTCACAGAAATGTTTCCTACCTGTTTTTTTCTTACTCCACCTGCTTGGTTTTCAATATGTCTCAGTTCAGTGCAAGAAAAAGAAATATCTAATTTGTAAACTTCAAAGTTGAGTGTTAAATTCAAAGTGGTGACAGAGAGGAGAACCTGTTCTGATCTGGATTAGTACTGTGTTTTCAGTGTTTTTAAAAGCCTGAAAAGAAGTATGATTCAGGTTTGTTTTCCCAGGGTGAAAGTATTTCATAAGCTCCTAACTAAAGTGGTAAAATCCTCATGATGTCTCCTGAGCCTGCCAGGTGTTTCTTCCATTTTGAACCCAAGTCTCAGAGGAATTAATTTTTTGATTTTTAAGTTTTAAGACCAGAAGGGGTTAAATCATCTAATCTGACCTTCTAAATAGCATAGCTATGTATTTGGTTACTCTGAAAGTTCAATAAAATGTGCATAATTTAGACTTGCATTTCAAAAAGATACTGAAACTGGGTTCAGAAGGTGCACAGGTCAGGTTTGTGTCTTAGAAACCAACCCAGAGGGATAGATATCTCTGTGTTTGAATTCTGCATCTTCCTTCTTTCCCCCCTAAAAATGCAAAGGAGTTCAATTTGTAAATTCTGTGTTAGCTTCTTTGCCTCAAACACAGGAGGACAAGAAAATTAGAATTTCTTTCCAGTGCAGTAGAAGAAACATTTTGATGTGTTCCAAATGCTAAAATGTCAGGGATAAAAGGGTTTGCTTTGTTTTTAATCCAGAAGAGAGAGAGTTAGAAAACTTAATATTAGCAGAACTGCTTTCGTGCTTTTTTAAGCACTTCAATAAATGTGTTCTTGATTGGATGTAAACCTTCCCCTGTAGTGTTTGCAACCCAGGAGAATATTAAAGTAAAAAATCTCTTTAAAAAGTTAGAGGACTGTAAGTGATTTTACATATATTTCAGTCTTCAGGGTCCTCATTTTTCTGACTCATATTAATTTTATTCCATATTTATAGCTTAAGTGAGAAGAGAATCAAATTCAAGAGGTCCATAACTATGTATAAATAATTACTGTTTATGAATATTACTGCACAAATTATGAAGAGGATGGCAAATCAAGAGAGATGAAGTGAAAAACTCTCCTGAAAGATATCTAGGTATTTAGCTCACAGTGGTGTATCAGAAGGGCTTATAGAAGTATAGGCAGTTTTTGCATTTTTTTGTCGTCTATTTGTATGCAATTATAAATAGCAATTGAGCCTTTTAGAGGTCATTCTGCATCAAATTTCAAGCATTAGGCTGAAGAGCTTGTGTGAGCAAGGCAGTCACTGCTGGCCTCTTGTATAACCTCGGAGATAAACAGGCACCTTTTGCTGAGCTCTGTCCAACCGAGGCTGATCTGGAGGCTGGAGCTGCAGCCTCTTCCCTGTGGGAATGGGAGAAGCCCAGAGACATCGGTGCTCTCAGCATCAACACTAGGGGTACAGTATGAACCATTCCACTTCATTTGGCATGAGCAGGAGAACTGAAAGGAAATTACTTGTTGGACCTTGATCTGCTGAAAGTTACAGTTTCTTCCTCCTTGCTCCAGAGAGCACAGTGGTCCTTGAGTACCCAGTGTAGGAGCTGAGGGCTGTGGTTTCAGCACTCTCTGAGGCAGTGCAGAGTGGCACAGGTACAACAGGCACAGCCACAGTCATGCAGATATATACTCAGTGACATGCAGCATCCTGGGCAGTGCCAGCCTGGTGTGGAGAGCACTTGGAGTATTCAGCTCATTAGCTCAGAGACACTTCAAGTGTCACTCACACCTTTGCACTTGTGTCAAGCATTTTTTACATGTTTGCTGAATTTATCCTTAATTAAAACACTGGGAAATCTTATTTCAGTCTGCAGGTAAAGATGTAGTAGGTGGTAAAGCTGAGAGTAAAGGAGGTTTGTGCTTTGTGCCCATTCTCTAAAGCAGTGCATGAACTTGGACCAATTTTCACCCAAAATGTATGCTGCTAATTTCCTTTGTCTGTAATAGTTACTTGTTTGGAAGATTGTCTCTAATGAAAAGGTTCTCTAAGGGTTTCCACTAGTCAGGGCTAATGTTTGATTTCTATTTTTTTACTTGAAAGACTCCATACCATATTTGTTTATATGTATATGGAATTCAGAATGCTGAATGCTATCTCAAATACTTTTGTCTTTCAAGAAAATCTCCTCTTCACATCCTGCTTTAACTTAGTCTAAGTTTGCAAATGCTGATGATTTCAGGTACGAAATAAAATGGACTGTGGCACTATGAGCCTTAATTTCTCTGAGCAGGCCACAGCACTATGAACCAGGACCCCAGAAACAGAAGATTCTCTCCTATCTCTCAGTAATAGATTGTTTATTTCTTGTAAATTTGGATTTTTTTGGAGGTACTACTTAAGGCAAGATTATGATCCTTGATGACTGAAAGAACTACTTACTCCATCTGGGAAACCCCTGGGAGAAAGAACTGCTGACCACAGAGCATAGGAGGAGAGGAAGAGTAGGGATGGGGGCACTGATTTTCCACCCTCCACATTTAACACCATTTCCAAGTCCACCCGTATCCCAAAAGAAACAGGTTTTATCGTGCAGTAAGTTGGTACAGAAAGGTTACTCTCAGAGGCCTGTACCTCTGAGTTTCTGCAGCACAGTTGTGATCACGTGCCATTGTAAAATGGCTGGCTGGCACACATGGAGAAAATACTCCTCAAATATTAACAAGTTTAAAATGTATTTAATACAGCAAAGACCACTAAAGTTTGAAAATGGATGTATAAATATTTATGAAATTACAACACAAATAAATATTACAAAAGCTCATCTGATTAAGACAAGAGCTATGACAATTCTTGTGCATTTTTAATATTAAAATAAGCATTACATTAATGAGTCTTCATTATATCATTAAACATTTTACTTTGTTTTCTGTAAAGAATTTTATTTTTACTTGACATACTTTTTTAGTGTCTAATAGGCTCTTATGACATTTGTAAATGAGGCAAAACATATGGAATATAAGAGTTAATTCTTTATATTCATCACTAATTCAGACTAATTCATCATAAGGGAAATAATAGGGAAGTAGTAATTTTTTTAAAAATTTACATATAAATAGGTCTAAATCACAAAATTAAGATTCAAATTTTAAATACTCCAGAGTCCAAACTGACTGAATGCGGGGTTGGTTTCACTTTAATTTATTATAGCACAGCAAAGACCTGGATTTTTTCTTAAAAAAAAAAAAAATAAATAAAAAAAATCAAACAGTTCAGAGATGCCAGAAATTGGAGATTGCTCTGATGTATTTCCAGTAGCTTGCGTGAACCAACAAGTACAATATATTTGAAGCCAGTTCTTTTGTGCCTTAGGAACTGAGTTTTTCATATCGTAGCCTGGTTTTGTCCTACAGCATTTGTCGAACAGCATTGATGTAGACTGTAATCCATGTGTTCCTTCTGCCAGGGAAGAGAATAAGCAGCTCTGGTGCACAATGAGAGCTGGGAGCCTGGCATTTCTTGGTTCTTAGCTCAGGTGCTAAGTTGTCTGGATGGCTTTAGGTGGGATGAATCAGTAAGGTCAATTTAAGTGGGAGCAGTGGATGTAAAGAAAGGGTTTGCTCTTCAGAGTGACTGTCCTTGGACACTCAGCATTTCATTTGCACTTTTCCTCGCTGGGTACAGTGCATTATGGTGATATCAGAGCTGGGTTTGCAGTGAATCTATTTGTTTGCAGATGTATTGGAGATCTCATTTTTAGCTCTACCATAATAATGTGCACAGTAATATGATGAACTCAGGAGGGATTGTGATCAAGTATTTATATATTCCAGCACGAATGGAGTTCAGCATTCTTTTGGCTTCACTAGCCTGGCTGCAAGGGAATGAGAAGCTCCTGATTCTACCTTTCACAGTTATATGGGCTGTTCACTCCTCAAAAAATGTGTCAAGTAAGTGCTGGATCAGCAGGGTGATCCTTCCTTCTCTCATTAAAATTGATCTTTTGCAAAATTCTGCCCATGTGAGTCAGGGAAAAGAGGCATCTTTCCATAGCAGGACCTACCATAACACAAATAGTGCGTTTCAGATTTCTAGCTAAGAAACTTTCCATTCAGCAGCAGACCTCCTCGTCCAGCCTTACTGACCCCCAAGAAACCTGCCTTGAGGCCACTGGCCTTTGTACTCATGGAAAGAAGGTGACTCAGGGTAGCAGTGTTGTTAATCCTTCTGCATTTAATATGGTAGAGCTCATGCTGCATGTGGTGTTTCTGTGCATATTAATTCAAAGTGTTATGAAGAAGAGGTTGGGCAGCCCAGTGCAGGTGGTGTTACCTTCTTAAAAGCATAATCTGATACAACACAGTTGCTTTAACATTTTTGTTTGGGGTATTACCCATATTTTTGTCATATCCTCTGGCCATGTCTTCTGTATAGGAATTTACACTACAGTGCTTCCATTACAGTGGTTCTGTCAGTGAGCCCTCCAGTCATTTACTGGATTAAGCAATATATTTGAAAGCCCAGGCTTGCTCCAGTGCACAGCTTCTGTGTTAGTGGTTTGCACTGTGCCTTCACAGTGGTGTTGTTAGAGTGGTTCACATTTCTTTAGCGGACAAAGGGCATCAGTTCTGTGAATTCGTCTCAGATCTAATGCTGTGTTAAGACCTCTTCTGCCATTAGATTTATGCACCCAACTAAGCAAAGCAAATACTGATGCTCTCTGTGCATGGAATAACAAACACATTTCTTCACAAACATTTGAATTTCTGTCAAACATTTTAGCACATTTACTTTCTGCTTTGCCCTCCCTCTTTGTGCATTTTTTAAGCAAATTAACTCAGAAGAAAAAAGTAGTTTACAGATCAAAAGGAAATGTTGAATTATACACTTTCTTATTCTCTCTCTCCCAAGACTGGTAAATGCCTCTTCTCAAATAGAAACTTGAATGCTGCCACATTTTTCACACTTCTCCACTGATCCAGTTCCAATGTGATTATCTTATACTGTTAGTGCAGGAATGAATTTTACAAGGAAGGCAAGGACCAGAAAACTCCCTATTCCACAGAAAAGGTGAACTTCTTTAGGAAGCTGGCTGACCAGTCCAGCCTGAAGATTCATATTGGTTATAGCCTCACCTGCCTTTTCTTTACTCTTCCTACATTTTGGAATCAGAGACCTCTGGTGAATGTTGTTCTGTTTTTGATGTGTCAAGAAGTATAGCTGGAGTTGAACATTGGAACAGACTAGAGTTGTGTCAAAAGTAGAGCAATCCCCCCAGTCCTTGCTTGCTCTCAGATCAATTTCTGTAGAGTTTCCCATAAAACGAACCAAACAAAAACTTTTTCAGTCTTTTGAGTTACAGAGTTATTAGGTACTCTAGGTTTCTCCTTCATTTATGTTCTTTTTAAAAAGAAATCTTTCTGCATAGCATCATGGTGTGTGATAAAGACCTGAAAAGTAGGAGCCCTTGCTGTGCTTTTCTCCTCTTTCTCAAGCTTTTTCTAACCTGACCTCATCCTCTGTCTGGTACAGCTCTTCAGAAACTTTTGGGGCCCCAGGAAAGTGTTGTACTTAGATTGGCTAAATCCTAAATTTCAGGCTAAACATCTAACAACACTGGGCTATGAACTGAGGGAGGGAAGAAGGACGAGTAAGATGAAGACTCATTTGCTCTCCTTCTACATCATTATTTTTAATTTCCAAATCTTCCTTTGTAATGAGAAGTGATTCACTCTGATTTGAATAATGTCAGCAGACATAAGGTAATTTCTAGCCCTCAGATCACTGCAGTTTCTTACTTTTTCTGGTCTTTTTCTTGAAGGAGGATGTTTGGCTTTTTAGGACAATGATTTTACTACCTGGAGAATGAGTCTAGTACATGGCATGCTGTTTTTTCATTTTGCTTTTCTAAGAGCCTCCTAATAAAGGACAATATGTTATTTTGACTAAGCATGTTGGAATAAGATTTCCTGATGTGTTATTGCTCCAAAACATAATCATGACCCTAAAGAAGTTATTAAATTTTTTTTGTTAATTTACATGTAAATAATGTCAGTGCCTGAGCCCCAGAAGCTCCTACAAACATTAAAAAAATAAACATTTTATTTGGAAATAAATCAGAGGTCAGAAGCCAAGGGCTGAATCCATTCACAGATTCTCTTATGCTGGCCTTAATGTAACTTCTGAAGCTTATTTGAAATAATTGGATCTGCTGGAAACCTTCCAAAATGTTTCAAGGGGCCAACAGAAGAATTGGCTATGCTGTATCTAAACTTTAGTTACAGAGCCTTAATTCTTAGATGTCTAAGTCTTCTAAAAAAAAAAAAAAGAAAGGAAAAGATTTTCTTAGAACTCTTCACTTGGTCTTATTAAAATAGCACTTCTCTGTAGAGACGAGTTAATCATGATTGCCAGACTAAAGATTCTGTTAAACATAAAAGCTGTCACAGCCCTTGTAGTGAACTGCAGCTTAGAGAGAAAAAAGACTGAGATCACGCTGTTAGAGAAAAGGTTGTTCAAATTGTACAGACACCCATCATAATTCGTGCTAATGATAAACAAATATGCAACAGAATGAGAAAAAGATCAGCAAAAGGCAAAAGAGTTCCTGACACGCTGTCCTCTCTGTCCAAATGTGCTCAAAGAGGGAATCTGTGCCTTATCTAGAGGAATGCCAGAGATGTTAAAAGGTAGAAAAAAATAGATTTGCTGCAGTTAGCTGAGCTGGTATCATGATTACTCTGTCTTATCTTTGAGCAGCTCTCCTCTACAGCAATGTCTTCTTCAAGATCAAATGCCACCAAAAAGCATTGCTTCTGGGGTGAGATCAGTCTGCTGATTGTTCGGTTCTACAAAGTAGAACAGCACGAGAACAGAAGTGACTTGACATCTAATTTACTCACACGAATAGCCATGCATTAACTGACTGACAATTTCCCTTAGGCAACAGCAGCTGGCTTGCTAGCTGTAGACTTCCTGATTTTGCTCTGTTCACCCTTCTGAAGTCATTCAGACTCACCTGGAGTTGCCTGTAGCAGGAGATTGCCCCAGCCGTGGTGGATGGTGCTTTATCAGGTATCTTTTAATGGGCAGATATTAAATTGTTACATTACTATGACTTCTTCATAGCTCCAAAAATTCATAGGAACCTTGACACCTCTTCAGAAATCTACTTGTCTAAGCCAAGGAGTCTGGAAAGACATTAGGTTGAGAACAGACTTTGACTGACTGGTCTGGCTTTGTCAAAAACTATGGAAAGTGTTATCATGAAGAGGCATCACTATGAGCCAAGTGGAACTACATTTTATATTGTACAGAAGGAAAGATACACCAGAATACATCTGAGGGCTGATCAGTAAGAAGTCATTTTACAGGTTTAGTATTTCCAGTTAATTTTATATTCAGGTTTGAGAAGTGCTGCACTTCTTGCAAAAGGAATCGTATAAGAGCAGTTTTAAAAGCTACAAAAGAAAGGTGAAAAAGACAAATTGCACTAATCCAAGTTTGAAGAGCCCTTCTTGTGATCTTTAGGGATTGAATCCCAAAGAAAAGATCAGCTTGTGACTGAGTTCTGAAACGGGGTTTTCTCGAGTGTCTACTCAGAGATGCAGAGTGAATCCCTCCAGAAAGCAGTGAGAATGTGCCAAGCAAAGGGACTTGCCCCAAACAGGCTGAAGCAGTACGATGCTTTCTCTGCTCATGCAGCAAGGGCAGGATAGCAAATTCAAACTAGTGCAGCAAAGGAGAGCTTAGACAACCACCTCTGACGAGTGTGCTAAGCCTGCAAGAGCTGGCACAGATTACCCTGCTCTGAGAAGGTGCCACAGCAGACTGTCGATCAAAAGTTGGGCTGGCAGAAATGAGGTGGCACGTAGTCTGCATGAAGACATGAGGAGAAAGAAGATATAATTTGTGGAAAAGGCCACTTGCCATCACTTAGTAAACAGCAAGTGTGAAAATTAGTATGAATAGGGAAGTGGTTTTATTTTGCTGCACGCTGCACATGCGTTTTCCGGGAGGTTAAGCCACCATCACTTACAGCGTTACAGGATTTGTGTCACCATGTTTTTCTCCTCTGGTCCACCCCAGGAACATAAGTGTTGGTGACAGTGCTTTGATCCACAGTTACATTAGTTTTGTCACACTATTTGTACAGCACTATGCCTTGAAGGGTGGGACAGTACTTTGGGAGAGGTGGGTTTTACTGAGAGAAGAAAGATTGCTGTAAGATCTTGACCTCATGTGTATATCAGGGTTTGAAATAGAGAAGTCTTCTCATGTCAAGACACGTGTACAACTGTGCTGCAATTCACCATTGCCAGTTTCTGAAGCAGGAGTAAAATAATCAATAGCAGGTTGCTGTAGTTAAGAAAAAAAGTTTTCATGTCTCTACTGTCTTTCAAGGTATTTCCCTCCCACTACAGGGCCACCGAAGGTGTTCAGACCCACTGTGATAATTACCACTTCTCTGATTGCCTTCACTAAATGTTATGTTTTTATAATTATAATTTTAATTTATAATTTAGTTTATAATTTTACCATCTTTTTAAGAAGGGAAGATGGAGGAGATGGCAAAGGATAAGAGTGTGTATGCATGTGCTTGCTCATGCATATGTGCGTGGAGAGAGATTTTATTAGATATTGCTGTCATATCTGTAATGTGACACTTCAGACCTGAACCTGCTGGGTGCCTTCAACTCCTACAACTTGATTTTTCAGAGATGGTGACTCCCTGTGGATCTGATTGATTCCAGTGGAATTGTGGCTGCTCAGCACCTTTGTAGAAGCTGTCCCCTGCTGTCACTGGTGAAGGTGCTCAGCACCTTGCCACATCAGGCTTCTCCCAGCACATTTTCAGTTGTGCATATTGGCTAAGTGATGCCAAAGATGCCAACAGCCTTTTCAGAGTTTGTCTCAGTCCCACACCACCCACTGAAATGTAGTTGTTCCTGAATAGCTTGCAATGGTGATGAATACTACAGTTATGATAAAAAGTTCAGGAATATCTCCCGTCTCCTTTTTTTGTCCCATCATTCAGATACCCTGTATAGTAATTCTGTTCTCCTTACTGTATCTCTCAAATGTCTTCCATTCCTTGATGTTGAGTGCTCTTTATAGTATTATGTCAGTGATCCCCTTACACTGCATATCTGCTCCTCGTCCTGCCTCTCAAATACTTCTTATAATACCGCATCTCCCTTCCCTGTAATCTCTCTGAGATACTTACAATGCTTCCTTTCCTTGTCATACGTTTCAGATGCTCAATATATTATAACCTGAACATTTCTGTGCTCATCTAACCAGAAAGATTGCCAACGCTCTGAATGACAAAAGTGATCTAAAGAAAGAAGATGTAGTGAAAAAGTAAAGGTTACATCTTACTGCACTCAGGAAGGATCAGCGTGGCTTTTCAGGTCTACCAGCCAAGCAGGCACAGCAGCTACAGCATCATTTGTAGTTCCAATTTGCCTGGCAAATATCATGAAATTTCACAGTTCTGGCCATTGTGTTACAAGAAACCAGTACTGGCAGCATACAAGAAAAGCTAGACATTGATATAATTCACCAAAAGGATTTTCCTGTCTATCAGACAGAGAATTAAATTTCCACTAGGTAGGAAGTTGTATATCTTCATTCAAACTATGGAAATAGTTCTCCACAGCTTCATTTGGCAAAACATGCTCAGAAAGACAAATTCTCTGCAATCTCCCCTAAACCACTGGGACTAGGTTGAATTAAAGCCAGCCCCCAATTCGAGCTAAGCAGTTCTGCAAGTTACTTGACTAAGCCTGTTTCTTGAAATGCAACTTGAGGATTGCTTGTGCAACCACCAAGATATGGCTGTATCTCCCTCCACCTCTCAGACCTCCCTCCCAGTATTTTGCTGGGTGCCTGGATATGTTCCCATCACACGTGGTTAAAGCAGAGTGAGGCAAAGTGTGAAGCCCCAGTGCACCATCTAACAGGGAGGAATGGGAGCTGTAGGGGTGTGCCACTTTATCTCAGTCAAACACAAGAAGGGGAGTTATTTTAAATTTGCATCCAGGGATACTGCAGCAGGGAACAGTTTTTATTTTATGCTTGTAGTCTCTCCACTTATACAGGAACTGAATGTCATAGACAGCATATAAATACATGAATATTCATTGACAGTGGCTCCACAGTGTGTGGTACCTGTGAACACTCTTCCTTTGGGTGGGAACTCCCTCCTGCTATTTAAAACTCCTGTGCCAGGCTTGGTGCATGTCCACTGCCAGGTTTAGCACAGGTGGGATGCGAGGTTCATTGTACCAGGATTTACCAACTTCTGGTGGATATAGGGATGAATTTCACAGTCCCCAGGAGACTCTGTGCTTGTCATACAGACAAACATGTACATCATGTCTGATGGTGGAGTACAGAGAGAGTGGTCATCCTGCAGAAGTGATCTTTCTGCCCTCCATGACAGCAACAGGTGATTGCCCCAAGGCAACCCCATATTTGTGGACATGAGTGTTAGTGCATCAGGACCACACCACCATCAAGGCTACAGACACCTTGCAGCTTACTTGGGTTTCATCTCTTCATCTGGCGTTATAACCAAACTAAATCAGAAAATAATGTTAATAATGATAATAATAATAACAGCTCTTCTCTTTTCCATGTACCTTTATCTCAAAATTTTAGTTGAACCAATCAACCCTTGTTTAAGTGATTGTCAAACTGAAATTTTTATGTTCATTTGGTGTTTTGCTGTTATCTCTGCTAAGCAATGCAGTACCATCATCACTTGCTCTGAGGCTGACAGCTTCAGTCCCAACTCTGTCTCATATCTCAAGTTTTTCTTTGCTTCTTGGCCAGTGGTGATATGTTTCTGTTTTACTCTTTCCTCATCCATCATCCATCAGTGGATAAGAGAATGCTCCCTATCCACTCTGCTTCTTCCATCAGTGTGTTTTGCTGCATCTGCTTTGAAGTGATAATACAGGAGTTGTCTAATCAAAGCCTGATTATCCTTTTGCATGGAGGTAGTACCATTTGGATGGGCTCTAATCTCATTAACACTACTTTCCTTGTTTCCATCCCACTGATGACATCTGCAATTCCGTCAGTGTGATTAACACTCCGGTCTGGCTTTTGGCATGTTTAGTCCTGATTTATGCCTGTATGGGATGAGAACCAGGCTATCTGACTTTCTCCAGCTTAGGAATTTGATCCCTCTAGATAGGTTTTAGGGTTTTTTTACTTCCCTTTAAAGTATGATCCAGCTGTTGTTTTCTCCATTCTTTACTTTTATCTGGCCAATGAAAATGGTATTTTTTATCTAAACAGATAATTTCATTACTGTCACACAAGTGTGAGATTGCTTGTTGCAGATCTTCCCTTTAAAGAAGAAGTTAATCATTGCTTAAGTAAGTGACATCATGGTGGTGGATATGCTTGGGTTTTGTAAATATTTTTATCTGTGTCTGCATATTGAGCCATGCTAGGAGGGGACTTGGAAAGTACTGATTTTGTGAGTGACAGATAATCTACTGTGGTGAATGCACTGCGATTTAGTTCCTCAGCAGACTTGTTACCAAGTCTTTGCAAATTCCTTTCCTGAAGAACTTGACATTCTCTGTTATTAAGTCAAAAAAGCAGCACTTGCTCTGAATTGCAGAGCTGACATCATATTTGTGAATATTTCTCTGCTGAATCTTTATTCTTTGTCATCCCAGAACTTCTGTTTTAGGTAGAGCTCTTCCTCTTTTTAATTTCAATTTTAATTTCACTGTGTTTTTTGTGGAAATTGGGCTTTGCAGTGGTATCTTACCCCAGCATGCATCATGGATCAAGTCTTTGCAGTAAAAGAATATATTTGAAATGAATAGTAATTTTCAGTGAATGTCAGTCTTACTGTGAACTACAGGAAGAATAGCTTGCTTTATTTTTTCCCAGGAAGTTATTATCTGAAAATGGAAAGTTAATTTATTTCTGGAGCACACCTAGGATTCTTTTGTGGTAGTACCCATGATGCATCCAGACTGTAAGATCGGTAGGCAGAGACATCAAGAAGAAAGAGAGAGATTGTTTGCACCACCTCTGAGTCCATAGCAGAAAATCAGACACTGATCTGCCAGGGAAGTCCTGGAAAGAACAGTCCAGAATAAAGCTAAAGAAATGTATGGAAACGTGCTGTTGAGAACAGCTCTTAAAGTCCCTTTTTAAGTATTAGAAAGATTAGAAGAATTGCTTTTGTGATTTCTTAGCACTGCCACGTGACAGAGGCATTCAGCTTCTGCCCTGCTGACCAAGAATCATCTCCTGCTGCTCCAGCCAGAAAAGTCACTGCCTTCTGTCTGAAAAGTATTTTGTATCTGAAAAGAAATAGTGGATAAAGGCAATAAAATATTCACCTCCAGTCCACTGAGTTGGTGAAAACTGATCTGGTCTCTGGTTATCAGCTGACAAACATAATTGCAGCTTATAAATCAAGTGTAGCCACTTGAAAATTTGGCAACTCCTCTGGTTTAATATGTTTGCTAAAGTTGCTAATATTATGATAGTACAAGAAAAGTTATATAAAAGTCATTGATTTTGCTCTTAAATAAAAATAACAACCATCTATAATTGTTCTTCCTTGTTCTCTCCTGAGGAAGAAATGACATTTAAATGTGGAAGAGGAGCTGGAATGTGAAGCTGGCTGCCCAGTGTTCTCTTCTTAGCTGAAACTAGCAGAGTAGAGAAGACAGGGCTTGCAACTCACCATGGACAGCAACAGAGGACAGTGTGAAAGTAGAAGTACCTAAGGATTAGTTTGGGGAAGGCAGATTTTTGGCACAGGAGAGAGGAGGGGAGCAGTTACTGAATTTGTATTATGTTAGAAACAAGAGGCTGCAGCTGAGGCAAGAGCCTTACTGACCTGGTGTTTGGAACTCCACACAAAGGAAGAGCAATCTTGTACTGGAGCATTTATAATCTGAATAGGAACTGAATAGGGAAAATCACCTACTCCGCTCTCTGGTTTTTTAGACAGGTAAACAGAAGAAAATTGAATTTAAGTGACTCATCCATAGTTACATGGGGATTCTGTAGCACAGCTGGGAGTAAACCCAGATAATCTTTCTTTCAAAGAGCTGGCAGCATTACCCATCTCATTTTGTAGTCAGGTCATTGAACCCAGCCCAGTGCCTCTGCTGGCATTCAGAAATCTGTCTTGAATGCATCCCAGATCTGTCTCTCTTTCCTGATCCAGAAACATTTCCAGAAATCTCTCTCAGCTTCTTTCAAATGCAAGCAATTTTTCTTTCACTGCTCTTTGCAGGAATTACACAACACCAGTAGTTTTTCAGCTCTGACAGTGTTTTGAACTGCTTGCTTTTCTCCAGTGAAGATGAGAGAAGCCCTTCAGCATTCCTAGGGAGAAGTGAATTACTGAAGGGAGTAATTTCTCTCCTCTACTCTCTCCCACCAGTTCTTCCAGAGATGGTTCTATCATCTAACAGCTGTATAAAATGGCTAGAGAACTACACGTAGTTTGTAGCAAGCTTCAGAATGCAGGTCAAGAACAGCTGTTGTTAAAGAAAAGAGGTCATAGTCCAAAAGGGCACAATATTATTCTCTCACCTGTTAGTTCTTGGTCTCTACTGAGCTATTAGCAATACTAAAAGCAGTATGGAAACTACTGCTCAGATTCTTTCTGTGCTCCTGTTTCCATGTCTGTCACAGGGAAAAACACTTTCTTTGTTAATGTACGTGTCTAGTAACTCTCAGGTAACTACATGAAAAAACACAAGGAAAACAATCCCCCTTACACTTTCTATTAGAATGATTGATGCAGCTTGGAGAAGTTAAATCAGGAAAGAAGCAGAATCTGAGCAGCCCTTGAAAAGCTTCCAACTAGTTTCTGACAAATGCATTTGATTGCAACCATGGCGTGAACTTCTGGCTGCAAAAGGAAGGTCTTGTGACCCAGCTCAGCTTTCCCCAGGTGGGTGTGAGCATCGAGTTTCCCTGAGGTAGGTAAACGGGCAAAAGACAGCAGAGGCCCAAAACATACCACTGTCTCCCTTCTGCTGTTAATTCCTAGTGGGGGGGGCAAGCCCAGATCCACATAACTTCATCCTAAGACTAGATGTGATAAAGAATGTGGTGCACAGCACTAATCTCCACTCACTGCTACTTAACTGCCACAGCGCACAAATGGGCTTCTGGACCCACTCTGGTAAACCTGCTCAGTGTTGTAGTGTCCCCTGGGGAATTCCCAGGCTGGATTTTCACTTTACTGCGTGGGAGCTGTTGTGTCAGGCCAATGAAGGAGCCCAAACAACCTTTAAGTACTCAGCAGTTGTACTGGTCATTGAATATTGTCAGTGCCGTTGTTTGTATCTGTACTTGTTATTGGGTCATTCAAATGTACTTGTTCTTAGATGATTCTGAGCTGATTCAGTTTGAATACCAAAAGTATGCCTTTATAGTTAGAATCCTTTTGAATTCAATGTGGGATCTAAAATCCTTGGGGATTTCTATTATTTCTGGCACTGACTCAAACAATAAAGATTCCAGAAGCTGAAGGTGGACAGTAATTTCACATCTAGTTCTCGAGGGACTCCAGGATCTGCTTTGCTCTTGCACTGTTTCACTAAGTCTGTTGTGTTACCCTCTGTAAACAGAGAGTCCTGGGCATTTGTGGTCTGTGTGATGAGCTTCTCACCTGTACTTAGGCATCTTGGCCTGTTTCTCTAAGAAATTAATTAGTAAAATTAAGAAATAAGTGTTCAGTATTTATATGAGGAATAAATGGACAGTGTGACAGGGTAAATTTATAGGTCCTGTCTGTATTAAGTAGAATGTAAAAGCAGTCGGTAACTCACATTCTGAGAACTTGCAAGCTAGTGTTTTGAATATAGACCCAATTTTTCGGCTCATAGAAATTGTCTTCACTCTACTGCATGTTGTAACTTCTCTAAATTTGAGTCATTTTTGTCAATGCAACTCATCAAGTTTACTTCAGCCCAGGATCTAGTTCACAATAAAGACTGAGTTCACAGTAAAGGTTTTCTCAAAACAAAGCTCTTGTATAGGATTTGAGGTGATCAAAATTTTCCCTTGCCTGCTTCTTGGTTCCTTAATCCCCAATTAATTTTTAGATCTAAACACACATGTGACTTTGTCAAAAAAACTTTAAAAAGAAGTTCTGAGTCACTCAAATCAGTTCTGAAGCACAAAATACCCCTTGGTTGACATTCTGAGATCATGAGCTGTGGTTATGTGTATTTCACTGTTCACATGGTAACAGAATCAAAAGAAAATCATAATGAAACACAATGATTGGATTCAGAAATAGGCTACAAAAACATTCTTTTGAGCAGTCCTAACAATGGCGAAGAGTTGAATTTACATTGGGCCAAATTTATCATTGCTGCAGTGCCAATTAAGTCACTGAAGTTGCGCCTTGGAATAACTCCATAATTAGGTAAAATTCTCTCAGTTAGGCTTGTGCCACCCCCACCTTCCTTCTAATGCTAACCTGAAAATTATTTCTTTGAGAAAAATGAGGAGTTGGTATTTTCATTAACTCTTTGTATGCCTCCATTTTTTTAAGTCATTAAATATTTAGTGTAAATTTGCATTAGAGATTGATATTGAAGCTGGATTTATCAGAAAAGATGAACCTCTGATGGTTTAAAACAGAAACAGCTTCTGTTAAGGATGAGAAGAAAGGGATGAAAAAAACTTAATTCTGTAGCTCTAAGCTGTCCTTTGTCTTAAAAGGTAAGAAAAGAATTACCATGGAAACCTGCTCACTCACTTCTTTTCATAGAAAAAGAGTTCGACTTAATTACTATGAACTTGTACTATCTTATCTTAAAATAATATTCCAGGTCTTTTTTCCCAAGCAACATATTTTATATGTGTCAAAAAGAACCAAGGAAAATGCTATCAGAAGGGAAATAAGCATTTGTCTGTGTTTAAATCATAGCTCTCCCTCTGTAGCAAACATTTTTATTGCTGTTGTGAAATTCACACCTCTCATGAGGAAACCTTCTTATAGAATCTGCTGGTTTCTTCCAGCTCCTATACGTGTATGTAAGCAACTGTAGCAAATCTCTTTTAACTGGCAACAATAAAGAACAGTAATTGCACACTTTAATTTAAAATTACAAGAATGTTCCTTCCTTTTCTGGAGGGAAACCTCTTCTGTGGGCCACTTTCCAGAACTAAATGCCTCATTGTCAGAAGAGAAAAGCATTGTCTTGTTCAGATTTAGAGAGAGCACAACAGTCAGAATGTGGGGCTCAACAAAGAGCTCTGCGTGCTCGTTCACTCCTCCTCGTGTTCATTCTGTACTGTCAACACAGGTACTCATGAAATATTAGAAGACTGTGGTGCTGTGAATTTATACCAGCAGGTCCAGCTTGGAGCAGGCTCCAAAAGCTGTGTCATGCCACGAATCACACTGGTGTTCACCCTGCTTGTGAGGCATTGCTCCTATTGCTCCCTCTCCTTGCCTTCCTTCAGCTTGACCCTCAGTCTGGGGTGGACTAGGATCCTACAGCTGGTAGAAGGTGTAGATTTCTTCTGAGACAACTTACTTTAGCCAGTGAGACCTGCACTGTGCTCCTCACACAGGAGCTTCATCCAAATACCTGCAGTCTCACCCAGCTCAGCAGTTATGGGAAGTGGAATCTGTTCTCTAAGGGAAGCTTTGACAGTCTAACCCACACTAAGTGTACTAAACGTCTTACATTTCACACCTAAAACAGTAGGTTCCCATGTGTCTCAAAGTACTGCTCAGGCTTTTGGTGGTGGAGCTTCAAAATGTTTTTCCAGTGAGCTGGCCCCAGTGAGAGTGGAGTCAGCATGAATGAGTGATGTAGGAAGAGGGTGTATCATTATTTATTTCTGAGATAATCCTTGGTTTTCATATCACATCTGTGAGGCTACCAGTCTTCTCCTGCAGATAGACTGCCAAGAATTATATCTGTAGGAGTTTCAGCTCCCTAGAAAAAAAGGCAAACAGAGAACCTTCAGTATAAAGTAACATAATTTAGTGGAAGAAAAGCATTAGAACCCAACAAAATGCAAGTTTCCATGAAAGACCACTGGAAATGCCTCTCTCCTGAAGCTCTCTACAGTAATTGTAGAACTAAATAGTTGATATCTTTGTACCCCTAGAACTGTGTGAGATTTGTTTCAATGCAATTGTTTTTAGAACAATATAAATTTGTGGCAATTGTAGGTGTGTTTAGTTGCACTAGGATAGGTTAATTCCTGTTTCCATCTACTTTTTGGTGTCTCTGCAGGATACCTGTAATCTAGAAGTTTCTCAAAATAAATTAGAATCTACCAATATGCTTAACATAAGAAGATTAAAACTGTTGTTATCTCCTGACTTAGTCTGGCCATGATTTTACCCTGTGTTTGTCAGGGTGGAAAAGACAGTAAGACATATACAGAGAAGAGAATACAGTGATTTTGAGTTGTTTACAATAAAATTGTTGTAGTATGGGTTCAAATGCAAAACATTAAAACCTGAACGTACCACACAGGCAACACACTCCCCTGTGTCATTATCATTATGCACCAGTGAAGTTGATACAGCTGCTTTTACATCTGGGCATCAAAGCTTTAGAAGCTTCAACTTTCAACATTTTAATTCAGTTGGTTTTAATAATGCTTATAGCATACAAAGATCAGCTCCAACTTTACTGAGGAAAAACTGTATTTTCTGGTATCTGCTAAGCTGTGTGTCATGAGTTTCTGTAATAACTACCAGGGATTAGGTTAATAGCATTACAGCTGGAAGTGTTACTTCTGGCTTTGTGAGAGACCTGTTTACAATTTACAAGGTTGGAGTGATTAGTAGTGCAGATGCAGGCTCTGCTGGTTACAAAAGCTTATGTTGGCTGGAAAGCATAGTGGATTCATTTTATGGAAGGAAAATACAGTATTTTAAAGTAAAAAGTGTTGCTGGGTGTGGAGAATCTCAGGCTCGTTAAGGATCTATTCACAGAAGAGAACAGATCCTGAAATGAGATGAAACATGCTGCTAGGATTCCCCCCCATTAACTGGGATATCACACAGTACATTCCAGAAAGTCACGAAATAAACTGGTTCTGAAAGCACTTAAGTGGCAAATCCCTGTAATCCACACAATGACAGTAAGACAGGTCTTCCAGGAGCATAGTTACACATTAAAATTCCTTCATTATGAGACGTGGCTGAAAGCCTGGCACACAATACAGAATCTGAGTGGGTTTGTTTGGTTTTTTGGGGGGAATGTAGCTATGACCATCCTTCCCTTCACTTAGAAGGAACATAATGGTACCTTATAACAGTGTAAAACTTGCATGGGTAATTCTGTTTCCATGAACTTTACAGGCAGGCACTTCTTTTTCATGCTCTGGACATCTTCACATCTGAACTGGGCTTCCAGCTATGTGGGGCCTTTCATCTAACACCCTGATCAGACACTCCTTTCATAAAAATGGTGCTTAAGAGACTAGCATGGTGTCAATTAAACAAATGCTAGCTATTTATTACCGCTGCAAATGCAGATTTTCTGATCTAAAACTTTGAATCAATTTAATTTGAGGGTTGGAACCAGGTGATCTTTAAGGGCCCTTCCAACCCAAGCCATTCTGTGATCCTATGATTCTAAACAACATTGTTGCATCACTGAAAACCTGGTAATACAAAGGAGTAAATTATGACAGTTTTTGTACTTATCTTCCTCCTTTAAATTGTAGGCACTGGTGTCCATGGTATTGTTAACCATGACTTATACCATAAGAGGTCAACTAATTCTGTCTTTTCATTCATGGACTTTGTCAGCATTCTGGTGCTGTGCTAAATCTCAGTTTGGCTTTCCTGCTCCTAAGTGCTTTCCAAAGATCAACATTTTCCCTCAGTATACCGTAAAATGGAAAACTACTGATTCAAACTGACTGTTCTTCAAAGCATGGGAAGGAGTGATTAGAGTGACCACAATGGTGAAAAGCCTTATGTCTCATTTAATTTCCTTTCTACTGCATTTTTCTTAAAGATATCTTACTAGCTACAGCTTTCTGTAGATAAACAGGCACTGTGTTGGAAAATTTCACACTCAGAGTGGAGCCTACAAAATTTGCATTTGTCAAATTTCACAATGAGGTGGAAAAATGTCACTCTTTACTCTGAACAAACTTTGAGGCATAATTGCTTGTAAGCTAGGCAGATAACAAATTCATTAGGTCATGAGTTAAACCCTGTTTTGGTTTTGTGGAGTGAAGCTCCCCAAAAAGGACTATGTTTGCTAGCATTTGTTGGGGGGTTTAATACCATCTGAAAACATTGATGGTATATGGTATGACTAATAGAATAGCAAGACTCTTGTATCATTTTCAGACAGGCTGTCTCCTCCCAGGCTTCTGTACCTATTCAACATTTCAATGTTAGTCTAAAACGTTTCCCAGTCACAAGGACAGTTGTGCTGATGGTGCTTCCTTCAACCAGCCTGTCCTGCACACTAAACATTTGAGAAATAAATTGGGTCCTTCTGAAGAAGTTTAGTCTAAAGAATGTCCTAAATTTATCCTCCAAGGTAGTAAAAGATTGCATTAGTTGAAAATTCAGTCCAGCTCTCAAGAAGGCTTCCTGTCACTGCCTCTGGGAAGCTCCCATGCCAAAAGGCAACCGTGATTAAAAGCATGACAGTCAGTGACCCTGAGCTTGCTCTTGTAGCATAGGACTTTAAAAATGCTTCAGTGAACCTCAGAGGAAAATCAGATCACAAGAGAGACTCTTGCAAATTTGCCTAGAGGAACTGAGTTGTTTGGTTTTGTTTGGTTTTGAATTCTCTTCAGAATGTACTTCTTAGTGGAAAAAGGAGATAAAGACTGCATTGTCCCAGGGAAAGGTGGCAGTGGCATGAAGAAAGGGTAATGGAGGGGGTGGAGGGGAATTACAAGTGCTTTTTGTTTGCTTGTATGTGTTTTGAGTGCTATGTTGCTGATGCTTCTTGTGCCATATGGTGGAACAGCTGATGGTTAAATGCTGATGCTGAAACATGATGCTGACACAGCAGATGCTAAAACGTGATTGTGGCAAAGATGATAGCAAAACACTGAAGGTGAAACACCAGTGCAGAAAATGTTGCTGATAGCAGAAACTTCTGATGTTGCTCTGTTAATAATTGTATTTCCGGAGCTGGCAATAACTGTGGTAGCCTGGATGATGTTTTGGAAGGCCAGACTGGAGATGGGTGGGAAACTGGAAGAGCTGCCAGCTATTAAGTAGTAGGAGATAGAGTGAGTGATTTCTTGTCTTTTACTCTAAAGGGAAGGATACAGACCCTTCAGGAAGAAGTGAATCTATTGTGAAACTCAGTTTCCACCTCTCCCAGTCCATCCAGCAGCAGCTTGCATCAGCTCTCTGTTGGTCTTACAGACACAAGAGAGGCTGGCTGCAAACCAGCAGGTTTCCAGCTGGTCACAGTGGAATAATGAGGTCATCCAGCACACACAGAGTCTGTTTGCTTGCTTGTCTCCCTTAGCATTTATGTATTTTTTATGGTTATAAACATTGAGAACAAGAGTTTTAAACATTTAGTTGCAGCAAAATGTGGTCCAGTATTTTTTTAAACAGGAAAAGTCATTCTGGGGTGTGCTTGCCTAAGTTTCTGAAGGATGGCTTTGACCTTATTAGCAGATATGCATGGTGATCTTGTGAGGTACAGAAATGGCATTTTGTTTATTAAGTACCCAAGTTGTTCTAGAAAACTAAGGTAATTTAAAAAAACTGGAAGAGGGCCAAATAACTTAAGTGGCAATATAAAGCTTACAAGAAGATGTATCTTCAGAATTAAATATTCTCCAGTCCGATGGTCTGTGCCCTCAGAAAATTCAGGGTAAATTGATGCCAGATAGCTGCTCAGGAAAAGCTGCTCTTGTTTCCTGCAGACCAGAATATAGATTGAATTGTAGAATATAAAATTTATACTATGAAAATACTTTATAATTATTTCAGTAGGCATTTACTTAAAGGTCTTGAAGTATGCATGGGAAAAGGGATGGAGAAAATTTGACCAGTAGCATGTGCTTATTTGGAAAGGAGGGAGGGTATGATCATCATCTCCAACAAATACAGAGGGTGTTCAACCTGTGAAATTGGATTAGAAGCCTTCAAATTGTATGTTTCCTTTGAGAGTCCCCGTGTGTGTTTTGCTTGTTAGTTTGCAGCTTACTGTGTCCTCTAGAAGGGTGTCAATAGGCAGTGACGGGGACTTGTTTCTGTCTGTGGTACCATGTGCTACAGGCTGGGCAGACGAGCTCTGTGAGCACAGGCAGGCCTGAGGGATGCTCCTGGAACACAGAGAGGGCAAAAGGGATGGTGAGAGATTTTGGTGGCAACCGATGAGAAGAGCAGAGAGAAGCCATGACTCAGACATGACTGAGTGTGGGGATCCTTTACCTAACCACTGATACATGGTGTGGTTCTAGATACCTAAAGGCATCGAGCTGTGTGTAAGGATCAAACTGATGAGGCACGTGACCTGTGGGGACCTGCACCCTCCAAAGACCTGGTCTCTCAGATATCCTGTGGCTTTTCAAGAGGCACAGCATGCCAGTGCATTGGTACAGTTGTCCCTTCCCAGAAGCTTTCTGTCACCTGTACAGAACTTGTTGGGGCAAAGGAAGCCACTGGATACTCTCTGTGATGAGAGCACAGGAGGAAAGGCAGAGGGAGAGATCTGCTGTCAAACCCTTTGATTCTGTTTTGTGCAGCAGATCTCTAGTTAGAAAGCAGGTTGTCCTAGTTCATGGTTAGGGATTCAGAATCCTTCTGGGGTCTTTGTTCTAAGGAATAGGACTCAGCAATTCTGCCCCAGGCTCTGCCTCACCACATTGGGTCCTGAGAGGGATGTTTCCAGGGTAAGCGCCAAGTTCTCTCACTGGAGAGGTGAGCAGTTTGGGCATCCCTGAGCTGGCTGTGAGTAACTGTTAGGGAAAAAGATGCCAACTGCAAGTAGGAGTGCAGTTTTTATGGGCTGCTACTCTTACCTTCTGAAGTAATGAACCCTGTCAAATAATGTCAATGTTGGAAGTGGGTTGACAGTAGCCAGACACAGGATTTGGCCTAGATCTCAACTCTGGACAGGTGTGTGGGAAAGCAGACAACACTGTAACTTTCCTCCAGTGAGAAACTTTCACTGTTGCACACTGAAATGTGAATAAGTAATTAGTTATTTTACAGAAAATTGTACCACTTGAGTTAATTTAGGTGGGCATTCATACTCAACTCATGTCTTTCCTGGTGCCACACTCGCAAGCTTTTTCCCAGACTAAACCTTGGTTTGGAAGTCCCCTGCGAGGTACTGTGGTGGCTTTTTCTTTGATTGGTCAAAGTGACAAAAACATTAAAAAATGTCATTATGGAATATGATCTAGAATCTATCAACACTTAAGACCGGAAAACCAGCTCCAGCATCCAGTCAGGTGCTGACAATCAGTCACAATTCTCTAGCACATTGCCTGGGGAAAGGAACACAACGGTCGTCCCTGGGAAAGTTCATTCCAGTGTGAAAGCTTATGGTTATCAGTTCCAAAAATGTTTTTGAAAAGTAATTTGCACCCCAGTGATTTGGGAAGAGGTTCAGTGTTTGGTACCTAATAAAGATAGCTGGCATTGGAGGGGATGTTATTTTAATTATAACAACATGGTGATGACATTTTCAGGAAGGGATCCCACAGAGTTCTGACTGCAGACGTTTCTATACTCACAGCATTTAAACAGCTGCCAAAGAGTTTTCATTAGGTTATTTGGATACAGTATATGCAGGCTTATGCTGTGCTATCACTGCTTCACAGCCCTTCTTCCACTTTCTTGGCTTTCTTGGAAAGATGAGCCAAATAGATTTGGCCAGAGCCAGTGTCTCAGATTAGAAGGCAAGAAAGCACAGGGTGAGAGGCAGCAGTACTGCAGCTCTGTACCAGAGAATGGGGTGAGAGCCACAGCCTTCGAGATCCCCAGCCACTGTAATCCCACTCCATATGTAGAGCATTTTTGGGGCAGCTTTCAGTGTCTGCACATCCAAGCTGGCTGATGCAGTAAAAGCCCTCCTGAAGTTTAGGCTGTAACTGTGCTGAAGTACTGTGAAACTCCAGCTTCTGTCTTTAAATGAAAGCTCTCTGACTGCCTGTTATTTCTGGAATACACACCATTTGTGGTTTGCTGTCATTTATTGTGCTGGTGTAACTAATTGCCTGTGACCTTGCTGGCATTTAGAACAGCTGAGGATCTTGCTCAAGGGCAGGAGCTGGGACCCAGCATTCCCCTGCACTGAGTGATGCATCATATGGACAGGTCTCATCTGACATGTGTTGCCGTAACCGGGTAGGAATTCTGGAGGCAAACCAGTGCAAGGTGAGAATCAAGCCCAGCTACTCAAGCTTGCAGAGTCACTTCTGAGAATGTGTGTTTCTTATCGTGCTTCCTCAGCACAGCTTGGGTAAGGGAAGAATTCAGGGAGTACCTGGGGCCTGTCAGAGCTTGCAGCTATTCCCAGCTCAATTCAGCTACGTGTTCACATTGCTTAGAAGCTTTTGCAAAAGCATTACCATCCCAATCAGATTGTAGTGCTCTGTTTTATACATACACTAGAGTCTCTAACCAACAAATCTTTATGTGAAAAAAACCTGAAAATAACTGTATAAATCATCATTTTTTTTTATTATTCATTAAAATAACATTAATCGTAAACCTCTTTGGTATTCATGTGGATGTAATATGTAGTTCCAAAGGAATTATGGATTAAAGGGGACTTAAGCTCAGAACACTCAGTTCTCTATGAACATGCTGTGTTCATTATGTTAGATTTAGTGTGAACTATTTTCTTCAGTATTATTAGAAGGGAGTAATGGTTGAGTTTCGCATTTATTTGAAAGTGATTAAAGCAAAATTTTCACCTTGAATAAAACAGCAGCAACATATTAACAATTTTTATCATGCCCACAAAAGAAATCTCTTCTCAAAAGATTGGAAATAATCCTCTGAAATCTACCTGCAGCTGATTATATTAACCCATGCGAAATACACATTTCCACCTCCACGGATTTTTTTTTTTTTAACTTTCCACTGTTGAGGTTGTTAATATCTCTGCTACTCACATGCACCTAGGGGTAATGTTAGGATCACTGCACATTCCCTCTTCTGTTTCTGACTTCTGAAGGCCTTACATTAATATTCTAAGACTCATTACTGATGTAAAAACTAACTGGTTTATTGAACATTGCATGTCTGGCCTCATGTCTGCATAGTACTAATTAAAAATCATGAACTTCTTTACCAGCAGGAAGCTTTGTAAAATGTGGTGTGGATTTTTGGAGGATTTAATCCTGTTTCTGTGTATATAAACCGGAGGGCATTTTCCAGACACTCTTGCAGGTTTAAAGGCATTATTTACAGAAATAATTCTATGATGACTAGTATGGTAGGTTGGATTCTGCCCACCCTACCATTTTTCACCACAGTACAGGACAAATTGACTATCGGCATGAGAAGTCTGGTGATGAGAAATTAGTTTATCCCAGGAATTGTGAAGGTATGGATCACAGCAGACCTTGTTCCTGCCTCTGAACCTGCCATGCAGGTGATATCATTTACTTTCCAAAACACTCACCTTACCTGAAGGGCAGAAAGTCCTCTAGATCCTGGAGGTCAGCTCGTATTTCATCACTGACCTTTTCCTCTTTGGGAGGAGATTTACATTAAGACCTTTATGAGACAACATATAGGGCCATATTTCATCAGGCAGTGGATTTCTTTTCATTTTGTATTAGCAAAGTGTGTGTAATCCTAATTAAGAAATAAGTTAATCCTAATGTCAACTGGCATAAATCCTGTGAGGAGGAGTGTTTGTATTTGCTGGAATGTATTTGCTTGACTTTGGTCTCTGTGTCGTCCTTGTTCCTGTGTAGTCTGATCTAAGGTCAGGGGAATCATCAAATCATAGAATGGTTTAGGTTGAAAGGGATCTTTAAAAGTCATGTAGTCCAATTCCTCTGCCATGGGCAGGGACATCTTTCACTAGACCAGGTTGCTCAGAGGTCCATCCAACCTCCTGACCTTGAACGCTTTGAAGATTTGGTCCCACTGTCCTTGTGAATGCTTGGCTTGTTTGGTGGAGTGTCACAAGATGTCCTGTAATTGTCTGGGCACCGCTTAGACCCCTTATCTGTCCTTGTCATCCACAATGCAGCTTTTTGTAAGTTCTTCAGGTAACTCTTGAGGACTTTTTAAACCTCTCTGAATTCTAAAGTGCCAAAATTTCCAGCCACTACTTTTGCCATCAGATGTCTGAATTGCCTACTACAGCTGTGGCTACATGTTTCAACTTAGCTTCACACTACTTAGTTTTGTTTTGGTGTTTTGGTTTGGTTTTGTTTTGTCGTGGTTTTGTTTTGGTGTTTTGGTTTTGTTTTCTTTTGCTGTGGTTTTGTTTGGGTTTTTTGTTGTTAAATTAAAAAACAACAACAACAAAAAAGCTAGACAACTACATTATTCAGAAATAAGAAGAAATTACAAAAAGGCAGAATTAATTCCAATTAAATATCTAGTGATTCCTTCACCCTTCCTCTGAGCCTCAGTCTGGGCTGACAAGATCCCCTTTCAACCTGGGTTTCTCCATGACAAGCAGCTTCCCCACTGCCAGGACTGCTCTGTGATGCTCCCAATATTATTACAGCCCGATTCCCCACAGAAGGTTTCTTTTAAGCACTAAACATGTGCATCTGAGGATGGCAGTTGTTGCTGCAGTGGTGCCAGTACCACTGTGTATCACTGGCTTCCACTAATTCAGTTAGAAATGTGGTATGTGACTTTTTCCATCCTCTGCCTTCCTTTGAACAGGTGTTCAGAAGAGAAATGGATGTTTTTTCAGGCAAATTTTGCTTTTGTTCTTTGTTACATGGTTTTCTTGAGGACAAATCCGGGTTTCAAGTCATGATCCGTTCGGTGTGTTATTAGGTAAACCAAACTGGCCTCAGAGGCAGGGAGCAACATGATCCCTGCTCTGAAGGAAGAGGTTTTCATGGATGTTTGATGGTACAGGTAAGAAGAGAGCTGCCTCAGGAATGGCTTGGGGCAGGGGACAGATCCAGGTCACCCTTAGGGGAAAAACTAATGGGGAAAAAGGGGTGAAAAAAACCCTTTAAAAATTCTTTTCCCTGCCCCTCCATAGCACATTGAAGTCTGGATTCTGTAAATATGCTTTTATGTAAAGATGGTTGTGTAAGGAAAGCTATAGCATTAAATACCTTCAAATAGTATCTTCTTTAGTCTGTAGGGAACCTTTATCTGCAGCAGTCACAACTCTCCTGCTAGAAATCAACCCCTTTATCTCCTTTTGTATGAAACATGGTGCAGGGGGGAGAGCAGAGTTTCTGCCGGCTCATGTGGCACATATCTCTGTGCTTTTGAACCTCTCTGCTATTAATAATGAATTAGTCTTCACAACACAAATATAAGGCAAGGTGGTTAGTACTGTCATTTTTGGTTAAAAAAAAAAAAGGAAGAAGTGAGAGATGAAGAGAGCTGGTCAGGAGCTGCACCAGAAATTGGAAACTACACATAGGTTTCTCATGAGTGTTATGCTGATCCCCCAGCCAGTTTAAAAACTTCACATGTCTTTTATTACTAGTTTGCCCTGAAAAGTTTTTGCTTTTTGATCCTGTTTCTTTCCCCTTTCTTTTCCTCCTGTCGGTGTAGTACAGAGATCCATGTAAGTACAATTTTGTGTTCCGCCAAAAACATTGAAGGGCCTCAGGACACACTCTATTTGCAACATAGGATGCCATTTTGCAAGACAAAAGTCATATTATTGTTACTGAAAATAGTAAGAAAAAACATAATGCTTCCTATTGCATCAGTCCACATTGCTGAAACGTGCATACCTGTCCTTCTCTCACGACTACTAACTGTTCTTTTGTTCCTGGTTTTTCCTTCACTCCTTCAAATCACATGCTGGTCAAAAGCTACTTGCTGTTTGTGCACCAGAGAAAGAAAATAAAGAAATGAGGTTTTTCACTGCAGATCTTTCAGTAGTGTGGAAGGCTGCCAAAGGGAGCATCCAAATGCCCAGGGACTGGCGTTGTTGGTGCTAGTGCTGTGTAAGCTACCTGGTAAGCTGAAGGCTAATGCTAACTTTTTTTTTTTTTTCCAAGGGAATAAGAAGATTGGCAACATTAATTTTCAGCTGAATTAGCTCTTTTTGATAACAGTCCAAGAGAGAGTCTTGAAGCAATCACGAAATCAGAGCAGCTAATACTGCTTTGCTGTTCTACAGTCTGTTCATAAACCCAAGAGCCCTGTTGCCCTGCTCCGAGGAAGATCTTCTGGCACTGTCTTCTTTTACAGGTTTTTAATCATGTGTTTCCATCACCTGCTCATGTATATCATAAGTGGGGAGGGAAAAGTGCCCACATACCTTTGATATTCAGGCAAGATAAGTTGGAGTCACATTCAGGCTGCTCTACAGTGTCCTAACCAGAGCAGCAGCAGAGCCGAAGCAGGGAGATGTAAGCTGTCTGTACCTACACTGAAGTGTACCCCAATTTATGCCCCGAGGATCTTTGCTGTTTCTGGAAGGTTTGGGATGGGGTTTCTCTTGAAGTAACAAAAGAGGATGACATGCCCGATAGTTCCTCTGCACAGCCCTCTGCTTCCCTCTGAACACTGCCACCTTTTAAGTGCTCCTCACTATCGCTGGGAGCAGATGTGTTCAACACCAAAGGGAGAAGCTCTCCTTTCAGGCTCTAACCAGGGTGCAGTATCAGTGCTCTGATTATCAGCAGACGAAAAAATACACCGAGTGAGTGAGAAAGCTGTGAGAGCCAGAGAATCCCAGAACGTTAAGAAAAAAGCATCCTTGATGAAGGATTTTTAGTGGGCATGGTGGGAATTTGCTGTAGGGAAAAGTAAATCTTGGGAGTAATTGGGCTGTGAGCAGGAGGAGGGGAAGAGCTGGATTCCAGCCCCTGGCTCCCACCAGGGTCTGGGGCTCTGTAACCCCTTTGCAGCTACTGAGTTCCATGGCACAAGAAGGTGGCCAGTGCCTTGTGGGGAAAGGTCCATAATGAATAAACATCTTTATTTTAAATCACTGTAGGCTTCTGATTTTGCATTTCATTTCCAAACGCAGTTATCCAATTTTCAGTTTAGGCCCTCTGAAGTGTAGAAAAATAGAAGTATAGTGCAGAAGAGGGGGAGAAAAAAACTTTAAAAATTGCTAAAATGATGCACAAATAGAGAGAGAAAATGACCTTTGGTTGGGCATCCAACAGCGCAAAGAAATTCTAAAGTAGTTTACTTTGAAGTACATTTCAGTCAGAGGGATTTTCTAGCAGTAAAATCAGGTACTTAGCAGGGATTGCATATAATTTCCACTCAGTGCCAGTATAAAGCTTCAAACATAATGATTTTTTTTCCATTCAGCCCCAATAACTAAAGCTCTTGGTCATTAATAATGACTCATTCTTCACCTGTGCTATTTGAACTACATTTGTCATCTATTACTAGCCTTTAGAAGAACTTAACCTGACTCTTCTTTATGCCTTGTCTTTCAGTTTCTGAGTAATTTTCTCTGCAAATGACACACTGTAGAATTTGACATTTATGTAGGACACTGGTGTTAGAAGTGGTTTTAGATTGCATTTGTCTTAATTTTTGCTGTTACTATTATATACTACTACATTTTACCACATTGTTTAATCTAATCCTCCCATAAGAATATAAGATCAGGAATGGCAGAGGTTTGGGAGTAGGGAGGGGATGGTATCGTATCTCTAGCACCAGAACTTCCTGCCACATATGAGGTGCAATAATTCTCCTAGAAGGCAGCCAACCTGTCAGAAAGGCTCAGTGGACACTAACACTTTTTACCAGAAAATCTGTAGCTGGCATCTGTAAAATGACCTAGTTTAATATCCAGTCAAGGCAGCTGAGCAGAAGCTGGTGGCATCCAGTCATCAATGAGGAGTCAGAGCGTCTGTCTCGGTCCATGGGATCCGGCAATCTGGACACTCAGCAGCAAGGCCTGTTGTGGTTTCCTTGCTTTGTTAACAACCTGGGCATAAGGGGAGGTAGAAGCTGCTTCGCCTCATATCCTTCCTTATGTTTATGGCTCAAAACCAGGTGAAAAGTGACAGATCGGCCCTTGCACCTGTTTTCTACACATCTGTATGAGCTGTGATATCAGAAAAGTCCAGTTGTGCAATTTAGTCTGCTTTTTTGTTCTCAGAAAACAGCAAAGTCCTGTGGCCTAAGCACTTGCAAACCTATCTGTACAAGAAGAAAAATTTCTAGCTAGAAACTTTGTCTATGATTAGCGTAAACTCTGTTGGTATTCATATTGTTGTATGTTTTAGCCTGAGAAATGCCTTCTGTTTTGCCAATTACAAAATCCTATGTTCCGGTCGTGCAGCAGCCCCAGTAACTGTAAGCAATGCTAATGAGGGAAGCGAGTTTTGCTCCCACCAAAATCATTGGAAGTTTGTCAGTGACCTTCGTGTCAGAAAGAGCTGGCCCTTTTACAGAATTCAAAAATAAACCAAAGCTGTAAAAACCAATATTTTCTTAAGGGAGTCATTCTTTTGTGTTTTCTTTCAGTGCCTGAAGTGCCTTTTGTAGAAAGGTTACTAACCTGCAACAGATGAAAGTTAAAAGAATACGGTTAGAAGGCAAAGTAAAAGGTGGTTATGAACATATGGTTGGTAGAATTATTTTTAGAAATGAAATACAAAATATTGAGAAAATAGGCAACCAGTGCAAACCAACGTACCATAAATTGGAAGAACTTGATAATCAAATATTTATGGCTCCCTTTGCAGTGTTTGAAAAATTAAATTATTAAAAGCAAATATTGTGGCAAATAGGTTCCCATCAATCTCAATAAAAGTTACATTTCACTATCACTGTCACATTATTACTTTTTTGCTTTCAGTCTTTTAAGATTGAAGAGAACAGTAGCAAACTCCAGTAGCAAATCAAAGCTTTTCAATGTAATTTACTTGGTGAGTAATTTCTAATTGATTCAGACTGATGGGGCTGCATAGTTTGATGTATTGCTGAAGCGAGAGATACTTTGGACGAAGTGAATTTATAAGCACCTCTTCTCCAGAGAAAAATGGCTCCTATATTTCATTTTGTCATTTTTAGCTGTAGCAATGTTCTTGTATACCTATCTGTGTGGAATTTCAAGGAAAAAAACCCCAAACCAGCATGTACACCTGTGGGGAATCCCAGAGCTTTCCCACTGTGGAGCTGGATCTGGTGCACAGGGAGTCGTACAAGAGGAGTGTTTATCCCACAGCAGCAGCCTGGTGTGCGTGTTCCGCTCACTCCTTATCTCTCTCTTTTTTGAAAGTGTAGTTGCTTGGCAACATAATTTAGTCACCTGCAGGTCAGGGTTCAGATCTTGTTAATGTCATTGTGAATTAGAAGGAGGAAATGACTTCGGGGGTTTTACAGCTTCTTTGTGACATTGCTGTTAACCAAGAGGTTCGTATCCTGTTTGGTGGAAAACCTTCAGTGACTGCTTGTTTTCTCTGTGATTATTTCCATACGTATTCTAAAGTATTTTTTAAGTGGAGAGGGGAAAGGGGAATATGAGAGAAGATGTGTTATTTGATATATACATTGTAGATGTTAAAGGTCAGAAGCAGTGCTTTGCACACAATGGCAAATTGCTTCATTTTAGGGCAAATTAAACTCCAGACTTTGGAAAGAATCGCTCCAGTGCCAGTCCTACCCCACAGCACATTCAGGGTGGCTTTCAGGAGAGCAGAAGCAAGTCTCCCTGCCACGTGCTTTCCCACAGCAGAAATCCCTGAAGGCTGGTGCCTCAGGGGAGCAATCTAAAATTAACAACTACAAAATTCATCTTGAGTTTTTCCTCAATACATTTGCAACATCTCAGAAACCATCTGATTCTTCCTACCACAGCCTGGTGTAATAAAAGCTTTAGTTCTCCCCTGGCACCCTGCTTTGGTCAGATGGAGAGGTTTGCTTAGTTTGTCATGGGGGATCCAAAGCATCTTAGCTGCTGCAGTCCCAAGTGCTGGAAGACTTGCAGGGCCAGTCAGTCTGGGAGAAGTGTGTGCTTTGAACCTGCCCCGGTACCTCCAGGGATGCTGCACACCCATCAGATCTGCTCAGCTCATTCTTCAGAGCTGGGAGGACGAGGCCACAGTGCAAGGCTGGGGAGCTGCAAAAGCTCAGAAAAACAACTCAGGTTTTTGTGTGTTCTGGGTGCGAAGGAAAAGCTTTGCCGTTTTGATAGAAATATTTGTGTAGAGCTGTCAGAAGGGTTTTTCCACTTCATTGACCTAACCAGCTGAAACGAAGCATGCATACAGCCATGTGTACATATACTTATATCTAGTTTTGTGTTCTTATTATTACGGGTGAAAATCCAAATTTGATCCAGACTTGAACAATTTGGTCCAAAATTAAATATTTAATTTCATTTTCAGGATGATAAACACCTTCTATTAACATTTCAAAGTAAGGTATTTAAAGCACTAGTAGAAGTCTCATTGAAAAATAGAAAGTCATGACATTCTCCTTGAAAAATAGCAGAACTAAATTATTTTGCATGTATTGAAAAAAATGTCTTCATTGTTTAAAGCCAAAACAGTTCTCTCAAATTCAATCTGAACTCATGGTGGCTATGATCTTACTAAAATAGCATTTCTCGACAAACTTATTATTCACCAATATTTATTTTTTTTTTAGCCAAAATTTGCATTTGGTTTCCTGATCAAATCTGTATGCATTGCTCTTGTCTGCGTGGTTTGAAATCCTGTGATAATGGCTGTGCCCCGCTGAGGCTTTCACACACGCGTTGTTCCACATGGCCTTTGTGGCTCCATTGTATCTGTGCGAGAGGCTGCAGTTGTGTCCGCTGCTCACAAACACTGGTAATCCCAGAATCATTTGCATGGGTGATTTGTGGGAGTTCATTAATCTTTTGCTGTGACTGTTCATTATTTGTGCTATGTGACTGGTCAGCTAAGACATATGGGGCCAGATTGCCAGCTGCTGGGAATCAGCGTGTCCCTGCTGATGGATGGAGGCAGGCTGGTTTCCGTGTGTGACGGATTGGATCCTGGAACAGAGGGGCTTCCTGCTTCTCTGCTGGGCTTTGAGGCAGGCTATGCTAGGTTTTTTGTAATGTATGATCTTCTACACAGGTGAAACCCACCTGTGAAACAAGCTGCTCTCTGATACCTTGCTTATGTAAACATTTGGGATTGTGTAAGAAAATCCCGGTGTGAGCAGGTGTTTGCAAACAGGAGTTAAAAGACGACCAGTAACAGCTGAACTGAAAAACTTACTTAAAAAGTTGTATATTTTTGTTCATACGGCTCCCCAAATTATTTCTTAGGTGGTTGTTTTACTGAGCTGAGATGCAGAACATATTCTTGATTCCAACTCCTGCAAAAGTTTAAGTAGAGACAATATTATGCAGTGGTTGTCCTAACGTGTAAAACCTGAGCAATACTATAAACCATTATTTACGGGGATTGATACAACAAGCATCAGTGATTCAGGTAAAGCTTTTTAAAAACTGATGCTGGCAAAGGCCCAGTGCTGTACTGCCAGCTCATAGTGAGCTCTGCAGCGGGGAGAGCAAATCACTGGCAAAAGGGAACTTTACCAACTTTTCTGTGTATTTGTTCAGAACTGTGTGGGCAGGAGCAGCTATATAAAGCAAAAATGTCTTGTGTGCCTGCCTTAATGTGAATTAGCTCTAGAAAGATTTCAGATTCATTGCCTAACTCAAGCCCTTACAAAGATATTGGCGTGTGAGACCTGAATCACTTGTGCAACAGGGCATCTACCATTGGGGATGCTAACTGGGACTAATGTTGCAGTGGGGAGCTGAAGAGATAGCAAAATGGCAGAGAAAACTGAGAGGAGGGGGAATATTTCCTCCCTTTCTTCTGAGTAGCACTGGCATTACAATTTTAGGCTGATCCCTGGATTTCTCAGCCTCTGCCTGTTCCGTGCCCGTCTCCTGCAGCACCTTCAATGTATGACAGATGCCAATGAACATGAGGCTACCTTAAACAATTACAGAGGTCATAAATATAGAAGGCCTGAAGGTGGAAGATTGGTATTTTTATTGATTGTTCCCCATCCCTGTCTACCTCTTCCCCTAGCATTTGACAGCAGGTTATAGCTGATAATAATATGGGAGCTGAAACTTTGAAAACTTTTAGAAACCTTTAATCCATTGATCTCAAAACTCATTCTAGATGCTGACTGTCACAACTGGTTTGCTAATTAAGTATAAGACTAGGGAAAAGGGAAGTTACAAGGGTGGCCAGCAGGTCGAGGGAGGTGATTCTGAATGAGACCCCACCTGGAGTGCTGCCCACTCCAGGGCCCTCAGCATTGGAAGAACATGGACCTGCTGGAGTGAGTCCAGACAAGACCACAAAGATGATAAGAAGGCTGGAGCACCTCTCATGTGAGGAAAGGTGTGAGAATTGGGATTGTTCAGTCTGGAAAAGAGAAGGCTCTGGAGAAACCTTAGAGCACCTTCCAGTACCTAAAGGGGCTACAGGAAGGCTGGAAGGGACTTTTGACAAGGACATGGAGCGATGACAAAAGGAAGTGGCTTCACACTGACAGAGGGCAGGTTTAGATTAGATATTAGGAAAAAATTCTTTTACTGTGAGGACGGTGAGGCCCTGGCACAGGTTGCCCAGAGAAGCTGTGGCTGCCCCATCCCTGGAAGTGTCCAAGGCCAGGTTGGGTGGGGCTCAGAGCAACCTGGTCTAGTGGAAAGGATCCCAGTTCATGGCAGGGGGTTTGGAATGAGATGATCTTTAAGGGCCCTTCTAAGCCAATCCATTCTATTATTCTGTAGTGCATTAAAAAAAAAATACACTGAACAATTAGACATTGGGGTTTAACCATGGAGTTTCACATTTCCCAGCCACTAGAGATTTGTGAGTTCAAATGAAAGGAATAGAGCATAGATTTTAAAAGGGTTTTCTATATTTAGATTTTAAAAGGGATTTGTGTGTTTCTTTATCCATCATATATTGCCTTAAAGACATCCAAACCTACTGGCAATACAGCTCTGTGAGACTGCCATGCGTAATGTTGGTGGCAAGGAAGAGGTTTTGAGTGAAGGCAAAAGTCCCTGGTTTTTGTTTTCTACGTGTACTTAGAGCTTCAAGGCACCCAGAGTTAATGGAATCACATAAAAGTGAAATGGTTAAAAACAAACTTCTCTGTAAAGAAAAGTTTCTTTTCTTTTCCTTTGTAAAGTTTGGTTATGTACTTGTTTTGTTTTGTTTTGTGTTTTCCTTAGAAAGGGAACCATCGGGGCTTGAAAAGAACTGGATCTGTAGAGCTGTCAGCAGAATCTATAAAAGAGACTCTCTGGGAATCCCATCCACCATTCCACTTGCAGGCAAAAAGACGTGGAAAATAACACATCAAAACTACATTTCTTAAATATTTTATACATAACGTCCAATGTTCCACCTTTCTCAAGAATGCCAGATAGCGGCGCTTCCTTTACTGTTTTATATATGATACTTTAAAAACATCTGAAAGAAGTTTATACCTTGCATGAGCTACCTGTAGCAATCTGTCTTACAATCAGTGAGTGCCATGTGTAGTTCTGTTGTATATGTTTTCTTAAAGATATAGGCAAAGTAAAGCTGGAGCCTGGAATACCTGATCTTTAGCTTCTACAGAGCAGTGCTGTTCTTGAGCTTATGTTTAAGGCTGTGATATATTCCAGTGGCAAAACCATGGTCAGGTCTCAAATGAGTCTGTGATTTACAAGAACTGATAGACCAAACAAATATCCCAAGCCTTCAGGAGGTACAGTAGATTGAAAATGAATTGGATGTAAGGTTAATGACTTGGCAAAAAATCTAAATGTCACCTAGGAAGTCTGGCATCATGCCTCTAGTGTAATTATAAGCCCATAGTGATTGTGTATGTGAATAGGTGGAGTTAAATACAAAGTTTGAAATATGGGATTCCTTAGTCAAGAACTGGTATGGAATAGAAAAACATAACTCTGCATTTTAGCTAGTTTGGCAACGTAAATCCAGATTAAATCTTTCTGTATTTCTTAATTAACTGCAAAGTTGCTTTATGCAAATACAGTTTGATGTACATATTTGTGTGTGATTGGCACAGAGATCAACCATGTCAACTTTAAGTAAACACAAGCATACAAACTCAAACAGAGAGATGTTTGCCCAGCAAGGCAGCATCACTCTTGCAAACAGAAAGTCACTTTTTCATCTTCCCGTAGAAAATCTTGTTTTCTTAGTGTCTTCCTTCACTAGGAGCCCTGCAGAGCCAGGTCTTAGTGCACTAAACAATTCTGTGTGGATGCAATCAAGTGTATTGTGAAGCACCTCAGTTTTACTTACTGGTATAAAGACACCTTCAAGGTAAAGCCTTTGAGATCTGGCAGCCTCAGTCAAAAAACAAACTACTGCAGTTGTTACTCAGTTAGTAAGAGCTACTCCAGAACAAACCTTGACCTTCTTATTTCCACTGTTTGAATTAATATAATGTTTCTGAGAGATGCTGGAGAGAGAGTAGTGTAGCTCCAAGTCCATTATCAATCCCACGGCCAGTATTATTGAATGAAAATTGACTTTTGCTTTACTCCTTATAAAATCTTGGGGTGTATTAGTCAATGGATTCTCAAATGTGACTCTGAAATACTCTTCTTCCCTGAAGAAGGGACAACATGTAAGATCTTATTTCTAAGATCCCCCACCCACGTGTTGGACAGGAGGGGATGAGGGTGAAAGAGTTTCTTGCAAGCTACCTTCACTCTGTCTGCACTTCAAGTCTGTGCAGACCTGTGTAGCCTCTGGGTGACTTGAAGCAACCTCACAAGCCATGAGAGACAAAGGAAACACCTTAGAGCAGCAGCAGTGGAGCTAATTAAGGTGTTAATTTTCCTTGTATTTGTGCCTAGAACACAGTAACTACTTGGAGCAAGCAAGAATTGGCAACAACTTTCAGTCACTGAAGGCTTTGATAAGATCCGAATTCAAGCTACAGAAGAAATGAATGATGCAGGGAGTGTTAAAAAAAAGGTGCAAAGAGTTCCTGCCAAACACCTTTAATCATTCCATACTCTCTTTTCTCACTAAAACTGTTTTCATACAGTCTGTGACACAGTGGGTCATGAGCCCGACTGGGTATTTCTGTGGACAGACATCACAGCTCCACGCGGCGCAGAAGACAGAGCGTGACTCACCTTGGAATAGAATCTTGAAAACAGGATTTCTGCGAAATTGTTTTGTCCTGTGCAGGTTGTGGCAGACTGTAACAGAGGATGATCACTGCTGTGTGGAGCTGGTCTGCTGTGGAAGAACCGGGGAGATGAGAGTGTGCAGTATTTTATGCTGGCTTTGGATGGATTTTCTTCTTTGTGTCTAACTTCCAAGTCTGCCCATACATCCCTTTGGAGAATGGCTTGCAGGAGTAGAGCAGCCAGGAAGGAGGTGAAGGATCACTGTCTGCTGAAGCTCTTTCAGCTTTCTTTCTAAAACCCTGAGGGAGGCAGAGGGGAAGATGATGTGGGATCAAAAGCAATAATGCAGGAGCATTTGCAGGGGTGATATTTTAAAAGATGAATTGTTTAGTTAGGGATATTTCTTTCCTTTATTTTTTTTTTCCCAAATATCCAGCCACTGAACTGAAATTTAAATGTACTAGATCAGTACAGAGCATTGCAAACCTACAGTCCAGACGTCCCAGCCATTTCTTACCTTGTCTTTTATTACCCTATCCAGAGCAGGAATACTTCCCATAAACAAGTACACCCTTGCCAGCTTCTCACACACAGTCACTTTCAAACCTCCTTACAGATTTAAGAATACAGCATCCAAGAGCTTTAAGACACTATTGCTTCAGAAAGAGGGGAAAGCTGCCATCTGTCTCTTCTTTCCTTCTCACTCCAAACAGCACAAGAATACTTTTTTCTGACCCAGCTCTTCCCATCTTTTACCCCCTGAAGCATTAGTTAGAATTAAATATCAATACGTTATTCCCATGGGAAAAATAAGGTAATTTATTTACATGCCTGTGTAGTGGACCAGCATGTTAGGGAAGGCAGCTAACGGAAGGAGGGCAATTCATGTTTCTGAAAGAATAGGCTGCTTATATGAGCACTGGAAGGGAGTAAAATAAAAATCTGCATTCCCCTTTACATGCACCTTTGAGAAGGTGAAGTATTTTATGCATAAAAGTAATTTTGTCAGCTGGCTGGCAATGTGTTAAAGATGCTTAAATGCAGGGAGCAGAGCTGTGGTGACTTTTCCCCTAATCAAACAGCATGGCAGGGAGAAAAGATGTAATTCTGAGGCTATGAAATCAACAGAGCTGTGACAACAGAGTCTGTGGTTTCACCTGTACCTGAGAGGAAGACAAACTGTATTCTGTATTCAGTGTATCTCCTTCTTGAAAAAATCACTATTGTGGCAGTCTAACCCATCCAAAGGAGTACTGCTTCTTAGGGTGTTCTTAAAGAATAGGGGATCATACTAATTTCTGATGTTTTTCAGTAAGAGATCCTTACACAATGAAGTCTTTAATTACTGTGAAAGTCGAATACCTATACAGAATAGCTTGGATTTCCCACTGGACCAAGGGAGTGTGAATTTAAGAGAGGAAAACTACTGAGTTTGTCTCATGATCCTTGCCATGGGGTCTTTTTCTGGTTTTTACAACTGCACCAATGTCTTTTCTGGTTGTAGGATCAGTCTTTGGGGGAATTCTTGCCAGTGGTGTCAGAGAGAATGAAAAGCCTTTGGAAATACCCACCTCAAGCTTTACCCTCTAAACTTCAAATGCTATCCTTAAAAAACAACATCTTTAAAACCTGAAGGTGGTCTGGGGGGAGATCAAGGGGCAAAGACTCGCCTGAAAGGGTCTCCTTTGAAGTGGCAATATTGAGTGGATGAGAATTATCTTTAAATTCAGAATCTTGATGGGTTCGAATTTAATATAAACAAGCAGCAAATTTGGGCTTGCTGAGAGCTGCCAGTGTTCTCTTGGTGCATGGAAAGGACAAGAATTTTTCTTTTCATACATCATTTACAAGTAACTGCAATGACTCCACAAAGTCAGTACAACTCCCTAACACAAAGCAGAGAAAAGTACAAAGGAAAGAACAGACTATTTTGTTGCTGGTTTTTAAATAGAAGTTCTCTGTAGGCAGAGTTCAGCTGCATCAGGGTGGAATCAAAGGACTGGTATGGAGGAATTTTTTTGCCTTCTGGAATTTGAATGTGTGGCTTTAGTGTCAGTTATCAGTACTCTTTATTTACTGAACAATGCCTCATGAAGATAGCAAGGTAATTTGATATTTGCTTATGAAAAGTAAAGCAGTGGTATTGGAATTTTCAGCAGTTTTCACAGGGACCTTTTGCCAGAACTTCAAAGAACTCTGTTCTTGTACAAACAGTCATTTGGAATAGACCTATGTTTCCTATAAACCAGGGAGAGGAAATTTTCACTGAGAGTTGAAAATTAGTGAAGCAAAGCTTCAGAGCTTTTGTGCACAGTCCAAGCACCCCAGCTTTCTCCTTATACCCCCTTCTCACATGCCAGAGCCACATTTTCCTCTAGCAGCCAGCCTCAAAGCACTGTCATTCCTGTAGCTCAGAAATGATTTTCTGATCAGACTGAAAGCCAGTTTTCACACCTATCCTCACTATTTATTTGCTGGAGTGATGACAGGTCCATCCAGTTAGGGAGTAAAAATTCATTTATTCCTTCCATGTGAAATAGCATTCATAAGCACCATGTCCTGCTGTGTGGGAGGGCTCCTGTTCTTCTCCCAAATATCTCCATTATCTTTTTTGAATATGACATTCCAAGTGGACAAGGAGGCAGAAGAGAGAGCCTCTCATCTTTCCCCAAAGTGCCCTAGGCTTGATGCTTCATGACTGAGAGAGATCAGTGAGCACAGCTCTGTCCCTACAGTGGAGGCAATGGGCCAAGCAGATGCACAGAGTTTTGAGAGGGACTGGTCACACAGACTGAGCAAGAAGGAGATAAAAGGTATCGTGGAGGAGAGAGAATAAAAGGAGAATGAGGCATGCAAAACTCTACATGCAACAGCATGTTTAGAAAAAATCCTTTGTGCTTGTTAAAATTTCTGTAAATCCCAGTCTGCTTGAACATGGGATCATCCCTCAGAGAGCAAAACAGCTGGCAGAGGAGGAGGTGATTAGAAAACTATCTTCTTATATTAGTTCCTTGGATAGAAAGATATTTGCTTGTAAAGGTATGTTTTTAAAATTCTTCTTACTGGTTTTATCAACCACAGCTCTATCTACGAGATGTGGAAACTGTAAGGTGTTTTTTTTTTTTACTTTGTGCCCCTAAGATTCATTGTCAAGTGCCCAAAAGAGTTTAAGAAGCATTTTTCCATATTTCACCAAAATGACAGACCCTGTTGCCCTTCTGTTTTCCCCCATATACTCCTGTCTTAGTAAAATTGGATCTCTTTTAATAAACTGGGTTTTTTTCCTGTTCTCTATGCAGCTGAGTGAGATAAAAAGATCCCACACTGGGTGACACAGGTCACAAAGTAGGTGAGTCCTCCCTTTTCTACCTCTGCCCGTGGATGCCTCACCTATTTCACTACCACTTTGTCCCTTAAGTATTAATCAAGGTTGCCTGTGATGTTCACATATGAGCTTATTATGCAGCCAATATTAACAATCATAAAAATCAGTCTGGCTCTGGCAGTCAAGTGGTGCTAAACTGCCTGTGATGGGCTGAATTCAAGGCCACATAATTTCTGTTCTGAATATCTGAAAAACTTAAGGCTGGCTGTATTAAAACCTCAACTTTGCACACCACTAATCTTAGAGCAAGCTGCTCAGGCAACCTTGACCCTGTAGTTTTCCAGATTTTCTGATTTCATCTTAGCTAAAGCTCTATTGCTGCAGCCCATCACTTTTAGCCATCAGGATGAGGTATATCTAAGCTTCCTGCATATCAAAAAGGATCTGCACAAATTGCCAAGAAAAGAAATGTTCAAGGGGCAGACTTTAAAAGGCATTTAGATGGTAGAGGGGCACACTGAGGGAAGAAATGATCAGAGGAATTACAAACTGACACATGTTTTGGAATTCTTGGTCTTTAAATTCTACCCCAAGCTCCTTAATTACGGAACAGGTCCACAAGGAAAACTGTAACCTATTTCCCTTTGTTCAACTCTTTCTGGTTGGAAGGATTTATTAAGCCAATGTCAATATTCTTCCCATCAATTTTGGAATGTCTGACTCTTTGTTGAAACAAGCTATTAGCAGCAATAAAAAGACACAGGACTAGAATAATTTGTCTGGAGTTCTCTTGTGTGAAATATTCGCAATAGTGTGAAGAAGCCAGCAAGTAATATTATATTCACGGCTTACTTTGGCTCACAGGTGGCAGCAAAATCAATTAACTACTTCTATCCATAGGAATTTATTGACTTCCACCCATTTTAGAAAGAAATGTGACTTTCAGTTGGTAAAGTTACCAAATGCTTGTCTCACCCTGTGCAGTTTTGTGATGTGCTGCAAGACATTCTTTCTTCTACCAGCCACCCTGGTTCTGGGGCAATGGATTTCACCTGGTAATTCTTTCCCAGGAGGCAGAGCCTCCACCAGTGCTGTAAATCTTCCTTACTTGAGCGAGCTGCTAATCTATGTTCTGATTTGAATTTTCTCAAACTACTGGTTGGCACTGCTACTTACCTCTGATTACTTTTTCACAAAGCTCAAGTCAGCAAAATTTGCAATGACTAGTATGAAACTCAAAATACCACAGGCAGTGGGAAAGTGTGTGTTTGCAGATAGGGCACCCCACAGTCCTCATTTAACCCTCTACAATCCCTACTGAGTAGAGGCACTGTACCTGGCACTGTACCAGAGAAGAATGTGGGAGAAAGAGGCCAAGCTATTATAGCAGGTAGATCAGTACACATAAATTTAGGCAATCATTTAATGGGAGCTCAGCTAAACAAGCTGTCCCTTACCTTTGCTCCTTTATAGATGTTTATGTTGCTAATTAAGCTGTGGGTTTAGGTCTGCAAAGTAATGAAGCTCTTCCACCTGCTGATGTCAAAATATCTGACTGTTTGCTGATACTTTAAATAAAAGCAGGTAGGAGAGGTGCTATAGTAATTGACTGTTGCCTGCAAGAGTTATTTCAGGGTGAGTACTGGAGAGGATGGACTGGTTTAGAAAATTAGAAAGAAATTATTTTTCCAGAGGCTGGTGATTGGAATGTTTTCCTGAGAATTCTTAGAGACTGGTAGTGTTCCTCACTCTAGGTGTAATATGTACTAAGCCTACATCTGGGTGTTCATAAGGGAGCAGATTGTGTGTGTCTCTCTTGCATAGTCTAATTAAAATAACTTGCATACATATGTCAGTGTTCCCACTGAGTCTTATGGTATTTAGTTAACTGGGTTTCATTTTGTTGAATGTAGGCTGGGACAGGTTTGTGTTTCTAAGCTTTGTGGCTTAGAAAGTTTTAATTGAATATATAATGAGTGTTGTATTTAAGTAATTATTTGAACCCTATGGCAGTGACAAACCAAAATCAAGCATGCTCTGGTGTTTTGTTTTATATTTAAATATTGCTGTTTGAGTTTTTTGAAGACCTCAAGCTGCATTTTGGGCTATATATTTTGATTCTGGACTACACTTGACTGAAAATTTCTGAGGATCAGTCCAGGTTTACAGAGCAAAGCTGGCATTGCTATTCATTGCTCTTGCCTTTTTCTCTTCCTTTGGACTTTGACCCTGAAACAAAACCATCTTTAAAGTGCAGTTGATCACCTAACCATCCAAGATGAGTTGTAAAACCCAGGTGCTGAGCACTTGCTATGAAGTTTTTCAAGGGTAAGGCCATTGACGTAGATCTGCTGGCCAGATTCCAGTCTTTGCATTTAACTTCTTATTTGAGTTCCTCTGGTAGTTTCAGTTATCATGATCTTCATCCTCCCTCATCTCTGCTGCTGACATGTGACATTTCCCTGCTTACTTCAGCAGAAGTTGCAGATTCCCCAGCTCTAGTTTTAACTCAGCACTGAAGCATGCATTTTGGAAAAACACATTGCTGCTAAAAGACGTTCACATTACCTAATCATATGTTAGGTTAGAATCTGGATCAACATATAGGAATGAAATAATATATTTACATTTCTGGAAGGATAACACAGCTTTTTGCTAACTACTGAATCCAATTGGGAACTGCCACATCAGTCTATCTGTAACGAATGGGCTGTTTACAAAGTCATTAAAGTGCTCTGCAATAAAAAGGATCACATGTCTTTATATAAGGATTCCAGCAATGGGTTAATATGGTCTGTAACTGCTGTTTAAAAGTAGATAAAATATCATAGCAAAAACTGGGGTGATATAATGCAGTGGCTCTGTGGGTGAAAGGAGGTAACAGGAGTTGAGAAATCAGTACCACAATATCGATGGTTCAGCAGGGGTTCAAGCAATAGGGGATGTATTTTTTTCTGAATAGATCACCGGGTTCAAATCCAGATCACAAGGTGAATTCTACGCTGACATAAATCACTTATTTAACTCCTCTGACATTGTTTGGTAGAATTTGTCCCTGTCTCAGTGATGACTTGGATTCATTACTGCACACAAGTAGAAAAACTGTGAGTGGATACATTATCTATCCAAATTTTACTTATTTTTGTAGTCACAAACTGGTTAAAAACTGGTTATTTTTCATAGTCCCCCATCCAAAGAGCTTTTCATGGGATGAAGGGAACTGTTTTTTTCAGCTGTTATCTTTTATAGTCTAATACCTGCTTCATTGCTTATGAAAAGTGATTATGAACTTACTGGATACACTGAAATCTTGCCTGGACTTTTTTTGAAATCTACTGCTACTTCAAGCTGCTTTAAGGAAGAGACTGACTGAATCAGGAAGCTCTATAGCACTTTTGCCAACTTCTTCTGCCTTTCATCACTCATGTTTTGGGTTGTGCCCAGAAACAGAAGTTGGATTTTTTCTTAAAGTTGTCCAAAAGTAATATCAAAAAGTTTGATTTACTACTGAGTTCCTTATTCACACTAAAACTGAGTGGTCAAAAGGAATTTTTTGATTTATAGTCTGTTCTGAATAGGGATGTATTTGAACATAGGATTGAATTTCAGGATCTAAGAGGAAAGAACAAGAAACAGGAAGGAATGAAAAAGAGTAAAATGTGTTATATCCAGGATTGTGGCCAAGTTCTACACCACCAGTATAAATATCTTAGACTCTACTATAGCATTAGTGTCTGGGCCAGCTATTTAGCACATTGAGACTGAAGTATTTTAGAATCATAGAATATCCTGAGTTGGAAGGAATCCACAAGGATCACTGAGTCCAACTCTTGGCTCTGAACAGGACCACCCCAAGAATCCCACCATGTACCTCAGAGCATTGTCCAAAAGTTTCTCATCCTTTACCCAGATCTTTTCATCCTTCATAAATACAAACTCTCCATCTCAAGATTAAGACCTGTGAAGAGGAGGTTTGTATTGCTTATGTCTGCCAGTGAGTTAAAAAAGTCAGGCTGAATTTATTTTAGCCTTAAAAGTATTCAAAAATCTGGTCTAGTTACTGCATTTTTTCCCAAACAATGCATTGCTTTAGCGTGTAAAAATGAGCTGCAGCAAAGCTGCCACAGGAGCATAATGCAGGAAATAGACCTTAATCAGTATTTCAATCAGCCACCTCTGGGTGACTGAGAATTGCTAGTTAGAGTTCTCCCAGGTAAATAAAAACCTACTTGTTTTCTTTCTTTGAAGGAGCAGCTGCCGGGAAGTTTACTTCTTTTGGAATTTCTTTACTTATATAATCAATAGTGTTCTTCAAAAAAATGAAGTGTTCAGTGAATTCAGTCCTAGCTTTCAAAAAACGCAAAACCCTGTTTAATTTTGACTGCTGAAGGGAATGCTAGATGTTTATGTGCCAGACCCAAGCTGGTATTAAATGAGTACAGCCCCATCAATTATCATAGGGCTGAGCTGAGTGATCCACACCATGTGATAATCACACCCACACTTTAGCAGGGAAGATTGGTGTGAGTATTTTTATTCTTTTACTGTTCAGAAAATCTTAAGAAAACAAGGAGCTGTAGTTCCTTGGCACTGACACTGCTGTGACCTCATTGATCAAACACAGGTTGCTGTGGTATAATTGTGGGGTCTGTTTGGTGAAGGATATGGTGCCACCACTGAAAGCCCATCATCTGCCAGGTCCCACTCAGTGATAATTGGGAGCTTCCATCCTCCCTCACACATCCCAGCTTCCCTTAGTGCCATATGGTAACTGTTGTGATCGCTGACCTTTGGTGCCTATGAGAGTACCTTCAAACTACACTCTTTAATTTATTAAATCATTCTTGTTCTCAGCTTCAGGACGTAGTTGTGCACCAAACTTAATAGGATCATTTACACTGTGGATTTCTTCTTAGAAGAACTGTCGGGCTTGTCCTTTGAAAGCTGCTAAGAAGTAATCCCAGGCAGGCTGCATTTTCCTCTCCAAGGGAAGCAAAGCCACCTCCAGGCACCTGCTGTGCCCAAGTGGTGGGGTCAGAGCTGCCCACAGGCAGAGCAGGCAGCGTGGCTGGGATCCTGCTGGACACAGTCTGATGGCTGTGCCCATACTGGAGAGGTGTCTCAGCACTAGAGACTGGTCTTATTTCCTTCCAGAAAGGTCATGTTAATCTTTGTGCAGACAGTTGTGAGGAACTGAGGGCTGCTGGTGCCTTGGGAAGGGATGAGGGCTGTGGGCAGGATTACTCTCATGGTGCCTGTCCATCAGGGATAGGCCAATATTAATATTGATATTAATATCACACTAACAACAAAGCTGTGAGCACCCCATGAAGCATGAGGTGACTCAACTAACCACCACAAAACAACTTTATGTAGAGTGTGTCAGCCTTGAGAAGTGGGGGAATCGTGTCACAGCTGTATAAATCCACATCTTCTGTGGCACTTCATGGGGGAAGCCAAAAGGGGCACACGAGGTGAAGGCTGGGGGCTGGCACAGGGTAGGTCTGTTTGTACACTACTGTCACAGGGCAGGAGAAGAGCTTGAGCTGTGTCTGTTCTGGATAGCGGGTGGAGGAAGAGCCAGTGTGTATGAAGCAAGGAAGGGTGGTCAGGAGGGAGAAATTTGGTTTCTTCACAATCAAGAAAACAAATATCTGTAGAGAGGAGAAATAAAAGCCTGTTTGCTCTATGCAGCTGATAGACACTAGGGATTTTCCAGCTATCCTTTACTCCACAATACCTGAGTTTTGCCATTATCAGTTTATTTAAATGCCAAAAACATAAAAGCAAAGCTTTAATTTCTTCTGGCCATGTGGTATATAAAACTTTCAGGTTTCTCTGTCCTCTCTGAAACCGGTAGAGATGCCATTTTTCATATCCCAGATTTGTGCTGTTAAGATCAACCTGAACTGACATGAGAGAGTGTATCAGCAATAAAAAGTCCTGAATCCCTGGGTTTAAGATTGTCAAATCTCTGAAACTCCTTCAGGGATCTAAACAGCACAGTATTGCTCACACGTACTATATGTATGTTAGAGCGTTCCTCCCAGATTTCTTGTGAGGTTTCCAGTATTATCCAGTGATGTGTGTGTACTATATATAATGCTTGTTTTAAATTCTTTTTCATTAAATACACAAAATACATAGAGCAGTATGAAAAAATGTGATTGTCTAGTCATTTTACTGCATCATATGCAAAAGTCATCTGATACAAGATGCAAAACAAAGAGAAAGAAGGATGAGAAAGATATTGTTTCTGAAACTCTATTTCCTCCAATGATATGTCAATATTTCATTTTATTTTTCTTTAAGGAAATTTCATACTAGTGCCTGCCATGTCCACTACATTTTGCCAGTAAAAAAGGCTGTACTGATCCTTTGATTTGAAATTAAATATATCTATAAGGGTTTAGTTATAAAATAACAAGGTTTTTCACTGGTAAAGAAATCTTGTTTTCTCTGTTCCTGCTCTCTGACAGTTGGTTGGCAGAGAAAAGAGGAATAATAAGTTTTAATTATATCTCCCCAAACAAGCAGATTTGAAAGCAATGCAGGGATTACATGAGAATAAAATCCCTTCAAGCATTAACTGTCGCTGGTAAAAGGATGTTAGATATAATCCTATAAGGTTAGATGTCCAGACATCCTGGTTTAACCAGGACAGTCTAATTTTTAATTTAACGTTCTGTCATCCTGATTATTTTCTTCGGGAGGCTCATGTGTCATGTTTGCCTTTGTGCCATACTCAAGAGTGGCACAATCATGAAAATAACACTTTAAATCATCATGCAGCTTTTCTCCTCCAATTTCATCAACCAGCATCACATGTCAAAATGCATTGAACATCACAAGCCAGGAGAATAGGAATTGTATTATCTTCTGCATTAAAAAGGAATAGATAAGCAAGAGAACAAAGGAAAAGTAATAAAGAGGAGTGAGGAAAATAACTCCAGATCTATACATGCTTTTTTTTCTTTATGAGAAAAGATGCCCGTGAAAATACACAATGCACTTGTCACTTGCTTGTTATGTGGAGCTTGAACTAAGCCAGTTCCAAAAAGCTTCAGGTGCTGTCCCCTTCAGACACTTCTTGGTTGGCAGCAAACTACTAAGAAAATGCCAGTGGAATAGTTAAGAAGATGGAAAGTTTTTTTTTTATTCCACCCATGAGCTTTCAAACTCCCTCAGACAACAGATGGGTGATCCAAATTGGGTCTAATAAAGCAAGGATAAGTATTTCTTCTGAGGGTAGAAGTTTGGTCAGACTTAACAGAATGTTTATTGTGCTCTTGCAATTTTTGCTTTCAGACTGAAAGCAGAAAAATCTGCTGAAATATGGTGTACTTTCCAGCTGAAACCAGAACAGTATTGTGATTCACATGAGAGAAGCAGATCCTTTGTGATTTCTAGGCAGAGCAGGTTCAGAAAAGCATCTGAACTCCTTCAGGATTTTCTGATCATCCAAGCCTGAGGCTTTGCTTTTCTCATTCCTCCATCGTCTCTGTGAGTCTCATTGTGAGAGTCACTGAGTGCTCCCTTTGTCCAGTTTTGCTGTCAGGTAAGAACATTCATTACCTTTGAGAAGGTGCCAGTGCTTTGTAGGGTGAGATCTTAAAAACACTGTGGTCAAGAGGTAATGCACAAGGTTTTAATAAGCATCTGACTAAACTGACTGCTTGTTTTCTTTTCAAGCCAGATTTTCTTTTATAAATAGTTTCAGTTTTAGGAATGTATTGCCCTTACGCCCACACGTTCACCTTAGCTGCACTTAAGTCAGGACTTAAGTCAGGCTGTGATCCATATGGAATTTCCCAGGTGCTCATTGTCTGTGTGCACAGAGCCAGCAGCTCAGCCAGCCTCGAGGATTTCTTAAAGGTCTGACTGCTGTACAACGTGCTCTCCCCTTAGGGTAGACAATAGTAAGTTTAATAGATGTCTCGTTGGATGAATAGGACATGTCATCCTCAGACTTGGGCCAGGCACTGCTCACAGGGTCTGTCACTGTTACATCCTGGCTGCTTTGCAAATATGCAAGCACGGGATAATGTGCCGAGGTACAGTGAAGCATGTTAGTCATACTGAAGGAGGGTCCTCTGGGAGATCTCTCCATGACAGAAAATACTGCTGCAAGAATTAAAGATGAGGTGTGAACTAAGCACTACCACTCTGAGAACTAAAATGGCCCTTTCTTAAGTAAATCATAGAATCGTAGAATGACTTGGGTTGGAAGGGACCTTAAAGATCATCTAGTTATAACCCCCCTGCTTGGGCAGGGGCACCTGCCAGTAAACCAGATTGCTCAGCTGCATGATGATTTAAAGTGTTATTTTCATGATTGTGCCACTCTTGAGTATGGCACAAAGGCATCCAACCTGGCCTTGAAAACTTCTGGGGATGAGGCATCCATAACTTCTCTAGGCAACCTGTTCCAGTGCCTCACCTCCCTCACAGGAAGAGTTTCTTCCCAATATTTTACCTAAACCTACTCTCTTCCAGTTTGAAGCCATTCCCCCTTGTCCTATTGCCACATGCCCTTGCAAATAGTCCCTCTCCATCTTTCTGGTAGGCTCCCTTCAGGTAATGGAAGACCTCAATTAGGTCAGCCTGAAGCCTTCTCTTCTGAGGAGTCAGAAGTCAGTGACCCTTGGAAGCCATTCCTCAGGCATTCATCCACCTTGGATCCAAAGGCAGAGCAGTGAGATGGCTGTGTCAGTAAAGCCATGGAGCTCTGTTCTCTCTTCACACACCTTGTGAAATTCTGACTGGTGCTAACTGGGGTTTGTCCTGACTGCCTCATGCTCTGGTTCATCTACAGCAAGCTGGTGTAGTGGGAAGTAGAAGGGGTTCCCTCCACCTCAGCACAGCCACCCAGAATCAGTTCAGCCCTGAAGGAGAGCGAGAGAAGCCAGTTCCCTGTAGCGGAAAGGTAACAGTAGGAAGCCTGGTATAAGGTGTACAAGGGTGGGACAGGATGGAGGGATGACCAGGCCTCTTCTGTCAGGTCCTGTGTTCTTGACAATGCAGTGGTAAAATAACCCTGGTGTCTCTACTGACCATCTCCAAACAGGATATAAAGTGGATGCATGGTACTGGGATCCATTAATCCTTCTTTCTCTCCTTTTTACATGTTCTGGCAGACTCTTGATAGTTGGATTTTGCTGTCATTTTTTATCATTTTTGTTTTACATCAGAGAATGGAAGACTGAAACTTTCTGTTCTGTCTGAGCGGATGAGCTCATGTGTAAATGAGTAAAACCAGACCATTGAAATCTCAGTGCTCTGAGGTTCGATGGTAGCCAAAATTACAGGGGACAATCTTACAATTGGGTAGAACACCCTCTACCACCCACCACTAATTGTGTCATTCCAGATTATAACTCAAGATGCTTTGGACCAGATTGAGATTTGAAATACACCTATTTAAATCTGGCATCAATCTTCCCTTCTGCTTCTGTATTAATTAATGTCTTGTGGGCTGTATTTCTGCAGCTAGATAGTAGGCTGCTTTGGATCCGATTCACTGGATCAGGCAATTTAGTTCTCTTTGAAGTTTCCATTGTGATTTATATTTGGATGTGCCTTTATATAACTGAGAATTAAAAATGAGTATTTATGCCTTTTTTTTATTATTATGTCTTTGTGATTAAATGCTTGTCTGTAATAGTGGGTTGTAACCCAGGAAGTCCTTTCCAGTCCTGCATTTCCTCACTGAAGGCAGCAGGATCCATGCAATGTGACATGGATACAGAGCTCACAGTGTGGTGGCACAGAGAGGGGGAGCAGAGTTTTGAGGAGCTTCAGCTGAGATTCCCTGTCAGCCACTGAGGGTGTACAGGGCAGTAAGAGCAGTGCTATCAGCCCTGCTACTGCTGACCCAGCTTTTGCCTTGTTGCCTGCACTTTTGCTTCAAAACAAATTCCTCTTTTGCATTCCCCAGCTCCCTGCCAGCACTGAGGCACGGTCCTTGGACAGAGTCAATGAGGATAGTTTTGTGAACCTTTAAATACGAAAGGTGCTGTGCAGAAAACCAAACACATATCTCCAAGCTACAGGCTGAACTTGGGCATTATATTTTGTATAACCACCAGCAGCTATTTCTTTGCTGGCTGGGGCTCAATCTTCATGGAAGGAAATGGAAGGAGAAAGATTAAGTAATGCTGCAGGCACAGCTGCATCTATTTTTCCCCCCTGTGGCACCAACACTTTGCCACTTGTTAAATAAATAACTTCTGCTCATTCCCTCCCCTTCTGTGCAGTACAAAAGCAGGACAGAGTTGGACTCTCTCTCCACCCCAGAGTGAAACAAAACTTCTTAACAGCCAACAAATTAAGCAAGGCAGTTAAATAAAGGCACAAATTACATTATTTTACCAACTTACTGCATTTTAGGTTTTTAGAGCATTCCACATTTTATATCTACACAGGAAAGGCAGGCTTTCCTACCTCAGCTCAGCGTGTCCATCTCAAAGCACTCCACTTGTACTTTTTAAATATCACATCAGAGCCTGGAGTGTGTCTCCAGCATGTTGAGGAGAGTTTTGGGTACAAGATTGTGAACTTGGCTATAACCAGGACCAGATGCCACTCAGGCATGACTCTAAGTGTGCTGGATTTGACAGTGCTAAAAAGGAATCTATGTGGGATGCATGGTACACTTGGGAATTCACCTAAACAGTCACATTCCCGGTTTCTTCCTGCCTGCCTTCTCATCACTCTTAGCGTAGCGTTGTGCCCAAGGGCACGGAAAACCCCGGCAGCAGCACAGTGCTCTTGAGCAGCAGAGCTGAGCTCCCTGTCCCCTTTGTGCTGGTTCAGAGGTGCAAAGTCACCACTTCAACAGAAATCAGCAGCATTCATTAGGAGAAGCCCACAGAACACTTTGTTGTGTGCAAAGAGAACTTGGTACAACCTTTTCCCATGACAAACCTTTGGCTGCAGGAATGAAAATGTTCTGGCAGTAGCTGGAAGGAGCAGTGCACTTTGGGTAGGACAACTTCTGGCTACTTGGTCAAGGTGAAACTCTGTCTTAGTTGCTGGCCAGTGTGCATCTTACTTTCTTACATCCTTTCTTTCACCCCCAATAATGGTTTGAGATTCCTGCCCTGATACTCACAGTCTAGTTCATCCTTCAGCTACCAAAAACCCCAGTGAAACCGTGACACTACTGAAGCCAGTCCTCCTTCCTTTCCTGAGCCAACATTTTACCTCCATGTGTTCGCAATCTTCCCAAAGCATTTGCTTTATAGGTAAGAGTAACCACTTCCCTCCCTACCATATAGGATGTTGTATCTTTTGCCATCAGGCTGCCACATAAGCTCATGTGGTACTTCATTCTTTGCCAGTTTGTTTTACCAGGGGTAAATTCTTTGACTGTGGGGAACGGTTGCTGTTTTACCCTGGAGAAGGGTAAATCAGAATCATGGGTCATGAGTAATGTAGCGTAAGTACCTTCCCTATCTATTTACCTAGAGAATGTAGTGCTGTTTAGGTGCTAAATAATGAATATAATAAAAAAGATGCACTGCTTCAGCTGGCGAGGTGTCCCCAGGAAGAGAATTCCACCGGAGAGGCACAGAGGATTGAAAAACACGGCACTTGGAGCGTAGCAATATTTGGGATGATTAACTGGTACTGTAGAAGGTCGTGACAGAAGCATAAAGAACATGCTGTGGAAAACAGTGATTCTTTTCCATAAATAAAATAGCATTGCAATCTTAAAGGAGCAGGACTTGGAAACAAGCAGAGGATGTAAATAAGTAAGTAGCAGGGGGAATGTGAGAATATCAATCAAGAAATTAAGCCGACAGCATAAATAAGCAGGCAGCCATAGCCTGGGGGGTGGATAGAAGAACATGAAGTCAAGCAAAGATGTCAGTGGAATAGTTGAGAGAAAAGAGAATCTGTGCTATGAACACAAATGGTGCAGTGGAAAGAGTCTGAAAAAGAACTTCACCTCAAATACCAAATTCCTGATAAGCAGGGCTGGCCAACATGCAGATTAATGTCAGTGAAGCACAGGTCACAGTCGAAGAGACAGTGTAGGATCCTTGCCACTGATAAAACTTCATTAGCCTCGAAAAGTGATTTTGTATTTAAGTCACTGGTTTTATATCTCAGGATATTTTTTTAAATACCACAAACTGTATAGGCTGTAAATGTGCCTAGGGAGAAATGCATTATGGATATAAAAATGTCAGTTATTCTTTACATTTCTAAAATCCTTCACTTTGAAAACCCATAAATGAACTGTAGGAGGGCATTTTTGAGGCAGACAGCTGTACGTTTTGATTTTGCTTTTAAGCTGTATCATTAGCAAATAGTTTTCTTTTGCAACTAATAGTCCTTGTGGGATATTTTTGAATACTAAAAAAGGGGGAGAGAAGGTCAAAAAATGTGTGTGGTAAACTTGGTTTTGTTATTTGATGTATTTTCTTCCATAAACCATCAAACTTTCTAACTAGTCCTGCATGGCACTGTAAGCCCATCTCAATTCTTTGTCATTAACAAAAGCTGTAGATAATGTCACCAGTGACAATTTAGGAGGTGTCTGAAAAGGTGTTCTCTGTTCATGAGAAAGTGTATGTGTGAGAGGACAGTTTGGGTGTGAGAATAAATCTGCAGTCAAAGAAAAAGAAAAGAAACCGTCTCTGTTTTTAACAAAGAAAATGTTGCATCTTCAAGATTGACTTAGAAATTTGCTGAGAATAGCAAAAGCTGGGGTAAAGCAGGCTCTACTGACAGAGAACCCCCATGGCCATTGGTAGTAGTAAACATGGTTCAGAATTTTTCAAACCCTGTTATATCACTGAAGCACAGTTTGGTGGGTGTTGGCTCCATCATTGCCCCCCTGTTGTAGAAACAAGTCTTTTTCCAGAACAAATTTCAATTTATTTTTTCCCCTTCATTTGCAACTACACTCAGATGCTCTAAGGATTGGGAGAATTATGTTCTTTTTAAAAATTTTTCCTCTTAGAAATCGTTATTTTCCTGCATTTGCTTTTGGGAAAACCTTGATTAGGTCTAGTTTGAGCTGAAAAAATTTCCTGACCTTTCAGGGCTGGGCCCCAGGGTTCTCTTGTTCAGAATACAAAGCCTGCTAATAGGTTGTGAGGGCATTCATTATATCTTTAGTTCTTGGAGGAGTTGTGTGTGTTGCAGGGTGGATGCCTTTAATCAGTGCTCTGGAGGCTCAGTGCTCCAAGGCCAGCAATCTGCTCCCTTTACTACGTTGGGTTTCAGTTTGGGTTTTTTCTTAAAGAAAACAAAGTGAAATGATCACATTATGTGACAGTGTATTTGAGTTTTCCAAATCAATGCTAGTGTACTGGTTAGGGATCTTGTTGCCTCCTTTTTTTTTTTTTTCATGTGGTCTTTTCCTCATGAACTTACTTGGTATGGTTAGAAAATCTTCTATTCTTCTACTTTGAATTTGGTTTCATTCTCCAGAGAGTGCAGATCTCAGTACTTGGTGGAATATATCGGCTGGCCTGTGCAATACAGCTTTATGTTTTCAGCTGCTTCGTGCAAACTACATCCCAAATACAGACAAAAACCAAGGCAGGAGATAGAATATGACATAAATTACAGAAAACACTCGCTCAGAGATAACATTTGGAAGGAATACGAATAAGCAATCAATCACAAAGCTCAGGGGTAAGCTCGCTGGGACACAGCTTTTTCTGTGCTCAGAGTTGTATTCACATTGCAGCAAAGCCCTTGTCCACAGCGGGATTTCTAGGCATTACTACAATACAAATAATAATAATTAAAAAATAAGGTGTTTAATTCATTGCAATTCCAAACAAACTCTACAGAGAATTCTGTAACGGCAGAAGATAAACAACTTAAAAGAGAAGGCACTGGATGTCTGATTCTAGTTGCTCACAGCTGTGATAAAAGCTATTACCAATTTGGACTGGCTTATCAAAGAGGAGTATCAGGAGTATCAATAAGTAATTGGCAAAGAAAAACCAGCACTATTTATTAATTAGCACCTATCACTTCTGCACAGATGACTTTGTTTGCAGAAGAGACAGCCTTAGGGCCTGGCCAAGTCTTGTCATTCATCATTTCTAGTTTTTAGATACTATTTTTTTCCTTTATCTCAGAGAAGTTTTTAAGGTCCAGGGGAATTTTTTCTTTACCAACCCCATCTTTTTCCTGGTCTTTTAACCACTCTCCATGTGGCTTTGTACTGAATATTGTGAATTAAGGAGCTTGAAAAGAGATGGGGACAGACTGGTGGGGCCTGTTGTGATAGGACAAGGGGTGATGGTTTTAAACTGAATGAGGGTTGATTTAGATTAGTCATAGGAAAGCAGTTTTTTACCATGAGGATGGTGAAACACTGACACAGGTTTTCCAGAGAGGTGCTGGATGCCACATCCCTGAAAACTTTTTCAATATCAGGTTGGACAGGGCTCTAAGAACCTGGTCTCATGGAAGTTGTCCCTGCTCATGGAAGGGGGGTTGGACTAGAAGACCTTTAGAGGTGTTCATTCCAACCCAAACTATTCTATGAATCTCTGATCTCTTCAGGAACCAGGACAGAGCAAGTTGTCCTATTTGCTTGGTGGAGCAGCTGTAGGCAGCATGTTTATGGGCTGGATCAGTGTAGGTCCTTATATTCTTCAGTGCTTTGTATCAAGGCACCAGTTTTGAGAAGACATTAATGAGCGTCTTTATACTTTTGTTGAGCAAAATGATGCTTCTATGGATTTACTCAAGTAGAGGATTTATTTTTTTTTTATCTTTAATAAGCACTTTAATATCCCTTCTCATTGTAGTCCAGTCACTATAAGATATGAGCTTTTTTAATAAAAACACATTCAATTCTTCTTCAATGTTGCCAGCAAACAAAGATTGACTGTTTTTAATGTACATTTCAATTTACAGTGCTTTTGGAGGCCATGAGGGAAATATATAGTCCTAACCGCTTAGCTCAAAGTCGTTGCTCTGTCAATACAAAATCATTATAATAAAAAACTCCTGTCGGCTCTGAACTTAAAAAATCTAGAAATAATTTGATACGTATTTTATACAAATCCATAGCTTACCTCAGTTGGAAATGGTATTGTGGTTGGCTCCATTATCATTATTGCAAACTTATGATCATAATCATGGCACTCCTGCAGAAAGAGTTCTGAAAGGCTCTGCAGCCTCTCGCTGCTGACAGGGCAGTTTCTGTGGGAGGCTTTACATCAAGGTAATGGATCTAGTTAATGTGTGGTTGAACTAGCTGAGACTGGGATGGAGCACTCTGTCCGTATGACTGGCCCTGCCACCACCACCACCTGAGCATATTGACTCTTCTGACAAAGCAGTGGACTCTAAGAGTTGTGTGTGATAAAGGTGGGCCAGCTAAATCGAGTTGCTCAGGGTCCTGTCTAGTCCAGATCTGAGTATCTGTCTCATCAGATGGAAATTTCACAGCATCACTGTGTGCCTGTTCCAGTGTTGGACTGCTAATTTTTTTTTTCTTAGCATCTACTCAGATTTTTCATATCACATCTCTTGTCCTCGACCTCTCATCCTGTCATCTCTGCACATCCAGTGGTTCAGCTCTGAGTTCTTTGCACCCTGCCAGGCAGTTGAGGACAGCAGTCAGACCCTCTCCCCTTTTCTTTTTAAAGATGGCTCTACTCAGTTTTCTCAGCATTTCCTTATGCACAGTGTACCCCAGCCCCTATTGATGTGGTGCCTCTCTGTTTCCTCTTCTTACACATTCCAGGGACCACGATTTGGGGTAGAAATGGGTGACTCCACAGAACCTAGTACCTGGGAAAGGGCATAGGGGTTGGTATAGTTCCTCATAGAGAAACATACCCTTGTAGCAGGGATGCTGTCAAGGCCAGAGGACTCCTGTTTCTGGGAGTGGAGAGCTCATGTCTGCTACTCTTGAAGATCTCTGGGAGGTGCTTAACCCCTCAAAAGAGAGTTCAGAGTGGTCTGGGAGATGATGCATGAAAGGGTAGCAAGCAGTTTTCAAGCTGACTGGATCAGGTGATGTGAGAGGAGGGTGATGATCAGCTGTCAGTTAAAGAATGTAACAGGAGATTTCTAATATCTTTGAAAGGTGTGCAGTGAGGAGAGTCTGAAGGCAAAAGCAAAGGGAACAAAAATCCCCTGTATTGCTGTGCTCCTGGTGAAAGAGGATGCAGGTCCTTTTAGTAATGAACTCCTCAAATAAATTAAGGAATTTTAAAGGCAGCATCTTTCTATCTCTAGATTCATCTTCACACACGTGAAATGCTTTTGCTATGAGGATGAGCATCTGACCTTTTCCTTCCCGTCTTTCCTGCAGCTGCAGTGCCCAGGCTGCTTATTAGCAGTGCCTAGGTATTAACCTCGGAATAATCCAAGAGAAAAGCCCAGAGAAGGCTGCAGCCTCCACTCTTAAATGCAGCATTGCAGGCTACACAAATAGGGTAGCTGCAGTGTTCCTCCACTCAGGAAAGTTCCCATGCAGGTGCCCCTTGTTTTGGAAACTACTAGTGTAATCCTTTTGAAAGCACTGATATTTTGGTTGACCCAGTAAAGTCTATAAGATTGTGGATACACAGCTTTACATGTGGTATAAAAAGAAAAGAAAGCACATCTTCCCACCTCTTTATTCTTTGCAGTGTACAGGCATATGCTTAAAACATAGGGAGTACAAGGCAAGGGTTTGAAGGGAAAGGTGCTGGCAGGAGCCTGCTGACATCTCTGATGCTCCCTGACATCCTCGGACGCTGGTTCCTCGCTGTGGCTGTTGCAAGCACAGCTGCTGCTTGTTCCACTGCTGTCAACGCCCCTGTGCTGCTGCTGGAGAGCCTGTAGCAAGCACAGAGCTTTGCTTTTCTGGGAGTCATGTTGAGAAACTTCCTGAGTTGTGCTTAAATACAAGTTTGAGGCAGGGCTGGCTCCCAGAATATGCCTGCAGATTGACTGACACTGGGAGCAGAGGCTTGGCATGTCTCTCAAATGAAGGAGAGCTGGATGTTAACAGCGACTGCTTTCATAGCCTCACAGTAGTCATGTGTAATTTTGGAAGCACTAATGTACCTAGAAATTGCTCGGTTGTAGCCAGGCAGAGTACAGACTCATGGTCCTGTCCACTGTTTGTTCCCAGCTTTTGCAGAAGACCTGCTTTGTTTTCTTCCCTTCCTTTAACAGTCTGATTTGGGACAACAACAAAACCTTCCTCTAAAATTATAGAATCATACTAGAATGGTTTGGGTTGGAATGGACCTTAAAGACAATCTAGTTCCAACTCCCCTATCATAGACAGGGATACCTTCCACTGGACCAGGTTGCTCACGGCTATCCAACCTGGCCTTGAACACTTCCAGGGATGGGGCACCCACAGCTTCTCTGGGCAACCTGTGCCAGTGCCTCACCACCCTCACTGTAAAGAATTTATTCCCAATATCCAATCTAAACCTGCCTTCTTTCAGTTTAAAGAGGGTTACCACTTTTCCTTTAAATAAAGACTTGATATAGTATTCTTAATGTTCTTAATAAGAATAATAAAAAAATACTGCTAAGACCATTCCCCTACTGTTTCTCATATTCAGTAATTACGTTTTAATTCATGCCTCCAGATTTAGTTGGCAAGTTAGGAAGTCTAGTTACAGACCTGGAATCCTGCTGCCTTCTCTGGAGGCTGTGGTCAAGGTGTGCCAGCACATCACGACATGAGCCAGTAGCTGGCACAGCACTGTACAGCCTTCAGACATACTGATATGACTTGCAAAAGCCTCTGGATTTGAGTTTCAATTCATTTTATGAGGCTCTTCAATAAATGATCAAGTACTGTTCTGTACTCTCCAGTAATCTGATATTCATCTTAGGGCAGGGATATTTGTCATCAGCTACCAACTTCATGATTTTTGCAGGAGCAAAGGCCAAAGTGACCAAAGAGCTGCAAGGCCATTTCATCTCCTTCCTGATAAAGAAATGGTTTCTTCCATAGCTTTTCCATATCCTGCAGCTACCTTCCACTATGATATTGCCATCTTACCTAACGTAAGGAGGGTTAGTCCAGGTGACTTGAATGGGTGGCTTCTAAGAAATAGCTGGACTGCTGAAGAGTAATCTCCATGGGATTTAGTAGGTGAATAATGGCACATCTGTGCTACTAAAGATGCAGTGTTTCCAACAACATGTTAAGCAAGCTTCTGGGCATACACTGTCATTAGTTATCTGCACTTTTGAAAGAGGTTGTTCCAATCAATTCCAATTTAAGTAACCTCCTGTGAAGTGTGATTCCAGAAAAGAAATATGCAAAAACAAACACCAGGCTTTTCATGTGATCATGTTTCCAGAGTGTTTCTCACTTGTCTGTATTTACTGTTTTTCCTCAAAGTTTTTTTAGGAAGTGAAATGGAAACAGTAGTAGCTTATTTCATCAAATATGGCTAAGCAGTAATCGTTCATTTACCAACCTAAAGAGTAAAAAGATAAAATTAATTAATAGCCACATGCTAATAAACTGAGATTAATTTGAATTGCCAAATCTCACAGGTAAATTGATTTTGTACTTTTTGCATTTTTTTCTGTACTTTTTGCTTTCCCTCTTTAAATTCCCTCATGGCTTCAGATGAAAAAGATGTTTTCTAGTTCCTGTCAGATGAGCTTGGATAGTGCTAACATGTGCCACAGCACATCTGCATCACATGTGCTGGATGGGTGTTAAGCAGTGTCTCTAAACAAACTCTTAGGGTAATTGCTCTTTATTTCTCAGAGATACGTGAGGATGATCAGTAAAACAAAAACCACTTTAAATTTCTGCAGTCAACCTGAAGGGGACACAGGGTGGCCTTGTGCCTGTTGGAATTTACATTTGGAGTAATTCTGTTAAATCACCCAAGCAAGGCATGCCCGACTACAAGGCTCAGGAAAAGGCTTCAGTAATGCTATCAGTGTGTTCCAGCTAGACCTAATCCTTCTCATCATTTCTCACATGAACAGTCTCACTGACTTCAGCTGGACTTCTCCCAGGCCGCAGTTCAGGAGTGTCATCTAAGTGTGCCTATCAAAGCACAGCCTCTGGCACCTTCATTTGCCACTCAGCTCTCCTCCTGTACAGCTGTTTGAAACAGGTCAGCCCCTCTTCTCCCTACTCCCCCTTTCCCCACAAGAAGTGTAGCCCAGACTAAGGGAAAAGGAAAGAACCTCTTGTAGTTTGGAATAAAAAGGTGCTGTAGAAATGCACAATGGAGATCATTATCACTTATCTCTTACTGCCAAACGTTCTCAGCTGTCCATCTGGTTGAGCCTCTCAGTTGAATGTATCATTATGATTTGCTGTCCATTTGAGATCAAACCACTCCATCCATCTAACTTCCCTGCGTACTTTTTTAGCTTATGAGAGGTAAGCAAAATCATCCCTCTGCAGTGTATCTCTGTCAACAAACTGCCTGCATTTTGCTTTAACAAAAAAAAAAATCCTTTGACAGTTAGGGAAGATGATTATTACTTAGTGCCTCTTTACTCCCTACTCTGCTCCTCCAAACTCAGCTGTACGTGTTAATTTAAGAGAGGAAAAAATAACAACAGTAGGAAGAAAGAAGACCTCATGTCATAAGAAGCTCAGTTTGAGAAGTTAGACTTCCTACAGGGAGTTATGCAGCACAAACAAGTCTACGTGCTCACGTATACCATTAAAATTGGCACATTTTGAAGGTGCCTGGTTTTACATTACGTGGTCAGTCCAGCCAGGTCTTGCTAGAAGCACAACACTGTAGCTGGCAAATGAGATATTAGCACTTGGAGATAATAGACCAGACTTTCTGAAAGATTCTTTCTCATAGGAACCACCAATGCAACTTTCAGAGATTTTTTTAGGGTTTAAAAATTAAAGCTGAGCTTGCTTCTTTCTGCATGGGGTATTAGAACAGAGGGGTCTCAACCTTCTCTTGGAGAAAGTGCCTCTTCAGCTGTGCTTTCTCTGTGGTGTTTAGCTCTCTTAGTTGTTCCTTCTTTATTTTATTGAAGACTTGAGAAGATGCTTCACACTCAGCTATTAATAAACAGTACCGTGGCTGCTCCAGGACACCCAGGTGTCCTGTAGGAGAGTATTAAGGAATTCAGTTACAGTTGTGCTCATGGTGTGACCTGGGTCTGGACAGCAAAAGCAAGCACTCAGTACCTCGACCCCATAACACAGAATACTACTACTGCAGGGCCTGTGTGCTCCTTTTTTCAAACACATTGAGCATCAGCACATTTCACTGGGGATGTCTGGGCAGATTTTCAAATATATGATCATCCAAGAACATCCACAGATTACCTAAAACTGAGGGAAATATAGAAGGTATTATAAATTGACCAGATTGTTCAACTGCAGTTTCTGCAGTATCATCACACCAATTCATAAGGTGAAGTCAACACACAGGAGAAGCATAGAAGGAAGGAAAATGCTCAAGGTCAACCAATGCTGATATACATTTCCACTGGATACACAGTTGAGCTTCAAACCTAAATTGCTCAAGGCAAACAGGGAGCTACAGCCTTGGGTCACCCTGTAAACCCCACCAGCAGAATCAGAAACAAGCCTGAAGGGGTGGGTGCTATAAAGGGGCAACTAGTGGTTAAAGCAGAGCACAGAATGCAAAAAAACCAGTAAGTTATTACAATGAGAGCTATCTTCTCTTCTGTGAATGGTAAGCAAAGGACATAGCTCTGACATCAGAGAGTTCCTTGATCCTTCCATCACATGTCACTAAGCTCCTTGATCAGCCCTGTGATTGGTACATCAGCATGCAATTGGCATTTCTGGGAATGTTTTCTTGATAATTTTCAGTTTACCAAACAGAAGAATCAGAAAGAAAACACTCCCTGCCAAGGTCCCCTGAGGTCAGGTGTGTTAGTGTGACGGAGTGTCAAAGCTCTCAGTGGTTTTTCTCTGGAAAAAGCTGGAGGTCTGTCCGAGACCTTCACCACTCACCTTTCCAGCAGCCTTGCCTGGCTCCTCCCTTCCCCTGGTTGTCTGTGCTGGCAGCAGCTCAGCACAACACGAGGTGGAACTTGGCCTTGTACCTACCCCTGTAAGGCTGTAATTTTTTGTTGTTGTTGTCCTTTTGTACCTGATGTGTTTGGAAAAAACGCTGCTATCCTGGCAAATATCTGGACATCTTTGCTGTTAAGAGAGCAGTGATTAATGTGCTTTTTTGTTCTCTCTGATTAAATTAAAACATGTATTCTAACATGTCTTGGAGACATTTATAATTGTCCTTGTGTAGCCCAGCTTATCAGGACGCAGTAGCAGGTGTTGTCAGCTGAGCCAGCCAGGATTTTTAGTCCTGTATGCCAGCCTCTCTGCTGAAGGCCAAGGCCCAGATACTGCAGCCCTTTGCTCGTGCTGAGCAGTGTTTCCACGAGCATCCCTGTTGCCTGGCATGGAGGCTGGGTGGCACTGACGACCACAACAAGCCTTTCTGCAGCTGGCGTGCAGAGCGGCGATGCCATACGTGCTGCCTCACAGAGGTCTCTCCAAATTAACCTGCCTGACTACACTGGAGAATGGGAGAAGGTGACTTTTTAGGTTTCTCAAGATCTGTGAGTACTCAAAACAAACTTTGCTGGCTTTATCTTAAATAGAGGGTTTTTGCTAGTTTATCTCAGTGTGTTTCAGTAGAAAGAAGTTGTAGCTTTGATTTGAGAATAAAACACAGTTTTCTGTGAAAAGCCCTCTCATCCTTGCCTACTGATGTAACCCTGAGCAAAGTGTCCCCTCCATCACCACCACAGCTCCTCCTGTCACAGTTTGCTCAAGTGTGGAGGTTTGGGCAGGTTATGTTTGCTGAAGTGCCAACCTTCCGAGACTGCCCTAACCCCTGCCACGGTGCTCATATCTCATCTTAGGGAGGATGCTCAGTTCCTAAGGCAACAAGTTGGTCTTTCTGTTGGTCACTCTTTATGCAGAGCTGGGATCAACTTTGTTCTCATTAAGCTCTGTCCCTTTTTCTACTGAATTTTAAGCAAGTGGAGCAATCTTCTCTCTTTTCAACCCCTTTTGAAGGGTCTGACACCATAGGCTGGTGCTATAGGAAAATCTATTGCTCAAAAAAATCAAAATTTACAGACTTGGAGGTTATACTCCTTGCTCTAGAGCAAAGATGAAATAAGTTTCATTTGTGCTTGATGAAATAAGTTTCATTTGTACTTTTTCCACCTTTGTCTGAGGAATAAAGACTGAACTGATAGTTGCAGGAGTTGTACACGAAGGGTCAGGTTTTTCTGTTTCTTCCATTTTGTCATTATTTTTCTTTAAAGAAGGTTAAGTCCATGGAGGTGTTGGCATGTACTTGTTGAAAGTATGAAAAAATGAGTTCCAAAGAGTTTAAAAGGCAGTACAGTGTTTGCCATGATGTATTCAACAGCTGGAAAGAGGAATGTATGCTAATGATATTTTTCTTTTCCAACAGCCCTTGGCAAATTTTTCATGCATAGGGAAAAGAACTAACCATCCCTAAACATGATACTTGATTTGGGGGGCATTTTTGCACTTGTTTGTTTGTATCTCATAAGTTTATTTTGCCCATCAGCCCCGGGGCCACGTTAATTCATCAGTTGTGCTTTGGGGATGTAAATCTATTTGATGTTCTGAAATGCCCATGGACATGATCTGGTTGGAGCCCTGGTAGGGTATTCATTGAAAAGCATCAGGTAAATGGTGTCTCTGATCACAGTAGAGGACACTCAGGGTTACCATTGCTTTGGAAGCAGATGTGCAATAGACAACTGAGGTTTTTATCAAAGGGTTTCTGGGCAGTGAGTTACCATGGCAGTTGCACTAAGATGAAGCACTGTAGGATCTTTGAGAAGGAGTCTGTTACAATTTTGTAATTCTATAGGGCATATTGTCCAAGAATTCAAAGCACCCCATTAAGTTCCACTGCTCTATTGTAAGGTGGGTAAATATGATTAGATCCATTATTAGACTGGCAAAATGAGACACAGAAGTGATATGATACCCCCACTGTGGCATATATATCGCTGGTGTCAACTCTTCTATGGTGTCAGCCTGCCAGAGACCAGCAAGGCAGGTGTGGGATGTCTGATGGCCCCTTTGAGCAGTTTTGCAGTCTCAGGTGCAGCTGTGTTTTCCCAGTGGTGTCTATTCCTGGTCTCTCAGAGATTCACCCCTGTAGTGAATATTTTACATATTTTACTTGATGTATCTAAAAGTGGAGTTCATTAAGCAGTCCTTAAAAAAAGCCCTGCCACACAGTTCATGCCTTCATTAGCGTCTGTGTGCTGTCAGCGCTTTCATCAGCCCCCTCACGCGCTTGAAGTCTTACCCCATTGAATCCGTAGTCTGTGCCTGCACTCCCACGCAGTGCATTTGTGGCTGAGACCATACCTTCCCCTGCTCACGTGTCCTACACTCTTACAGACTTACACTGCACTCTCCCGTGCCCCTTCCACAGCTTCTTTTGATTACAGAGGAGCAGCAGCCTCCCTCCTGGGAGCCTCTGCACAGACAGGTATGGGCCAGAACTTCCTCCTGAGCATGGTATTTTTATTAAAAATTACCCCCATAGGCTGATAGTTATTATTATTCTTTTTAATCCTGCTATTGTCTCCCTTAGGCCAGTCAGTGAAGAGACAAAACTTTAATCTGTGATTGCTTTTACACTTGCTTGTGTTTCACACATGCTGGGAGGTGCGAGGCTCCAGCCTGCACTCTCCCAGTGTGCTGCTTCGTTACATTCCTGAGATTCCTTTTGTAGTCGATTTTCTCCTTTTGAAGGTGATCTGTACTCTAAAGGAGACAACAGCTCTTTCTTAATCCTGTCTTCCATGCTAGTGTTGCTCTACCTTTGTCAAGGCATGGGATTATCCAGGGCTGAACATGATCTGGGCTTTTCCATCAGTAAGCATTTGGGAGTGGAGGGGTTGGGGGGAGGCAGGACAACCATGCTTAGCTGTAAAGCCAGACCTAAAAAGATTCAACCATCTCTGGGAAGGGGCCAACTGCAGTATTTTATATTTGAGCTCATTCCAACTATAAGATTTTGTCTAATCTCTGGACAGAGGGAGTTCAGTGTGGTTGGGAAGGCCAACAGTGGTCCTTCAAAGGGAACCTCAGTGATCCCCATTCAGTGCCAGCCCACCTCCTAGCTATTGTCTGTACCTGCAGCCCAGCCACTGTTCTAGACTGTGGGCCAGCAACTGGTAAAGCGCAAATGTCAACTGAACCTGCAGTCACACATAATCACAAACTCTCAACTCAACCCCACAATCTTTCCCCATGGAGCATGAACATATAAGCTCTGGTGACGGGAATACACGTGTGTGTGCACTGTGGGCCTAGACCTGTGAGACTGCAGAGCAACCCCATTGCTTCGTGTTCTTTCTCAGAAAAGCATAAAGCAGTACAAACAGTGAATCAAAGAAGTTTTTATCTCTTTAATAAAAAAAGAAAAGTGATGTTCCTGACTTTATCCTTCAGAATCTAGACTGTCCAAGTCCTCATTGTTTCCTCAGTTACCAGTCCCAGGACAAGAAGGGCTGAAAACCCTTCTGCCCTCCCAGCCCTGCTGCCATGTTTGTAGTGCATCCATCAACCATGGATGATCTCTGGAAGTCATGGCATTCAGCAAAACAGCTCCTCCTCTTTGCTTCCTCCTTCTATGGCATCCAGCCAGTGGAGGCATCTTGTCTTTTCTGGGCCCATTTAACTGTTGTGTCTTATCTCCCTTCTCTTCACTATTTTGTGATCTCCTCAAGGCTGAAATGTTGGTCATGTTTTTAGTGCATGCTAAAAGGTTCTTGCTCAATGTTTTCTTTCTCAGTCCTTCTTCTTGCAAAGGGCTCCTGTGGGAACCCTGCTCTTCCCTGAACTTCATTTCATAATCCTCCAGCCTGGTCTCAAATATTATATGGTAGATCTTGCTGATTCATCAGTTAAATTGAGTGGAATAATTTGAATTGTTTTAAAAGTAATTTTTAACGCACTTTAAATCACCCTATTGATTGTTCTCTCGTGTAGCCCCTATTAGGTGTTTTCCGAGAGAGGGAAAATAACCATTGTTTTTATTATTTTTTTTTCTGACTTTGGCTTTTATGGCAGCACAGTATTTGACTCCTTGCTCCTTGTCTTGCTCTGAAACAGTTTATCAAATCTCCTTCAACAATTACTGTCTGCTCCTCTATTATTCACTTTCACTAGCTTGATTCTTTCCTATCAATCAGCCTTCTTCTCTCTCTCCAGCCTGCATTCTGTCAGCATAAAAGTCTCCTGCTTGAACTGCAGTACAGGATAAATGCAGACTTAACCCTTCCCATTATTGCCCAGCCCTCCAAACCCTAATGCCAAAGCAGCAACTCATTTTCTCCCTCCCTAGTACAGCCTAAGCTGTTCACTCCATCATCTGCTCATTCTTTCTCTCCATTTGTTAGTGCATCATTTCTAGTCAATGAAATGGTCTTCTGCAGCTTTTGCTCACCATCGCAATAAAGCTCCAAGTTTCATTGAGACTTTGGTGGGTGCTGTAAGGTTTTAGGGCCAAACCAAAACCTACTGCAGTGCTATAGGTTTTCACTGATTTCTGTGTGCTTCCAATGAACCTCTGTGAAAGGACTCACCACACGATGGATATCTCCTCCATTTATGTAGTTGGTTTGAAGTAAGACTGTAGGGAGGTTGTTTTGTTCCTGAAAGCAGTTGTCCATTCCTTATGACCACAAAAGTGGATTCTGCTCCATGTTCTGCTGTCTTCTCTTCTTTATCTTCCAGCCTCTCTGCATCCTCCCTCCCCCAAGTTTCACCATCCGTCGTGCTGGTATAGCTGGATGCATTCACCTTCATGTGTTTACATTTTAAAGGCTCTCAGAGAAACAGGTTTTCATAAGTAGGAAGTAAAACTCTGGTTTTATCATAATCATTAATAAAGCAATTAATTTGGTCCATGCGCTATAAAATTCGAAGACCTTTGGTAGGTCATGCTTAGAAGTACATGTCTTGTATTAGTGAAGTGATAAAATTCAAATGGAAATGAGAAAGGGTTTGTGTTCTTTACATGGCATGTGAAAGAAAATATGCTAGAATTTTACTGGATTATTAAAGGAAATATGTCAGAGGGGCTGTTTTACTCAATGCTTTTTGGTGTCAAAAAAACATATGAAATACTGCATTTTTTTCCATGAAAAAAACCAACGTAGGTTTAAGATATAAAAATACTGTTTATTTACGAGAATTGTATAATTCTGTACAACCTCAAAGCCTCAGTCATGAAAATATCCTGCCACCAGTGGCAGCAGGCTGGGTGTAGCAGCTAAATCCAATGGGAGCAAATGGAGGGATGGACTCTTATTGCTCCGAAGGCTTTAGTGTCTGGCCTTGTTGCTTGTATGGAGAGGACTGGAAGGAGAGTAATTGTATCTGTGCTTCCTATCAATTAGGATCAAAGCTATTTAGTTGGCTGAGATGTGCTTCCTCTGAATCCTCATTTTTGGTTTCTGTCATGCTTCTCTAATCTCCTACAAAGTTATATTTCCATAAAAAAACATTTCCACTTTTCCTGCTTATTTTTGTTAAGTGGAAAGTCTCCTTAATGATGTTTTTTTGGATTCAAAAACTCCTCATCTAGGTCAGCATTTTCAGAATGCCAGTTTCCCAGTTGTTATATTGCTACGCCTCAAATCCTTAATTCTAAACAATAAAAGTCTTGGAATGATTCTTGCTTTCCTTTCATTTTCTTCCTTCTGAGAGCTGAATTTTTCCTCTCATCACAGTCTCCATCCCAGCTTCAACCTATTTATCAATTTATAAGTCTTGCTTCTTCCAGAATAGTTTTTTAGATACGTATTTTTAGATGAGAGCTGTTCCATCTTTCCAAAATGATCACTTCAAGTTCAGCCACTGGAGCTCAGACATACAATATTTAAATTATTATTTATAGTACAGGAACATGTGGAGACTTTCATTAAAGATAAGGCATTAGGCATGTGCCTTGATGAGTAAAGGCACAGTGAATGATGGTCCCTACTCTGAGCAGTTCACACTCTTCAGCTTGGGTGGACTTGCTGGGAGAAATTTAACCCAAATAAGGAGAAATTTAACCCAAACACATGTTGGCGTCACCCAGGATTGAGTACAGTCTCCAAATCTTGTCAGCCCATCTCAGTGTGATGCTGCTTTTGTCTCAGTGCCTGACAGGCAAGAGAGGCAGCAGGATGGGGTCAATCAAAGGAACAGGGGAACTGAGTGCCATGAGAGCACCACCACCCATGGGAGATGCCAGGTGAGCACAGCTGGGCACATCTGCAGAGAAGTGCAGTAAAGCAATGCCCAGAGCAAGGGATGCAGCCAGGGATATTTAGCTCCAGGGCACAATAAGGAAATACCACCATGAGATAACAGGCTACATACACAAACATGGCCAGACAACTCCAGATTCCAGCATTTTTCCAGTCATTGCTAGAGGTCCCTTTTCTCCAGCGTGTCCCTAATTCTTTTGATTCCTCAGCTAGTAGCAACTCACGATCTGTCAGGCTTCAACAGAGCCTGGTACATTTCTGTACTAAAAGAAACCTTTCTACTTGGATTACCATTTATAGCTCCAATTTTTTTCACTAAATGGTGTAAATTAGTTCTGTGCGACTTGATGGATTCTCTCCCTCCCCCCTAACAACACTGATAAAAGATCTGGACATTTGTAAAACCAAACATACAAAATCTAATTTGTTTAGGGCTGAGCTTTTAATTGCTTTACCATCACAACGTGAAACTGAATCCTTTAGCAATCTTGGGGATTGATCAACTGATTTATAATAAGCAACTTGACCTGAGAGGGGTTATCGCCTTTGGATGTAGTAAAATAAACCTTTTTGGATTGTCAGGATGTTGGTGCAGACTTCTGTGGGGCAAGGATTTGGTATACAGCTTCTGAACCCTGCTGTGGTTGCTGATGAAATGTCCCGGTGAAATGGTCTTCCAAGCTGCACTTCTTATCAGGACTGAACACTATAACAGAGAAATAAAGCTTAACAGCACTGGCCAGGGTTTTTCTCTGCTCCCAGGTGTCCAAAAATCAGGCCATGTTCCCTGACCTAACAGGAGGATTGAAACCCCTGCAGGTTTGAAGGACTTTCGGGTTTTGATTGCTTAGAATTAGGACTGCAAAACAAACCCAGACTTACATGCTGAATATTTCTGGTCTTAAACTACCTCTAATTAATTTAGGGCTTTTTGCCCTGGACCATAGATGATAAAGCCTTTCAGAGGCAGCACTGTTTTAGCCTTCTGCTTGTGCTGATTAGTATCAAGTCAGAATAATTCTTTTTTCCCCAGAGAAATCCCCTGTGTTTTACTCATAAATAAAAAAGGAAAGGAAGAAACATTCTTGATGGTATTTTTGCAATTTGACTTTGCCATCAGAATAGAACTGCACACATACAGCACTTGTCGTCCCTAAAACTTACATTTTGAAAGTTCTTTGAAGATCTAAATTACAGATCTTTCATATGAAAAGTTAATGAAGGACTCTAAACAAAATAAAATAGAAATGATGACATGAAAGAGCCTTCTTATGGCTTCAATAACAAGATAAACAGTTTAATATTCCACATACTGCATTAAAAATAACAGCTGGGCTCTAAGGAGATGAATCCCCCAACTCAGCTACATTGGTTTTCACATTAACTGAGGACAGTTGGGAGACTGATGACTCTCCCTTTCTTGTCTCCTCCTTTTGGCCCCCAGAAATGCTGAAGGCAGCCAGCACCTGATAAGTTTTAGCAGACACCACAAGTACTTCAGCAAATACAGTAGTGAAGTGCCATTACCACCAACACTTCAGTAGCCTCCAAAGTGATAGACATATTCTGTATTGACAGCCTAGAATTTTAATGAGCTATCACTGTTTCAGACGGTATTGATTGTCCTTTTTTTCTCTTCCTCCAATTCAGAAAAGAGGAAACAAGAACCAGCATTTCATTAAAAGGAGACTTTGTCCAGTGTTTCATATTTCATGAATACTTGTGAGCAAACACATCCTATAAAATAACCAATTAATTCAGCCATGTTAAGACTCAGCCTGAAAACTGAAAACTACACCCCTACATTTACAGAAGCCCAGGCACAAGATTTAACATTTCCTACCATATTAAAAGTACCCAAACACGATTTTGATCCATATCCCTTGATTCACTTCACTCTTTACCTCTCGGATTTCCTGACAGCTTCTCCTGTGTGTGTTGTTCTGTGTGACTGCAGTACCACGCTGGTCACAGCTCAGGATGTTTCAGTTACAATCACCATTTTTCTGTGAGTGTTTTTTGTTATTGTTGCTTTTCACAACATCACAGATTCAAGTTAAAAGTGACCAAAAGAGCAAGGGAAGGAGTAACCTGCAATAATGATTTGCAAATTGTGTTAATTTCATAGTGGGATTCTGCTTTTTGATAGGATTTAATGCGTAATGAGCTCCTGAGACGTTATTTTTGCTTCAAAGCTTTGCTGAGTACTAGATCCTATTAAATTCTTGCAGAGAACACACCAAAAAAATACTTTGAGCTAATTTTAATAATTTTTAATTGAAGGAATATTTTTATTCCAGTTTGAATATTCAAGCTGTTCAAAAGTTAACGCATTCTCAAAGTATTCATCTGTCTTTTCCTTCCATTGTATCTTTTTTTAGGCAGCCTGTGGCTTTTGGGGAGGGAGCAGGGCGATTTTTTTGTCTCAGATTTGTTTTTCAGAACCAATTTGAAACAAATTTAGACTTTTTTTACTATTTATTTCTTTTTAAGTGCCTGCATGCTGCAGTCTAATCTCCATTCTTTTTATTGCTGTTTTATAGTCTACCATTATTGTTTGCTTCCTTTGCTTTTTCCTAAAAGCAGAAACAAAATACAAATTTCTCTGCTAGTCCTTTCTTGTGTCATAGCAGGAGCTGGATTTGTGTGTATGTGTCATGCTCAGAAACATATGTATTTCGTTGTTAGTACTGTTGTTATATTACGTTAAATCTTATGGATTCCAACAGTGCCTGGCATCCCGGGTTGCAAAACATCCAGCAGGAGCCCAAACAGCATCACAATCTACATACATAAGCAAGGAATGTGTTTACTGCCATGCTTCAGGAAGGGAAAGTAGACCCAGAGCGATTCAGTGACCTGGTTCAAGCCTTCCAAAAGATCTGTGGTTGCTTCCTGTAGCCACAAGACTGTTTATCTGTTTGATTTATCCTCTCAACCTTATTCCTGCTCTCTGAAATCATATGGAAAGCTGGAGAGCAGTGGGCAGTTGTATGACAAATGAAGCACAGCTGTGTAGTTTGTCTCTTGCACAACTCTGCTCATTTTAAGCATGGTATAGACCAAAAAAATGGATGTGAAAGAGGCAGCTGTGCTGAAGGGAAACCCTGGCTGAACAAAGGCTGTGCATGAGGCTCTCTGCACAATGAGCAGTCAAGCCATGGCAGGTGTGAAGAGGTTCTGAGTCCCATATCTCTTCCTGCAACAGGATTTGGGGCTGGCAGAGGTGAGTGCTGGTGGAGCTGGCACGTGGGATCCCAGCTTGCCTATCATGTCCTTACAGGAGCATGGAGGCAGATGCTTCAGGGACAGAGATGTGGTGTGGCCTTGGCCTTAGCTGTGAGGACCAAAGGGTTTTGCTTTGCTGCCATGGCTGCCCAGGGCTCTGCTCCCAGTGCAGCTGGCAGAGGGGCTTTTCTTTGTGGTAAATGAGTGACCCTAACAAGTCAGATAGTCTTTCTCTCTCCATCTCTGCGTTAATTTTTAGGAATCAGAGGCAGATGGTTAAGAGCTTTGAGATGTTTGGGGTGACCTTGGGGAGGCTCTGACTACAGTGCAAAATTGCAAATGGTAAATGCAGTAAGCAGATTAAGAGGCTGGCACTCTGGCAAATCTCAAGACCTAGTCTTATGTTGCTATTTTTCCCCTATGGCAAACTTACAGATTTCAGAATGACTTTGCTGTAGCAGTGACTTGAAAATTATAGTGAGTGAGTGTTCCCTTTTAAATAATGGATTATGAGGCAAAGATTAATTTTTGCTCAATTTTCACACTAATTCAGTGCCTTGCTGCCAGCAGAAGCACAAAGAAGGACATGAATTCACAGTGGCTTTCTTCTTTTTCAAAGTCTTAACATGCTTTTATTGGATGGGGCTGTTCTCAATAAAGTCCCGTCATTCACATCTGCTGCCTACTGAAACACAGGACTTTGACATCTTCTGGAACATCCTTTGGTTCATGTCGTCAGTGAAGAGTCAAACCCCTTCCCAGCCTGCTCAACACCTGTCTAAAGGAAACCAGTCCTCCTCTGCCATGAACAGAAGGTCACATAAAAACAACCCCTATGACAGCCACCACTCTGCAGCTGCCAGGTGCCACTTATTTTTAGGCCAGTTGAAAAAGCAGGGGAGAGGGAGAAAGAAAGAAAAGAAAAGAGAGAAAGTCAGACAGCTGAGAAGAGGTGAAACCAGAAATGCTATGTCCCAGAGGCATTTATCAGCCCAAATGAAATGGAAACAGCGAAAGGGAAACACTGCTTTGCTTTTCTCAAAATTGTATTTCCAGTTGAATGAGTCGAAGAGAAAATATCCTTTCCTTTTCCTGTGATTTTGAGAGATCTGTTTGCTAAGTCTGCAGGCTTAGTAGGAGAGACAAGGAGTATTTATTTTCTGTATATGTTGGTAATTTATGAGGTTGCTATAAATGCAGAGTTTATGGAAGTAAAATCAGGCCATGAAATAAAAAGGATTTTATTCAAATATCCCAGCTTATTAATTCTATCTAATTCTTCAGAGGAGGAGATGAGTGAGGATGCAGACAAGGTTTACTGAATAGTAAGAGGGAAAAGATCCAGTAAAAGTAGCAAATGAAGGTATAATTTAAAAATAGAAAAAGATGAAAGATAAGTGAATTTTATTAGGGATTGAAATGTAATTGAATTTTCCTATTTCATCATCAAAGATGGCAGAAAGAAGTTTATTGTTGTGGGAAAGAGTCTTGCATTACTAACAAACCTGAGTGAAGTGGCTTTTTACCTTCTTGTGCAGTGGGGTGTGACTGCGGGGATGTAAATGCAGCTCTTATCTATGCCACATGAATGGGTGGAGAGGAGATTTAGAGCCTTGAGCAAGAAATGAGATGACACAATTGCTTTCACTGGGATTTAGTGCACCACCAAGAGCAGAAATGGGGCAAATGTGTCCTTCTTTATGAGTAGTATTCACTACCAGTTCCATTGAGTGTCCATCAATATGTGTGGCTGTTATTGTCCTGCCTTGATCTCCTGAAGCCTCCAAGAGGATGCAGGGATGGGGAAAGATCCTATTACATGACATGTTGTAAGAAATAGAGAGAGATAGAAGTGCTGCTGGGGTGTCACAAAGTCTAAGGCTAAGATGCTGTACCTGAGAGACTCCAAAGCTCTCAGAAATCTCTCCTTTTAAAATGCTTTCTGGAGGAAAAGAGTCAGCATAGCATGGATCTTCAGTATCTGCTGGCTGCATGTCAGCAGGCTCTCCCTGGGCACATCATGCTTCCCAGTGGCTGCTTTCCACTGGTACTTGGACCTGGAAAGGGAGAACACATAAAAGTGAAGGTGTACTGAATGCTAGAGTAATATGTTATCTGATATTGATCTCACAGAGCAATCGTTTGCAGGCCTTCACAAAATCAAGTTCTTTCTATTAGCTAACTTTGGAAAAATGCAAATGTCCCAAGAAATAACCTCCTGTCTTGGCAGACCCAGAGGCCCAGCACTGCTACCTTTAATCTCAAGGTTAGTAACATATGAGTGTACTCAATATTTGTCAGTGGTCTTTAGGGCGTCTGTTTGCTACCCCCTGCAAATTGACACTCCATATGTGGGGAACCAGTGTCCAAATGGAGTCCACATCCTTCATGGATTGTTTTCATGGCTAAGGGGAGCAACTGGCAAAGCAGTTGCCACCCAGCTCACTGGGCTAAATGAGGCAGGGAGGACTGAAGCTGAGATCTGTTTCCTTGAATTAAACTGATCGGGGAGGGCTCTGTAGTTGAGGCAAATGGCATAAAATGAGGAAAAAGGTCACTGTGATGGTTCTGAGTGTAGGCATCAGCCTCCTTCCCATCTTGGCATCTCCTGACCCTGTGTGTCCATCTGAGCTACTCATCTCTGCGGGGTTTAGCTGTGATCCCCAGTGCCCCCTGCGAGTGCGGCTGTGGCAGAACGTACATTAAAGCTCCTGTGTGTGGTAGAGGAGCAGCTCTGCTCCTGGAGTGTCAGCTGACTGGATGACACGGAGCAGTTTCACAAGGCAGGAATAGACTGGAAGTCTGTGATGAAACCGTGGGACAGAGGGGTTTAAAGGAAGGCTGGCTCTGGAGTTCCTAGTCCAGTGGTACTCCACGGGGGGCTGCGACTGGGGCTGTGATGGCAAGATGAGATGAGCTGCAGTGCACGTAGTGCAGTAGTGCACTTGTAGTATAGCAGTTTGTGATACTTTGGTGTCTTTTTTTGGAACACTTTTGATAGAAGAGGTGGCATATGACCTTCTGCATTTGAGATCTGATGGCTCAGGAATCTCCAGCTATACTATTGGCCATCAGTCCCTACTCTTGTATACAGAACTACTGCCAAGCTAAGAAAAGCCTTAGAGAGCTGGTTTTTCTAAGGAGCAATTCCCATTGTTGCATTTGCTAAGACTTCTGGACCCCTGAGGTATACAAGGGAGTGGCTGAGTTGTAAGTATCAAAAGAAATTAATTATTCTTTATTATAATTAAGTCTTTTTTAATTAGCTGAATAATTAGAATTTTTCTTGCGTTACAATGCAGGTTTTCACGTAGCCAGATAATCTGAAACTTTGGAGGGATTTACCTGAGAAAAATTTTCTAGCATCAACAATTCTCTTTCTGTAATAAAAAGTGGTAAATAACTGTTCTAAGGCAGCTGCAAGAAAGGCAACTCTCTTTAAAAAAGTCTGTCAAGCCAAACTTGTCCCTCAAAATGTATGTTTTGTAAAAGCCTTCAGAAAATGTTGGGTCGAACTGTTTTAGTGTTATTGTGAGGAAATCAATATTTCCCTGAAGCCTTTGCAACCCCCAAATTGTAGCACATTGTTTGTGCAGAAGAAGCTGAAAGTGAAACTGTCTAAAAATGAGAGTGAAGTAAACTGGCCTGTTTCTATAATTTGCCCTAAAAGTCCCTGAGGTAAACAAAACAACACACTTGGGCAGACAAAAATGAAATATTCTCCTAATTTAAATAGCTGAAGTGGAGGATGTTGGTGGCATTTTGGGGCGGGGGGGTGTTTGGTTTTCTTTCAGCCTTTGTCCCTCTTCCCTCATCCTTCCCATCTCCTTCAATGCCCTGTCCTCATGTGCTGTGCTAAATTCTACCATACAGCTGGTCTTCCAGGCTTCATCCTCCAGTGGAAGCATCAGGAAAGTCATGCAAGATCCCCGTGTGCTTTGACACTGAAATTAGTGAATTGCCTGCAGTGGCTTCCCCACCACAGAAGAGAAAACTTTTTCACACTGCTCTGAAATGGCGGCATTCAGAGCATCAAACAGAGGTGGGAGCACCTGTGAGAGACGTTGTGATGCATTTGGGACCCTTGAGCTGGCAAAGATGCTGACAGTGCTCCCGTGCATTCCTGGTCCCTGCTATGAACTCTGTCAGAAAACACGGTCATGGGTCAAGGGGCTTCATAGGGTTAGGACTTGACCAGGTGATACCAGGAGGAACAGAGTTCATCGTCTTGGACACTGTGGCTGTAGATGGGTATTTTCAGCTGCTGAAACTGAGTTCAGAAAAGAATCACATTGGTTTGGTGAGCTTGGCTGAGACCTCTGTCAAGAAAATTAAAAGGGAATGGCTGGGAAACATGTAACTTGCTCACAGACACAGTGATGTGGATGCAGCAGCTTTACAATGTTGTGTGTTCACCTGCCTCAGACAAAAAAGGTTAAACCAGTTTGTGGGAGCAGGAGGATAGAGAGCAAAGGACCAGAGGAAAGCAAATGCTGTGCTGACTGGCAAAGAGACTGCTCTCTTTGTATTCTCTGTGCTTGACTGAAACATCTTCACAGGATTTTTTTCCCTCTAATCTGGAAATAATTCTGATTTATTTTAAGCTTTCTATTAAGACAAGTCACGCAGCACTGCCTGGCTGGCAGCAGGAGGCTGTGTGTGCACGTGTGCATGCGAACAAGTGTGTGTGTTTCCAAGGGTGCTGCTGCCTTCTTTACTTGACACTGCAGTCAATTATTGTGTTTTCAATTATATATAAAAGGCAATGATGGAGTTTTCAGCTTTTATAGCACCACAAATCACGGAGTCCTTCACTGTACATGCAGCACCACTGCCACAGTGTAGCATGGGAGATCACAACTTCCCCATTCAGACTTGCAAGAGGAAACAGCGTCATCAGGGACCCCAAACTACAAAAGGACTCCCATGGGGCAGGCAAACCCTCACAGGCAGTTGCTACTCCACATAGTCCTTCAGCCCCTAGGCCCTGGCTGACAGACAGGGAAGGGCAGCGTGATCCTTGGGCTGTGCCATGGAAGGGCAGGAAGACCTATTTATCACATGCTTCACCTCTTCAACCAGACATTTTTGAAGGAGTTGTGCAGCTTGGATGGGCAAGGAAGAGCTAAGGTGAGGACATCATTCTTGAGTAGGGTCATGATACAGAGAGTGACACTGGCTACAGCACAACTTCCATGAGTGCCTTAGTCACACATTGTCTCTTGCCCACTCAAAGTAACTTGGTAGATCTGAAGTGAGTAGGCTGAAAAGCTGTTGGGAACTGGGATCTGTTTGTCAGAATGATCATTTAGTTGTACATGATACAGTCATACCCACTGCTACATTTGCAAAGTTAACCCTAGAAAAAAGGGGCTTGAACTGGCAGATCAGGAGTGGTTTTCTTTGAAACTAAGTTATACAAGGAGAAAAAAGAGGCTATAATAGAGCATAGATGCTATAGTCCTCACCAGTAGGCAGAACATGCATCTACCCCAGGGATCTGGACAAAGATTCACCACTGACAGGCTTGGTCTTCCCTTGGCTTTGGCATTTGAGCATCTTAATGCACATGTAAATGCCCCAAAATTATCTGGTACAAGGGCAGCACTAGCACTTGTCAGCCTCTCGAGTTTTGTTTAGTAAAGGAGGTATTAGCCAAGCCATTTTTATTCTACTCTGCCCTGGTGGGGAACAGGGTACCTGAATGCATCACCAGGCTGCATTTTACCTGTGGCAGATTGGTGGTAACCCAGCAGTCAGGTCCATGAGAGCGAGGCTGTGAGAGCCTGAGCAGAGCAGGAACAGAAATCAAATCATTGCCACACAGAGTGAACAAAAACACTTGAATTCTGAGACTCCAGTGAGAAAGCTAGTGAGAAAAATAAACAGAAGTTGTCAGCTAAACTGGATATACTGACTGCAGTACAAACTGGAGGAGTAGTGACCCTGGTGACTGGAATAGAGACATTCAGAATGGTCCCATTTCACCAGAACATACCTTGGAAATTTATGCTCCTTTGCATAATAAACTACAAGCATGAGAGGATCCCATCAGGGTAAAGAATCCTGTTAGTTTAGGGAGACATAGACTGGTGGGAAAGAGAGACCACTGAAATATGCAGTTAAATGGAGTCGGTTACCACTCAAGGCTGAGCTTTCACTGTGGAATTGGGACTTCAAATAGGGATATTTGTGTGGAACAGATTGTGGCTTTAGGAGAACATCCCAGTTAAACCAATTCTGGTAAATCCTGGAGGTAGAAGTGAATGACTGCCCACAAACTGGACTCTGCTTGACACTGAGCTCCAGAAGTTGTAAGACACTAGGTTATGATGGTTGTGATGACTTGAGATTTTGAACTGGTTTTGTGCCTAAGCTAGAAAAAAAAATTAAAGAAAAGAAAAAATCAAAGGAGGGATTGGAGTCATATATTGCTAGAAAACAGCTCCTGGGATATCTGCTGCTCCATTGCTGAGGAGACTGAGGTGCTATGGATAATGAACTGGGATTCAGAATCAGAGTGCTGGATGTTAGGCATGACTGAGGGACCTGGGAACGTTGCTAACATACATGAGGAGCAGGAATGGAAAGACATGCCAGGAGGGCCGGAAGGATTCTCTGGAAAGAAGATGAACTAGAAAAAAATCTAGTCAAAGCAACTGATGCCAGCAATATTCATTATAATCAGGATTCCTGAGGACAAACAAACCCAAAGCTGTGGAGGATGAGAGGGACCTTCACAGTCCCACAGTATGTGGCTCTCTGCCCGCGGGAAGGCAGAGGATATTTTGTCTGGACTGGATAAATCTTGGAAATGGCATTTGAAGTAGACGTGAAATAGGGTTTGGAGGGAACTAAAGCCTGGGAGAAGATCTGGCTAGATGGAATATAAAACCCATTACTGTCTTAATGCATAAATTGGCAGAACTGTGCAACAGCAATGAAAAAGAAGCTGCTGGGAGTCCAAACTGTTATTAGATTCTGGTGCCTCAGTGACTATTGAAACTACTATTTTGCAAGAGTGTGGCTGCCCATAAGGTACACCACACAGACACAAGTGTACAATGGTCTCCTCTGGTGCAGGGAGTGTGTCAACTTTGCTTCTACACACACTCCCAGTGCAAACTGCTTACTGGAGAGTGTGCTTGAGATTTTTTTGTATTCAGCATCATGTGCAGGATAAAAAATGGGCTTTTCAGCAACCTATTCCTTAAACTAAATAGGTTACATTAGATCTGACTAACTGTGGAAACATAATACAGAAATAGAAAGACTCATAATTACCTTACCTACAAAATGATGTTCTCCTGTAAAGGCTCCTGAAATAGTCAGAACACCTCAGAATGAGGGTCAGTTACCTTTCTGCAGGTATAAGCTTGAGATAAGTTGGAGTATGGAAAGATTAATGCCTTTGCTTTAATAGCAGGGCTTGATCCAAGACTGCAGAAATGGTGTAAGTACCCAAGCGAGCCCAGAAAGCCTGGTGGATCAAGGAATGCCAGTGCAATGACCCAGTGTGTGTAATTCCCCTGTGTGGCTGGTATTAAAGGGAAATAGAAAGATGCATCTGACTGTGGATTTCAGAGCATTAAATGCTGTAACTCTGCAAACATCACCTCTTCTTGTTAAAATGCCAGAAATTACGGCTGCAGCAGTACAAGGAGCTAAGTGGTTTTTGGTCATAGATCTTGCAAACACATTTTTCTTCAGCCCTTTAGCAGAGAAATGTTGGTAAAAGTTTATTTTTTACAGTTCAGGAGGAAAAAAAAATTCACATGAGTTCTTCAAGGATTTTACAAGTTCCTGTGGTCTGTCACATACACATCACCTAAATGTGGGAGAAATTAGCCTGCAGGTCTAAGAAGCATTTGACATCATATGTGGCTCACACCTGAATTGAGGAAATTCAGAAGAACAAGCATATCAGCAGCCTGGAAGTTTTGGCTGCAATCCAGGAGGAAGAATTGAATGTCAACAGACAAAAGGTTCAATTAGTGCAACAAGAGGTAAAATACTTAGTAGCAATACTAGGTATTGAAGGCCAGAGTCCTGATAAACAGAATGTGGCATTAATTCCAAAACTACCCAGCCCTACTGCTCTGCCTAGCTAAGAGCACTGTTCAGCACATTTAATTGTATGCAGGATTTTATTCTGATGTTCACTGGAGTGAGTCATCCTCCAGCTAAGCTTTTAGAGAAAACCAGGCAGTGGGAGCAGGGTACAGGAAAGCAGGCAGCTCAGTCAAACTGAAGCCAGCCCTAGCCCAAACTGCAATGCTGGGCTATCTGGACCCAGGAAACCTCCTCATGCATGGTCTGTCTCTGTCAGCCAGGAAAAAAGTGCCAATTTGGCTCAAAAAGAAAGATACCGTGTTACAGGCTATTGTCTGTGCATCTCAAATCTTATTGACACCACAACTCCTTGTCAAAAGGAATGAGTATCTTTAGTCTGGAAATCAGAAAAATTGGATTATCTTGTTGGAGGAAGGCCAATGGCATAACACACCAGTCATGCTTCCTTGAAATACAATGTGTTCAATAAAGCACAGGATGGTGTGTATCGAGCTCTGGGTTGGCAAAATGGACCCTGACATGAATGACTCAGAGAGGTAGAGCTGGAATGGGACATGTGGCACAAGCACCTCTGTACCTTAGTGGTAGAGGGTGCTGAACATGAGTCAGATATTGCAGCCTCCTGATGTGCAGTGGCCTGTGCAGGTTTAATTGCCTCTGTCAAAATACATCCACATAAACCAGAGATCTGCTTTACAGGTGGTTCAGGTTCCCATGGAGTAAGCCTTGCATAAGATGTGCTCCAGTTTGTGCAGAGAAGAGCAGGAGGCAGTGGGGCAGGTCTCACCTCGTTCAGTACAAGTGGCAGAAGTCCCATAGGCATTGTCAGGCGTGCTTCCCCACAGACTGAGCAAACAAGGATGAAGGATTGCATTTTGCTGAACAAGTTTTTTGCCCATCTAGTTATAAAGCAGCAATTACACAGAGCAGAATGCCCCTAAACGTCAGGATATGAAGAATTTAGCTTCTAAAGTGGTTAAAAACTTCCTTATCAGATGAATAGCAACTGAAGGGTCTCACAGATTAATGGATAAAAGGATCTGACAAACTGCAGCAGGATAATCAACAAACAGCTGAGCAATTAGGACAAAATGTTCATAGAATGGATAAAAGGTATAAAATGTTAAATAATCAACATGAAAAATGGCAAGTAGTACATCATGGGCTCCCAGGAAAGAGCACACCTTAGGCTGTAAGGAGGATGGATCTAGCACTAGCATTTATAAAGGCATTTCCATTGTTTATTAGTTCAAGTGAGTTCTGACAATGTGTGAGGCAGCTTCATCAATCACAGACAAAACTTTGGAAAGGAAAAAACACTAAGCCATATGAAAAGTTGTCTTTATTTTTCAGATGACAGAAAGGAATGAGTGTTAACCAGTCAGCAGACCTGGATCAGTATAGAAACATAGAGCTGCTGTGGTGTGTAAGAATAGCTCTTCCAGCTGTTGTATTGGACATCACTGTTACTGAAGTTAGGAACATTATTGAATAGTGTTGGGTGCTTTCTGGTCTGGCCCCTGTGTCAGTGCACAGTTTGCATGCAGCATGGTGTTGCCAGTGTTTTGCACTGGGCAGACAGGACTGGAATGAGCAGAGCTGTCAGGGATGCTCCCTGAGACAGCTGCATCTGCCTCCTCACTGTTTTGCACCCTCTCTGGCTGAGCTAAGCACCTTCTGCTGGCAGTGTGGATGGTTAGTGGGATAAAACCAGTGCGTAGGCCTTGATGTACTCAGTCCTGGGCAGCAGCATGGAGCTCTCAGGCTTTTAGCTCCAAGTTCCCTGGTCATCCACAACTGGATGGCATGTAAGGATGGCTTAAAACTACATCAGCCCCACTTTCACAGAGCTAGTCATGCATTGCCATGGCTGTAAGAAAAACACAGGCTCACCCAACAGTTTGAAAGTCCTTATGTTTTGTTTCCTTTGCTCTTTTCCCTCCATGCTGCAGTCCTATCCACTTCAATTTAAAAGTACTGTCTTTAAGAGGAGACATCCCTCTTTCCTGAGAGGCCAGCGTGCCGCTAACAAGTAGTGTAGACACAGCCATGCACTATTGTTCCTGTCACCTCTAATCACACAGTGATCACCATCATGCTAAATCCCTTCCTCCCATCTGCATTCCTCTGGATTACACTACATCCTCCCTCACCTCTCAGCACAGCCTGGGCTTCTCTTTCCTTTGTTTCTCCATCTTTGACTGTCCCCAACCTGTGCAAGCAATCCAATGGCTCCAAAAGGGAAAACTGCCTTGTTACAGTGGTGGGTCTTTTTCCTGTCAGAGGGACTTGTTTTTTCTGCCATGAACTAGAATCTCTTGAGAGAAAGCAAGCTAAAAACGTCTTTGAGCTTCCTTTTCTGTTCTGCCCTCCTGGCGCACGTTGAAAACGAGAAGAAAAGGAGGGGGGGAGATTAAAAAAAAAAATGAAGAAAAGAGAAAGATCTTCAAAAAGAAGACTTTTCCAAGAGCCCAAACAGTCAGTCAGACAATAGGAGATAATGATTCCACCTCTGCGGCCTCCTCCCGCCGGACAGGAATTGTGAGCCCCGCATCTGCCAGAGGTGGTAAAAGACCTCCGTGATCCGCCTCGGCTGGGTGATGAGCTGAAAAGCTGACTGCTCACGCTGCAAACAAAGCCTTGGCAGAGGGCAGAGGTAAAACCACCTGGGACCCAGCCTTCTAATCAGGCCCACGCTGTGAGCTCATAGTATTAATCCGAAAGCCGGTGACATCAAGGCAGGAGGCCTGCGTGACCCTGAGCCCATCCAACGGTGGCTTACACTACCCAGTACTGTGTGTTCCATTTAATAAACTCCATTGATATATTTAATAAAGATACCTCATACTTCCACAGTTTCATGTGTGACCTCTCTGTGGTTGCTACCAAAAACACAAAGGAAAAGAGTCAAGGATCATTAGCTGACGAGGCAAAACTACCCCTTTCCTTGCTCTTCTATTTTTCTTGTGAATATCAACTGCTTGGGAGGCAGCAGTTGCTTGTAATCCTTTCTGTCTCCATTACAGAAGGGACAGGCTTCTGTGAGAGCTTGGGAACAAATTACAACATTATTGCCTACAGTTTGGGCAGCTTACAGCCCCGCTCACTGCCTTCAGACTCCTCATGCCAGCACTCACCTTCTGCCCAGAGGCTGTGTTGATGGGCTCCTGTAGGATCTGGGTAATGCTGTCATTCCATCTCCCCTCCAGTTTTGTGGTGTGGAAGGAGGACTTGCAAACACCAGAAGACATCCATTAGCACCCCCCAGTGAACCTCCTGAGGGTCCCTGGCTGTGCTGCACAAGCCAGGGGACTCACTCTGGCTTCTGAAAAAGGTCATCTGCCTCAGCAGGGGAGGAAAAAGATGGATCTCTACCTCTGCAATTTTTTTCTAGGTAGGCTACTGAAAAAAATTTTTGTAGAAGAAATGTGTGTTTTAAAACCTAAAGAGACGAGGGTTGGTTTGGTAGATTCTCTTTTGATTTTGAGCTTTCTGGGGTTTTTTTATTATTACTGTTTTATTTAGTGCTTGGGGTTTTTTTGCATTAGAAATAGTGTCAGTTGTCAAGCAAGACTCATGATTGATTCCGGTTTTTATGCCTTACTTTCAACATCCTCAAAGGTATCTAATTGTTCAGGACATACTGAGAATCTGCACTTACAGAAATCAAGCCTCAAGTGGAACTCCCCTGAAAGCCAGGCACTGGGAAGCCAAGATTAGTTTTCAGAAAGTAAGTGGTTTTCATTTTTCTGTTTCTCAAGGACTCTTTCAAGGGCCAAGCAGATGGATGGGAGGTCCACAGAATAGAAACCTGTGGTTCTAATGGGGACAGAAAAGTGTGTGTGGAGGGGATTGTTTGTTTGGGGTTTATTTTAGCTAAATCGTCTTTTTGTTTGACAGCAATTTACACTGTTTATGCAGCTGGAATGCCAGTGCATTTTTTGTGTGGACTCTTCCTTTTCAACAAAGGACTGAGAAAATTGCCACACTAATTCTCGGAGCTTCCCAGCAGCTCTGAGGCATAACCCAAGGAGCAATTTCCAACTTAAAAATACAAAGGCAAACAACAGAATGAAAGCACGGTTCGTTTCAGAAAGCCTCTTAGGCGGCTATGGCTCCATTCTCATGGGATTTTGAGTGGAAGTTTGGGTATGTGTTGAAGACCAAGCTGGCCTTAGTTGCCTCATGGGCTTTTCAGGAGCACTTAGGGCTGTGTTAGCCTTTTAGGCAGCCTGGCGTAGCCTGCTGAGCAGCAGCCCTGGCAGCAGTGACCTGCCTTGGTGAGGCTCAGCCCTTGTCCCTGGGAGGTGTGAGGGCTGTGGCAGCAGAGTGGTGGGGCTGGCAGTGCACACTGCAAGCGTCCCCATGTCCCCCAGCCCTGAGCCTGGACAGCTGAGATACGGCACAGCTGCACCCTGAGGTCCTGGCAAATCCCAGCCTTTGTACCCTGGTAAGTGGAAACAAAACTCAGAGCTGGCATATTAACTCTTATCTAGTGCTCACCATCTGGATTGACCAAAATACCTTGTTGTGTTAGAAAAATAACGCTAATCTTGCATCTGTGAAGGGGGGAAACTGAGTCGTAGGATAGGGGTGGTCCTTTTCCTTGGGGAGCACCATGTGTTCCTGGGGATCCTGCACCCACTGAGGACGGGTTTCACTGGAAAAGTGCACAGACACCCTCTCTCTGTTTGCATGTGCACACACACCCCCTCATGTTTGCATGTATTTGCTATATAGCTGTCCCACACATTTTCCTTGCTAGCCTGTCATAACCATTACTAAAATATGCTTATCTCATATATGCAAATAGTAGGATATTTATAAGATTCTTTGAAATTTCCATAATTGTGCTGTAAAAAAAATCTCTTTGCTTATCTCACAAAGTGTTGTAACCACAGTGTTACTTTTATTGAAATCCAAAAATCACTCAGCAAAATAAGAATAGTTAGAAAACTGTCAGGTTTTTATATTTTTGAAATAGAAGGGAAAGAAAGCGAGCAAACCAGGCTTTATTATTTTAAATTAGAAAGTTTAATGCTCACCAAAAAGGATATAAACTGTAAATGTATTTTAGCAGTTCCTAGAGAAAAAGAGAGAGGGTTTAATAATAACACTGTGTGCTCCTATATCATTTTCATTAGAAAAATCTCGGAGCACTTTCAGCTTATTAAAGAATGGAATGCCTCAGAAGGCTCTTGGGAGGTACCATAGGCAAGTAAAGTAACAAATATAAATCCAGGTTATGCTCCATACTGTGATTACCTGGAACTTCCAAGCCATCTTGGGGATGTACAGCTCCCTGTTATGTCTCAGGATTGCCAGGCTGCCCTGCCTGGCACAGCCTCACCTGGCTGGGACAAGAGCTGGCTGTGTCAATGTGAGGGGCTCCTCTGCACCAATCCGCTCATTTTGTGGGTGAGTTAACAAAGGCATGGAAGGTTTTTCCCAAATCTTGTGTCCTGCCCCATGGGGACGCATGAGGAGTTCTGCAGGGATTCCTCTGCCTCCCTCAGGGAATCCTCGATGCTCTCTGGCCTCACATGAGTAGGTTGCTCACCAAGTTCCTCACACAGGAACGTGCCTAGGCAGGCTCCAACAAATCATCTTGGGAGTGATCTAGAGAGGACAGAAAAATAAGATATTAACCTAAATTTAGCAGGAGTCATAAAATGTTCGCTGGAACAACAAAAGGAGGAAGAGAGGCTGTAAAGGTAGAAGATATTCCCTGGGCTGATGAAGAAAATAATATTAAAAACTCCCTGGTGTTTAATTTCAGAAAATACAATAGACTGAGCGAGTGCCCAGAAGAGGAACAGCATGTTAACATATCTAAGATAAACAGGAGCCAAGTTGTTAGCCTGACAGAAAAACGAGAGAGCCCGTTAATGCAATGGGGGAAAATAATAAATTAAAAACCAGATGGTTCAAAGATGTGATTGTATCTTCAGCTTCAGCAGGAGGAAAGAAGGGGAATACATACGTATTTCAGGCAGGCCAGGAACACAAAAGCTGGAAAAACATACACGGACAGGAGAGGCAGGCTCATCATAATGAAATTAATTAAAAGAGCAGGACCTCAAGTTATTTTAGGTCCCAGTGGTAGAAACACCAGAATTCCAAGCTCCGTTCTTCATTTATACAAAAAGTTTCCTATTTCATCCATGCTCAGAAAAGGACCTCTTCCTTTCTGTGTTAGATAGTGAGTCAAGGCAGATGGGAATTATTCTGAGCCTGGAGAACACAAAGCAGCACAAATTAATGGCTTACTGGCAGAAAGGCAGTTTAAAGCACTTTGCCAAAGCACATTTTATTCCTACACTTATCCTACATACATATTTTTTTCTTTAATTCTGTTCAGATAAGAAGTGCATGACTAAGCAGAGATACATATCTGTGTTGTGTATAGGCTGGGGGGGCATTAAAACAAACAAACAAACAAACAAAAAGCAGAGGAAAGAAAGGGGAAAAAAATCCATAATGGCTGGTGCAATGACTTAACGACTTGCTTCATGTCACTCAGCACACAGAAAATAGAACAACCCCCTCTTGCCAGCTTGAACTTGTCCCATAATTTCTGTGTGGGTTTATATGCATCTGCCTGCATTCTGTCACATATATACACGTGTGTATATGCACACCCATATCTTACTGTTTCACATGAAGAAACACTTATCTGGGGGGATTGAGGGGAGTCCTCATGGCCGTAGGGACCTTGGCCAGGATCCTGGTTCTGCCATAAGGGGAAGTTTTGCTTTTGGCTTCAAAAGTGACAGGGTTTCACTCCAGCTTCACACCAGTAAGGTTTTAAATCTGCAGCAAGACTTCATCTACCCAGCATTATGCTTCAGCCATTTCTGTGAGAAATCTGGAAATGGTTTAAATGTGCAAATTAATCATGCATAAACAATTTAAATTATGATACTGATATTATTTCAATCATAATTTGGCAGGATGATGGAGGCAGAAACTCAAAATGTACTTATTTTGAATAGTGTTGATTCTTTCATGACTATTAACTCTCAAGACCTCAGTTTTATATCCCTTGGGAACAGATTCCCTCTGTGCTTAGGACATTAGAAACAGGAGATCAGGAGATGTAGGTTCAGTTCTTGTTACAAGAATTTCAGGTGCTTTCTTAACTTCCTGTCACCCTTTTTCCCCTTGTGTAAAATTAGGATAATGACATTTCTTCATATGACAGCAGCTTAATGCATTGATGTCTAAAATGCTCAGGAGGAAGGGGTTATACATTTCAGAGATTACTGTTTATTACCATGATTGTTATCACTGATATTTCTGGGAGTTTCACTCACATATGTAATAAGGGCACAATATTATAAACATTTTGCCTGATTTTGAACTTAAAACCAATTTTGTTCTGAATTAATTCCTTTGAATAGAATTATTCCTGAACTACATCAACTAGGGACCAGCTGCTGACCCCAAGTGTTTAAGAACTACAGATAATCATGGATGAAAAGAGACAAAAATACATTTTATCTAAGAAGTATCTACTGTTGTGATAGAGACTGAAATTAAAGTATAATCCAGAGAGAGAGAGAGAGAGAGGGAGAGAGAGTATTCTTTAATTAAAATCAGCTACCTCAAAAGATGGATTTTCTCAGGAGTGAAATTTGCACTGTGCTGAAGGCTTTCCACTTAAACCCTTGACGATGCAAGGAAAAAGCATTCTCAAGGAGTAATATTGGCATTAGCAGATAGTCACATGCCACTGCACAATAAGGCAAAATTTGCAGAGAAAAAAATATATGGAAAATAGAACAGCAAGATGGACAAAACAGGAAGCTCTCTGAAACACAGACCTGTGAGTAGCCAGCAGCAAATGAATAGTTTGGCAAAGAAAGGGACAAAGATAGAGACTTGAAGATAGAGAAAGAAAAATTAAACCAGAAGCAGCAAAGATCAATGAAAACAATCAGCACTTTCTGCCAGGAGATATGCTTAAAAGACTGAAAACAAGGCTTTGAATAACCTGTTCAAAATGATCCATCGTCCCACCCACCATCTCCATAGCAATTAATGGTGCCCACCAAGGACACATTATGGTTCAAGGCATAGAGATGGTATGTGCACCACATGAAAAAGGCAGGTGAGCAGCACAACATCCATTTTGGGTAGTTCTGGGATGTGCACAGACAGTGCCTTCCTCACCTTGGAAGAGATGCTGCTGCTGGCAGCGCGTGCCGGAGGGGAGCACTTCTGACGGGCGCTCCAAAGTGAATCCTGTTCCGTTCCCATTTTAGTTACCATCACAGATGGCTTCCTGCAATACAAAGAAGGCTCTTGGCAAGGCAGTGTGCTGGATAACATTAGAATTGGATGTGATGGAAGTATTACCTCACAGAAACACCCATTCACCAGCATTCGTTTCATTGTGTGCAGCACAGTGGATTCGAGCAGCTACTTCACACTGGCTTCCTCACACATGCAAATCTCTCTTGCAGGATTCTTGTCTAACAACCAGGTGGACTCTGTGAGAAGTGGTTCTGCTGCACTGAGGAAAATTTATCTCTTTTTTTTTCCTTCCTTTTCAAAAAATATTTTAAGGCTAAAGTGGAGGAGCTGCTGCAATGGTATCAGAGACACTCTGGCCACATCACTGGAGACACAGGCAGTGGTGTGGGCAGCAGCAGAGACCCTCCCTGTGCTCAGGGCACGTTACTGCTAGGGAGAGGATAGACACAGCTTCAGTGCCTATAAATACCTTGTAGCTTTGGTCTGTGTGATGCAAATGTTTTTGTGGAAAGAGCCTAAAACCAAATTGTTAGTCTAATATTGGCCATGATATTGCAGCCAGGCAGAATGAGATATGTAGCAGGGGACTTTTTAATGCATCAAATTAAAAAACCTGTGCAAATCTTGGCTGAGTCCAGGTTCCCAAAGAGCTACTGTGGATTCAGGACAAATTTCAGTTCAAGCAGAAGGGTTGGCTAGTCATTAAAATACATCATACAGGTAATCTGGCTCAAAGTCCCAGACCTTTAAAGGTATTTTAATACCCATAGTACTCCAAGTGCTAAAACAGCTTGATCAAATTTGGCATTAGCTACCAGCATCTCTTGAAAGGCAAATAGAATCCATGGCAGTAAAAGAGCGAGGCCTTCTTGGTGATGTGGCTTACATTGGGAATTAGTGGATCACTCACTGAGCTGAGTTACACGTTCTCAAAGTTATGGTTTCTCATAGCAGCTCTCATCGCTCCTCATTTGCACAGCTCTGCCAGTCCTGCTCACACAGATGCTGCAGTCCTGTGGAGCCCCTCTGAGCATGCAGGGCTGAGTGTTCCATGGGAGAAGAGAAGTGCTGAGAGTCCAGCGATGCTGGTACGTGCTGGCGAGCAGTATTCACATATTAACAGATTTCCACTCAAACTGGCAAATAGGAATGTCTATGTTAGAAATGCTGTGTGAAAGCCAAGGCAACAAAAGTCAAAATGTGCATATGAGAATATGTGGTACACACAGTATATGTCACAATGTTTACCATCACTTCAAAACATGCACCCGCCCACAGTTCTTCACTAGCAGCATCCTGGAACTTCTCCAATTGGGATTTGCTATATGAAGCAAAAGTCAATTAAAATCAGCCATTATTGTACAGATCATGAGATCCATAGTACAAGATCCCATACTCATCCCAGATGCTCATTAATAGCAGTGCGTTGTAAACAAATCCAGGACAATTGCTTGGGGTTTGTATACTTTTCTGATTGCTGTGTTTGCTCAGTTAACATATAACATTTCAAAATGACTTGGATTAAAATTTTTAGCAAATAGCAAATTCCCCAGAAACACAGTTCTGTTGCATTCTGCAACTATTGCAAATGTAGGTCAGAGTCAGTAAGTAGGTTTTTAGCTAATGAAAACAGAGGTGGGGGGAGAAAGGTTTGGGGAAAAGGAAATCATGTCTACCCAGCTTGCTAGAGGAAGACCTGTGAGCACCAGCTCACCTACCTCCTTTCACCAAAGAGCCTGTTGCTGTGTGAGGTATGGTGACTCATCTCTGCATCACACGGATCCTACATTTTTAGCTTGGAAAGTCACCACCTGCTAAAGGCATAGTGTGCTTGGTTGGGTTCCCTCAGTGTCTTGAGGAGCTCTTCCATGTAGTTAAGAAAACATGATTTTCCAGGGAGGTAAACTGTGCAGTCTCATGTTCAGAAGCTCAATAATTGTACAAATCAAAAATCCAGTTCCTGCCATGCTTTTATTTGTGAAGAAACAGCATTTACTGGGCCAATTCAGAGAAACCAGTGCAAGAATGGCCTTGAGCTGAGATCATTCTGCTGGGTGGGTGGAGGCTTCCAGTCCTTTGTGGAGAGCTGAGCACTAACATCCTTCTCTCTGCTCCCAGGTAAGACCTGCCCAGAATTAGAGGTGAACCTGACCTCAGAAACAGAACACTGTCAGGTTTTTTAGTTGAATAAAATATTAACTTGATATGAAACAAACATCTTTGGTTTGGAAAAAGGTTCCCCCACCCCTACACACACACAAATGCACACACTAGTTTTTCAGGGCTAATTTGTAAACCAAAAAATCTGTAATTAGCACAATTTTATTTGTAATTGGCAGGGATAAGTTGTTTGCTTTAGTGTCAATATCAGTAGCGATGGAAGTGCACTCGCTGTTTTGTTTTCAATTCTTTCACTACCTCTTCCCATTTAGTTTCAAGGTAAGATCAGTATCTGGAAACAAGATGTAATTTATGCTGTTATCATTTCCAAAACTTCAGCAAATCTACTCTTGATAATGTATTATAATTACACTGGTGATCAGAACTGGACTGGAAAATGTAGGAAGCCTGGCGTCAACTGCCACTGTGTGTCTGACCAGATCAGAAAATGAAAACAAGTTACTGGCATTTATTGTCAGAGGAGCTTCAACTCAGATTTGCAGAGAGATACGGACTGCAAATATTAAATGGCTGTTCATTTCATATATATACCTAATTTCTATGGATTTTGAGACTGGTGCCCTAATATCTGTCAAGCTTGTTCCCATTTGTTTCTTCCAACAGTTCCCGTTTAATAGAAGCTTTTCTACTCTAAAGCCAAATGCAATGCTCCCTGCTGTGATGGATTCCTTCTTTTTCCTTCCTAATTGGAGCCATTTCATCAGATCGAATTTTGACAGAGATAGTAATTGTCATCCAATTTTAAGGCAATGACAAGATCAATATGAATTCTCAGATGACAAGTATTATTACTGGGTGAGCACAAAGAAACAAAGAAAATGAAAAATCCATGTTCTAGGGATCAAAACAGTTTGAGGCACATGCTTGCCTTGATCCACGTGTATGTGAATCCTGTTGACAACAATAGACGCTGTGCATGTGGATGGATGGGATAGAACAGATGGCCTTTGCCAGTCAAATAGTGCAGCAAAACGAGCACCCAGTGCTTTAGTACATTGCAGTTTCAGTAATGTGGGAGTCAATTAACTTGCCACCAAACAGGCTTACAGGGAAAATTACCCAGAGCCCCATCTCAGAGTTCTGCTCCTCCTTAACATTTTGTGCTCCTTCTGTTTCCCGAATGTCAGGAGTAAACACCCAAGAAATCCCGGTTCTTTAAGGTAAATATATTCAAAGTGTATTTATGTAGGCAGAAGTACTTGATTATTTTTATAACATTGTTTAAATGAGATGATCTGATTAGTTAATGGCCCGAAGAGTTCAGACAGAGTTCAAATAAGGATCTAAAATGTGTTGCAGCATCTTTCGACGTTTTCCACACCATAGTGGTCTGGGGAGAGATTCTGCCATGTATGCATAACTTGCCAGATACTGTCATTTTATTTTAGTAGGTTCACCCTGCAACAAGACATTTCTTCAAGGCATTTGACCCTCAGAGTTCAGCTCTTGTTCCACATTTGCTACTCACTGTGCATTCAAGTTACCACTGCAGGGCCGCTGTGCACACACTTATCTTGCTATTAAACCAGACCTCCTGCTTTCCCACCCCTGAAGTGTTAAATCCAAGGAAATGGACCCTGTTTGTTTTTTTTCTTTTTCATTATTTATATTCAAAATACAGTTTAACTGAGGAAAGGCAAAACAATACATGGTTGTCGTACTAATTGGCAGCTGCAGTGGTAACAACCACGACAAGTTTTAGCTCTGTCCACTTCAACCCAGCCAAGTCATTAAAGGTTTTGAAGCAGAGAATTGGGTTATGAAACCCAATATACAGTGGTAGCTAAGCTGGTATCCCTGGATTGCTAAACACATTCTTAACCACCCAAATGCAGGTTCAGTAGGATTATGATCCGTGGAGGAAGGTCTCAGCCAAGCACTGAAAAGATGTTTGTTAGCCTCCAAAATATAAATAAAATATTTACAAAGAGAATAATTGACTTTTGATGTTTACTTCAGGCTATGGTTAAGCAGGCAGTGTCTGTACTAAGCAATGCAGTGACCACCTGCCACAAATGCTGTGATATTTGACAGATCCCTTTCTGCCAAGAACTATAATTCCTATTTAAATCTAAATAGAGGAGCCATGAATGCAGATTTCTCGTCACAAAGACACTGATGTTAATCCCCAGTACAGAAAAATAAGAAAAGCCAGAACGTTTTATTGGATTTTATATGGAAGATAATTAAACAGTATTTCTTCTTTACTTGGTATACAGCATCCCATCAACATTCCTGCTAAAATTTGTTTATAAAGAAAGCCAGAAAGTTTTATTACATTTTTATGTAAAAGAAAATTAGCATTTTGTATATTTGAACTTATATTAGAATAACAAAAAGTGGGTAAACAAAAAATGACCAAAGAATGATGAAAATAAACAGAAAAAAATGTAAGGAAAGCATAACACTCTTCTCATACACACGATTTCATATTCTAAGCATGCAAACCAAATAAATGTTTATGTGCATATGTATATATTGTATATATTCACGTACCAAGCAGTTCTGAAAACCTAAGCTCCCAAAAGTTAGGAAATGCTAGAATTAGATGTGCTTGCACATCCTTAATTTGGCCTTTTTGATTGTGTACACACGAACGTATGCTATTTTTTTTTCACACACACACACCCCCCGTACAAAATGGTGCAGTGTAGGCAGAAAATTGGCTGTGAGAATGATGTAATCTCCGAGAGAGCTGCTTTGCAGGAGCCTGTTTCTTTTCTGCCCACAACCCAGTTTGGTATTTTGGATGTACCCAAGGAAGTTATCTTAGCATGTTTCCCAGCAGGTGGGTGCTGCCAATCTGAGGCTGTAAGAGAATGTGTCTGAGGGTGCATTTAAAGCGTGCTTATTAATAGAGGGGAGGTGGAGGGGGGGGAGCTGTATCCAAGGTTGCATCCTCGGCATTTAAAAATGTTTCACTTCAGCTTGTGCTGCCATTTACTGCATTATGTGATGCATGTGGATTTTCCAAACAAAAGATGTTTATGAGGAGAGTATATTTTAAGATCCTTTTCATGACTGCACAGACCCCTCTCCAAGCAGATGGCCTGACAGTTGCAAGGAAACTATTCATAAGCCAGAAGTAGCATTTAAAATTCTTTTAAAAAGACAGTTTGTTCTCCATATACATTTTAAGCAGGTACTAATTCTGCTCACAGCAGCACCTTCCCTGCTCCCCAGCTCGTTCCTGGTCTGACAGCACCAACTGCAGCTGCACGGGATGTGGGAGCACAGCCGACGACAGCAGCCCCAGCAGCCTGGCACTGGGCTGCCATGTCACTTCAGCACCCAGATCGACTCCCTCTCAGGCTGCTCTCAGCACTGGTTGGTGTGGAGGGGACCATTAAAATCCAGACTCCACTCACTGCTAACTTGGAGTAATATTGGAGGTACAACAGTTTCCCTTTTATACCCAAAATAGGCTGTATCTGCAGCAAAAGTGTTTACTTGGCATGCACAAGTGTGTAGAAACAAGCAGGATTAGTGAAGAACTTTCCAAGGACATAAATATATTTTATTCCATTTTCATTCACAACCTTGACTGTTACCTAGCTGTAGTTGAAGTTTTTTGAGGAAAATAACCAGCTGAGAACAAAGTAATTGAATCCAAGCCACTTCACCATTACTAAGTTTATGTATTCTGGGGCAAATCTTTCAGCAATGACTTCTTACAGCTGCACTTGCTGACCCTTTTAATTGCCTTCTACAGAACCTCCTGCTTGAAGGAAACAAGCACTCCCATATCATGCACTTGATAAATAAATAATGCCATCCCTCTGGAGACAAAAATTCCATCTCTAACCAATCTAAGCACAAGGACAGGGACTAACCGTCCTTCCAGTTTGGGGAGATGGTTTGTTTTTGCTTTTCCTTCACCTCAGGAACTGAGGCTTATTATTCATAGCATCAAACACATTTAGAAATGTTTTTGAAAAATTTGCCTAATATCCTGCAGCAATGAGTTGCAGGGTTGATTATACACTGCACAAATGTTTTCATCATTTTTCCTTCACCTTTCCATGCATATTTGTGCTTCAGAGAAAACAAAATAAATAGCCCCTTCTCCCTGCTTCTGTTATATCATCTTTTACTCTTGTGTTTTGTAAACTAAACAATGCTAGTCTTTTTAATCACTTTTTAGATGGAAGCCTCTTCCCTCATGTGTTTAATCATTTTTGCTGCACTTCCAACATACATGTGAGCACATATATACCCTGGAGCAATCAGAAACTCTTCTAAGAACAGTTTTAAGGCTTAAAAGAGGTTTGCTCTTTGCTCCCTAAACAATCCCTGTTCATCTCATTCTAAATTCACTTTTAGAAACAAGGTCCCCCAGCACAGGTGCTGAGATGTGTGTGCAGATGTGCAGGTTTAAAAGTGAGGAACAGGACAGAGAGGGCAGGAAGGCTTCATCTTGCATACAGCACATTCAGCAGAGTGGTCACCAGGCCAGCCCTGACTTGATGGAGAAATGAAGTCAGAGACTGGACCAGGGTAAGAATTTGTTTTTGCTGTAGGAGGATGAGCCTTCCTAAGCCCATATCTTTCAGGTAGATAATTTGTAGATGATGCTGTTTCATCTTTCAGAATCTCACCTCCACTCTAGGCTACCTTTGTCCTTTACTCATGCTGCATAGCACTGAAACTGCTCTTTGAACAGTGATGGTAAGAGCAGATCTGGTGCTACAGCTCTGTTCAGCCCAAAAGGGAACACAAAGGAGAAATGAGAAGCTGATGAAAAGTCTCAAGGAGAAACATAGTCTCTAGGTGGAACCAGTGCCCTTATGAAGGTGCAGTCAAGGCAATTGGCTTCTCTTTTGGCAGCCTTTTGTTCTCTGTCCTACAGAAGCTTTTTGCTCTTTGCTTTCTGGATCCAGACTGTGTATATTATAATAGGCAAACTTTTGCTGGGGGAATGGTTTCACACACTTCATCAGGGAAATGGGCTAGCTGTAGGTTAGCTGAAGACCAAACCCAAAAATATTTTGGGTAGGATTCCCCCAATCTAATTTTAGCCTTCTGAAGCTTTGTTATCTAGTCTAAGCTTGTTGCTTAATCTTCTTCTGCAGTCAACAAAAAGAGGAGTCACTTTATGCCACCATAAAATAGAGTCTGAAAGGCACTTCCTGCTCTGGAAGTGCCTCCCCTTCCTTTGGTGAATAATTATTCAGGTGATGATCTGGGTGCTTCCCTTTACAGTCTGTAGAGCTGCATGACCAAAAACTTCCAAAAAGATCTGCTCACAGATCTTACTCCTTGCACCAGTGAAGTTGCTGTTATTTATCCTGGTATGAGCATTGGGGAGCTCTGGGGTACAAGGGGCTCTTACAGGCTCAGGCTACCTTACAGCATGGCCTGGAAAGAGTGTTTGTGACAAGAGTGTTACAGACCCATTGCCAGGCGTGCTGCATCAATGAGCAGTTAGATTTACATTTGTGATGGTGATAGATGGTTACTAAATAAACTTTGCAATATTCAAGTTGGTGTTTGGGGAAGAGGAGGGCAGGGTTAGTTTTTTCTCTCATCTAGTTATAACATCTCTCTCTAATTCTCTCTTTTTAAAAAAAAAAAAGTTAAGGCACTTAACTTTCCTTTCCCTCTTAAAATCAAAGTGAATATATCTTGTCCTTGGAAAGTTCTTTGTTAATCCTGTTTGTATTTTTTTTAAAGCTATGCAAACATTTTCATTGTGGATTAATGTGCTGTTTCAAAGCAGTTGAGATTTTAAGATTGCCATTAATTCAGAGGAAGATACTTCTGTTACTGTTCCAGTCCTTTTGGAAACTAATTTCATTCAATGCCCTTTTGGAGGCTTTGCACTGGAGTGCTAAATGAATGCTATCAAAGGCCATATTAAAGAGGATTGTATATAGTTGACCAGGGTTCATACCAGGGACTAGTTTTAGATAGTGTCTTACATTGAAAATATGATTCTTCAATTATACCTCCTATTGCAGAAATGAAATTACCTTGAATGCTTGGTCTAGTAGGCTTATTTCTTAGAACACAATAGCAAATGGTCAAATTCTTCCTCACAGTAAAACATATCTGATTAAAAAATGAAAGAGAGACACAGAAATATGAAAAGCAAAGTCTGTCATAAGAGCCCTGGGATCAATGAAAGGACAGCTTAGACAAAGACTCTCCATTTGAGTTACCCCAATAATTCCAGGATTGTCTGAATGCTTCAAGTAGAAGTGTCTAAAGTGCCTAATGTTCTGCCAGCTGATTCAGGATGCTGCAACGGGGGATCAGAGGGCCAAAGAGAATATGCAGAAGCTTTTAAACACATTCACACTATGCACAGGTAGTAATCAAAGTGATTTGCAAATAAGTCTTCTTACAAAACTTAACATCTTTGAGATCACAATCATAAAAAATAATTGATACAATTAGAGGAATGAAGCTGTGTTTGGTGTGACTGCAGCAATTCACATTTATTACATTTCTAAGTGTTTTCTTGTCTGCTTTCCCAACTCATAATGTACATCTGATTTATTTGGAGAGTAATAGTGATTGCAGTCCTTCCCTGCTATTTTTTTTCTGTCTCATGATCTGGACTGATGTTTTAGGTGTGACTTCACCATGCAGAGGGTCCAACCCTGCGAGGACACATCAGGCCTTGGCCAGCCTGCTCTACCAGACAGTGCTGGCAGGCTGGGGTTGATTGGATTGAATGTCTACTGCTGCTGAATACACACACAACCTACTGCGGTGTTTCTAAACACTCTGCTTTTCTAATTCCAGGATTACAGTACTTAAAGACAGGTAAGGATGATGAACAAGTGGAAAGGATCTTATGTCCTTACATCCACAGGGAGTTTTGTGCCTCTGTCCTGCTGGCATTAGTCATGTAAGCCTCTCCTTCATCTACCTTGGGAAGACTGATTTGCTCAGCCTTTGGTGTTTTCATCGGGTTTTGATGTGCTAGCTGAGTGAACTCAATGATTGCTTATGTGTATGGGAATTAATTATGAATTTTGACTATATAAAGCAATCTTGTGGACTCATGCTTCATTAGTAATCTGATCTGTTAGCCACTGCAATGCTGACTGACTTAATTTGCACTGCAGATACCACAGCTAGAAGGCAGCAGACATTTGTGTGGAAGATGGGATGTGGAGTTTCACCAACTCTTTGCATTTAATTCTTAGCCTCCACCTCTTAGCTGGGTAGCATATGATGAGAGGCCAGAGCACAAGACTAAGCATTGAAAACCTGTCCTATGACACAGATCCTGTTGATTTTCTTTGCTGGAGAAAACAACTTATTCAGGCTGCAGTGCTCTGGCTTGCTGGGCATCGACGTGCACCTTGAGACTGTCTCTCATGCTCTCACTTTCTTCAGAGCCAGAGTAAAGTGTCCCAAGAGCTATAGTTAAAAATCATAACACAAGAGTAAAGTGGTTATTTTCTTCTTTTAACCAGTCTCTTCCTTTTCTTATTTGTAAAGTATTTTAAATTATTCTTAAGAATATGCAAAGCAATTTGAGACCCCAAGCCACCACCTGCAGGAATCTTATTGTTTGCTAGAAAGGAATAATTTTTGTTTTGCAAAAAAGACCTGGAGAGGACAAAGAAACATTTCTGTATGGTATGCATTAGCAAAAAAGATTAGACAGGCTATAATCTTGGTCAGTCTGACTTCTGCAATTATGGAAAATTACAAAGATTGATGTTAGTTGCAATTTATCTTATTGCATAAACTGGTACAGGATGAATCTTCTCTTTTGAAATACATATTTCACTGAAACTAGACTACGTGTGAAGCGATTTCTTTTTCTTTCTTTTCCTCAACAGATTGATAATAGATTGTGTAGGAAAGTGCTGAAAACACAAAAAGAAAAAGTTGGAGTGATTCGAATTGTCATGGCAATATCCTAGATTTTTCAAGAAGTTTGGTTCTGTTTAGCTAGTCACTTTAATTTTCCTTCGCTAACTTGTCTTCATTCTCTGCCACAATGATAATTCTTTATATGACTGTCAGCCCTTTGCATTGTGACAGCTTAAATTAATGTTTTGATATTTCTCTCTTTGTAAGAATACAACAAAGAAGACAACTGCCAAGGATAGGACAGAAACTGTACGAATGTAAAACAGACATCGTGCACCAATAAAGCCAGAAGGAATAATTTTCATTTTATTGCCTTGTTAATAAGCTTTTGCAACAACTAATCCTGGAGACTTTGGGTTCTGTGGGCTAGTATGGCCCTTATGCTTCTTCTGGGTCTTGGTAAACTTCTTACAAGGGACCTTGGACATTTCTGGGAATTCTTCAGCCCATTAAGGTCGGGGAGGTTTAATACCTCAGGCAGGCTGATTCAGCCTACAGTACTACACTAACCATAGATGTAAGCTTTGGTGGATTAGCTTGTTTTACAGTCATAATCACAATAGCACTTGTTCGCAGCAGAAACTCTTTTGAAAACTAATGTATGTTCATCTCATTTTTACATACCACCTCTCCAAGTGTTAAGAGGATCATTAATAAGAATTCCGAAAGGAAGATGCAGGAGGAGTTTGAAGGATTTGATCTGGCACTTACAAAAGAAATGATGAAAAGGAATTGTCTTAAGATTTTGTGGAGGTTTACACCAATCCTTATCTAAGGTTCAAGGCCTTTAGCAGCATTGTTCCTGTTCTGAATGCATGCTTCGAAAATCCCAACCCATCTGGCATTGCTGTAAATGAAGCTTGACTTCAATGAGGATGGTGTTTTTCAGTGTTCTTTAAAAAATCCTTTTAAAAAGATCTGAGATACTCAGATGCAGTTTAATGTTTCAGTATAGCTGAGGATTTCATTATTACCTCCTCTCATTTTTATCCTTTTCCGTCTGTTTTTCCTCTCACACATTCCTTCAGGACCTGGCCTCACCTGAGAGATGAGGAATTTAAATGAAAGTAGAACCAAAAAAAAAAAAATCAATTAATCCATTCTTTGTGGCAGAAGCCACCAGATGATGCTGTTACTCTTATAGCTTCTTAGCATGTGAGCAAGATTTCAGTTTTTGAAGGAATGTTGCATTGTTATTAGCTTAGTTTTACAGTAATCCTCTGAGAGAAGCTACCAGCAGAGTGTGTTTTTTGCCTTATTTTCTATAGGATGCAGTTCTTGGGACAAATTACTTTCCTTGGAGTTAAATTTCAGTACCATGCTGCAAAGTAGTGCATTCTGGAAGTAGCAGGAACTTCTGTGATGACTGCAGATACAGCTGTCACAGGGTAAACATAATAATAATTTTTAAAAAAGCATTAAGAAAATGGGTTTTACTTAGGAGAAAGTCCACATCGCTTTCTGCTTCATCAACAGGTCAGTACCAAAACCCAAAATTCTGTCACTATAGAGAAAGAAGCAATAGTTGTCACAGATGTAAGACACTGAAGAAGTTAAAGACACTCTCGCCACTGTGGATGTGCTAGGCCATATAAAAAAGCCATAAGGAGAGCACTGTTTGGATCTCAAACAATCCTTTGACCTGTACCTCTCCCTCTTCAAGGAAGTGCTGGTCCCAGAGAGCTTCAAAGAATAGATGAAAAGTGTGAGACGTACTATTTATCTCAATGGACCACAAGTGCTGAAAGCTAGGGATGAAAAATTTAACATCAGATTTGTCAGATATTTCACTGCTGATGGGATCATTTTAGCAGAAATGACCAATGGCAGTGCTTATCCATCAAACTGAAGGTTTAATATAAAAAATAAATAACATGGGAGATAGGGCTTCTAGTGCATGATTCATTTATGCATTTTAATTAAAACTCTTGATTGTTTAAATGCAAATGAAGCAAATTCAGAAATGCCATTGCATTGCATCAGCAAGCTTAAAATCAGCAGCAGAGACTGGGTTCAGTCAGGTATAATGATGATAGTGAAGCATATGAGAGAGTTTTACTGTCTCTGCAGAAGGTATTGCCACCAGCTGCTCCAAACTCTGCTTCTACCAGCAGAAACAACCCCCACAGCAGTCATCTGAGAAAAAAATGAGTGCTCATGCCTCAGCCAAGCTGTTACTGGACAGTGATCTCAAACTAGAAAGTTGTACTGAAGGGCACATGTCAACACTCAGACATTGCCAGATCTGAACAAGGCAAGATCGAACTAGACTAGAGAGCGCCCTCCATATACCCGAGATTATCTTTGGCCTGGGATTTCTAAGCTTGACTGCCATTTAATGTAAAATAAGTTCTGCTTATTTTTACAGATCTTACAAGAAAGAATAAGCAAGCGCGTTACAGAGCTAATGCATCCAGGCTTTGCTAAGCCAATTAAGCAATCAAATCAAGGTCACAACAAATCAGTGAGATTGAATGGCCAAAATTAATATAGTAGGAAATTAAATCAAAGTTATAAAGTTGAGACCAAATTTGTTTTGTTGGTCTTGGGCTGGGGATATTTATGGGGGAAGCTGTTTTCTTTGTAGTCTGAAGGATGTTTGTGTGTCCATCCAGTCCAAGGTTTGTGTGGGTTCTTTCTAAGAGGGACTCTCTAAAACAAAGGGTAATCCTGGCTGGTTCCACTTAAAGAGGAGGTACAGCCACCACAGTGCTGTCAGCAGCTCGGCTTCATTATTTTCTTCCTTAAATCTCCCTGTTGTAACAAGTTATTAGCTTGCTGCTCTGATTTTCCCTTTCTAACAGAGAAAATCTTTCCATAGAAGTGACACAGATGACAGCCAAATCAAGCAGTAACAGCTTTGGGGAAAAAAATAATAAATCCAGAAGAAATTTCCTAATTATATGCAAGATTTACAGAGTTTGGTGTTTACTTTTAGGGACCTGTATGTAGTGCTGTTTCTCCATTATAGAGTGCAAATATGCAAGTGTGCCTTTGAGATAAGGCAGTATCGTCCTCGTATAATGAAAAGGAAATAAAAAGAGTGAGTTCAAAATGCTTTATATTTTGGGATCTTCACTTGTGGTGTTGACAGCAGCTGCAACAAAGATTCAGACTGAAGACAACTTACATTCATGTTGAACATCTCAATGGCATTAGCACAGTCAGTAACAAGGCTTTTACCTCTTTTCCTGGGGATTGTACAGTTACAGGAGGGAAAAGCTTTATGTCCAGAAGCTGCCCCGGGAACGAATGTGCTTCTTTCCATCAAGATTCTCTCTCCTTTCAGAGTCCTGCTCATGGTTATTAGGACCAGACCTTGCAATGGAGGATGTTGCCCATGGGCCTTGAGCCACGTGGCCACCAGGATGAGGGTTCATTGTCATGAAGTATCTTCTAGTTTAATTGCAGGCTTCTTGCCAGAAACAAAAGAGAAAGGGAGGACAGGCTATGAAAACTTGTGTTTTCTTACTGGGTTAATGAAAAACATTAAATGGACAGTACAGTAAAATACGTCTAAAATAATTGTTTGAGAGTTCTATCATGGCAGTTGCTTTCTCTCCCTACCTTGGGCAATTATTGCAGGTAAATTCATATCCTGCTCCAAAATAAAACACTCCTTTTTTTCCCCCATCAGGCTAAATTTTGCTGATAATTAGAGTTTTTCTAGGTTCAATTCAAACTGATTGCAAGGAAACTTTGCTCTAAAGGAGTATATTTTCCTTTGAATATAGGCTGGACTACCCTGAGTCCAGGGAACTGCGCTGCAAGGTCTGATCTGCCACTGAACCTTGGGCTGGAGAGGAGTCCTGAATGGGGGCACATGGAGCATCTCTTCCCCTCACCACTCCCTTCCTCAGCACAATGTGATTAACCATTTGCCAGGTCTCACCACCTGTCCTACCCAGAACAGGACAGGCATCCCTGTCCACAGCTGGGGGCTGGAACCAGATCATCTTTAAGGTCCCTTCCAAGCCAAACCATTCTATGACCTGAGAACTGGGGTTTTTTACAGGAGGTGGGAGCGCGAGAGAAAAGGAGTTTTCTTGCCAGTTGGCCTGAACATTCCCCAGGGACGTGTAAAGCCCAAAGTCTGTTTGCTGCCCGTCTGTGTCACAGCTCAGGGCTGAACATGCCAAAGGCTGCTGAGGTGACTTGTGTGAGCAACTCCTACCCAGCATGAGGGGCAGGCTGCAGAGCCAGGCCTTCTGTTTGGGCAAAACCCAACAACACCGCTGAATTAAAGACATGACTGAGGTTTGGCAAAATTGCAACACAGCTGCCCAAGGTCATCTCCAGTGAAAGTAGCTGAGGAGGTTTACACAGAAGATGTTAATTGGATTTTCGTTTTCTCTTTAGAAAGGTTTAGAGCTATCGGATCTCACCCCACTACAAGCTGCATGAATATGTCCAGTGATATTGTGAGCTGATTATTGTTCATTCTTAACGGATTTCCATCTCCGTAACAACGGTATTAGCATTAATATTGTGCCCAGGGCTCTGAATATGGATACTAATGGAACTCAATCAGCTCTTAAAGAACAAAGGATCTCTTTTACATGGCACCCTGTGACTGTCAGAGGATTGGATTAGCAACTTGTCAATCCTCCAGTTCGTAGCACTTTTTTGATGCACTCTTGAATGCTTGGTTAGTGCGTGGAATTACATTATCTGAAAAATTAATACAAACATTAAGTGAAATCTATGTGCTATTCCCTCCTGACCTGATTATTCTAGATTATTTAACTAAGTAGCCAGCATACCCCCTAATTTAAGTGCTGAATTTCTACCACAAAAAACGTTATCCCTTCTCATAAAAGAAGCCCATGAAAGAGCAAGCTCAGTTTCCAATTATGCTCCTTCCATGAAATCTCTTCTATCCCCTTCAGGATAGGTTTGGGTAAAAATATAATTGCAGTGGATAAGGAAGCTTAAGAAAAGATGTAAATGAAAAATGTTATGTGTTGGCATCTGATTGATCCATTTGAAAGGAAGAGAAGGAGAATTTGACGAGGTGGTAGGGAGCTCATAGTTTGTTTCGAAGGAACCCGGCATTTTTAATCTATTTAAACTCCTGACAGCTTCTCTGCATTAGCATTTTTGACATCTACATTCACTCTGGCAAATCGCTAATGTGATTTTTTTTTTCAAAATTATATTTTTATTAGCTTTCTGCATATAATAATAAAGTAAAAATGATGTTGCAGCCTGGACAGGTCTTTAACTCAGAAGCTCAGCATTTACAATGTGCTTAATTAGCTGCCTGATTATTGTTTTATTCTGAGAGAAGTTTTATAAATGTGTTTTCATCTATAAAGCATCTTTAAAGTGAAAGCAACTGTTTGATTCTGTTAGTTGGTGAAAACCATAGCAAACCCTGGATTACAAAGCACTGTGATTAATTGAAGTCAAGATACTCATCTCTGGGATTTGTTTTTATTATTATTATTCTTGTTGTTATTATTATTCTCCTTGAGATGATTGAATAACAAAACAATTGTTTGGGTGAACTTTCAATTATATAGGTCTTTCCCAGTAACAATTATTCTGCAAGGGAAGAACATGGCTCAAGCCTGGTAGCTTGGGTATAGGTATAATATTTTCAAACATATCAACAATTTTCCTCAAAGTGTGAAGAACTTGTGATAACATTTAAGTCAGATGCACTGTGAATATGTTGGTTTTAATTTGATAGCAAAGAAATACCATCATTAATTAGAACGCTTTCAGATTTGTGTTTGTCTTGCATAATTCAACATTTGCCAAAGTTCAGGAAAGATACGCACTAAATAGAAATTATTACTTTGATAATGCTGCTACATTTCCTCTCCTTATTTTTAATATGGCTTTTTAATTTGGGTAATGAGTATATATCACTAATCATTTTGAAAGCCTATTACCAACACCAACCAATTCGTCAACTTGAGTTAATAATTTACTTTATTATAGAAATTGGAACTGGACACAGCTGTGGAGGACTGAAGAAAAAAAAAAGTCTCCTTAGCAGATAACCTATTTTCTTATGTGCATAAAATGCCCCTTTTTCTGTTGGGACTTTTCCCACTGCTGGAACTCCATTGGCAGCCATTAAGCTCCTACTCGAGACACATTCTACTGCAGGGCATTTGGAAATTAAATGCTCAAGGAATTAGAAGAAGATGGTCTTCTCCCATACTTAATTTTCCCATGTATTATTAGTAGCTGCCTCTGCACTGCTAATGCCCTTCTCCCACTGTGTAGGCATGAGCTGGCAAGGTCATTTATTTTTTAACGTGTTTACTGGAAAAATGCAGTTGCATCTGAATGATTGTTTTGGGAAAAATAAAAATCTTTGGATGAGTCATAAGTGAAGAAAAAAAGGTCATTTGAGAAGATTTCAATAAGGGAAGAAATTGATAAAGAATATGGAAATGCATTCTAATTAGAATGAAAAGTTTGAAGACTGCACCCTGTAGTGAAATTAGTGTCTGCAGCAGACAATGCTCCTCATTAACAAATCGGGACCTCACTTTTATTACACTTAAACCAAGATTCTTCATTGCGTCCTGCTACTTAAAAACATGCATCAGTGACCACAACACTCGCACCCGTGGTTATTCTTAACCCTCTGCATTCATGAGCAGATAGAAACTCTAAAAGAAGCCCCAGTCAAATAAGGGATGCTACAGATGGAGCGTATTATGCTAGAATTGAATCTTCCTTTCAATGGCGGAAGAATAATAAGGACCCTGCCTACTGAATCATGCTAAACTGCAGCATTTACTTATTTTTAGTACAGTTTTATCTAGTGACAATGCAGTCATTATAGTCTTTTGTTGTTAAGGTATGTGTATATTTCTATTTGAAAACCTTAGGATAAGAAAGACATGAACAGTAAAGCTTTTAAAATCAACCCCATCCAAACAATAACAACTCCAGTTCCCCAAAGTTCTGATATTTTGTTATTACTGTGGGTCGTTCTATGGGAAGGAGAGGAAGTAAAGCAAGTGAGCAAAAATACTCAGGGAAATTTAAATTAGAAGCCTTGCCTTTAATAAGATCTTGCTTTGACATTAATGCCTATCTGCAGCTGAGGTATTGTTTGCCTTTGCAGGAGTCATGGGCCCATTCTTCCCCTCAGCTTCTGCATCGTGTGCTCCCCTCCCATCATGCCCAAACCCTGGCAATGAGTCAGCCTCAGCAAGGCCAACACCATGCCCCTGGAAATGGAGAGCTGCTCACAGAAAATGCCGACAGCCCAGGTGAGCCTGGAACTAAATATAGACCAAACCCGACGTGTTCCAAGTCAATGAAATGCCTTCTCAGATTTCCCAGGGGAGTATTCCACCCAAAATCAACTATTTGCACACAGAGAGTTTTAACGGATTTCCATTTCCTGATGGAAACGAATTTCCCTGAAATATGGTAAGTGGCATTTTGTTGCTGTGTACAGCCCACATGCTTAGAAAGCAGAAGCTGCAGCTCCAGCAGCTGAACCAGCCCCATCTGTGCCAGTGGCTGCCTGTGCCCTCAGCTCACCCGCCTGTCCCTGCACCAGGGCTGGATGGGCAGCCCTGCTGGCCCCACTGTGCCAGGAGCCAGGAGCTGCTCTGCCAGGAACCTCTCCTGAGCTCTCCCCAGCAGCTCCTCTTGCTGCTCCAGCCTGTAGCAGCAGTGCTGGGTACCATGGCTGATCCCTTAGGGAGACCACAGACCCCCTCCCAGTACCTTAAGGGGCTACAGGACAGCTGGAGATGGACTTTTTACAAGGACCTCGAGTGACAGGAGGAGGGGTAATGACCCCCCTTGGGAGGTCATTAAGTCATACAAGGGGTGACTCTCTTCAAACTGAAAGAGAGGAGGTTTAGATTAGATATTAGGCAGATATTCTTCCCTGTGAGGGTGATAAGGCTTTGGCACTGGTTTCCCAGAGAAGCTGTGGATGCCCCACCCCTGGAAGTGTTCAAGGACAGGCTGGAGAAGGCTTTGAGCAACCTGGCTTAGTGAAAACTGTCCCTGCCCTTGGCAGGGGGGTTGGAACTAGGTGATCTCCCAATCTGAACCATTCTAGGATTCTATGTTTGAGTAGGGCTCTGGTGCTGGCAGGAGGATGATTTCCCCAAAGCACTGGTGTCTCAGCCCACCTGCAGCTTGCAGTGAGCACAACATGTCTCTAACAGAGATAAAACCTGACTAGCATAGCAAGAGAAGACTACTTTTATTTACTTCTTTAGTCTTGTGAAAGAAAAGGGGGGTGAGGGTGTAGATAAAGGTAATAAACACCTCCAAGCTGTGGCAAGGTTTGAAGTGATTCTGCTGTTTATGGTTTCCTTTGGCTACAAGTAATTCCATGTCTGTTAAATAGCCAGCAGCGCCTTCATACAGATAGGACTGAATCCCAGCACAGAGCTGAAGCCACGGGCAGGAGGATGACAAAGGGGAGGCACACTGGGTACAAGGCAGGCATCCATCTTAAATTAGCTTGACTCATCTGCTGTTTTATGGGCCTTGTTCTCCTCGCTCGCACACTTGTATTCCACTGGTGTCGGTACAGCAACTTCAGTGAAGTCCTCCTGTGTAAGAGCACTTCAGACCCTCCAGACACAGAACAGTGAGGCTTTTCATGCCGTGCAGAGCCTGACTTTACTCACACACACACCCTTACACCCCCTCAGCCTCTCAGCTCTCAGATTTATTCTCTGCTCTCCAGCGTTCTTGCTGTGCAGCGCTGCTAAGCCATTTCAGTAAAGGTATTTTTTTAAAAAACCTTATTTTTGTTACCTGCTTTCTCAAAGTTGCCACAGGAGCTCACCTAGCTGAAGTGACCCTTTGGAATCCCTGCCACCACAAAAGCAGCAGGAGCTGGCAGAAGTAGGGCTGGGCAGGGCTTGGAGGTGTGTCTGCACGGTGGGGATGGAGCTGGGGTGGGGATGCTGCAGAGCTGCAGCTAATTACAGTCAAAAATCATAAGTTTAGACAACTCTAATGTTTGCAGCTGGAAAGACTTAAAAGCTATTTGCTTCTAATCTCCCTCTGACAATCAATGAATTGAACAGTAAATGTTATTAGACTAATTTACTGTTCATCAAGAGTAAGAAATGAATAGAATAATTTACTATTCATACATCCAACTGTGTGACATGTGTACAGATCAGTTTGAAAGAAAAAGCAACATTAAGGTTCCACTTCTCCTCCCATACCTTTTTTTATTCCAATTTATCTCCATTCTCATCCCTAAAGCTGCTCTGGCTTTGCCCCAGTGGCAGAATGACCACATCTGTTTGGGTACACATCTGCTTTGGTATGTAGAGTAAATTGCTACTTACCTAACAATCTCAGTGTTTTCTGCTGAGGGAAGCAGCCAAAAACCACGGTAAGGGAAGCCCCTGCTAATTTACTCTATTCTCTGTGAGAGGCATTTACCTCTAGTTTTTAGGTTGCTCCCATGAGGATGCTACAGTTGTCTGGCATCTTGAGCACCTCGTCTTTCTGCTGCAGCTATCCCAGTTATTTGGGAGTTTGGAGCATGCAAGAAATAATTTGGATTAATTGCCCTTTCTATGCCAAAACTGGGATAGTTTTAGACATTTAGAAATGCTGGAAAACATGCATTTCTTATGGAACCTGGCAATATTCATGTGTGGAACAAAACCAACCCAACAGGCCTACAGCCTCTCCAGTCAAATAGTGTCTGAATATTTTATATATTAAAGACAGAATCACTTTCTGGATGCCACATACCTGAACATAAAAAAGCACATTGAAAAGTGTGGTCTAAAATGACTGAAATTGAGGTTCTCAGTGGGGTTGATGTTACCTCCTGGCATAGATGCCCTTCCAACCCTCAGTGATGGTTTCTAGGCTCAAAGCTGTGGGCTTCTTGGTGATGGTAGGAGCAGCCCTGGTGACCTCACCTCCAAACCCAGCACGAGACTGTTGCCCTCCCTATTGATTCTTGTTGGCTACATTAATTTTTTTCTGCAGTTGCACCAAACAGAAGAAGTTTTTTAGTTCAGAGGAAATAGCTGATAAGGGCACACAGACAACTTTTCACTTTAGCTGTATAGTTTTTCCAGCACCTCAAGAGATCCTACAGTCCTTGTTTTGGTAAACAAAATGCCACCTACCATCTGCCATCTCCCATTGCCTCTCTCAGGAAGTGCAGATTGGAGAATACTTCCAAGTGGAAGATTCTCAGCTGTCTCTGCACTTCAACACTACCCTTTTATGTAATTTTAAAGGTATGTCCACAAGCTCTGAAGTGCTGGTGTTGAAGAGAAAATCTGACAGAGCCAAAAGTTCAACCTTGAATGTTTAGGATTGCTTTTCCTTTTAAAACTATTTACAAAATGAACAACACAGCAGAAAGTACAGTTTTGTCTTTTTTTCCTGTTCCTGAGCATACTTTTTCCCAGGACCTGATAGTTGGGCTTATTTTTGTCCTCCTCACACACTAGCACCAGTAAGAGAGATCCCACCAGCCAAATGCCACTTCAAGTCTCCCATGAAACTCCTTCCTCAGAATGTCTTCTTTCATGCATATGAAATGCAAGAAAAGCTCAGCAAAGTTTCCCAGCATGAAAGGTTCCCTCCCCAGGTGTCACCCATGACAATGATCCCCAGAGCCAGTGATGCTCCAGTGGAATCTTCCAGTTACTGTGACAAGCAAAAGGGATTCAGTACTTTCTCTGGAACATGCCAGAATAATTTCAGGGTCACCTGGGGCCACCTGTCTTGCGGGACTATTCACCCTGCTGACCTCCACACAGATGAGTTGGAGACTGTGAGCCAGGTGAGATAATTTGTGGAGCAGTTTTAGCTGGTGGCAGCACAGTCATTATGGGAGGGGCCATTACTGTTACAGCACTAGCACGAAGCTGTGCCAAAGGCTGGCTGTGCTCATGTAAATGCTTCATGGAGTAACACAGGGATTATTATTAGCTTGTGCTGGGTGTGAGGAAGACACCTGAGAAATCCCACTCCTGCCCATGTGGGAGCACAGTCCTTGCCAGCAGAGACACAGGGGCCGGGCACAGCTCCTGCCCTGGAAGGCAGAAGTGTTGGACTGTGCGGGGCAGAGCTGACGGCTGGCTGAGCTGCAGCCAGCTCTGATGTCTGTGCTAGGCAATGTTTAAAAAATAGAATCAACACATCAAATGATCTGTCATGTAACTTTTCCATGTCAAGGAAAATAGCCCAAGGCTCTTCTTCCCACATTTGCTGCTACAACAGCCAGACAACCTGGCCTCTAAATTTATTCTGCTCTTTAATCAGGCAAAATCCCTGTGATCTCTGAGGTTGGGCTTCACGGTTTTGGAAAGAGATTATACGGTTTACTAGAGGGAAGGTGCTTGCCCAGTGTTCTTGAGGTCTGTGGTCACCACGAGTCACGCACATTGCGCACAGCCTCGCTGAAAAGGTGATGCTCTCATTTGCCCAGTCCTATCTGTGCAGTAAACATCCAGCGTGGCTTCAGAGCCATTTCTCATGCTATGTTTCCTTCTGTATACATAAAAACAGATGCTATCCAGCACCCAGATGACTTTGAGTGCTGCTTTCATCCTGTGCTAGTTTTCTCTGTATTAATTTTTTTTTCCATGTTCCTTGTGCTGTTGTTTGTTTTACCTTTCCCTACAACTATGTTGCCCTAAGAACAAATCTGGTCCTCCACAGCCCAAGCACAGTGAGGCTACACAGGAGGCAAGATCACTATTACTCTTGATTTTTTGTTCCCCAGTTTAGGGCACAACTACAATTTCAAGTGGCCAGAGTGAGATTTCCCCTTCATGCACTCATCATGCTTCCCTTTCAGCCTCAAGTAGCTATTTCACAGGTTTCTTTATACTTGGGGTATTGTGAGATGCCAGTTTTGCCTTTTAGGAAGGAACACCAACCTAAACATGTGTTCAGCTGACACAGACTCCAGCCACTGACAGCTCCAGGTGGAGCAGGACCATCAGAGTGCTCATGAAAGTCTCCATTTCAGGTTCTGAGGACTCCGACTAATTCAGAGCTCTAAAATGAACACAGTTTGCGGGAGAGAAAGGACATAAAACTAGATCTGAGCCAGGGTTCAAAAGCAAACAAAGCCTAAGCAGTCTTTTTGGCCGACACGCAATTTTTCTGGCAGGCAGTATGGTTTTCTTGTATATGTAATAAACCTCAGTAATCAGTATTGCTTTGAGCTGCCACAACCCCCTCTGTCCCGTAGTGCAACCCTGGTTGCTCTCACTGATGTGTGCTATTTCTGAACTAAAGCATAAGGTTTATCATCCCTGCTGTTCTACCCTGCAAGTGGGAGTTAAAAAAAAGGTCGACTACTGTGTGCAGGCAGCATCAAATTACTGTAAAACAAGTGAGAAACTGCAGCGATATATGGGGAATCTCAGCATCTTTGGTTCTCTTTCAGGTTTTTTGTTACAAATGGGTCGCAAACTGTTGCATTCCTAACAGAAACATGAGCCATCAACTCGCACATCCTTTCCAAATTAGTAAACAGTATGGATTTGCAAATGAAACTGTTTTGTACCCGGACATGCCGTGACACCCCAGCATGCTTTGTCTGAGCTATCTAGTGAACAGTTTAGTGTTATAAACTGGCTTCCAGGCTGTCTTTGGATTTGTTTGATAAAAAAGATGATAGAAGATGTGCACAGCTACATGTCACACACAGCTCTGGGCTCGGCATATGAGAGGAATTGGGCACTTCTTCATCACTCCTTTTAGTCTCCCAAAACTGAGTGGGAGTTACTCAAAACCTGACTGCCCTAACACCAACCTGCACACACTGCCGGGCAGTGCTGCCTTTGTCTGCACTGGCCAACTGCTCAGGCAGCACAAGGCCAGTGCCAGTCCCTTCCCTGCCAGAGAGAATACGGGACATGATCTTTCCAAGCTGAAAGTGAGCCACTCAATAGATCTGCATCTGCGAATCACAACACACCTTTCATCCGTCTGTCAAAACGTGCACCTGACTGCTTCTGCATCCACAGATACAGTGCTCAGCATCACACCTGTAACTAACTGTGCAGCTGCATCACTTGGGGTTTGGGCTGTTTTTAATTACTTCCTCTGAAATTCAGGTGGGGCTGGTGGCAGGAGATGCAGCCCACTGGCTCTATCTCCTCATTGAAGATGCAAAGGGTAATGGGGAGCTGGCGCCCTAAAGCCAAGGTGAGGTGGGAAGCATGATTGTGGTAAGTAAGTTGGTGTAGGAGTAAAGAGTAGGAGCATGGACTTCTAATGGCAGGTGAGCTGAGGAAGCTAAGAAGCGATGGCTAAACGCACATGTTGTTAACCTGCACCTTCTCAGACCAGCTGACAGCCTGGCACAGTCCCCATGCTGATGTTTGTGGTGCCATGAGGTGCTCGAAGTTCAAAGAATGTCTCAATGTAACCCCATGGGTGGGTCCTGCCAGTCATGATCCATGGAAATCACAGTGTCACCTGCTCCCAGGCTGATGGCCATGCCATGGGCTCAGCCCATGCAGGAGCAGCAGGCTTCTCCCAGCAGGGCCCAGTGGCAAACTGCAAAAGCTCTTACAATACTGAGAAAGAAGCTAATTTCTTACCAATCATTTGTCAAACAACATGTAATTAAATAGCACAGAACCGTCTGTAATGCATCTTTGGGTCTTTAGGCCATTTGTTTTTTTTCTCACTGTTTGTGGCACACTCCTACAGCACTTCAAGGCTACTGCACACTGCAGAGCAGTGGAGGAATAGAGTTATAATTGAAGAATTAACAAGTGATGTCATAAAACAATGTACTTAAAATAAAATGCATAATTAAAATAAGCGAACCAAAAAAATAAAAGATGTAACAGCATACACACACAAATGTTGACAGTAAGTCTCATGTAGGAACTGAAATATGTAATTTAAAGGGAAAATATAGCACCATGGTGGTTAAATAAAATTGTGGCAAACTTCTCAGTGATTTGCCAAAAAAAATATAATAATGTTGTAAAAGAAGTATTCTCTGAAGTTAACAAGTTTGGACCATAAAACAGTCCTTTGGTGGCTCCCTGTGTCATTACTTGCTACCAAGGCACTGCACTGATGGGCTCAGTGGGATCGCTGGATTCAGCGATAGATCAGTAAGCAGGAAAGCAGAGTTCCCACCAGATTTCCTGCCTGGAGAGTTGTTAGGATCCGTGCTAGTTCTTTAAAGAGCAGAACTGTGTACAATACTGCACTCAAAAAGACCCCGTTAGGAATATAATCTTCTGCTACAAATGAGATGGTTGGGGGAAAAAACCACAGGAAAGCCAAAAGGAAAAAAATAAACAACAACAAACAAGACTGCTTGACTGAAGTTCATTGTAAAAATACAATTTTTGAGGAGCTTTGCATGCTGCCTGTATCTCTGCTCTTGGGAAGGCCAGAGAGGGGGGAACCCCTGGCTGCCACCTCCTCCTCCGGGCCAGGCTCCAGGCTGCTCATCCTGGATTCACCCCAGCTGGCTGTCACTGCTGTGGGGCACCCAGCATGGAGCTGGAGGGTGCCAGGAGGTGCTCATACCTGCAGTCATGTTCATTCACAGCATGTAAAGTCCTCTACTCCAGTTTCTCTGCTTTCTTTCAGCACATTTATTTTTTTTAAGCTCAAGACACTAGAAAAGATTTTAAAGCATGAGGCAGACGTGCTTTCCAAGAATAATTGCTCTTTGGCTGATGCACGGGAGCTCTGCTCATGCATTTCTGGGAGATGCCTGCAGACTGCTAACTGCTCTGGAAGCCTTTCAGCCTTTGCTGCCTGCAAATGGCATTATTATTCACTAATAGCCTTGGCTCACCATGTTGTCTTTTGGTTAGTTAGCAGCTATTCTGCAAGTCAGAGACAGGGAAAGAGGAACATATGTTTAAGCAGTAGCCAACTCCTGACCTGTAAAAAAAAAAAAATCCTGGAAGGTTTCCTCAGAGCAATCCCCACCATTAGCTGGGGAGTGATTAGGAGGGAGCGTGTCAGCACGGGGAGGGGTTGTCCACCCCACCTCCCACGAAACAGCTGCTGTTTCTCAGGCAGGTTTCTGGAGAGGAGAATGCAGAGGATGCTCGTGCTGTCTCGCTAACCCTAAGACAGCTGCTGCCACAGGGTCATGGAGCAGGAGGTACAAGGATTTCATGGGGGTAGAAAGAGAGAAAACTTGATGTGGTGCCTGACTCTGAATATCTATGGTGCAGCTTTTCCAGATCTAGATGGCTTTTCAATGCATCTACATGACAAATATTCATATACCTCATTAAAAGTCAGGAGGACTTAATAATAAAATTTTTCCTGCTTTGTTTTTTTCCTAAAGGTTAGGGATTGTGTTTGTTTCACTTTGTTTCTCCAAGGTTTCTTGCTCACTTGCTCATTTCTTTTTGGATATTGTAGGATTCTGTTATTTACTGCTCAAGCAATCCCAAGAACTGCTCTACTGACATTTCACGGTATTTAGTATTGACCAAACACTACATGATAAATCTTTATAATACTCCAGAGAGACCATCAAGGGAGCAGTTACAAATGTATACATTGCAGTGCGTTGTGTACTGGGTTAAATGAAATATAAAATCACATTGCCAGCCTGGGTACTAATGTCTCTATCAGTATTCCATCACACCCCAGGTGCAGGTATGGTGGTTGCCATTAAGACATCAACATTTGTCAATCGCTGCAGATGGTAACTGATGGATCACTCTTTCCCTCAGCACGTGGGGATGGGAATGGGAACTGCAGTAACATCAGTATCTCCCCCCATCCACTGCTCAAACCTCATGGGGAGTGGTGAGAACCTTGACAGACAGATGGATGGACAGAGTGGCACAGAGAGAGCCATGCAGCCATTCAATATGGTCACCCACTGCCCTCCTACTTGCTAAGCTTTCTGCTCCGGGAGCAGAGCAATTTCAAGCTCTCAGAAAGTTTGGGATTAGTTTTGAGTTTTGGTTAATTTATAGCCAAGTTGATTTCACTATCATTAGCTTTTGTACGTTCAAACACGGTTTAATTTTCTTTGGAAGATGCAGACGTGTGTACAGCTAGATAATGCCCTGTTTATTTTACTGACTAATTCATCACTTGAAGTGCAAGGCTATAGGTTGAGAGACCAAGACTTATGCACAGTCCCATACCCCTAAATCAGGCCAATAAAAGTTAAATTCACACTGTTTGCAAGCACTTTATGCAGATGGAAAATGTCACCTTGTCTGAAATACTTTATGGCGCGATGTTGAAGCAAAAAGAAATCCCACAGTGAGAGATTAAAAAGCTTCACTAATGCTTAGCTGGGAGGCACACGGCTCTGCGCCGCCTCCTTCCCGTGCAGTGGGGAGGCTTTGCTGGGTAGCAGTGTCTGGCTGTTGCTCTGGCTGTGTACAGAACAGCTCCACGAGCTCCAGTGCACCGACACCCTCCTGGGCATCACTCAACCCAATCTGGAGCAGTGCTGAGCGGGGTGGACACAGGGGACGTGGTCAGCCCCACCAATGAGGAGCTTGTTGGGTGAAGCTGCCAGAGCTGTTGCTTCAGCTCAGGCTCGTTTCACTCTGTAGCTTTAGTTGTGGGACAAGGGTTGGGAGAATAGTCCTAAATGGATTGATATGTCATATATATTTTACCACTTTGTATCAAGGGTATTCAAGCCACCTCTGTGCTGTCTCCTGCTACCCAAGACAGAACCAGGTGCTACAACCATGGTGGGAAATTAACATTTTTAAAAGCAGCTTGTAAATTGCAGAAAGCACATGCTAACTTGGCTGACAGGCCATTGCAGAATGAACACAGCCACAGCTATAGCCCATGCAGCAAGCACCGGGCTGCCCAAGGGCTACCCCAGCTCAAGAGAAGCCCTGCTGTGACCTCAGGTCCACAGGACCCAGGGATGTACAGAACCCTGCTCCCTGCTGCCAGCCCTGCACCGGGCAAATACGAAGTCACTGGAAAAGAGCATTCCCAAACCTGTGAGCTGTGCAGAGTCACACTTACTGAAGCAAAACCAGCAGCCTCAAAAGCCCAATTCCCAAGAGGGAGAGACATAAATCGTGGGTGGAGCTGTCACCTCACCATCCGCCCGTGTCGTTTCTCACGGCCGCCAAGGCAGGAGCAAGAGTGATTCCCACTGCAAACTTCCCAAAGCTGCTCTGAAACCCTTCATCCCCCTGCCCACCAAAAGGCAGGGGGATGGCCTGGCTCCCTGTGCTCCGGCAGCACAGCTGACTGTAGGCAGAGCATTAAATGCTCTGAAAGCGTTTTTACAGTGGGGAAGTGGAGCCTCTGCAAACAGCTAATGGGTGTATTTCAATTCCCTATTAATTGCATATTTATTACTCGGCTGCTGCAAGGAAACGTCATGTTACGTTGATTAAAGCTTTGCAAGCTGTACAGTAAATATTTTAAACAAAAAAGGTTTTGATCTCTGTTGCTGTTGGGAAGGGTGGGGGGAAGCTGCCACTAGAGCTGCTATAATTAGCAAACTCCGTTGCAGACAGTATTTCCCACAGGCTCTGTAACATGCTTCGTGTGTGTCTGCATGTATTTAGACAGAATATTATTTTATGTATACGTTATCTATAAATTATATATATTTTTATATATATATTGTGTGTAAGGGAAAAAGGAAAAAAGCAGCAAAATTGTGCCGCTATCTCACATCTTGCAGACTGGAAAGATAAAAGACTTAAAAGGCAGAAAAGAACAGGGGATTCTGGTGCACTGACTGAAGTTTGGGTGGTTAGATGACCCGCCCGTCAGCCCTGGCTGCCCAGATAACGTCTGATTAATTAAGTCCTTGCCTGTAGATGCTTCTGTTACAAACTGCCACGTCTCTGCACATATGCTTTTGGTCTCCCTCTCTTGCTGGTGTCAGTACTGGTCCGTATGTGTGGGAAGATTTCACTGGCGAAGATTTTGTCAACATCACCCAGACATGGGGCAGAGATGGCCAGCCACAGCCATCCCGAGCTTTGTCTCCTGACCATCTGTGTAATGTCATCAACGTATTCCAACAGCAGAGAAAAAACAGTCCATATTTCTGACAGACCAAATCATCTTCATCTCATGTTCAGCCCCTGCTCACCTTCTGCACAAGAAGCTGCTAAAAACAAAACCCACAGCAAAATTATGCCATCAATATGTGACCAACCGAAGTTTTACTGCTGTGCTCCCCTCAAAGGTGCTCAGGTATCCATCCCAGCCCTGCTTTCCCCAGCCAGCAGCAGCAGCAGGGTCCCGGCTCCAGCCCCCTGTGCTGGCCAAGGGCAGCTCCCTCTTCCTCCAGCTTTTCTCTTCTTGACATGTGACATGAATTAGAGAAGACATCAGTCATACCCAGCCAAACAACCATGGATACCTGCCACAGGACAGGACAAGCTAAAATGACACTAATATAGGAGAGACAGCTCCAGCTAATAAGCCCAGTGATTTACGCTTGTGGGCAAACTGGAGGGGTGTCGCTGGGAGGTTCAAGCAGCCCAAGCTTGGCTCCAGGGCTGAAAGACCAGCTTTAACACAAAGTAGTGTTGAGCTTTGACAAACCCCTTAAGGGCCAATACACCCTTCAGGGCACAAATTCATTGGTATCTTCAAACTCGATGTCTGTAATCCCTGATCCCACGGCACGGAAGGCAATGCCCCCATCCCTCGGCCTGATTTATTTTGTCTCATAGCCCTGAGCACAGTCGTGGTGCTCCCTTTGCCAGTGTTTTCCCAGCATTCGTAGCTGCTGTAGGCAAACCGATGGGCGATTCTTAGGAGCAAAATTTGTTGTTGTCAAGTCTTAGAAGTTTATTAAGCTGCAGTATTTGACTTGGCTCACTTCCTGCAGTGGCTCTCTTTTGGAGCTGTGTGATTGCAGGGGATGCAGCAATTATTAACAGTAAAGCAAGTTTCAATCTCTTATGATTGTACATGAAGGCTCAGAAGTGTGAACCTTCAAAGGCACAAAATGCAGAAAGCAAAACCAGAAATTATTCAGAATTTATTTCTTCAACAAAGGTTTCTGAAACCCATTTCAAAATTCAAGGGACCTCATGTCTGATTTTTGAAACAAAAGTTGGCAGTGCTAAAACTAAATGAGCCGTATTTACATCTCACTGATTTCTGTGAATGAAAGGATGGAGGGGGAGGTGTGGGGGGGACACAACTCCGTTTGGCAAGTCCCAGTGCAGAGAAAAGAACTTAAATAAACAAAGCAGGAATGGAGTACTTTCAAAAAGAATCAAACAGCATGGACCATTAATGTTTTAAGAGATAGGAGCTGTATGTGAGCCAACCATCCCCAAGATATTTATTCCCTATCTTTAAAATAGGGAATTGCATTAGAACAGGTAGAATCTTTCAAAGCCGGGAAAATTTTTAAGGGCACTCACTGTACTTTAAAGAAGACTTCAAAAACCATCTCCAGTATTGAGCTGAATAAGTTGGAGAGATTTGTAGGTTATAGCAAGGGAGAGTGATGAGAATACATACGAAGCAAGCTGGTTACTGCAGTAAACAAACGTCCCCCAAACTAACAGCAAGTGCTTCAGTTCGGGAACAAATGGCCTCACATCTAGAAATACATTTTAAAGTAAGGCAAGGTGCTGGGTAAACACCAGCCAAGAGCTATAAACCATTGTTATAGAAGGTGAAAGCCAACTAGCCTTGGCCATTGGGTTGGCGAGGAAGAGCAAAGCCAGACACCCTGTTTTTCACAGACTGCGATGTAGCCTTGGAGAAGCCAGCCCCTGAAGGCTTTGAAATTAAAAATGATGAAAAAGGAGAAGTTTTCATTACAAAGGAGGACAACATAACACAGCTATAGAGGCAGAGCTTCAAACAGTGCTGCTTTAAATCTGCAACAAAGCCAGCAACTGCACCGGAAGAAAGCGGCTCTGCACTGCTATTCATCCCACACCATCAAGGGCAGCACACAGCTCGCCTTGCTGTGCATCCCGGCTGGGTGTAAGAATGAACTATTTTATCTCAAGGAAAGAGACATTATCATTAATTGACTTGCATAGTGCTTTTCTCTAATAGCTGGGTGCTGTAAAACAGAGATACTGTAATCATGCCGGGAGTTTGAAAATTAACAAAGATTGCTGGGCTTTATTTCCCTTCAAAAAAAAATAGGTAAGAAATGCCACCCCTCAGCCCTGTCAGCTGGCAGCACCTATGACAGTGGGCAGGCTGGGTGACCCCAGCACCCCCAGCCCAGCTGTGCCCCTCACTGGTGCCTCTGGGCCAGGTGCCTTCAATTCCCACCTTCACCTCTGCAGAGGTCTTCTCAGGCAGGTCTGGCACTGTCCTTGTGGTCACAGTTTCCAGCTCCTCTCCCAAGCACAGGAGCTGTGGCACTGACTGCAGGAGGCTGCTTTTCCCATTATCAGTATGACTGTAACCCTGTAACTGATACCTCCTGCATCCTTGCAATATTGCCTCCCTGCCACATTAGGATTTATTATTACTATTATTAATTTTAAAAACCATTTGGATCTTCTTTTTAAGGATTTATTATTATTTTATAATTACTATTCTAAAATACAGAATAATTATTTCGAGGATTTATTATTAAAATTATAATTCCTTGGACTCTGTCAGCTCTCTGCGTTGTTTCAGGGATGGACTGAGAAGTTCAAAGGCTTCTTTGTTTGTCCATAGCTTGGGGCAGATGGAATCCAGGGCATGCCCAAGGCTGCTGTAATGGATGTTGTTACCCCTTCATGAGGCAGTCGAGAGCTCGCCTAAGGCAGTGCAGCCCAGGGAGGCTCCAGCCTGACTCGGTGCCCGTGACCGGCCGCAGGGCTGGACCAGGGTCTTTGAGTCAGCCCAGCACTGTTCAGTGAAGTTATTTGCACCTCATGTGCTCTCAGGGACACCTCTCCTATCCCCCCTGAAGGCAAACATCTTCCCAGGTAGCGTGAAGAGTCCTTAGTATAATGTAAGATCAGGTCCAGGACACTCCATTACCAAGAAGATACTTAACTAATGTTCAGCTTGTAGTAGGAGGTCACAGGAGATTTATCTGAAGAGATGCACATAGAAAGAATTAGCAGACAAGCCATTTCACAACCTCTAATACCCTCACCTTCTTAGTTGCTCAGCTGAAATGCCTTCAGGGATACGTTTTACAGGAGCTCAGAAGTGAACTGGAAACTGCTTAGATCACACAACTTATGCATTTTAAATAGCAGTGTGAAATACCATGCTTTACAAAAGCCCGGTGTTGTACGGAGGAGGAAAGGAATGCTCTGAGCAGGGAGGCTCAAAAAGTTGCAGGAACTACAATAGAGAAAATCTCACATACAGCAAAACAAATCTGTGACTTACTAAAGTTTATGATTAAAATTTAAAGACTGTTCAAGTTTTATTCCCCGTAGCTCCTGCTCCCTGGACAAGAAGAGACAGAGAGAGACTGACCTTGAATAATTAAGCTGGTCTGTGGCACCAGATCAATTGCTAGTATTGGCAGAACTCCACAATCATGCATTTTGAAATGCAAGTGTCAAAGTGCATGTAACTATGGGACTTTTGGTGCAAAGCAGCCGATATAAAGGAGAAGAGGTGAAGAGTGAGAGAAAATAGATTGTGGAGTTTTGAGCACAGTCATAGGGGAGGGATGAGGAAAGTTTCCATTTCCTAATTCTAACAGGGCAAAAATTGCAGCTGACAGTCGGTTGGTTTTTCCTCCTATAACCTTGTATAAGTCACCTGAAACAAGCTGAATGTCTCCTGAGTGACTTAAATCCATCACTAGTTCTGGAAATAGACTCTGAGGAAGTACCAGTCAACAGTTACATTGAAAATAAACTTCGTAAATCCAGGGAAATGTCTCTGTTCAACATGAATTACTGAACAAACCTGAAGGTGTTTGAGTACAGGTGGGCATTCCCAAATGTGGTGGGCATTTTTGCTGCTGTTTCTGCCCTCCCTCAGATCCTGTAGCACTAAGGTGACCCACCAGAATGGAATGTGGTGAATCTTATAACAGCTAGGAAAGCCTTAATATTAATGTCAGCCAACTAAGACTTTGTATTAATTTCAGGAGCTATGGGAACTCCTATTTAAATCTCTTCCCAATCCCTTGACCTACAACTGTGTAGGTGGAAGAGCAGCATCGGGCAGACAAGGTAATCATTGTGTTCCCAGTGCAACAGTCCTGAAAGATGTCCTTGATAATGGCATTATCCTTAAGGCTCTCTGCCAGACACTTGGAAACAAAATTCAAGACCCTTGAGGTGATCTTCCATTGGAAGGGCAAGGGATGGCATGCAGAGAGGATTTTTATGCACAAAGACTCAAAGTCTTGCCTGCCCAAAGGCTCTCTCCAGCCATGAGGAAGGTGGAAAGACGTTGGCACAAGTGTCAAAAGGCATTGGGGACTTTCCTTTTCCCTCTTGTAGGGTGGCCTGTCCAGCTCCTGCCAAAGGCAGAAACAGCATGGTAATAAGGGAAGGAAGAAGACATGGCCATTTCATTACTAGTGCCATAACTTTCATAGCACTTTTTGTGGTGTCTAGTTTTTTCCAGAAAGCTCCAGCCCCTCAAGTCCTGTGATGATACAACATCAGCATCCCCAGATCTAGTTTTGAAGCTCATCATGAGTTACAATTTCCAGTTTTCTCAGGTATATTTTATGCCTGCAAATTCCAGAAAGAAATCAAAACCAACCCAAATATATTTATCAAGGAATAATGTTGATTCTTAAACCAAATCATTGTCTAAAACACTTTTTAATGAATGCATTGGGTGGCCATTCTGTAGTGATCTGAAGACCTGGCTTAAAGTACAGTGGGAGGAAATGGAGAAAGCCTGATTATGGGCAGCTGCTGGTCAGATGGGCTGGAGTGGAAGGGGGACAACATCTTCCTCATGTTCTCCCAACCCATGACCACCCTTTCCAAGTACAGAGAGGACCCTGTGCTCACTCTGATGTGAATATACAGGAAGGCGGGTGCCAGTGAGGAGAGCAAGAAGAGATAGAAGAGCTACACCATCCCTGTGCTACTCCAGCTCCCACTAATGCTGGCACATTATAGGCCTTTCAGTGCCTTTGTTCTCCTCCTTCCATTTCATGGGCTTTTGGTTCACACAGCTTCTACAACAGAGTGAAAGGGAATCAGCAGCCTGGGATCCCCTCCTCAGTGGAGATGCTTTGAAACTTTCAAAGAACCCAACTCTTTCCCCACATCCCTGTTAATATGCACCAACTCTGCTCTTGATGCACTCCATTGTAAATGATGTATGAAATGAAATCTCCTCGCTCGCCTAATGCAGAGAAGAAAGGCTCTGTAGGCAATGCTACAACATTCCCGTCTAGAGATAAAGGCAGCAAAACCTCAGACTCCCTATGAACGATTTTTTTTTAAGTTGTTGCTCTTCAGTGTTGGTGCTTCTCCTTTTTTTTTTTTTTTTTTTCAGAGTGGGGATTTGAATTCAGATTTCACAGAGAAATCCAAACCACTTAAATATATTTCTAAGCCTTTCACAGCAATTCTGTGACTGTTCCCATCCCCTCATCAGAGGGAATAGCAGCAGCAAATTCATTAGCCCTACAAAGCAGCAGAGTGAAAAGAATGGCTTAACACTTGCAGGAGGGCTGTGGATGTGGGGGATCTGCGGTGAATATTAAGCTTGATCTGGATTTGAGACCTCCTTCCAGTTTTATGTGAAGCTGTTTCAAAATCAGAATGTATCGACAGTCTCCAAAGGGAAAAGGGATCAACGCAGACTGGGAGCCGTCATGGGAGCGAAGTCTGAAGGTCGGCAGTTTAAAACAGCAAATACTCCACAGGCTGTTTCCAAATGATGGATTAGTTGAGGGCAAAGGGAAAGTCACTGGAAGGGAGAGTGGAGAAGGTGACTGAGACACTGCAAGAGGCACCGAGTGAGTATCTGCTGGTGATAAATAGCATGTGCTACTGCTTGTGAAGCCCTTAATATGAGTTTACTCCAGATGGACCAACCTCAGCAGCTCCTGGGCTCATTGGGAGCCCTAGTGCCCTCTGTGCACTCACCCCTATCTCCCATGGAGCCACACCACAGCTGTCCTGCTTTGGCCAGGTAGAGCCCAGCTGGTGAGGAAAGGGCCTGTGCTGGCAGAGGACAGGCGGGATTAGAGCTGCATGTCCTTCACTGCCTTTTGGCAAGAACAGTGCAAGCCAGAGGGCTGGTCCCTGCTCTCCCCACATCCCCATCAGGTACCTTGTCTTCTCCACTATGACACTGGTACTGCAGAGACGACTGAGCAAAGCTTTGCAGGAATAAGAGACTAACAAGCCATGTTGTGTGAAAGCAGACACGAGGACTCTCCTGCAGCAGGTCCTACTCTTAGGCCAGGAGTCAGACCCCCACACTGCTGGATTTTTGGCTTCCTCTGGCCAAAGAAATATACCTAGACACTAACAGCCTTTGTCCTCTGCAGCCAGGACTGAAGGAAGGCTGATACACATTTGGCCCATGCTCCTGGTGCTGCTCCTTCATGGTATGGGCTGTTTCTCTTGGCTCCTGCACAGTACCATCACCACACACTGCCATCACAGTGCTGTTGCCATGAGCAATAAACTCTGCTTAGGCCTTAAAAAGCTTTAGTAAGCTTCTAGGAATGACATTTTCATAGCTGACAGATGAGCCACCCTGATGGATTATTAGACACGGTTAGCCATCGTTGCTAGACTTTACGTTACTAGTGAGTTTTAGGGGCTTTGCTTTCATTTTTCTTTCTCTTTTGTTTGTTCGGAGCAGCAGCTCTCAGAATGACAAAACACAATGCTTCAAGGCAGCAGCTGGAGCTTGAAATTAATAATAAAAAGTAGTTGAGCTGATGTTTGGTTGCAGAGTCATGCTAGCAAATGTGTGTGTTTCGTACAGCTGTGGTACTCATGAGCAACCTCCTTGGCATCCCCATGTCCACATCATCATTGCCAGGGCAGGCAGGGGAGCAGAAAAGGGTCCCAGGGCTGGAAAGAGACAAACTGCTCAACAGCAAGATTTCCTGAGCACCACTGAGACTGGTGACAAACATAAACAATTCCATAGCACAGAGGTCCACAGTGAGCCTCCCACCTGCATTTGCCTCTCCTGGCACATGATGCCCGCTCCCATGCTGCTGATTGCAGGGACATGGAATCCATCAGCCCTGAGGAATACACATTTATTGAAACACCACAGACACACTGTTACATCTGTAATAATTCTGCTCTTTTTAGACATAAGAAGGTAAAATCTGTATGAGTTAAAAGTATTTTCAAAAAAAAAAAAAGAACTATAAGAGCCTGGAAGGCCAAAGACTTTGAATGGCCAAGCAGTTCTGGCATGAGTTCAGCTAAAGCTGACCTCCTTGCTACCCCTTATTCATGAAGTTAACAGTAAAAATATCTGTTTATCTGAGAATGGCACCATTATTTCATAAAGTGCTTTATTTCTGTATTGGAAAAATCCTCAACATAAGCTGAACATTTATTGCAGGCAGATTTTTTTCTCATTATTCAAGGGCAAGAAGTGAATAGGAACGGCAGGAGGCCGGCTATTCTTTAGCTACACAAAGTGAAAACGATATTTTGAAGAAGATCAAAACCAGTAGCAAATATCCAGCCTCTTCCATGATATGTCATATTATTTTGGCTGCAGACAGGTACAGCGACACAGCACCTCAACCCTTGTGAGCAAAATGAGATGCAACAGTTTTTAATCAAACTCTACTCAGGGAACATAAACCAGAGGAAAGCAGGCAAAATAAAAAGAGTGATTCTCAGGCAGATCTGCTTGAGCTGTGATTAATAATAACAACAATAAAAATGTTTTGTATTCCCAGACTTTGCCTTATCCTCTACTACTTTTGAAGCACTGCCATCTTATTAAAAAAAAAAAAAAAAAAAAAAAAAACTTCATATTATTCCCTTCCTAGGACTTTGATAGGGACAAATCTGACAAATATCCAGGATACTCCTAGCTGGATGGTTGCACCGCATGATGTTGGGGAAAATGGAACACCTCTGGTTCTGCTTCTGGTTCCCCTTTTGCAAACACATCAAAACAAACATATTCAGGACTTAAACCTTCAGGAAAACACACACAACATTTCCTGGCTTGCTAGTTCCTTCTTCTTGCAGAACATGAACATCTCACTGACGTAGCCATCCTTCCTCCTATTTGAACTACCACAGGTGGTAGTTCAAGCAGGATAACACTGGAATAAATATCTCAGAAGGCTCAGTCCTGGAAAATGTTAACCATGTAGTAGCTACTCTCTTGGGATAGAATTTGCTACTTGAATGATACTGATTGACACCTTAGGGCAGGTTAGTGTAAGGCAATGCTGGTTGTGCTGCTCTCCATGACAGGGCTCAGCAGCAAGGAGCCCATCCCTGTGCTGTCCCTGGGACACACAGACACATGGGAGCAGAGCTTTGCTGCTTACAGGTGTTCCTGGCCACCAGGAATCTGCTGTTGTCAGTCCAGAAGTAGAGAAGAAACACAAAGCCAAGCAGAGGGGGTTAACTCATCTCTGCATTCCTACAAAAATCTCCAGGATATTCCTGGGGTGGCACCAAGTAAATCAAGACTGAGGCAGAATCAGCACCTGAAGGGTCAGGAGACAACTCTCTGCAGCCGCAGAGTCATGCACAGAGAGCTGGCTTTATAAACAGAGCTTTAGGGGCTCTTCATGTGACACAAGCCTGAAAGGATTCTGCCTCAGAGAGTCACCATTTTAAGCTCTTAGAATTCATGAAAACAAATCTGACGAGTACAACACAAGTTCAAGCAGAGCACTTGAGCACTGCCTGCCTGCCTGCAAGTCACCACTGTCATCTGGGGGTGTGGATTTTCCTCTCCCCAGCAGGAGCAGGCTGGTGCAGAGCACCCCTCGCTCCCGGCGGGTACCCGCGCGGTGCCATCAAACATCAGACATCCCCCTCACAGGCAGCTCCGCCGTGAACCTCATGTCAGACACATCAAGTCAGATTGAACCCAGAGGGCACTGTCCAATTATAAAGGAAACCTCAGAAAAGGTTTAGAGTTGGAGAGGGACGCACAACAGCTTTACCTGCAATTGCTCAGCCAAGCCTACAAACTTGGCAACCCCTGTTCCATTATAGCCATGCTAATAATAATCGTTAATCAGTTACTTAAAGTCATTCACATGAAAAGCTATGAGCTTTTTTTTTTTTTTGTGAAGCTAGTATAAATCAAACTTATAGGCAAAAGAATAAATACAGAGAGACAGCTGTACAGATCACACTGTCACACCAATCACTGCTTAAAAGCACACACTGTAAATAGCAGACAAAATTCACCCCCAGTGGAATGCCATTGACTGCATGGGCTGGAGCTGCAGCAGGGATAAATTGGCCTATCAAAAATACATAAAAATTTAGAAACAGAATTCAGTGACGTGTGGAAGCGATTTATCACATCTATGTCACTTAAAATTACATTATCACTAGCAAACCCATTAAATATTATGGGTTACATTAAGATTCCTGAGAGGCCAAACAACAAAGGAGGTGGTAGTGATTGGATGGGGCAGGAGGGGATTCATACACTGACCCAAAGCCCAGGGCCACCAGCTACTCACCTGGTCTTGAGCCAAGCCTGGGGACAGCCATAGAGTGCTGCAGGGTGGCAGCCATCAGCTGCACCAGCAGGATGTGGCCACAGATGTACCTGGTGGTGCTGGCAGGAGACAGGGCATTGTCACCATATCCACGTAGCAGTGGTGCCACCGGCTCCTCAGTCTATTGTCTCACAAATGGGAGAGTAAGTCCACTGAAAACCAGTGCTTTGGAAGCCCAGCATGTTCCTCCTCCACCTGCAGATTTCTGTTGCAGCATCCCAGTTCCATAACACCGTCGGAGTGGTGCTGCTCTAGCTGGCTTTCCATTTTCAGCAGCTGCAGTTTGCAAAATGAGCCTTGCGGGGAGTGGGAGGGAAGGGAAGGAGATATCTCTTTTTCTGTGTGACTCTCATGGTGTTACCATGATCTCAGACCCCTAGAAAATCATTAGGCTGCTTCACGGACCACTCATCAGTGGTGGGAGCCGAGCTCACAGTGGTGCCTCCACAGCCAAGTTCAGTGTTTGGTTACAGCAGCAGCCATTAGGTTTGGTGCATGGGCTCATCAGGGAGCATTGCAGAGACATTGTGTATCACAGTGTGCATTTAATGGCAATAATCATATTTGCATGGAGATGAGCTAAGGCATTTTGCCTCTGTCTGGGAGTGTCCAAACTCAGCAGTTCTGCTCAGGGACTTGGACTCGGACAGTCATGAGGCTCAGGATGGCTTCAGTGGCAGTCCAGCCTTGCAGGTCCAGCTGTGGAGAGCACGCAGTTAGGAGAGCAGAGCCTGGCCAAGGCAGAGCAGCCAGAGGGGAGTGGGTGGAATGCACAGCCTAGCTGATGGAATAAAAGAACAACCAACTGTTTTCCCTTGGAAAAAAAAAAAAACACAAGTTGCTAAATTGCCTTACCAGGATTTGATTATTGCAGATACCAGGCCAGGCAGCCCCAGTCACAAAACATTTCATTACTCTCACTACAGCTGTGGGTTGTATTCTCTCATTCACTTACACAGCATCCGTGGCTGTAGCACACGGATGCACCAACTTCTGACTGCACACCACTGTGTTTCGGTCCAGTGGCTTTGCAATTTCCCTCTTCTTATTTTTTAAATTTTTTAAGGACAGCAGGTACACAGGAGCACAAATAGAAGCATTGTATCTTCAAAGATGTCAGTAGGGAGGTCTGACAGTAGTGTGGGGACACGTACCCTGTGTTTTTCCCTCCACTGGTACAGGGCACAGCTGGGGACCCTGAGCATGGCTGATGGTGTAGAAATGGGGCAAATCCAGCAGAGGCAGCTGATGAACATTCCCCTGATGTGATCACAGGCTTTTACCTAGAAGAGAGGAGGCAGGAGAAGCCATCCACACTTCCTGTAATCAAGGTGTCATGATGCATTAGTCTGGAGACCTAAAAGAACAACAATTGCATCTTAAACTGTGATAGTTAATTTATTATTGGAGAATTGAAAGGCAAAGTGTAAGAAGGTGTTTTTTTCCACACCCTGGATAGACTGTTAAAAACCAGATACATTAATATTTTCTTTTTTTTTTACCCATGGCTATAAAAACAGAAGGCTACCAATAGAACCAAGAAGACAATTGTAGGTCTCTTGGCAACTTATGCCCATGAAATTCTTCATCAAATATTTCTAGCAAGAGTTGCTAACAACCTCAAACTGTATGACTGCTTGTTGTTCTTCTGCTAATTGATGTTCTTACACACAGCATACCTAATACCTTCCTCTTAAATCGAATTTTATTAAAATTCCTTAACAGTGCAATGAGAAATAATTATTTGGTCTTTTATCCATTTCTGATTCCAAAATCCCAAAGCATTTTCCTGGCATCTGTTAGGCCTTGTAGGCAAGAGCTTTTATCCCCGAGCAACTGAAGGATGCACCAGGGTAACAAAACTTGGTGCAACCTAAATAATGTTACACATGAGCAAGCAGCAAGGCTGGCAAGGGAACAGGCTTTCCTTCCAGCCCTCACCTAACCCATGGGAGGCTTTTTGATTTGGAACGGACATGCAAGAGCGTTATTTGTTTTTACATTTCTGTTCTTCTCTCCTGACCAAACCTTATTCCTCAAAGGAACAAAAATATCCCAGAGATGACCAACTTCTTGGGAGCAGTACAGATAATCTGATTTGTTTCTCAGCTGTTTTTATCCCAGTTCTAGAAGGATGATGTCATTGACATGGTTTCAGGCCTGTACCCGCTGTCGAGCACAATTGGGTGCTGCAGCACTCTGCTCATGGGCTCAGGTCTGATCCCCCACTGGCACAGCAGGTCCTGGCACTGCCCCATGGATGCTCAGGAAAATGGTACTATTTGGCTATACTCTGTACAGCTTAAACCTAACTAACCCTAATTCTTCTCTGAACACCCAAATAACTGCAGCACAGATCACGTCACTGCAGTTATCTTCACCTAATACAAGCTCCTGGACAACACTTCAACATATCTAAAAGAACTAAAAGAAACAACAAACTAAAAGAAGGCAGATTGAGACGAGATATATGGAAGACATTTTTTACAATGAGGGTGGTGAAACACTGGCACAGGTTGTCCAGAGAAGCTGTGGATGCCCCATCCCTGGAAACATTCAAGGCCAGGACAGGGTTCTGAGCAACCTGAGGTAGTTGAAGATGTCCCTGATTGTTGCAGGGGGTTTGGACAAGATGACCTTTAAATGTCCCTTTCAACACAAACTATTCTATGATTAGATGATAAAACCTGGATGCATTCTTTCTTTCATCATGAGATTCTCTGTTTCCAAAATCCTGGTATATCCAGCCATCTCCTGCATGGCAAACAACTACAAGCCATTAACATCCAGAGATGCTTTGAAGTGCTAGTGAATTGTTTCCATGCCCAATGGATTATGCTACTAATCAAATCTGACATATGACTAGCCCGAATACCTAGGCCTTATTCACAGCTGGAAACGTATCAAAACCAGCTTAATCAAGAGGTGGCCTTTGGATTAAAGCCAAAGTAAAACTTTTCCAAAGTTTTCCAAATTTTGATTACTGGATGTGGGTAACAAGAAACTGAAATATATTAGTAAAGTCTGTGCAGTTACACAAGGTAAAAGCAGCATAAATGTTCACTGAAGGGTTTGGGATAAGAGGTGACCCTTGGACTACATTTCAAAACCAGGTGTTTGAAGAATTCAGGCAGTAAGATAAAAAAGGCAATGAAATGGAAGCAGAACCAGAGGCTCTGTAGTCTCAATCCTGCCTCCCTTTGTGCCCATCAGTGTAATGGCTGCATCTCACAGCCTCATCTGCTAAAAACTGTGGGTGTAAACTGGACATACTGGTGGAAGCAGATATGGCAACTTTGTTCATAATGGAGGTGTTCCCCACATTAGGAAGCAAATAACTTCAGAAAAGTACAATTTGGGTTCTGTATACATTGTGGGTTTATAGGACTGCGGCAAAACGACTGCAGAACCCAAAGCAGCACATTTCCTAATTCTCTCGATGTGGTTAAGAGTTCAGCACAAAATGGGATACTAAATTAAATATAGCTACCACAGGCTGATCCTCCTCACTCAAATATATCGTTATACACAAACACCCATTCACGCACAACCACACATATGTCCCCCCAGCCCCTGCGTACACACCGTTCCACCCACCCGCGGAAGAAAGATTTCTTGGATGCTCTGCTGTGACATTTATTGACAAAGTCCCAGGGGTATTGCACCTATTCTTTTTCGCATTACACATGTAATGCAAGATATAAAATTCTCGGTAGATGTTCTAAGTTTGTATTTAATAGACCTGGAGGCTCTGAGTGCCTTTTCACAGATTGCGTTCCAGCTGTCTGCCGATATTTGAATGTGCAGGTCTTGGTCCCATGCTGTGCAAACAGGCAGCCTCCCACGCATTTTGTGTACCAGGAGTAATTTATGAGCCTATCTATAAAGGAAATAACAGTGCGTTAAGAAGGGGTTATGTAAAGCTCTGAGATTGAGAAGTAGCTCAGTTAACTCAGTACAACTTCCCAACATCACTGTTATGTTTCAGTTGATTTACAAAATCAGGAGGCCTTCAGCTGGTGATTCATATTCTTTGTGAAGCAGACGGGGGGGGCGGGAGGAAGTATAATAACTGTCCCTACATAAATCTTATGTCACTGAAAGGTTCCTACCTTGAAACCTCATAGCCATTAACCATCTTTTGCAAATATGAGTATCTGAATTGAACTGCAATTCCCAAGACACCGTGGGATATTCTGGTACCAACCAAATAGATGAAAAAATAAAATGTGAGGTGATGGACATTTATTTTCCATCTCATGCCACAGGGATTTCTTCCAAATTGCCATTTATTGCAGATCCTACAGGCAATGCATTGGGATCCACATAATGAATGCCCATGGGGAGTGCCCCACACCCCTGTCAGGAGCCATGGAAGAGCACTGGGACTGCAGCAGGGCCAGAGCAGACACCAAAGGATATCCCCACCACCTCACATAGTGATTCATGTTGGGCACTGATGGTTGATCAAAATAAAAATGTTGATTTACAACACTATTTTTTTTCCTATTTGCCCCCCCCAAAATGGAAGCCATTCCGTAGCTATCAGAGACATCTCTTTTGAAGGCTTGTCTGCAAACCAGTTCAGTCCTGTTTTGCGAAAAAGCAAGCAGATAACAGGGTCTGAACAACAAAACCTTTCCTAGTTTCCTATAGGTTGGATTTAGCAGCCTTACATCCCTTCTTGATTGCAAACAAAACACAAAATGCAAAAGTTGCAAGCCGCTCAGATTAACAAATTCAGCATTATTTATTTAATGTCCCTCAGAACATGAATATTTAAAGTGGACAATGACCTCTAAGCAGAAGAAAGTTATCAAAATCCATATGTGCCACCTCTCCACCCAGAGGGCAAGCTGAGCTTGCTGCTTGGCTTGGGTCAAAGGGGACCAGAGCAGAGGCATCATCCTTCATCTCAGTAGCTGGCCACCAAGTCATCCCCAGCGTGGCACTGACCTACACAACACTTCTTTCTACAAGTCTGCCTATAAACCACTTGTGTCTGTCATCAGCTTGCAGCTGCTCACAGGCAATAAAGCAGGAGCAAGCAGTGTCTGGCACAGTGCTGCTGCTGGAAGTCCCACCCTCGAGCCTGGTGCTCAGGTATGTTCCCAACAAGCTGTGAAAGAGGTTGCAGGGTCCAAAATTTTGGCAGGCAGCCAAACTGCCCAGCCAGCAGTCACAGCCATGGTGATGTCCTGAAGACTGACCTGAACTGTCAAATGAAAGGTTCTATCCCAAATGATGGTTTTCAAAAGCATTTCTCCCCACCTTACCCCAAGCTAGTGCCAGCATCAAACATTTCTAATCTCACAAAATACTCCATTCATTTCTACTGTTCTAAAAAAAAAAAATTCTCCTCTCCCATCTTTCTTGAGACTGTTACTAGCACGTTACGCACATTTTTTTGCAGGCACTCCTATAAAAATTCTCAGGGTTCTAGACAAAACCACTGACAATTCTCCCCAAAACCTATTTTTCAAGACATGATTTCAAGACAAAACCAACTGTGGACATGGCAATTGCTCCATGTTTCTCAGCCAACAATATTGCTGATCTTGAGAGGTTTCTTAGTGGCTTCAGGAGTATCTCTGAGACCCATCGTGGGGCCAGCCCCAGCCCCGTGCAGCCACCTCTGCACCATGGGATCAGGAGCACCAGCACCACCTTCATGGGTCATGTCATTGCCACTGTCACACGGGCCAGTGATGTCAGGTAAATGCATCCACGTGGAGCAGGTTCATCTGGAAATGAGAGATAATAATATTTTCCTACCTTGCAGGCCCATGACAGGAGATCTTCATTAGCGCTGGGGAGGCAATCAGAACGTCACCATGATGAGAGCCATAAAAAGCTGTCCATGAAACGTGTCAATCACAGCCAACCAGCCTGAGCTGAGTCCTACCCTCTCTCCTCCTGTCACACCAGCGAGTCAGCCCAGATTTAAAAGCCAAGGAACTGTCTGCCATTTTCTCTGGTGTTTTAGCCACTGGGACTCAAGCTTTGCCAACTGTTAGCACCTAATGTTGCAACCAGCACATTTCAGCTTCAGCTTGTGAGATTTCTGGCATTTCACTTACAAAAATGCTGAGTTCCTAAAAAAAGCACTTTTTGCAATGGAAGTTTCTCATGAAAAATGATTCACACCCATTTTTTCACCAAAGTGTGTTGAAAGCCAAAGGAAAAAAAAAAGCCAAGAAGAAAGCAGCAAGCAAGCAGCACTGGAAAACTCCCTGGGGAGATGAGACCCTGACTGGTGGCACGACAGTGCAATGGTGTGATTTGCTTTGGTGTCTGCTTTGTAGGGCTGGGACCTTCACAAAGAAGAAGAGGAAGAGCTGAAACAATCATCAACACATGAAACCTTCCCCTCTGGGAGGTGAATTCATCACTGGTGCAGGGATGCTTGTGCCATCCAACAGAGTGTCTGGACCAGGACCAGGCTGGGCTGTGGAATGGCTCCATTCTGGTTCACTAGTTTCCAATAGCTCCTCCAGGAATGAAGCACTTCCCAAGTGCTTTCTCACCTCAACAACCGAAATCCCAGTTCTTCCATGCTGTTGTGTTTTGCAGATAGCCCCAGTACACTGCCCTCCTCCTTGCTCTGACAGCTCAGGAGAGAAAGCAGATTTCTGGGTGCAGTCTGACACCAGGCCAACCTGAAAGTTTAAAATCAAAGTGGATGAGAAGTAGATTCATTATAGACTAATTAATCCAGCAAAAGACTCCTGGACAAAGGCTGATAATATTCACTTCAGGATAATTTTGAAATAAATATGAGGATTCACAGCAGAAAAAACACAGTTGGGAAAAGATTATTTTTGAAGCATAAATATAGCTCATTTCTAGCCCCTCTCCTCCACATATCAATTAATGAAGCAAATCATCTGTCTGAATCAAAGATGTGGGAGAAAAACATAGTTATCTATTTGAACTACAAAAAAATTAAAGGATTTAAAATGAAACATATAATTAGCCTGTAGGACTCTCTGCTGTAGGTTATTGAGGCAAAAAGAAAACCCTTACTAACTTTCAAAAAAGGACTCGACAGCTACAAGAATAGCTTCTGCTGCTCTGCAAAAGCAAGGAAAATGTTCATCTTCTGGAGACAAACAGGTCCAGCCAGAGACCAGCTCTGGGCTACAGGGTTTGTAATTCTGCTCCCACACAGGCTCCAGCTGTTGTCACATTTTGCCCAGCTTTGTGTTCTTTTACTTGTTTTAATTTTACTATGTTTTTAACCTACTTACACTTGCAGGAGCATCTCTCTGCCCACCATGCTGCACACTGTGGTCCAGCCCTTGCTGGGGCAGCTCCCCATGTACTCAAAGGAGCTGTCTCACTTTCCTTGGACCATAAGGAAAATTAGGAGAGCACAAACAGCAGTGAACAAACCCCTTCATCTGTCAGGCCCTGTGTTGATGCTATTGGTGATTGTAACTGCTGAACCTCCATCAAAGATGCTGGCTCTCACTCCCCCGAGATCGGGCAATCAACAGAGAGCACCAGCACAATACCTGGCATACAAGGGCTTCATTCAGTGGTGTTTGTGCTCCTCTGATTGAAGGCAGGCAAGAAGCACTACACATGGCTATTTTCATCAGCCCCTGGTGCTGCAGGACACATAGCTGATGAACACCAGCTGGCAGCGGGAGGACGTGTTCCCACCAATTAGCTGTATGATGATGCTCTGCAATCTCCTCGGAAGCATCTGGCACGGGCCACTGGCAGACCCAGCTACGGGATGAATCGGTGCTCTGCTGCACTGTGGCGACTCACACGTTATTAAAGTTTAGATTGAAATGAGGAGTTCAATGTCAAATCTGTGAGCCCAGCCAAAGACTCAGCAGATGCTGCATATATAGATGCATACGGAGGCTAATATTGCTCTGAACAAGGCTGACTCTGGCTTTCATAGATATATCACAAAAACACCCCTTAGCAGGCATCTTTTTTCCAGAGATTAGCACTTGCATAAACATGAAGTACCTATGGGTCACATCTGAAACCCCCTCTTTATCACTGCTATTTATTTGGAAATGGAGAGGCTGTGAGAGGTTCCAGGCAGGACAGGCACCACTTATCTTCCACCAAGCCCTGGATCCATGCCTAACCTTCAGTGTGGCTGTGTTGCCCCTCCTTGCATCAAGGCAGAAGCAAGTGCAAAACACCTTCATAGGGAGTTGGAAGCATTTGCCTGCAGTCTGGTACTACTTTAAACACCTACCCAAAGCCAAGGGAAAACTCCTGCCTGGTGCCTGCTGATGAAGTTTTTGGAAATAAGCAGGTCAGCACAATCCAGTCATCCTCAAATAAATGACCATTTGACACCTTTGTGAGTAGAGCAGAGGTTTCACCAGCTCAGTTTAAAATTTATGAGGCACTTGATCAAGATCTAAAAAAAAAAAAAAAAAAGTGAACTGAAAATTATTCCCTCAAAAATAAGATCACTTTGACTAAGTTACTTGCTTCCCTTCAGAGGAGATTTAAGGTTTTTCTCTCTTCCTCTGCAATCTGGCTCCCTTTTGAAGTTAAAAGAAAGAAAGGTTCAGGGGCTTTTTTATTTAAGAAGAAAAACAACCTTCTCCTCTTTGAAACTATTTTTCTTAGACAATTGCTGTCTCAAATTTTAACAAATATTCGCTAATTTGCACCTTGTTCAAAAGCGAAACAGGAAGTTTGATTTTTTTTATTATATTTTTTTGCCTACTGAATGTTACTTTGCTTTCTTTGTCTTAGTGGCAGAAGGGAGAGTCTTAAAGGAATCAAACTACCAGCTCCCTTCCAGATTTTCACAATTTGTTATATAATTTCTTAAAAGGAGCCATAAGGCCACTAGGAGGGAAAACAGAAATCTTTTTAAAAGAAGAAAGAAAATAGATTTTTTTTTTCACCCATCTTCTTGTAGATGAAGTAGATGAGACTAAAAGAGGTATTTCATTTGAAAAATTGAATTCAAGCCCAAGAAAAAAAGCTGACAAGGTGTTCCTGCTAGGAAATTCATTCGCAGGGACCAGACAGAGGAAACCAAGAGACTTTCTTCAAGGACAAAGAGAGAGGAAGTTTTGAAAAATATGAGCTCAATTTTAAAAAATCCTTTTTTTTTTTTTAATTTATTTTTCCCAAGCTGTATGAGAAGAGATGTGGGGTATTGTTTTCCTGAGGAGGAGAATTTGGGTTCTGTGTGTTCCAGAGGCAGGAGTGATGGACAGGTCTGGGAGCAGGCAGAGCTCTACTTGTGTCTCCCTGTAATGCTGCCTCATAAATACCGTGGGGCTTTAATGCTGAGCAGTATTTTAGGAACCAGGTACTCAGGGCTGCTCAGAGTCCTCTGCGTTGCTCCAGCAACAAGAAGCTCATCTGAGCGGCCAGCGAGATTTCCCCTGTGAGAACAACCCCACCAAGATCTCACAGCCGTGGATAGAGGGGTGGCCAAAAAAACAGGGAGCAGAGAGGGTGGGCACTGTGGTCCTCTTGCACTTGAGGGTTTGTGGTGGGTGCTGCTGGGTGCTGTCCTCGCAGCGCTCAGGGACCCGCATCCCCTTACAACACTCCATCTGGAGAGTCCTCCCACTTCTCTGCCCCATGGGCATGAGTGGGTTCTCTAGACACCTTAATCCATAAGTCTCCCTCCATCTCCTCCCGTGCACATGCTTACACATATGCACTCCTCATCCATATGCATGCCCACAAGGCAAGTGCAATGAAACATACCCAGCCTGTCCTTTCCCAGATGGAGCAGATCCTCCTGTGGCTGCTCATGATGGAGCACATGCACCAGCTCCACTGCACCGCCACCTAAACCGCACCAACAGGCATGCCAAATCCATCTTTTCCAGTCTCCTTCCCTGAGGTGAGCTGATAGCACCTCATCCCCAGCTCAAATGTGGTCCAGCTCCTCCCCTCTCCGCAGCTGAAGGGAAGCCTGCTGAGCATTGCTTGGGGCTGGGGCGGCTCCAGACGGCAAAGGAGAAGGCAGCAAGAAAACAGAGTGAAAGCAAGAGTTCATGAATCTAAAGGTGTTTCTGGGTAAGACAGGCTGTTATTTACACCAGGCACTGAACCTGGGCAGGACTGAAAAAGACTAAACAGCTCTGGGGAGGAAAAACCAGCCTCTGTTTTGTTATTTATCAGTTTATGAGCATCAGTGTATGAGATGGTGGGAATGTTTGCACATCTCTAATCAGCTAAACAGTTTGTAGCCCAGGAAGAATGTCAAATTAACCCAGGATTCTGGTGCTGGAGACATTTTGTACCGAAAAGATGTGTTTGGTGGCAGACTTACAGATTCCCTCTTGGATCACCCATTTGCATCCAGGATGTTTTCTCTCCAATATAAAGCCAGTGAAAACAAAACCAAACAGCCAAACACCCTTTCCAACAAAAATAAATGAGCTTAAGCATCAAAACATATCCACTATTTGCTTATGAAAAAAAATGAAAAGTCAAAGCCTTCACTAGCAGACTTTCACGTCTTTTCAGCTCAGAACATCATTTCATTTGCAAGTTTCCTCCAATTTTTTTAATGCTTTCAGGTGAAAACCAAACCAATATTAACCCAAAACACATTTCCCTTTTCCTCTTTCAATTTCTTTTTTCATTGAATTTTCCCTCTGAGATTGTCCCCATCAGCTCTCACCTCTCCAGGGAGCTCTGCAGCTCTGCTCAAGGAAAAAGAGTCAAGCCCAAGGAGTTTCCATGGCTCCATTCCTGCCTGAACCACATCACTTGAACTGAGAGTCTGCACCAAGCATCATGGAATGGCCAGTACTGGAGGCAGCCTGCCCCTACCTGGCCAGGTGTTCCTTTGTTTCTTTCCAGTGCCAAAGAAGATTGACTGCATTTTCTTCCAGCATGTCTCAAGCTGCATCTTCTTTGTGAAAACCCAGCAAAACCATCATCTCCACCAAGCCAAGGAGCAGGAATATGTGCATCTGGTCAAATCCTTTCATGAATAACTTAATAATGAAAAGTATTCTGCATTAATATAGCTTGGCCACGATGCTATTACAATAAAGATAACAGACCCGAGTGAGTTCTGTCTGCATCAGGGAACAGCCTTTAACCACATCATGCTTCATCAGCAGCTGCCCCATCCCTCATGCAGTCATTAAAGGTGCACTACAAAGTTCTAGATGTGTGAGGGGGACAGGGCCAGATGAGTGGGGTAAAGCATCATTTCAGGGACCTTTTTCTACTCCTTCAAGACACGCAGCAAGGTCACCACTGCTCTTTCCCTCCTTCTATTCTTACCCTGCTTGGTTTTCACAGATTAGAAAGCCAGGGCTTTGCTGGCCCAGATTGTTCCTCCCTCCTCCCCAGCCATAATTAAAGCCACAGGAGGGTATTTATGCGAGGAAATCTTTGCAGAGAATCCCCTGCTTGGTCCCTGTGGAGCATCGGGTTTGTTCTTCCCCAGCTCCATGCAGCAGAAAAGCTGCTTTCAACCCTACCTCGTGCAGACAGCCGTGCTATCCCCAGCACTGATGATCCCACTCCTCCCTGAGCTGGGAGTGAGGACATGACTGCACTGCCCTCACCTTGTGCATATCTCAGTCCTTTTGGTGGCACATGGGATTCCCATGGTCCTGCAACCCTGTTGGGATTCTTGAGCTGCACCTCTCTGTCCCCAGCATGAGGGATTGATTCCTGCCCAGCAGCTCGACAAGACAGACAAACATCTTGATACAGAGGCATTTCTGCAGTTGTTTTGTGGGGTTTTTTTTACCTTTTTTAACAAACTAGGGAAATCAGAAGCAGAGGTCTCCTCCTCGCTGCAGGCACCTCCCAGGCAGGAGCAGTTCCCACAGCCCCTCTCTGCAACTAATTCCCCAAGCTGCTTCCTGGCACCCAGGGGAGAGGAAAAGATCATTATCGCTTTCAAAATGAGACTGTGGAGAAAATATACACTGAGTCCAAAACAGTAATTGTATTTCCCAGGGCTGGAGGGGCCCTTTGCTGCCAGACATGCAAAGAACCCGGCTCCAGCTCCTCATCCACAGCCAGCTCTGGGCACAGCACTTGAGTACCCAGAGTGCTACTGCCTGCTGTGGGGCAGGGCAGGGATGGGAAGTCCCTGGAAGTATTTAAAGCCAGGTTGTATGGAGCTGTGAGCAATCTGGTCTAATGGAAGGTATCCCCGCCCATGGAAAGGAGGTTGTAATGAGGTAATATTTAAGGTCCCTTCCAACCCAAACCATTCTGTGATCCTGTGATCTATGATTTTATGATTCCATGGGCTAATGGTGCTACCTGTTCTGTAGGGATGTTTCTGGGGATGAAAAATGCAGCAATAGCCTCCACCAATGCTTCTGTTGCCCCACCCAGGGTTCTGCTGCAGGGTGCAGCACTCCCAGTTGGAATCAACAGGCTTGCCTGAGACTATACCCCTGAGACACCTCCAGCTGGGCAGGGCTGGCCTCACTGCCACCCCTTCCAGCCCAAATGCTTAGTGAAAGCTCCAGCACACCTTGTCCTTGCAGGGTGGCTCATGTGCTGCCGAGCCTCTCCAGTGGGTCCCCACTCCCCTCCTCAGTGTGCCACTGGCTTCACCCCAGCAGCTGCTGCAGCCTGGGATCCCCTACGGCTTGTTTGGTTTGAAGCTGTTGTGTTTGTTTTCTTTCACTGTTAACTTTCAAGTATAAATGTGCAAGCTGGGGAAAGTGTTCCTAATGCCCCATATGTTTCCCCTCAGGAACAGAGCTATTCCTTACTATGCTTTAGACTTTTAAGATGTTGCCGCCTCTTTTTTTTTAATCTCCTTGTTCCTGCAGAGCCTGGAGCTGGGCTTGGGGAGCAGCCGAGCATCCCTGGCCCCAAGATGGACAGAAGGATGAGGCTCATGGCTCCAGTCCCACAGAGAGATGGCCTGCCTCCTTCCAGCAGCTGTAATGAAATGCTTTGAACCTAAAAATGAAAAGAGAAAGGAAAAGGATGTTCTCTCCCCTCCCCTGACACGCACACATGCACGCACACACTCCTGCGGACTTCTCCTTCTTCTGGTATATCAAATGGCCGTGTCTTTTTGAAGTTACCATGGCAGTGAGAGCAGAGCAACAGCACAACTCACAGAGGGAGAGAGAGCAAAGGAAAAACGCTGGCACAGGGATGGGGAGGACAGAAAGGGGCCTAGAGGATCCTCTGATGTCTACAAGATGTGGTGCGGAAAAGGCTTTCCCACAGGAGAAATTAAAATAAGCAAACAAATATCCAGCCATGAGAGGGCAGATAAAAAGTAAAGAAAAGTAAGATCTAAGCGCAGAGCTGGGAAAAGGACTAAGGGAGAAGCAAAGCAGAGACAGAAATTCAACTAATTAGAGAACAAGGTGTGTACAGAAAGAGAAACGGAGGAAGGTGAAAGAGGATTTCACATCAAACCTAGAACAAGGATAAGTCCAGGAGAGAAAACATGAAGAAATGCCAGTGACAGGCTTCTTTAGAGCAGCCAGTCATCACTGTTGGTCTCGGGCAGGTCCCCTTCTACCCTAAACCCAGGAGAGCACTCCCTGACAGACCACTTCTGACTCTCCAAGCCCAAGTAAGACCAGGCCCATTGAACACCCCATTGGCTGGGCTTGCTTGCACTAAGCAGCTCAGGACAAGGCTTGAGCTCAGGGGTGTTCCATATCAGGAAAATCCCACCTCCTTGCTCAGCCCAGCAGGGCAGGTGCTCCGTGCAAACCCAGGCTGACTCCACGCACCATGCACATCCCTGCTGTGTGTTCATGTGCTGTAGCAGGTAGGGAAATGGTGGATGCTTCAAAAACTTAGCACAGAAAAACAGCACAGGGTAGAGGGAAGGAGGGACAACCTTATCTAAGGCCAGACAGTGTTCCTGGTTGCACACAGTCATGCTGCACTGCTCTGTTTCCTCCCTGTGCCATGAGGATGTCACTCTTGGTTCCAAGTCCTGTCCTCACTGAGAGAGTGTTGAGCCAAGCCTTTCCCCTGCACCTGGATAATGTGCAACTAGGTGCTCTAAGGAGCTCATGACCAGCCTAGGAAATCCCTTGTACGGCTGATTGGGAAAGCACCACCGACTTGTCTTTCAGTCAAGATTAGATATCTTCTAGTGTGGATCTAATCTACCCCAGCAACAAGGACTTGACATTTCCCTCTTGGGCTATTCCACAGATTTCATTGCCAGAAAGTCATTCAAAGCATCCCATTTTTTCTCAGCCTGAGTCTGTACTCCCAGTAGAGCCATGCTAAATAATTCCTTTTTGCTCTGGAAGTTTAAAATCTTCATCTGTCATTTTGGCATTGTACCTTATTTAAAATGGTTGACATTTCTTCAATTCCAGGCTTACCTGGAGGGTGCTAAGCAGAAGACCAAGAGACTGGAAAACTTTGCAAAGCAAAAATCTAACAGAATAGGAGTGTGGGATGAAAACAGCATCCCACGCATATTTAAATACCAGCATCCAGAGTGAGCAGGATTATGATTGCTTGGCCTGAAACAAATGGTTCCACTTCTGCCTCTGCTAATACCATTAAATAACCAAGAGAGCGAATGTCACTGATTAGAAAATAGCACAGAGCGTTTGCAAGCACTAATCAACTTCACAGAAATGTTAACTTTCAGACCTAAAAAACCCTTGACAGTGTCCCTGTGAAGTTATTTCGGGTGAGGCTCTGCATACCGGAGCTGTCCCTTCGCATTAGGCTTGATCCCTGCTCACCACGCACACAGCAGAGTGCACCCTTAATGCTTTCCAATTACATGACAAGCAAAGCAACTTATTGGTGCTCTCTATGTTAATGTCCCGATATTTTTCATATTTATGATATCTAATTACATTTGCTTCTGATGGTGATGTAATGTTTAGGTACTGAAGATTGAGAAGACCGCTCTAATGTTAATATATTTACATTATTAAAAAGTAATACATTACGTAGGCAGTCTGCTGTGTAGGGATGGATTTCTAGATGAGCTTTCAAGGCAAATCCATTATCTTCTTCCTCCTCCTGTCCCCTGTACAGATTCTGATAACTAGGATTGACTGGCAGTGTTTAAAGTGACTGCAGCTGGTATCATAGTGCCAAAAGGGAAAAGGTATCTTACACATGCATGAAATTAAATAGGCCCAGGGGTCTCAGAGGACCACACTGCATTACCAGGCAGAGGAATTCAAGACATTAGCTAAGAAGACCAGCGCTGCAAAAACAGTGCAAAAAAAAACCTTCAAGAGGGCTGGAGAAAAGCGGGCTTCCCTGTGCAGTGCCATCAGAGGCACTTTCTGTGAAAGTCTATTATCTGGAAGAGAAGTCTCCACGAGCCCTCTGGTTTTAGATGGCCTTTTCCCCTTTGGCCAGGGAATTGCATATGTCTGATGATCACCTGGACACTCTGCACATCTCAGTGCCCTCTTCAGATGAGGAGAAATGGTGTATTTATAGGAGAGATTGAGTTGTTATATTCCCTAAGGATCACCTTCTGGAGGGACACATACCCTGTGGGACTGCTTCCTCCTCAGACACTTCCACACTGATCACATCTCCAGAAGTTCACTGAAGAAGCCAAGACCCAGGTCAGTGCTTCATATATTTATTAGACACACCTCAAAGTAGCTAAAATGTGTTGTTCAGTATTATCTGTCTGGTCAACTCAGGAAAGATGTCAAATGCAAGTGAAAAGTGGGGGGACAGGGGATAGAAGCTGTGCACAGCTTTCACTGGGGGATATTCACCAACCAAGCAGGTGATGAACAACATCATCTTCTCTGATCTGCGAGAGCTGAGTGTGAGCCACACCTCCTGTATAAATCCAACATCTCAAATACCATCTCCACATCAAACCCCCTAAAGAGCCCTTCTCTCACAGTGAAAATGAGTCATAAACACGAGAGAACCAGTGCTATCAGCACTGGAGGATGTACTGAGAGACCAGTCTGTTCAGGATTCATTTACAAATTCCTAATAAATGACAAATAGGTTCTTTAATGAACAGCAACTGCAGCAGTGGTCTCAAGGCTCACGTTCTTGACACTGCAGAAGAGAAAAGAGAAGTGTAGGGCACACAAGACCTGCTAATAATGCTAGATAATAAGAAAATAAATGAATAAATAAATAATAGTTGCAAGCTCTACTTCATCACCCATGAGCTACTTATAAACTATAGTCTACCAGTGCACATATATCTATACTTGCTGTCAACCACACATTAGAAACCCACTGAATGGGGCACATGCACCGTAACAGACCCTCAGTGCCCCCCAGGGAGGATGGTTTTGCCAGTGTTTATCCCCTGGACAAGTTAGCTGGATGATGGGGAGATGGACAGGCCCTCCAGCACCTGCTTCATTATAGGTGTTTCCATTCAGTACTATGTGCTCGGATCTTTCAAAAGGAAAATACACAAAACTAGGTCTTCCTGGCTATTTCTACTCCTTTGGATGTAATTTCTATCTCCTTAGAGTGATGTGTGCTTACACTGAGGAATTGGAAATGACTCCTGAGTTAGTAACAGTGGTGGGGAGGAGGGGGGTTGCCTGCAAGTCAGAACTCATCTACATTGACAGAGAAGGTGTGAGGCAGCTTCTGTGATTTCCACCCAAATTAAGCCTAGCACAAAGGAGGATTCTAAACCTCTTCTTTTAATGAGCACGGAGCTATAAGGACAATTACACTGAATGAAATAAAATTAATTAACGCACACATTTGGGGACTAAAAATGCTTATTATCTAATATGTATGAATTTGACCTAACTTAAAATTAATGACAGAGCCAGAACATATATGGCATTCACATTATAGAGGACTGCAATAAACCTGGTGCAAAGAGAGGTGTGTTGCTGATCCTTCTAATATCAGCACTGCGAGAGCTCAGGAGAGCAGATGAAAGCATGTGCTGTACATAATTTTCATAGAAATTTCCTTTAGTTGAGCTTGTACTTTACACATGTTTTTACAACTGAACTTACTGGCAGGAGCGAGCTTGGCAAAGTGAATATTAGGTAATACTTCTATGAATATTTTGTCGAGCTGAAAGTCTCTTTTGGAAAAAGGCTTGCACAATGCAGCACTTCACTTTCCAGGATGCCAATAGCACTCATGTAATTGATTGAGTTTGTGGTTGCCTGCATCCTGGCGTTTCAAGCTTAAATGCTTGATCAGGAATTTTTATTCTTGGAGGATTCTTTCAAGGAGAAGCATCCATCCAATCTGAGAATAGAAGTACACCATGTGACCTACTGATCCAATTAAACTGACCAATACACTTAAACTCCAGCATCCAGAAATGTGCAATTAATTAATCACTTGCATGCAGTCGACAGGCCACAACTCATTCATCTAACTTATCTAGCAAGAAATAACTGAATTATGAGGAAATTCAAGAACATCATAAATTGTTCGTGGATTACAGCAAGGCAAAGTTTATTAAATAACTTGCTCCAAATTACTTGGGCCATTTTATGTATGACAGAATAATTTTGGTGTGTAAGAACTTCTTGGATGATGTTAAAGGGCAATTCTATCTGGATAGCGGCTGTGAAATCACATTTGGCATCTCAAGAACTCCAGCTCAGCATGCTTCTCTTATTACAAAAATGTAGAAATGCGTGGTTTTACTCATTGGTCCAAAAAATGAGCTTAATGGAAGTAAGGCACCATGGGCCTGCCTGTGCTTCCCGATAATATGAAGCAAAGCCCCCCTGCGGACGAGAGCTCCCAACCACCCGCAGTGGAACCCCCTAGGCCCACATTTGGAGAGCGCTACCGAAAAAAACCCAAGGATGGGCAAATGATAGAAATAAATCCTCAGAACAGTGTGTTTAGGACAGAAGATCTGCTCCTAATTATAGTGCCTGTCTCCCGAGCCAAGGCGAGGCTCTTTTCGGCGGCGATGCACACGCGGGGCTTTCCAGCGCTTCCCCCGCTCCTGCGGACACGGGGGAGGGAGGAGAATTGGATGCACATGGTTCAACAGGATTTGGACCAAGGAAGTCTGAAACTTGGCATGCCTCATGAATCCAGCTGTCTCCTACAAATCCAAATAAAGTCTATGTGAAAGGAGCAAAATAAAATCTTCCCTGCTTACATACGTGTGTCTGGAAGAACCCGGACCCGCCTGGGCATGGAACAGGAGGGTGATGGAGAAAGGATAAAATGACTTTCCATCCCTCTGCAGATGCAGTTGCTAAGAGCACCCTCTGGAACAGATTTCCCAGGATCAGTGATGCCAAGGAATGGGGAAAGGATGGTGAGCAACTCTCACTCCCTGCATGTGAGTTCCCAACTGCTCCTGATGCTGTGCAGCTGACGCTAGGATTTGCCAGGGAGGAAGGGTCTCTGCAAACCCCAAATGCACCAGGGGTGCAGGGTCAGTGCATGGGCAAAAATTCATGGAGAAATCCTTTTCCCATGGCTGTGATGGGTTGAGGCAGTTCCAGGGACACAAGAGTTGTCCCCCCAGCACTGGTGACGAGGACTGGAAATAAAAAAGAATGAAGACATGCAATTCCTCAGTCAGAAAGCCATGGATAAGAGTTTTCTGAACTAAGCCACAGGTTTATATATGTAACCCTGTTTTTCTACAGTGAAATCCCCCGTATATAACTCCCATGTAATTCCTTATTCAATACTTCTATAATCTCATTTTTCTTCTGGGGAGATTTCCCTCACTACTTCTGCCCCCAGATCCACATCAGGATATAGGTTTGATTTATTCCTAAGGGAGAAGGCTACTACCACTCCTCCCAGATGCTGTGAAGCAGCCCTTTAACCCTGCAGAGGAAGAACCCTTTCCTACTCGTGTTATTAGCATTCCCTACTACTTGCAGGTTATTTTTCTTTTTCCTCTTCATTCTCTTTTTTTTTTTTTTTTACTTCTGCAGTGAATTCTGCTTCAACACCCACATGTCTGCTATTGAAGCCAATCAGCAGGATTGACTCAGGTAAGTTCTTTTATTAGGTACTGATTTCTTTGTGTCTGATGTCTTTATCCAGACTCCTTTGAAAATCCCATTTTGGCTGAGCATATTGAAGCAAATGCCTCTCTCACTCTCTTTCATTAGCAATTTTAGGGCAGCTCTGGCAGGTTTTTAACTTCTATCTCCTGAACTCAGAAAAAAAAAAAAAAAGCTTCAGTAGTTTTATCTCTTTTCACTGTCTCTGGAGGATGTCCTGCCAACACTTCCCCACCCCCAAAATCGGACAGAAAAATGTAGGTCCTTGGTAGTCTGATGGGCTGAGATTTGGAAGCAACAACATTTTACAACACTGGCTTTCTCATCTCCTCAGACTAGAATTAGTTCTGCCACCAACATTTTGCCCAGGGCCCCCAACCCCAGGAGTGCTCACAGTGTGTGTCTCTCTCTCACAAATTATTATGCTCCAATGAGGATGTTCCTAGCAGAGCTCTAACATGTCTGGCACGGATTCATGTTATATCTAGGTTTTGACATTGGGCCTACTCCTATAGAATTCAATGTCAAAATTCCCTCCGAGTGTTAGAGCACAAGGATCAGGCCCGCTTCTCTGATTTATGCAAGTTATTTTTATATGATAGTGAATTGAATGCAGTATTATAAAGTCTGGAATTAATCTGCATTCTAATACTTTATAAAAACCAGCAAAAAAATAAAAAATCCCAAATTAACATCCTCCTTAACCTTTATTTTTATCAAGTGTACTAAATCAACTGAAGAATAATTGCTCTGAGGACTATGCCAAATGAGTGCACATTTAGTTTACATATTCCCTAATGTAATATGAATTGATGAACTTTCTGAGATACACATGATATAAATGATCATGATGTGCCATTCTTAATTTCTTTCAATTGTCTCTGCAAAAACACTTTGCTCTTAGGACTAAAAGTGCGTGACGTGCGTACCGGGCCCACAGGAGAGAAGAAAATACACTTGTAAGTATTTGCCCTTTTGGCAAGAAGTGAAGCTTTTCTAAACCAAAAGGTCGAAATCCTGCTGTACGGCCACTGTCTGGGACTCGGATTTCTGCAGAGAGCAGATTAGAGTCCAACCTCTCTCAGGTCCAGAAAGGAGAAATCTGAGTCAGCCTCACCACACCATGACTGTCCTTCCTCCATGCCAGCTTCCCTGGGAACACCCCACCTCAGCCCCCAGCCCAAGATTTAGACCTGTCTCAGCTGGGTGAGAAGAGGAAGAGTGGTTCCATCTCCTCATGCACAAGCAGCCCAGTAGTTAGTTCAGCCCTGGACCGAGTGCACTCACACCCCAACTACAAGGGGAGCCACAGCCTCACCCTGAAGAAGGGCAAAAAGTGAACCAGTGATGTCCCACTGTGTTCAACCTGTATCTGTTGTTCAATGAAGGCAGCAGTGCCTTTACTGGGTACCCAGCTGTCTTCTGTGAGAGCAAAGAGCGTGAAGACCCTCTCTGCTTCTCCTGCTGACCACTGGCAGACATTCTCTGTGGCACTATTTCACTACAACATGCAATTACCAGATGTTTTCCATACCCTCTGAGTCTCCCAACCTTGTATGACCTTGGGCACATCTTCTCTGGTCTTCAGTTTGCCATCTGTTAACTGGGGCATGATAATATGTTACAGGTTTTAAAGCCAAATAGGATAAGCAATCATCTGAGTTGGAGTGCTGTATAATAGAGGCCACTGGACTTCCCTGAATTCTCTTTTCAATCAAAGCAAACCTCTTGGAAAATGTATCCTGCTTTGATTTGCTTATAGCTAGACTCTGAGGATCCAAAGGAAATGTGGTAAGTGGTGCCAATGTTAATTACCATCACAGACAGATATGTCTGTGTTCAGCTCCCTGGATAGACTCCCATACTTTGCTGAGCAGGAGAGTCCAACAAAAAGGTTTGCTGCTCAGATAGCTACAGACCAGGATCAAAGCACACCTTACCTTTTCTGTTATGGCACTGAATTATTCTAGTAACACACTCTAATAGTAATATTTATCAAATATTCCAGTCCCTGCCTTCAGCCATCTGGTTCCTCCCCGGATCTTGCCAAACTCCCCTCAGTGGGTTTTGCACCAAGGTAGGGACGCCAGCACTGAGCTCGCTCTTCCCTTTTCCTCTCCTCTGCACAAATTCCAATGGCTCCCCGGCAGAAAGGGGGCCTTGTCTCCATTAACCTTGATAGGCACTCCTGCAGTGCAAATAATAACGCTTGTGGTGATCACAGAGCTTGCTGCCTAGGGAGAAACTTTTCTTCTCTGACACCTGTGAGCAATCTGGAGCCATTAGCCATTTCACTCCAATACTAATGATGCTCCCTTCAGTCATTATCACTTATTTTTTTTATAAAACCCTCAGTAAAGCTGAATCTAACAGGTCATTAAAAGCCCAAGGAAGCCCTGACTGACTTGATCCCAATTGTTCCTTATGTCTGACAAGATTTTCCCTATTGAGCATTTGACTTGCATTTTATGTTGCCTCATTAAACTGTGCTAGACTTTAATCAAGGTCAAATGGGGGCAAATCTGCATTTCCAGAATCCAAACAGCTCATGCCAGGGTGCTGATCTGCAGCTTGTGTTCTTGCACAACCTCTCCTTGTGGATAGAGCCCCATGGATTTCCTTAACATGGGGCATGACCTGGACCCCACGGGGCCCATGGAAAAACCAGGACCCATGGTTGTTTATACTTCATTAAAGCCTCGTTCAAATCCTTCCCCAATGCCTCTGAAGAGAAACGCCCAGATGAGGAGATCAGTGAAGAAAGAACGCTGTGTCACAGCATGAATAAAACATATTCTAATTTTATCAACAGCTAGAGTCCCAGTCTTTAAAATCCTGAGGTATTTTTTTTTCCTTTATAAGGTATATGATGAACAGCCGATTACATTTTTGATGTCTTTTAATGATCATAATTAAGTATGATCCATCATTGTAATTTCATCACTAAATCAAGGTAGATCACCATAACAGTCATGATAAATCACGCTCTTTGCACAACTATTCCTGAAGATGAACCAGAAAATGAAGTTAGAGGACTTCAGGACCTCTCTGCTCCGTCAGCAGGATACTTAGCAGCAAGTGCATCCCGATGGCACTAACACGACCTGATGAGTGGAACCACTCATCTTCCCTCAGATCCACAGGCTTGCATGGCTCCTGTCGAGAGCTGTGCCTCTGGCCCTGCTTTCCTACATCTGAGGCAGTGAATTCTTGGTCATCTCTTCTGCTTATTTTTCTCCCTGACAGTCCAGGTTCAGTGTTTCTTATTTAAAGGAAGGTGGTATCTAAAGAAAACAGCTCCTTAGGATATTCCTTCTGCAAACCCTTGTGTTAAATAGAACACTCTTTTTTAAGGATATGGATACAAGTAGAGTCACACCAGCCATGACAAAAGCCAAAGTCCTCACCATCAAGTCAGGTCAGTCCCCTTGGCCCTATCCTTATTAATAAACACCCTAAATTAGTCTTTAAGTAAGCTTACAATGGGACCATTAGTGCTCCCATATCAATTCTCATATATTATCATATGTTGCTTAACAGCAAAAATATTGATAGTACTAACAAAATTACTTCCCTTGGCCAAATTCAAGTTTGAGGGTCTACATGGTCTTTTCCAGACTTTCCTCTGCAAATTCAGATCTGTGAGACGCTGTTCTGCAGTGTTACATGCCACATATGGCTGCCTACCCAAGAAGCGTGATAAGAGCTCTTGAGAATATAAAAAGCAAAAATCTTATGTATGTTTCTCAGCCCAAAAGTTGAGTAAATAAGTGCTAAAGTATTTTGTATTTTGTTGACTGCTCTAGAAGTCTCTGAAGGAAAAATAAACAGTCACACTAATATATAATATTGATTTTTCCATGTAGTTTTGTATGATGCAACATGCTTCAAGCTCACCAACCCAAGCTCTCAGCAGCTCATATAAAAGACGTACAATACTCATCACCTGACAAATGGGGAAACTGAGTTTCACCAGTGTCAAACACTGTTGTACAGGATGCCAGTGGCTGATGTTTTCTAGGCATCCACTACGCATGGTTTTCTCCTAAAGAACAGGAAGGGAACAGAAGAAAGTCCCTCGAGAGGACAGTAAAGATGGTAAATTTCCCTCATCATGATCCAAATGAGAAGTACAGCAAAGGCCATACATCACAGTGAGATTCCCCACTCTCCTGCAAGCTAGCAGAGGGCTCCCATCATTCTTGGACTTCTTTCTCACATTCATTTTAATCAAATCTCTGTCATTTTCAGGTGCGGGTACAGCACACTCAGCTCAACCTGCCTTTGGCTCTGTGTCAGGGGTGTCATATTATCCATCCGTGTTACAGTGGTAATGCTTGATAGCCAGGAAGGTCATTTAGTCTCAAATAATTCCCCCCAAAGGGGATATGAAGGTAGAATGATTACAGAGTCATATACCTTCTTGCAGAATACCTCATCTTTGTTGCTAGATTATTTAAATGATAAATGGAAATTGGCCAGGGAAAAGCACTTAGAAATGAATTGTGGTCATAAGCTATAGGAAACACATTAGGTTTCCAGAAAGGCAAAATAAAAATCATCAAAGGTTACTGTCTTTCCTAGATACAGCCTAAAAACATCTGTTAAAGTATTTTAGATTTAACACCATATACCTGTTATGAAATGTGTATGTTATTATAAACTGCATGAGTTGCAGTACTGGTTTTACAGAAGTCCATCATCACATGAATGGCCCAATAATCTGAAACAACCTGTCCAAACCTGGACCCAGTACTCTGATGATCTAGAAAAAAGGCACGTGTACAGCTAGGCTCTGTAAGCCAGAGGCGCTCACATGCTAATCTTAGACTGTGCCAAGCTAAGAGGAAGCAGAAATGCTCCTACATAGCTAAAAAAAATAAACTGGGAGCTTAGATCTGAGCTTTTTCCAACTCAAGATGACAATACTGTAATTCTAAAAATGTATTATAATTTTTCTTCACTCTGTCATCTAAAGTTTTGCTTTTGCTACTGCCTTTGTTCACATTCTTTGAAATACGAGTAAATACCACTAATAATCATCTCTGTGTGCAGTCAGCTGGGAGAGGCGAGCACGGGAATGCTGGTGAGGATGGCAAGGTTCATCCCCTAACGCTGCCACTGCGCAGCCAAGTAGCCTTGGGCTACCCAGCCCAGCATCACAAAGCTGTCTCGGATCTCCTGATTGCAAAACGAGGATTGTAATAATACCGCTGTGGCTCCACGATGCTTAATTAACGTTTGGGAAGATCTCTGCACGGTATCTGCACTGTCAAAATGCCAATGCCTTTGCCATGTTGCTTACAAGACAAGCAAATGACAGCAGGCAGGTTGTGGTCGTGCTGGGCCAGCCTGCGCCACGCTGAGCAGCCCTCACCGGCACCACGGACACGCTGCTGTCTGCTCCTGCCCATCTACGGTCTCTCGGCTCATGTTTAAATCATAAGATCTTTAATGCAGAGGCATTTCTTGCTCAGGATCAGTGTGGTGTGGGAACCTGGTTCATGGCTAAAGCTCAGAGGCATTGTGGGAGTACAAATATTATCAATGTAAACAATTTCCCTGCTTTGTGGCCTAGGTTTAGTTTGTGGGCATGTACTGAAGTCCACCTGCTTTTCCCCCTGCTCTGTGTTTTTTTCATTGTTGACAGCTTAATCACCTTTGTGTCTGCTGCTTATCTTGGAGGATTTTCTATGAATTGCATTCACTTCTTCCACTGTGACAATATCTACAATTTGCTAATTAACCGCCTGGTGGACACAGTTACAAGCCACAATAAATATTTTCTGTCCGAGCAAATAATCATTTTGCTGCCACTTGACCTGAGGGTTTTCACATCTTTTGATGTTGGGGGTTTTTTTCCCTTTTCTTTTCTTTTTTTTTCAGTCTTAAGACTCTATTAGCTGTCTCACTGCAAATGCAAACAGTCACATCTTATGACTCAATGACCCATTCTACAAACCTAAAACAATAAAACTTCAGGCACTGATGTTTCTATTAAAGGAAAAGTCCATCTACTCTTTTCAGCCTGGTATAAAGATGAAAAAAATAAAGGTTAGTCTAGGGAAGGCTAGTCTCCAAAAACCATCAAATCCTTGGAGACTACCAACAATATTAGTAATTACTGCTCAAAGCAAAGCTGAGTTGGCATGGAGACCACCAAGAGCTGGGTCTTTAAAAGATCAGCTCCTATTCAACACGTATATTAAGTGCTGTATTAAGCACCTACTGAACCCCAGAGAAAATATAATCACAGAATTATTTCTAAATGGACTTTTTAGTTTTTCATGTCAAGAAAGGGGGTCATGAATATAAAGGGTAAAAATCAGCATGGAGAAACATTTACCTCAGCCTCTCTGGGTGCCATTAATCACCCTTTCTGGAAAGCCTTGTACAAAAGCCATTAAAATTTAAGATAGGAGAAATCGCTGCCATTCCTACAGCTACAGCTATTGCTGTTGCTACTACTCTTAATTAAGGTCTGAGAGTAGTTAAACATTTAAATATGATAAGGCTTAGAGGTGAGCTGACTTGCCAAATGGGGAAAGAAAACACCGTCAAGCAGAATCAGGGAGAGGAGCGCACACAGTGAAATGAGAGGGACAGAGATGCCAACACCGGCAGCTCCTTCTGAGAAGGGAAGCCAAAGTTATGCTCTGTCTCAGACACTAATTATGAACACAAATGCTGATTCTGAAGAGGCTCTTCCACCCAGGTGCCCTGAGACATGTCTCAGTGGAGCTGCATTTGCAAGGGTCACCTAACACGGGAAAGCAAGGAGGCGCTGAACAAAACCACAGGGATCCTTCCCTGGAGAAAAGCCCGGGTCAAGAGCTAATATGAAATGAAGAATAAGAGTCACAGCCAGAGGTGTCACATTTTCAGCTGTAGAAAGCCAGGCCTGGAAAACCTCAGGGTGATGAAGGGGGCTCACACCATCACCAAGCACAAACAACTTGATATAACTTGTGCTCAGAAGCGGCTCTGAGCATTACCCGTGAAGTTATTGTCATATTGTATAATCCACATTTGCTTTATGATGACACAGTGTCTTCCCTGCTGGATATTTTACTTTTCAAGCAGTAAGACAATAAACTACAGTCCCTGACAAGAAATGTTTTCATTGCCATTGTTTTAGAAACACATGTTTTCTCATTCACTATCAGCACCACCTATATCAAAAGAGGTGACTTCCACAATAAATCAGATAAAAGTGGCTCAAAACTGATATCTGCCAGATTGTTTTCTCCCTTAATGGTGCTCCTGAGGCAGGATGAGATGTCTTTTCCCAGAGCAGCGCAAGGGATGGGTGTGAGGAGGATGGCAAGGCATGGATGGAGCCAGACTGGGCATTCCAGTGATGCTCTGGCTGGGTGGGTGTTCACTAAGCACCTCTCACGCTGTGATGAATGACACTGCATAAAGTGGAGCAGTATGGGAAGTATGCAGAGAAATACAGGAGGTGTTAACTGTTTCCCAGCCCTAAGAAGTGCACTGTGGAACAGCTCTTTTGAAAGTCACCACAAGCCTATGGTACAAGCACAGCCACTGGCAAGTGGGCTTTTGCCTTAGAGACTTTTGGCTGCCAAAGTGAGGATGTAGACGCTGAATAAAATCCAGTGCTGTGGTCTTAATGCTCACAGTTAATGGCTTAGGATTCTCTCTTCTTCCCCTACAGTATCCTAGGATACACAGGATGAGTTAAACATAAATGACCAACAGAATCATCTTCAAGCACCTAAGCAGATGTTTGCCCAGCTGGGTATAAGCACAGGTTGTCTCAGCAGCTGTGAGCCTGCACTGCACACTTGCACTCTGCATCCATAGATGAACAATAACCCTGCAATATTCCTGCACTTGGATGTTTGAGAGGTTTCTGGGAGGATGAAAGAAGGGTAAATGGAGGAGCTGCGCACTGCAGTTCTTCATCTCAGTCTGCCTCAGCTGGTGAAGTACCACACTGAAGTGAAGCATTAGCAAAGATGCCTGAGAAGAGCAGGTGGGTGGTGTTATTTCTTCTCTTGCCCTGGGTAAATCTTTTCTGTGCTAAAAGAATGTTTCTTAAACACAGGAAGATAACTTCTTCTTTCCATTGTCTGCTGTCCTCATTTTCCTCCATGGACAGTGGATCCAGCTTCTCAAGGCGAAGGACATCCCTTTCCTTCATATGGTCATTCCCTTCTCCTCATACTATCACTGTGCTGTTGGTCATTAAGGCACCTTGCTCAGACACCAGCTCCCACCTGGAGCCTTTGCAACCTCACATCCAGAGCATGTCTGAATTTTTAAAGGTTCTGCATTATGTCTCCTTGCATTTCGCATTCAGCTACATCACCAGAGCTGTTGTCTGCACTCTCATTATCTCCAGACCTCCATTAACATTACATCTTCTCTGATCTTGAGGAACTAAATCTCACGGTGAACACTGCTGCCAAAATCAGCACCTTTCCTGCCCACATCACCACTCTGTACAGCCTTCCCATAGCCCTGATCCTTGTTGTACCAAACATAACCTGTACATCTCCCCGTGTTCTCCACACAACTGACCATCATCCCCAGTCCAAGCTGACACTCACTTTTTTAGCCTAATGGTGCAGACCTCTGCTATTCTATTCCTGAGGAAACATTTTCTTACTTTCTTTCTTTACCCCTCAGGATTACACAGAGTCTTCATAAACATTCACTCTGTTGTTCTCCCCAAATATTTCCTTAAGATGCCAGTTTGTGCTATAAAAAGATAGACATTAATTAGACTGTTGGTGTGATGCAAACAGCATCTAAAAGGGTGTTTTGCATGTCCAGACCATGGTCTTATTATCCTCTACTTTTCCAATGTCTGTGTTTCCATTTGTCTTTTCTCTAAATTGAAAAGTTTTGTAAGGGGGAGACAAGCTTTTTGTAGAGCAACACGTACATTGTGGTCCTGCTCCATGATGTAGAATCTGCAGCTGATGCTGCAGAATAATAAAGGAAATTGGTTCTTCCCCTTTGCATATTTTGTGATGCAGTGCAGGGGTGGCATCACCCTGAGATATTTTCTGCTGGTTTCTCCTCACCTTCAACCCTTGCCTTTTTCTTGTCCAGTGCCTGCTCTCCATTTCAAACTTCTTCCCTTCTCTGTTTTTACCTGTCCCCAATTTTTGTCTCCCTCTGGAGTTTTTGCCCATCTGCCTTTCCGCCATCCAACTCCCTTGCGTCTATCACTCATGGCCCACCAAAACCCTCACTTGTTTCTGCCATTTCCTGGTCTCCAGTTCTGCTCTGTCTCCCTGCCACATTCCTACTTCTCTGGGCTCTCCTGCCTCCCTCTTCAGTTTTTCCACTGATAATCCACATTGCCTGCTCTCTGCTCATATCTTGAAACACAGGCACAGATGGAAATAAAAATATATGAAAAGAGGAATGGGAGATAAGACAAGGCCCATTGCCTGTCTCATCCAGCATACTTCCACTGGCACCAGCTGTTCCAGACAAGAGTATTAAAATCCCATGAGCAGCCTTAGGATTCAAACTCCCCCAACAGGAACATTCAACTGTAATCCCTAATAGTTACAGATCATTTTGTGTCTTAAGGCAGGAAGTTTTATGTGTCTGTATTAAAACATTATAATTCAAGACATGGATATCTCATAACCCAGATGTGGGAAGTAAAGCAGGACTTGCTGCTTTTCCAAATCATAACTTAAAATGCAAGGAGAGGAATAAGGGTCTATATTGCTCCTGCTCTGCTGTGATGGAGCACAGGCAGTAAAATCCCATGTCCAGAGAAAAGACACAGAAACACAGTTTTTGTGTGTTGAGGGACAAAGTAGCATTCTGATGATTTACTTCAGGTCATAGGAAAATGGTCAGTCCCTAGTGTCTGAGACAGCATGTCCCCAGCACAGGAAGGACATAGACCTGTTGGGGTGAGTTCAGAGGAGACCATGAAAATGCTCAGAGGGCTGGAGCACCTCTGCTGTGGAGATAGGCTGAGAGAGCTGGGACTGTTCAGCCTGGAGAAGAGAAGGCTCAAAGGAGACCTCAGAGCCCCTTCCAGTGCCTAAAGGGGCTACAGGATTGCTGGAGAGGGACTTTGGACAAGGGGGAATGGCTTTAAACTGAAAGAGGGCAGGTTTAGACATTAGATATTGGGTTCCTAATTACATATTAGAATGAAAATCTTTACAGTGAGGGAGGTGAGGCACTGACACAGGTTGCACAGAGAGGCTGTGGATGCCCCATGCATGGAGATGCTCAAGGCCAGGCTGGATGGGGTTCTGAACAACCTTGTCTAGTGGAAACTATCCCTGCCCATGGCAGAGGGGTTGGAACTGAATAATCTTGAAGCTCCCTTCCAACCCAAACAATTCTATGATTCTACATCCTAACACAGGCATCCCTAGTATGTGCAAAAGGACCCAATGGCTACCACAAGTTCTCCTGACTTTGCCAAACCTATGACTTCATCTCCCCATGTGACTGCAGAGCATGTGAAAGGGCATTAAGGGTGAATTGCTGTCACTGAGAGCTGGCTCCTCTCACCTATATCACACATCACTCACAAGGGTCCCACAATGCCAGGCCCTGGGAACACTGCTGTAATTCAGGTCTGGACTGAACTTTCAGGTTGCAGCAAGCTCAAACCCATGCCTTACAGACCTCATTAAAGAAAAAAAAAAATCAAACAAAACCCCCCACCTTTGCACAGCTCTAATTTTCATTTCAACACCTCCAGGCTTACTAGAAAGATGTGTTTGTACTGGCAGAGACCTTAATTTGTATACAGAAACAAAACAAAAATTTAAAATTAAACATTTGAATTCAATTGCTGAAAAACACCCTTTTACTAAGGGTTCAAATGTAACGACACTATCATTTAGAATAGCCTCATGTGGGTGTGTGCCTCCCGAGAGCCGTGAGAGGAAAACAAACCACATTAAAATACAATTCCTCTAGCAGTTTCTGAGACGCAATCAAAACCTTACAACAGGGATTTTTCAGAAGACAGGATTCTAGCTCAATAAAATCTATAGATTGGGTAGTCCCAAATGGCTCATGTGGAATTTTTATTCCAATCTGAAGGTGGAAATAATCTTTATGTATACCTGTGTGCACGTAGAGTCTTCACCACCGGAATAGCTGAGTGTCTCATGCTTGGATTCTTGACCTTGTAGAGGCCATGTGAAACTGGAAATTTAGGATGTGGGACAGAGATTGAAGCACAGGCATTGATGCCACCTGTTTGTAAATACCCTATCAGCTTGTCTGTCCTGGGAGGTACCTGTGGAGAGCACCAAAATCTAGTTATTTCCCCTTGGTGTGGGAATAAGGGGGATCCAGCTGATGTAACCTATGGGAGTCCTCAAAGTGCTGTTGGCACCAAGGGTCTTTAAAGAAAATGAGGTGTTGCAGTGCAAAAATCAAAACTTCTTTTGAAATAACAACTCTTCCAAAGAAACAAAACTGAAAAAGGGAATAAATGGTCAGTGCTTGCACTCAAGTCTGCCCAACGTATTTCTATGTGAAATGGGAAATGCTCTGCTTTGGTTTGCAGCTTCCAGATGAGTTCAACTGGAAATGATACATAAAGAGTACAGATGTGAACATAGCTGTGAAAGGGCTCCCATCCAAGAAGCCATCACCTGGGCTGGGATTCCCTGCCCCTGGGATAAATATACCTAAGAAGGCTATAAAAGCAGGAATGTCATGTAGGAAAAATAAAGGGGACAATGATTTACTGTTTCCCACAGCACAAGAAGTAGGAGATATCACTGTCTAGAAATGATTAATAGCAGGTTCAAAAGAAACCGAAGCAATAAGTTTTTCCCATGCTGTGTAGTTAAACTAAAGTACAGCAGGCCCCAAAACGCCTTCTGCAGGCACACAGTGCTGTTGGTCACTGATGTCCAAGGGATAGAAATTCTTTTTTAAATTAAATTGAAGCATATCAGAGAATACTCCCTAGGCACACGTGGGCATGGGCTTAGTCAAGCCTTCCAAAGATAGGACTTCTATGATAGCTCCTCCTTCAAGTCCAGTACCCTGAGCAAATCCCATACATTTGCAGCTTAATTCAGTGCAAGAACCTTGGAGGTACCATAAGAAATCCCTGGTCCCTCACTCCTTGTCTCTCCAAGTCCCCTATGTGTGATCAGAGGCAATGACTTCCACTTAATCATCCTGCAGGCTTTGGCCAGCTTGCTTCAGTGATGTTTGCATCGATCAGACAAATGGAGAGGGAAGTATTAGTAGGATTATGCTCTGAAAACAAATCCTAAATACCCATCACATTCAGTATCTTCCGGCTTATCCAGCTAGAACTGCTATGATGGTCTGCAGCAAAGATCCTGGGAGACCCTGAGCGTATTCTCAGACAATCTCCGTGCATTTTTCAATCAGATTCGCTTCTGGTACTGGGATCACCAGTGCACATGACTCACTGACGGAACGTTAGGAAGCATGAAGCAGAAAAACATCCATAAAGCATTAGATCACAATCCCAGTGACAGCATTGACGATTACTAAGGGGGGCTGAGAAAAGGCTCATATTAAAGACTTTTGCTAGGATGAGTATTTTGCAGCATTTAAAAATCTTTGAAGATTAAGTCTGTGTTAGAAGATACCCTTGCTCAGAAAAAGACAACCTTTGGCTGGTATTATATGATACAGCTATGTGGCCATCTGGATTTTTACTTCAATCATTTTCATTGATTCAGAGGCATTTGAAAATGCTTAAGTTACTAGATTGGATTTAAATTTCAGATCGATGTTGTCTTTGCAGAGCTGCTCTGCCTTGAAGCGCGGCTGAGCAAACGTGGAGCGGTGGCTGCGAGGGGCTGTGCCAGGCAGTGCTGGAGCTGGCACCTCTCCCACCCAGGCAGCTATTGACCAGCATCCTCTTGAAGCTTGTTGTGTTCATTCTGCTTGCAGCCTTCAAGGTCTCAAGTGTCTTGGATGGCACGAGGTCTTTGCACATTAAATTCTTTTACTGACAGCAGCAAAGATGGCTCCAATTACCATCTTTCTGGCAACTAATTAACTAGAGCCAAATGGTCTTAGGGCAGTTTGGTTGGGTCTGTGAGTGGTTGGCACCTGCTTCTCTTTATCTCTGTGCAGGGTGGTCAGACAGCCCTTGCCATGCTTGCTGTCCTTGTCACCTAAACCAGTACAGGTGGCAGAAACAGCCTTGTCTTGGCCACTCCACTCCTCCTCCTCATCCCAGGAGCTCTGTGCGTAGAGCTGGCACAGCATGGAGCCAGCCCCTGCTATATAGGGCACAGCAGAAATCTGCCAGGTGTGCCACTGGGAACTATCCTCTTGTGCTCAAACATAATCAGCCACAGGTTCCTGCTAAATTATCTGCTTCATACAGTGAAGGTGAACTTCTCCATCACATCCCTGACATGATTACCCCGCTTGGCCTGGCTTCCCGCCCGGAGTTTTCCTTTCCCCTGCCGTGCCAAACCTTCCGAGCGTGTTCAGCTGCACACTTTGGTTGAGGCTTTCTCCTTCTCCTCTGCTCCTGTCCACTGCTTTGCAAGAAGCCCCTACAGAGGGGATATTAGTTCAATCCCCTGGTGCCTCTTTTCCAGCGCTTGTGCAGGGAATGGTGCTAATTACTGCGTTACATCCTGCAGCTTGAAAGGAATTCGCAATGAAGCTGACAGAATTGGACTGAACACGGTGTAAGAAAGTGAAACTTGAGTGTCAGCAGAGCCGTGACAACACTACAGGAGATAATTCCACTAAATGTATCTGCCACCATGGGTCTTTTGCCCCATAATAAAAGAAATGAAGACTTCCTGATAAGCCACAGCCTTGCATCAGTAACAAGAAATACAGCTCCTCCTGGCTGTGAGGAGCTGCTGAGGCTGAAACATAAAGACTTCTGACAAGTTACATGTGGACGGGTCTCAACCGGGATTATATTTTTCCTTCTGTATTTTGGTACAAAAGAGATACTCTTTCACAAAGCTGGCATAGGGGAAAAAAAAAACCACTTCCTCCTTTCAAGCTGCACAGAGCAACTAAATCTTTGTTGTTCCCTAAATACCTAACATCAAAAATCCTGAAATCAGAGGAATCATCTTTTCCCCAAGCTTTCAGGACTGTTCTATGGGGGTAAATCATTGCCTGATATAAAAAAAGCCAGTAAACCTTGAAAAAATTTTAGGAGATTCTTCTTCTTTTCCTGCAGCCTCCAGTGCAGTTAGGATTAGTATCCAGGGCACCTATCATGAGAGTCTTTAACCAGGATCAATAGAAGGAGAAATGCGTAATCGATGCATTGATGAGTACAGTTTGACCTTTCCACAAGAACTGCAGGGACAAGAAAGCATTTAAAGAAAGTTTGGGTAAGTTTTCATAAAACGAATATCAAATTTGGAGAAAGTTCTTCGCTATAAATAGATCAGGACGGGGAGCAGACATCAAACAACCACATATGCAAAGGGCCTCTGGCCAGCTTCTGGTCCAACTCCGCCACCCAGCCCATCTCCCAGCTTATTTCCACGGCAGCCCAAGGTGAAATTACAAGATCAAGTAGGGAAAAAAATAAAATAATAATCCCCTACTGTGGGTGCAGAGAGCTCTCAAGCAGGTCGAGCCTCCTCACCAGCACAGCAGGGTGAGCAGCACATTCACCGGAGCGGGAGCTGCTGCTGGCCCAGCAGGGGCCAGAGGGACAGCCCTGGAGGTGCCTTCACCTCCTCAGCAGAGAAAAATGCAGAAACAGAGGCAAAACTCTGCCCTGGCTGCTCTAGAGCTGCTATGGCAGCAGAAAGGCAGGGCTGACCCTGCTGCTTCGAGAAGGCACGTTATCACTGCGGTGCCCAAGGCACCAGCAGAATAACTCCCTTGGAGAAGTACACAGCTAATTAATTCCCCACATACTGTGCTCTGTGTGTGCTGCTGAGCAGCCGTCATTGCAACCAGAAATTAGTCCAAGTGTGAATATGACCGAGTAGTCAGGAGCTGACTTATCCTTTGCCAACCCTCAGCCACCCATCATTGTGGCAACACCAGCCTAATGAGAATTTATGACCAGCCACTAGCTGGGAAATTCACCTGGGCTGGAGGAAGGGTCATGGACCTTGCTTTCATGGGATTTTCCTCTGCTGGGAGGGCAGGTGTGCCTTGTGCTCCTCCTGAGGAAAAGGACAAGTAGTGCCAGCATAAATCATAGCATGGAAGCGCTCAGTCTGCTTCATGCACCCGAAACACTTTGTGCCCCAACAGCCAGGGACCAACACGACATGGGAGCTGGTCATGGCAGACCCTCCCCAACAGTTCCTTTTGCCAGCGGTCAGAGACCCCAGGATCAACTTTCCTTCATGGCTTGCTGCACATGGGAACCCACACAGGGATGAAACCAGAAATAAGATGGTCTTCATGATGGTAGAGGAGGACCTGCATGGAGCACCTCACATCCACCTGGATATGGCCCAGGGGAGCGGGCAGCAGTCTGAAAGGCATTCCAGGAGATCCAACTGTAGTCAGGAACTGTGTAATCTTTCGCTATAGGTGATTTTGCAAGCAATTATATAATTACTGCTTTCAGGATTGGCATAAAAGCACCATAGAACTGTGCCAAACTGAGCTCAAGACTTCAAAATTCTTGGAAACCTTTGGTAGAGACAAGAGGTGGGACAGGCTCATGTCTGCAGTGCTTGGAGGAGACTCAGTGACAGAGGCTCAATTTTCTACTCTGCTGCAGATTTCCAGGATGGGACCAAATATACCATTTATCTCCCTTTCCAAAATGGAAATAACTTATTTCTATTAATTTGCAGCAGCACCATGAGCTGCTGCAGACAGCTGTGTGTTGCCCAGTACAGCAGGGTGTCTAGCCCCATTAAAATAAAAACCCCAGCATTAGTAAGTGTTGCCAATTCAGGGCTCATATGACATGCTCAGACTCTGAAAATTCCTAAGAAATTCAGCAAAGTACAGAGCTCTGTCTCGCACTGACAGTATATTTTGTTTAAAACCTATTATAGACAGATAAATAGATATTACAAAATATACATTAGATATACATATATACACACACACGGGACTTTAAAGCATTTCTGTTACATTTCTTCTCTAAGTGCTATTGTTTTTCCTATGCAACTTCAAACCCTGAACCAGGTATTTTAAAGCAATGAAATTATGACCAAAGGTATAAATATGTCTTAGCCTACCAGTGACTGACAACATGAGCTTCATTTTCATGCTTTATAACACCACCTGAATCACTAAATATATTTCTGTTCTTGTAAGACAGCATTCCACATAACTTTTATTTGTGAATAAAAGCAGAAAGATGCACACACATTGCTGAAATCAGGAATAAATTATTTTGGCAGAGCCCATTACTCTGGGAAGTAGTCTGAATACCAAGCTGGCAACATAAATATAGACCAAGACTAATGCTAGTCTGTCACCAGCATTTGCAGCACTTGTCTCAGACTCCCACATTACCTCTGCTGAGCACAAGTCAAAGCACCAACAGTGTGAATCCTCCCATTGCTGCCCACAGGCCCTGGGTCCATCATCAAGGGACTCACTCTGCTGCCACATGGAAAGCAGCAGCCTCACACCTGGGTTTCTACCCACCCACCTTCATCACAAGTCAGCTGCTGCTGCTGCATGTTGAGTTGTGCCAACACCCAAGAGACCCAGTGCCAGCACTCTCATTGCAAGCCTGGGCACACACAGCCCATGGGCACCTCAAACAAGAAGCACTGGGGAGGGCTGGAGTCCCTTAGGGCTCCCTACAAGGAATGATTAATAGCAGACACTTCCCTGTGGGAGAGAGAGCACTCTGGTACTTTTTGAGAAAAAATGGGCAGCAGTTGAAGAGGACAGTAGTGGAAAAATAATTTTTTCCATTTAAATATGCAGCTAGCAGTATTCTTTAAGAAATACTGAATGACAGTGAAGAGAATCATCAAAACATCTTTCAGTCACTTTGCTTTTGCATTAGATCCCCTCTTACTGAGGTCAGGGCTGCCACCAACCTGCCCAAAGCAGAAGTGAGGGGTGACTGCCACGCTGCCCACACCACCCAGCCATGCTCTGCCACCCTCATGTGCCAGCTCCCAGTTGGCCCAAGAGCACTGCACACCCCAACAGCAGCCCTGCTCAGACCCTCAGCTCTGGCCAGGCTGCTCAGCCTGCCTCCAGCTCTCTCCCTGAGGTTTGGTGTAACCCCACAGGCTGCAGCTGAGCTGAGGGTTCCTTCCAGCCACACGTGTGCCAGGGATTCCCCAGCTTTAATCCTGCTGGGAGTGCTTGGTTTGCATGAACTTTGGGCTCAAAATGGATGATGTATTCAAGTGGCACCCAACAACATCCACTACTGTTGGATGTATGGAGTCAGGGCCTTGTTGCCACACCTGCCCTGTAATCCACGTTCACCTTTCATTGAATATGAGAACAAACCTGTCTGATCTACATCTATCCCACCCAAGAGCAGACATGGAATGATCTCTGTTGGTGTCAGCCCTGTTTCAGCCATGACACTAAAGACCAAAAAAGCTGTAGGCAATACATGCAAGAGTATTTTCTGAGGTATATTTGACCATTAATTTCAAATGCTGCTCTGCTTCTGAGGATTATATAAATAATCATAGTGACCACATCTTTCCTGTCTATCCACTATTTAAATGCCTTTTTCACTCCAGTCTTCTCATCAGCAAAGTATACCTTCAGGGTATCCTCGTATTTCTAAATATTCCAGAAACTGCAGATGATTTACTCTCACAGTCCTAATGTAGCTCAATCCATTCTCATTTTCTATTTGTGACAGCAGTAGTTTGCTAAAGAACATCGGCTCCTATCAGTTCGTATCGTTCATGACAACTTTACAGTATCTGATGTAATTTCTAATTTTTGTGCCTCGAATGGCAATGCTATCCCAGCAGCTGCGTGTTCCAGGGAAGCGCGAAGGCACAGTCTGCATCCTGCCACCAGATGGTACTCCATATGGACACAGCAGAGGAGGACATACTGGTGCTGCATCACCAGTGGCAATCCAGGCCCTTCCCCCTCAACATATTCTCTCTAAAGGCTGTACGTGGTGTTGGGGATCGTATATCTCAAGTTCTCTGTTCATTTCTGCACCCTACAGAGACCCAAAATGTGGTGGAGCCCACTTCAGTTTTCTGCTTCAGGGAGCTGCAGGCAAGTGTGGCCACCCTATTTGTGTGCACTGTCCCAAGCTGCTGTTCTGAGCTTGCACTGTTTCCGCTCCACCCACAAGTTCCTGAGCACCATCAGGATAGCTATAAACTCCACGTGGAGATAGATGGCATTTCTCCAGGGTCACATGTGTCCCAGTATGGTTTGGAGGCCACAGACCAGCTGCCATTTGGGTGGAGCAGAAAATCCAAACCCTGCCTGCTGCCAGCCAGAGGAGATCCTGGCCACTGCTCATTCTGCCAGAGGAGAAGAGGGAATCCCAGGATACTAGCCACATCCCAATGTCTGTAATTACTTATTGACCTGAACATCTTCACTTGTACCTTCAGGTAGAAAATCTGTTTGACATTCTGGAGCAGAATTGTCCAGACAGGATGATTGGACTGTCACCAAGGAGATTATTTTTCAGTGAAGTAACATACCCATCCCTGCATGAGCTATGGATCTGAGAAACCTGTTATTGGAAGTTCCTCAGTACACCTCCTCAATGGATATTCACTTCCATGCACAGGCACTGGATGAGTTTTTATTTTCATACACAAACACTTGTACACACAAGTTTCTTTCAAAGTCTGAGCACAAAACACAACCCACATCCCTCTTTCTCCACTTCCCTGTGGCTGATGGCACCAAACACAAAGAAATATCACCCAAGTATGTGCCTGGAGACTGGACTCAGAAGAGGAATATGTCTACTTTTTCACTGCATGAGGAAATGGAACATCATCTGAATCACCAACCCCAGCAAGCAAAGCCTGTTAATATATATGTTAATAATAATATATGTACATAGATGAGCTTTCCTTTAGAGCGAATTCCAATGTTCATCTGTGGTATGTCCTGCATCAAGTGATCCATAATCCTCACTCAGGGCCCCAAAATGCTTGAGTTCAGCTAAATAATTATAAAGAAAATAAATACTGGGCTCTTATTCCCTTTCGTATTCCTGAACACAGAGGACGCACTATCTTCTCATGTACAAGAGTTCACATGTGAGCCCATCTGCATGTGTTTGTTGTGGTCATGCAGGATCTGGGCGTGCAGCAGCAGCTCTGACCCCTCTGCAAGTGGCTGCTTCAGTGCCACAAGGAGAACACATCACCTGTTGCAGCAGCCAGGTCTGCTGTTGACCCTGTCCAAGACTGCTCTGCCTCCTGTTTCACTCACTGACACCCGATGAGTTGCCAAGACAACACAAGTCTGGAAGGGATGCCCAGTCCTCTCTGAGGGGCTGAGGGAGGGGAAGAGCCAGGCACATGCCTGAACAAGTGCTCGCTCTCTAAACCTCCCCTGCTAGAGAAACTGCTGAGACTCTGCAGTCTGAAATCCCACTGGGCAGCAAAACAGCCTGACGACTCAGCACCGACTCAGGACAGCTTCCCCAGGAAAAGGAGCTCCCAAACTCAGCACCATGGTCCTGTGATTCCCACCATCCCCTGAGTGTAGAGCGAGACAACCAGTCATTAGGTCCCCTTTGATCTTTTCTAGAATAAAAGGCTAAAAAAGAACAGATTGTTTTCTTAAAATGGAGGGGGGAGGGGGGAAGGAGAGAGGGCAAGAAGGAGCAAAATTGGCCTGCTAAGTTCATCTCAACCATAAGAAAAAGTCTTTTTAACTTCTCTTAATGAGGACTACTTTTTTCCAGATACTACCTAATTATTGCAAATTGCTTCATCTTTTAATTGTTACTGCGAGGCAACTAAACATTGTTATGTTGATTGCTCAAGAGTGGATTGTTAATGGCTTTAATCATTTGATAATCCAGTAATACAATCAATGTAACTCTGCACCTTGTAGGAATAATTTTTAGATCCACATGCTTGGGAACATATCTTGCTTTACCATATGTCAGCCTCCATGGGCCAGATCCTGCCAGCCTTCCCCAAGTGCAGCTGTACTCTCACACATGACTAGTCCCACATATCTCTGTGGGAACACCCAAATAGCATGGGCTCATTTTATCTAGGTTTGGTCAAACTGGGCAGGCAAAGGGGAAGCCTGTAGGTTTGGTTCTGCGTTGCAGAAGGGTGATCTCTTGTTGTGAGAGAGGGACCATCTTACCTTTCCGCCTCTTGTCTCAATGCTGCTTGGGATTGATCTTGGCAGCTGAGGTCTGATGTATCTGGATCCATGGCATCTCTGCAGCCTCGTTCCAAAGCAGTCAGACCACTGCTGTATTCTGCAAGGAGTCCCAAAGAAGAAAACCAGGCTGTCAGGAGACACAGCTCTCACATGATGTAAAAATAACAGTGTCTCAAGTAGTATTTAGCCTCACTAACTGAATCTCAACCCCCTCAGCTTTAAGGCCCTTCATAATTTTGCTAGCAGAAGCTGTTGGTTTCCTGAGGTCCGACGGTCCCAGAGTTGGGGGAAGAGATGCTTCTGCCCCATAGGCCAGGAACTTTGGACATGTCACTCTCAGTCAGATTTTTCAGCTTCAAACTGAGTGCTTTTGGAAGCTCAGTTGACCACTGGGGGTGCAGCATTGTACAGGTGGGACAGGACAGGCCATCCCATCCCCTCACTTTGGTTCATCCCCCCACGCAACCGGGAGTGGTTCTCACTGGAAATCACAGGGGGAGTCCCCAAAATGCATCTTTGAGGCATAAGAAACAGCACTGGAGGTTGAATTCCTTCAGAGTTGCTGGGAGAGAGGGGAGGAGAAGCATCGCCTGACAGGCTCAGTCAAAAAAGTCAGTTCTGACAGACAGCAAGGAGACTAATGAACTAAAGAGTTGCTTTGATTTAGTCTTCAAGGAAAAGGAGACAATTAAGAGACTGTGTAATTCAATAACAGTTAGCAGGAAAAGGAGCTGTCATAGGCAGAAGAAGGACTGCCAGAGCACAGACACCCTGCAGAGGAACAGAGCAGTGGGACACAGCCATGCACAGCCCTAGGGCTGGAAGGACCTGTGTGAGACCTCTGGACTGTCCCCAGCACCTCGGGGAGGATGAGAGAAGGTGAGGGGGAAAACATCCTGTCTCCCAGGACAGCAAGGGGAAAGTGGGAAAACCACAGATCTTTTAACATTAGATAAAATGAAAGGGCATTAAATGAATCATGCAGGGGAGTACCCACTGACCAACTAAAGAGATGAAAGTCAGGCAAGCCCCATCCAGGCAGAGGTGGTCAGAGCAATTTATCCCCAACTTTTCTAAAAAGGCCTTAAGAGCAGTAGGATCCATTTTTATTAGGGCTTCATTTTCTCACTTGTAGGGAACATGTTTGCCATCAGTGGTCAAGGACACGCTGATGTTCACTAGCCAAGGATCCATGGTGTCAGTCAGGACCAAAACTGAGCCTTCTCTGTCAATGTCAAATGGAGCAGTACCAGGTCCTGGCAGCAGCAACCACCTAAAACAGGCGTGTGAAATGCAAGCTGGTTCTGGCAGTCAGAAGCATGTAACTGAATTAGTGAGATTTTTTTTCTCTGTCACCTCTCCCTTTACTTAAAGGCAACTTCTATCCCCAACAGAGCGAGGAAAACCTGCTAAAGATAAGCTCTTTTGTGGAGCAGAACATCTGGTAGGGAGGCAAGAACACCCAGGGGCTGGAACAGCCAGAGAAGGTGTGAGATGCTGCCACCCACCCTGGCGCAGGGGACTTGACCCGTGGGGTTATCCCCTCAGTCCAGGCAACAGTCTCATTGCCTGACACTAAGCTTAGCACAGCCCTTGCCTCTGCAAACTGCCCATCTTTATGCTCACAATTAAACCAAGTCCACAGGGCTCTGAGCAAGCTGCTTGCTGATGAGCCTTCCCTGAGCAGGACCAGAGAGATGCTGAGCACAACCAGGATTTTACAAATCCAAGCCCCAGTCTGGCCAGGTTGTTGGGCAGGAAAGCTCTGGAGTCTCATTACATGATCAAGGCCTTGAAGAGGTCTTTCTGACAGTGCAAATGTGATATTTTAACTTCAGATTTTACACAAATTCTGCTCATTGTTATTGGCAGCTCATCAACAGAGAAGGGCTCAGAGACCATCATGTCAGATACTATATCTATCACTAGGAAGATCCTCAGGTGGGTGGTTGGAACTACACAGATCATAATTTTTATTATCAAAACATTATATGGCTACTTACATAGTGTAAATGAGATGAACTACAAGAGCAGAGATGTACTGCTGATTAAAAATACATGTGCAAGTACCTCAACAGTTCAGAGTCCAGTGGGCAGAAATGTTAAGTGGGGTCCCACTGAGTGTCCTGCAAGGTCAATATGATTCAATAGTTTTATTAACAACTTGGAAACCAGACGAAGGGTATGCTAATGAAATCTAAGCATTTTACCAGGATGGGAGGGTAGCAAATAATTTGCAAGACAGAAATAAAATGCAATACAAGCTTGATGAATTAAAGAAGTGGCCTGCAATCAATACAAAGAGATTCAGCAGGACAAATGCAGAAGATTAACACATAGCAAGGAATAAACAAAAGGACAGAGGCTGTATGGAGATATCTGGCCAAACAGCTATACAACAGAGAGTGGTCTGGGGGGATGATCGATTGAACAGAAGTCAATAACACCAGGCTGCTGCAGCCCAGAAAGGTAATTATTCTGCTCTTCCCCCTGTGCTCCTCAGGCTGCTGTTTGAAGCAGCACACCCATATCTGGGCATCACATTGTAACAAAGACAGACAAGCCAGAAGGAGTTCAAAGGACAGCAAAAAAATACCAAAAGAATTGGAAAACAAAAACCTTTGTGTGCATGTGAGAAATGAACTGCAAGTGAGGGGCCTGACTCTGCTTTTCCTGTCCCTGCTGTTCCCAGGACCCTACTGAGGTGCAGCCCCGAGAAACTGAGGCTGGTCTCAGGCACAGCATGGGGAGAGACGTGTTAAACAACAGGGTGCTACCGATGGACTAAAGGGATGCAACATAGATGCTGGCATTAATTAGGGCTCACTTTGCCCTTGGTGAAATTGCAGCATTGGGCCAAAGCTCCAGCAGGGAAAATTTAGGGGATATTTAACTCTGTAGCATCTCTGAAAATTCAGGCAATGAAAAGCAATGAAATACCAGAACCCTCCTCTTGGACGGAGCTGACACCAACCAGACCACCACCAACAAAAAAGAAGAAAAAAAAATAAAGACCCAGGGTCCAGAGAAGTCTCCAGTTGGAAATGTTCCACCTACCTCCATGCCACATCTGAAACAAGCCCCATCACACTCAGCCTCTACAGACCCTCCTGAGAAGGGGAAATTTGGATGCTGCAGAAAGCCCAGGGCACCCAGGAGCTCCACATAAACTCAGGACTGAGGGTCAACTATCCCCCACAGCAGTAACGCACCACACATACAGCACTCCCACTGCTATCAGACCTGCTGCAATTAAAGCAGAAATGAGCTCTCCACCCTTTGGTGATGGCTCAGAACTGTCAGAAATCAAACCTATTTGGCTGCAGCTGGAGCAAGGACCCATTGGAGCTCCCTCCGCCCCAGCACTGAGATCTGGAGGAGGGAGCAGGAGCTGGAGGAAGGCAGAGCCTGGAGAGGAGCCAGAGCATCGCTCAGTGCTCCAGCATGGAGACAGAGGTCTGCAACTCCGCAGCACAGTGTGCAGACTCCTGCCAAAAGCCCAATTGCACCATCTGCCAAATTAATATTCCTATTTTTAATATCTCGTTTAAAGGGAAACATTAAGGGGGAAAAGGAGAGAAAAATAGAACACCACCTCGCTGATTAGATTTGTAAGCTCTGTAAGGAATCACACCAGACATTGGGTCTGCTTCTCTCCTGTCCTCCTGTGATCAATCCTCTCTCCAGAGGTGCAGGGCTGGCGGGTCGAACACAGGGAAATGCACCACTGAACACCATGCTGCTGCTGCCACTGCCACTTAGTGAGGAAAGCAGAGCAGGGAGACTTGAGGAGATGAATCAACATGGTTCATTTCTCTGTGAGAAGCCCTTGCCCTGTCCTATTTCCATCCTGGAAGCAGCCCCTGCAACCTTGCTTCTCCTGGAAGGCACATAGGAATTGCACTCTGAACATGAAAGAGAAAGGGGTGAAAAGTGGAGGGGAGAGAGAAAGAGGGATGGAAAATCCCTTCGGTGAACAGAAATGGAACACACAAGCCATGTGTCAGGGAGGAGACAGCCTGTGGAGTGGGCAGCAGTGCCTGATGCTGAATTAGCAGGGGAGCACAAACAAGAGGCAGATGCTGGGAGCCACGGCAGCATTAGCAACTGCTGCTGAGCTGGGGCAGGGGCTGATCCTGGCTCCCAGCCAGCCACAGGGTCCCCCTTCCAAGAGTGGCACCTCCTGAGGCTCATCCAAACAGCTCCTGGGCTGAACGGCAGCCCCCACTGCTGATGCTAATGGAATTAAACATTAATATGCTAAACTGAATGAAGAGTGAGAGAGGGGCTTGGATTTCTCTAGGTAGCAGACATGTCTGAGGTTAATGCCTGCCAATTCTTATTTGCTCTGCGATGTCAAAATCCATGTCCTTATTAGCCAGCCCATTAGTCCCCCGAGGCCAGTAGCCCATTAGTTCTGTCCTGGTCCTTGCCAGCACTTATTGCTCTCAAAGAGATTCACTCTCGCCGCCAGGCAGAGTGTTTATAGCTGACCTGTTCCCACCTGGCATCCCTGACTGGGAGCCCTTGCAGGGGCCCAGCCTGGGGTGTTACAAAGCCAGCCTCAAACAAAGTGCTTGGGGGGTGCTGGTTTTACCTCTGCTGCCCTGGTTTGGTACTGAGCAGGGTCATCCTGCCATGGTCTTTGGGATCTGAAAGGTAAGATGGGTTTCCTCACCTTCCTCTTCCTCCTCCAAAACATTTTGGCTCTACTCTGATTCTCTCATCCTTGATTTGACATTATGGATATTATGAGACAGGAAACTTGTCTTCTGTTTGCCTATAAAACACCACTCTGTACATAATTAATACCAATAATTAGCAGGCATAACTATTAGAGACAAAAGATCACAAACCTCATTAGGCTGTCAGTTCCTTTAAGCTCAGCAACTGTTGTGTGTATGGACATGGGTGCAGTGAGGGATCTCCAGCCATGGCTCCCACTGACTGGGAGCTGAGAGCACCACAGACTGAGTACTTTGCACCAGCACAAAGTTTGACCTCTTCACTCTCACCACTGTAAATAGAGACTTGCTGTCAATAGGTTGTGAAGCACTTCACTACTGACACCTGGATTATCATCCCTGTCTTGCAGATGGATAAACGAGGCATGCAGGGCACACAGGGAGCTGTGAGATGGGGCTTGACTCAGGTCAGGCAGCATGCTGGGAATCTAACCCAGATTTTCTACAGCACTTCTATATTTCCCAGCTTTAAATTAATCCTAATGTAAGACAATATAAGATAAAAAGGGTGAACAGTGCCTTCTTCACCCCTCAAGAGAAGAGCTACTCACTCTCACAGTTTTCTTACATTTACATACCAGGCCATGGCAGGGAAATAAATTTTCTCCTCCTGCAACCATGACAGTAAACAGTCCAAGCTCAGTTCAGATCCCTACATTTGGTGTGGATATCTTCCCAAAAGAAGATCACCAAAGACACTGTAGATAGGAAATTTTCCATAGGACTAGTATCTTCTACCTCCAGAGTAAATACTTGCCCAGAAGGTCCTCCCTGTGCAGGCAGGATCCTTCCATTTATTTTTATTCCAAAACCTCAGATTTAGCAAACACTGAAGCAGGTACTTACCTTTAATCAAGCACATTAGTCGCCCCATTGAAGTCAATAGGACTTCTCAGGTGCTTAAAGCAAAGAATGTGCTCTGAGTGTGCCGCTAAGCCAAAGGAAGTGGTGGCTGATGAAGACAGAGAAAAAGCAGCCAACAAATGAACCAGAACTATCTGCAAATGACTCCCAACTGGGCAGGCTCCCTTCTATCTCCTTATACTGCTTTGCTTGCTGAAGAATTTTTCATTATGAATACAGAGCTCCTGCTGCTGCCACTGCTTTTAAATGGTGCTTAGTAATGCCAAACCCTTGGGGTACACCACAGACACAGCCTGAGCCTCCCTGAGCATGGAGGGCTGGTAATGGGAGGGAGGTCAAAGTATGGCTGTGTTTCTAAGTGGAAAATAATCCAGTAGCCACCATAAGGGGAATGTTGTGCTGGAAACACTCCTACTTGAGTTAGGCTAGCCCAAACTCAAACCGTGGCCCAAACATACTGGTGATGTCTGTAACATAATGATGAGCATCCAAAAATAGCTATGAACATGGTGAGGGGCCCAGAGGGGAAGCCATACAAGGAGCAGCTGAGGTCACTTGGCTTGGTCATCCTAGAGAAGAGAAGGCTGAGGGGAGATCTCATTGCAGTTACAACTTTCTCACAAGGGGAAGCAGAGGGACAGGCACTAATCTCTTCTCTCTGGCGACCAGCGACAGGACCAAAGGGAACGGCATGAAGTTGTGTCAGGGGAGATTTAGGTTGGATATTGGGAAAAGGTTCTTCAACCAGAGGGTGGCTGGGCACTGGAACAGGGTGCCCAGGGAAGTGGTCATGCCACCAAGCCTGCCAGAGTTAGTCTGGACAACGCTCTCAGGCACATGGTGAGATTCGTGGAGCTGTCTGTGCAAGACCAGGTATTGGACTGTGGGTCCCCTCCAACTCAGGATATTCTATGATTCTGTGTCCTCCAGAGACAACTGGCAATCACACTACAGGGACAAACATCATGCAGCTCTGCATCCCACATTATTCTGTGATTTTTCCTTCCTGGTTGAGCTGCAGCCCGTGAGGGCACCTTGAGAAATGCTTCCCACAGTGTTCTCTGAATGTCCTACCTCATCTACCTTCCTGTTTTCTGGAGTGGGTTTCTCCACACTTGGCAAAACCAAATGAGCAGTTCAGAACCAATGTGTGGGCAGGTAGATTTGTGTTATGATATGATTGTTAACCTATGTAAAAAATCTGAGGTTTGCAGATTGTCATGGGAAGGTGGCTGTGGACACTTGTGAGTGAGGCTCTGCACTGTGTACTGTGCTTTGCTCAGCCATCCATAAGACTGAGAATAAGCACCTGGTAAAACCAGTTCTTCCTAAAGGCTCAAAATTCATGTTTTACAAATAAGCCCTTAAAAATTCACCATTTTCTGCAAGTAAACTACCATAAAGTATTCACAATGTTCAAAGTGAATCTGAATGCAAAACAATTCTTCCCTTTTTCATGTGAGAAGTTGCAGAAGATATTACCCTCAGCTCCAGTCCTGGGAGGCAGAGCCGTTTTGGAGAAGCTTCTCCATGTTCTCTATTGCTTTTTAAAGATATTATAGGTGGCAGTTTGATTTTTATTAATTATTTCTATTGCAGCAAAACATAAGGCTGATCTGATGATGCTCTTATTTTGTGTAGGAGTAGGAAATAATGAGATTATCGGGTTGTGTACTGCCTATGAAATGCTCTATTTGGGACTTGTAATATTTGTTGCAACATACCCTGTAGACAGTATTTATCAAAGCAATGCAAAAAGAATCCATAATATTCAGCTATCTGTTGCTACCTCCATGATAGGATTATGATGGCAATTCGAGGAAACACTTGGACAAGTTTCAGTGTCCTCCCAAACACGGACCACACATGACGACCACCACGGACAATAAAAAATAACTATCAGCCTGCTTCAGCATGTGTCCTTGAATGGAGATGTAATTTACAGACATGCAAATGGTGAGCACCATGCTTGTCCTGTGGCCAGCTGGAGGTGACCTCCCACAGGCTGGTGGACCTGTTCTGTGAGTGAGTGCTCCTCCTCTGTGCAAAGCCACCTCTCCCAGCATCCAGGATCTGTGGAGATGGTGTGAGTAGTGGTGGCAGCTGACTGCACCAGCTGACAGCTCCAAATACTCACAAACCAGCTGGGGAGCAGCAGGTCCACCATTCTCTTCAATCTTTTCATCCAGTACCTGCCCTTTTTATCAGGGATACCAATGTGCCAGACAGGAGATGGATATCTATTCAAGAACAGGATCCACTATACATGAAGGGAGAGAACTGCTGACAGAGAGAATGTAGCTTACTATTTAAATCCCATTTTAAAAAAATGTCTTTTTTAATAACATTTCCTTAGAAGAGTCTCTCTTGTGTACACAAAGCCATGGGGAGATTTCCCAAAGGGTACAACAGAGATTACAAGATACAGCTTAGGCTGGAGCGTCAGGGGGTGGATGCTTTGAACTCAGGGGGTTTCTAAAAGCACAAGGGAAATCCTTCCAGAGTTGAAGTATTTCATAATGTTTTAATAGGGGACAAATTACTCATTTTTTTCCACCCTCTGCAGATCCGTCCAAAGAACCACAAACATTTTTCCTCCCTCAAATCATTCTCTAGTGAGAGTGATAACAATGCATCCCCAATAGCCTACTCCACCTATAGATCTCAAAGCGCTCGATAAAGTTTCACAGGTTTCATGAGAGCTGCTTTTCTGGGGCAGGGAGAGGTGAAGTGACTTCACTAAAGACCTAACCTAAGTAGTTGAATCAAAAAAAACCCTTATTATAGTAACACAAAAGCTTCGTTTGGGATGCTACAATTTGACATCATCCCAAAAAATATAATGCTTTAGGGCATGACTCCACAGCCATTAACGTTTGTGTAAGGCTTTCCATTGACATCAGTGGAAGCTGGGTCTGCCTTTTAAAAGCTATCCCTTCATCCACTCAGACAAGCTTTTTTTTTTTTTTTTTTTTTTCCCATTTGCAGCTGATGTTCTCCAGCCTGTTTTCTGGAAAGCGACGACTTTTCCATTTTCACATAGAGCAACTTTATTTCCATGGTACGCCAGTCTGCTTGGGATGTCATGGAGTGGCTCACACTGAACACTAACGTGACATGACAGGCAGATGCAACTCGCTGAGCTCTGCCTCAGCAGGACAAGCCAGGGAAGAAGTTTAAAGCAGCTTTTTTCCAAGGAAACGTGATGGAAAGGGAGGGGAGAAGGGGAAGACTGAATCCCCCATTTCTGCTTCCAAACAGAGAGACCTATAATTTTACAGCCAGGTTTTAGTGCCAGCATGGCACTGCATCCCCAGAGCCATTGGGAACAGTGAGGCACTGTCAGCCAAGCCAGGGACAACCACAACATCTCAAGCCAGGGTGACATGTCTCTCTGCATGATTTACCAGCTCCCAGTCACACAGCCAAGTTGTGCACAAGCTCGGATTTGCCTCTCCAAACACCCAGGAGACATCCTATAACAGAGGGACAAAACCAAAAAATGCTGTCGCCTACCCAGGCTGTAATGCCTCGGATTGGCAGCAAGACACTGAAGCACATGGGTGAGTGACAGAAAGAAGGGAGTGTCCCATGTCTGCAGTGACAGGGAGGGGCTCATGGAGCCCCTCCCTCCGGAGGAGAATGGGTAGAGGCTGGGTGCCCCCTCACCTCTCTTCACTACCAGCTGAGGAGCAGGACCTGGCCAGCCCTGCTGGCAGGTGTGAGCAGCCCCCACAGGCACTCACTGTTGTGCTCCCACTGCTCTCTCCAGAGGAACTGGCTCAGCAAAACACCCTTCCCAAACCCTGGCTTTGGTCTCACAGCAGCCATGCAGACTTCTCTGGGAATATTTGCCGTTATCACTTCATTATCTCCCTGTGTGTGCTTCCCTGCTTTCCCAAGCCAGCCTGAAAAATCTCCCAGCAAGAACAAGTGTTGCATCAGGGGTGAAACAGCTCAGCACAGCTTTGGACTAGAGCCTGCCTTTGCAAGGTGTAATATTCCAGCCACACACCAGACACCATCACTCCTTGGACAGGGGGAGTATTTATGATGACCCCAGAGCCTGCATTAATTCATTTCCCGTGATCCAGAGGCTGGAAGACAACCCTCAGCTTCAATAGGACATTGGCTCAAGTCCATATACATCAAACTGTATCTGCAACATCCAAGCTGTCCCCATCTGTTACCCTGACTGTGAAGTTTACAGATGAGAAGCCGGGAAAGTTATAAAGTACAGTGTGTAATCCCTGCTCTCCTGCAGATATACGGGGCACATTTCACTTCTCACACTGTGCATAATCCCACCTGTCCCCATGGACAACCAATACTGCAGAGACATCGGCACTTGTGCAAGGCTGTCAGCACACCCAGCTCAGTGCCAGCAGAATTAAGGTCAGCTCACATCTTGCAGAGCCCCAAACATGTACTTTTCAGAAGCTTCAAGCAGGTTGAGATAATTAGTATCAATATTTATTCATATTCATTAGTACCCATTCTATATGGCATAGAACACAGTCTCGGGATCCTGTGAAGCACTCTGGGCTCTCTTTCAGAAGGCAGGATTGCTTCTTCCAGCACATTTTGCAGGACTGTATCTCTCCAGCCCTGGGGCCATGAGAGCCATGGGCTGGGCAACGCCCGTCTCACCCTCTCCCCTCCACCTGAAGTACAACACTCTCCAAACCTCACTGGGCAGGGACATTTCTGTGAGGTTCGTGACTCCCTTTGGCTGCACAAAGCCTCAGGGGAGCCCAAGGGTTTGTGGGTGCTTTCTCCAGGGGCAGTGGGGAGCCTTTCTGATGTCCCTTGCCCTGCCCGCCTCCCCGGTGCAGCCGCCGGCAGCCAGCGCTGCAGCCAAGGAGCGGGCGCTTCCCGGGAAGGGTCGGTGTCAGGATGAACAATGACTGCGTGGCAGCGCTGGGAAGCGGCACAACAGACTCTCAACACAGAAATTACTCCAGGCACAAAGAAAACACCAACAAAGATCATACTCAACAAAGAGAGGCAGAGATTTCACAGCCGACGAGAAGAATAGAGACTTTAAAAGCTGCTTTCATTTCACTTTGCAGCTCTGTCCATCGACAGTAAAACTCCAGAAACGTTAGGGCTTGGGGCACACTGCAGGTCACCAGGATTTCCTCGTTTATTGCTTGTTTCTTATATGAGCTCACTACAAACACAGGAGTCCTCGTCCTCTTTGCATTGTTTGGAAACAGCGGGAATGAATGGGATCTTTTTTTTTTTCCTCTCTTCTTCCTCTGAAGGGCTGCAGTAATGAGCAGAGGATGTAGTTCACTTCTCTGAGAGGGGAGGCTATTAGAGCTGGTGCTAAACACCCACATCAGAGCGGCTGCAAAGCAACGGCTCCCTCCTCTCCTCAGGGAAGTCACAATCCAACAGCTCCACTCAGAAAGACAAAGAGAAAGGCACTACTAAAGGACACCGCCGAAAGGACTGACTCCTCCCGCTCCCACGCATGAGCAGTTCCCCTGCATGCAGAGGTTTTGCTATGGGACTGGGGCTGTGGGTCAGCCCCGAGATTTGGAATGGAGTGGCTGCAGAGAGTGGATCCAACAGGAAGACAATGACACAGTCAGTATCCAGAGGGATGCCTCCTGACGCCAAGGAATTTAGCTTCTCTGAAAACCCCTGCCACGAGGCCAGGCTGAGATCTGCTGTGACCCTAAAAGAGATTATCACCTTAAAGTAGGTTAGTGTGTTAATAAATTAATTATGCACTGAGGTAGCCAGTTGTCTGAGGAGAGAAGGATTAAAATTACCTCCTAGATAAATCAGGAGCAAGATATCCTGTGGGAAAGGTAAAGGAAGGAAGATCTAAACCCAAAGGGTTCCTGCAAGAATCCTAGAGAAAAACCTGGAGGTGAGACTTGCCCTGCATGCCTGTTACTGCAGCGTGTGCCTTGGTGGTGGGGACCCTGCCTGGAGTCAGCATCCCCCGTGTTCAGTGACTGCCAGCACCACCATCACCCAGCACACAAACCACACGGGAGAACATGGGTACTGGAGGTGATGCCAACCTGTAGCTAAAGCTGCCAAAAATTCAAGGGCTGTCACTGAACTCTCAGCAGGATGAGATAAACACTCCAGGAGCGCCTCGTCCCTCCTCCCCTGAGCAGGCAGTGATTACTAAGGACATTTCCATGAGCGGTGTATGATCTTTATTTTTTCATGCACAATGACCTTTAAAAGTACTGGCTAAGCTATTTGCATTGCCTGGCCCAGAGTTCCAACAGGCAGCAGGGAGACAAGCATTAACCTTAATGGCTAAATCACTTCATGCCACTGCAAAGATGGAACACTCCCATGAGTCGGCAAAAGACCGTTTTCATTTGATTATTATATATTTAAGCAGCAACAGGCGTCTCTTAAAGATCAAAGTTACAAGCCTGCCAATGCTCCCCTGGTTTTCTGGAGGGGCAGCCCAGGAAACACTTCAGGATTCTTTGTGAAGGAGGCAGGACACCTTTGAAGGCACCTTGCTGGGATGAGGTGAGGTGGGGTGGGAGAGGCCATGCCCCAGCATGGTCATGCTGCCTGCAATGGCTCCTCTGCTTCTACTACACAGGAGCAGGTGTTGGAGAGCTGCAAATGCAGGTTTGACCCCTGAACCACCCTGCAGCACTGACTGAAAGTTTGTGACTCCTTGAAACTGGGATCTCACACTTTTTTTCAGAGACAGAGTAATGTGTAAGTTGTATTTATATCCATGGTAAAGAAGCAGCATAAAGAGCATGTAAACAATATCACAGTCCCCTCAGCACCTGACTTAGGTGAAAATACCTGCTTTGGAGTGGGTTTATTTGTGTGTTCATACACACAGAGCCCAAAAGGTGTAAGCAATGCTAAATATAATTCCTAGAAATTGCTCGTGGCAAAATGTTGTGTCTTACTCAGACAGCTCTGATAATTAAAACCTCTCTTCTACTCAAGGTCAAAATACAGCCCTCATCCAAGGCATACATACTTCCATGGAAAGGTCTGAACTGATCTTAAGAGATTCCCATAAAGGATCCATGTGCTATACCTCTGACAGGCACTCAGACACCTCCAATAATACAGCTGTTTCCTAGCAGCTCCCAGAATTGCTCTGCAATGATTGTGGAAGGAAGATGACAGCGAACACTACAGGAACCACATGGCAAGGTGTGCACTTGTGCTCCGACCCAGCCAGGGCACTCGCTCGAGCTTCTCCCCTTTCATCACATCAGCTTTAATGACTGCTTAGAATCAGACCTTGTAGAGATTGCAGCACCCTCTAAGGCACAGCTAGTGCTTTAATTCCAACCTGGAGTGCTGTCTTTAAGCCACTGATGTCACCTCTCCCAGTGGGTGGCTTGCAGCCCACCCAGGCACTGAGAGTGTTCTGCTCCAGAGGCTGAGCAGCACCTCTATCTCCGTGTATCCCTGTGTGCAAGGAGAGCCATGCTGCTGAAACCATGTGCAGAACAGCAGAACAGCATTCCTCACCTGGCTCTGCCTGCTGCTTGCTTGCTTCTCCACTCACCCTCCCAAACCTGGGCTGTCCCTGACAAAGACATCCCAAAGAGGGCTCCAGGCTGCAGAAACCTCCAGGCTCACAATCCATTCCTCGCACAGATAACAGGGATGACACCATGGTGGGGGAGTTGGAACCAGATGATCTTTAAGGTCCCTTCCAATGCAAATCATTCTATGATTCTATGATATGGCATTCTACCTGGCCCAGTCAAAATGCAAGCACAAAGTGAATCCTGGTGATGAGTCCAGACCTGCAGCATGGACATGGAGAGGTGAACATGCCCAGGGAATGTGCAGGCACCTGGAAAAGCCAGCTCCCTGCTTGAGAGGTCAAGGGCTGCTGGCAGAGGGCACAGGAGACACAGGTAACATCTCCAGCAACCAGAGGAAGATTTGACACAGGACATCTGTCAAAGCCCTCGTACTACAAACAACTCGAGAGGAAGCATGTGATGGTATTATTGGAGCTTGTATTGTGCCATTCTTCATGTCCTTTTGTCATTTAAGAGAGACTTTTGTGACAGCATTTGCCTATCACTTGTAATTCCATGCAGGTTTGTGAAGTGCCCTATTTAAAAAAAAAACCACCATACATTAGATTTCCCTATTCTCATTTTTCATGATGTACAATACTGTCTAAATCAGTTTAAGATCAGGCTTGTACATCATCTCTGGAAATGAATACAAATACCTCTTATTCCAGTCAAATTAAATAATCAGGAGATACAGTGGCCATTCGCATATTGAATATGAAGAAACACAAACCCTGGAGTTTTCTGCTGCTGTGAAAGCACCCACACTGCAGCCTTTCCATGCCAGAGTCACTACCCCAGGGAGAGCCGACGCCAGCACCGTTCCAGCCAGGAGCAGCGCTGTGAGGATGACCCCAACCCTGTGCCAATGGCTGCATCCAGCAAACTCCACAGAGCCACAGCCAGGACAGGAGCAGTGGTGCTGCGGGAGCCAAGGAGCATCACCAGTCCCTGCAGCAGCCTTGGGCCACAGGTAGTCTGGGACGGGGTCCTCAGGAATTCCCCGCTGCACCTCTTCTCCTCCCCAAAGCCAGAGGGATGCAGACACCAAGCATTGCATCAGCAGGTTACCAACAGCTTGGGGGCTGCCCCCGGTCACATTTTTATGCAGATTTTATCCAAAGTATACCTTGGACCTTAGTGTTCCTTGTCAGTCATGCCTGCCTGGTCCAGTACAAGCTGTGGGGGCTCCCCAATCCCTTGGCCCTGCACAGGGCACTGTTACCCCTCCCAGGACCAGGGCACAGCTGTGCTCCCTGCCTGGGAACAACCACAGGCACCTGTGCTTGCAGAGAGTGCTAACAAGGAGCAACTGCCTCACGGCAGCCTTGGTGGAAAGAGAGATCGTGAGAGCACACAGTGCCCCTCTTGAAAACCATTACCTCCTCTTAATTAGCTGCAATTATTCTAATTGGATGGAAAGAGGAGGAGCAGGTGTAGAGGCTAGCAGCAGGAGGTTGGGGGGGCTGTAAGCAGTGACCCCTGGCTGTTCCTGCCTGGGGCCACAGGCATCTCTCATCTGCTGAGTGACATGAACCTGCAGGGTGCCACAGCCCTTCAAGGGGCAATGAGTGTGCAGAGCACCTTCACCCTATCATGAACACCACATCTGTCCCCATGGGGCAGTAAGCCCCACAGGTTCTGCTGGCCCCCTTCCCCACCTACACCCTGCCTTTCCCTGGCTTTTCTCCGCAGCTCCAGCAGTCAGCTTGGCCACCCAGCTCCCCACCCGTGTTTTGTATGCCCAGCCATGCCTCCAGCCATCGGTATTAGCCTCCTCCTCAGCTGCTACAGCATGATTTTGTTTGGGTGATGGAAGCTGAATGCAGTAGTCAAGGCTGACATAACGCTGATTGATATATTGGCGCATAGGAGTTTTTATGTTACTGGCAAGTGACTATCAGGCGCTGTGACTAGCTGCCTGCCCCCTTTCAACTCACTAGTGAAAAAATAAGAAGTAAAGCAGCAGTGACTGTGACAGGAATGCTAAAGAAGACACTGCCCTGCTGGCAGGCTCTGAGTGGTGCCTGCCCCAGCCCTAGAGCCTGCAGTGCAGCCTGAAGGGCAAGAACACCTGACTGGCACAGGGGTGAGGAGCTCAGTTGCAAAAGGAAGACAGGATCTACAGGTAAAGAAGGTGCTGAAATTTGTGCTTGGGATGAGCAGGACCACAGAGGCTCCAGGCCACTGGCATTCTGCCTTCTCCATACCTGTAGATGACCAAGCCTACCTTGTCCTCCCCAAGAAGAACCTGGGACATCGTCATCAGAATCATGCCTGGTATAAATCTGTGCAGGCACCATCACTCAGCCCTGCAGCCCCAGGGAAGAAGTAGTTTCTCTCTCCTCCACTGCCCAGCTTCCCAGCAGCACCAGCCAGGATCAACTGAGTCAGAGTCCCAGGCAACGAGGGAGGGAAGTGGACTCAAGCATGGGACTTGAGTAGCAGCTTTTATGAGCTTTACACAAAAAAAATATGCCTTTATGAAAGCTTAACAGCAGGTAGGCATAAGGCCATGAGAAACAGGGAGGTGGTAATGGTCTTTTGAAAGTATTTCTTTTCAACCATAAAACCAAGACTTGATGAAAATGATAAGCCATGGGATGTGGCTGCCTGATAGTGTATTAACATAAATGCTTCAAGTAGCAGCCGCCACGGCCCCGTGAGCCAGCGGGAACAGGGGGAATTAGCAGCCTTGTCAGCCAGTGTAGGGAGCTGCTGCACAAAGAGCCCCACGAGGAACACTGCAGCGATAATTTATTGTTTGGCTGGAAACAGGCCAAATTGGCCCACCTGCATGAGCTGCCTCTTCTGCCCTGCAAACCAGGCAGGGGCAGGACAGGGAGTGGTGCTGGGGGGCAAGAACAAGACCTCATCCCATCCCACCTCACCCCATCTCAGGCCACCCCATCCCATCCATTTCAGGCAAAATACTTGTCATCACCCTGTGTTTGTAGAAGAGCAGGAGATATTGTTTTTACCTCATTTACCTTCTCTGTTTCCTTCCTCCTGCTCCCTGGGAGGCAAACAGACATCCCTGCAGAAAGGGCTCCCAGGGGTCCTGTTCCCAAATGCAAATCACTCTCCCCCAGGGAGATGCTCACCTGCACCAAACCACGGTGCTGGCAGGCTGGGGCACCCTCCATGCCCACAAAGCTCCCTCTGCCCGCTCCCCATGTTGGACCCATAGTTAGAAACACAACTTCAGACAAATGAATTTCCAGGATTCAAATGTCCCCTTCCCTTACAAAACTAATATTCCAGTTCGCTGGTGTCCCTGCCAGCAGGATGCAATTTGGTTGCACAGTCTATTATGTTCCAGAACGTGAAAGGTCAGGCTTAAATGGGATTTTTCATTGTAAAAGTCACCTACATGAATGACACACAGTACCACCACAAGACATTTCTAGAGCAGACTCCAGGATTATGGATGCACCATTTACTTCTGTTTATCCCCAAAAGAGAAAACAAAAATATTTGCCTCTCCCGAGCCTTAAGCCTAAGAAATTTCCTGGAGCCCTTTGGACTTTGGGGACAGGCTGTCAAACAAAAGAGGAACTCAGGGAGCAATTAACACAGCCAGGATTGAGATCCTGCCCTGAAGTTTCATTCTGCCTTGGAATCCATACCAAGGGGCATGAAGGTGCTCTTTGGTTGGGTCCAGGTGCTGGCAAAGCAGGATGCTGGCTACAGTGCCAGGGGCTGCAAGCCCCAGGAAGCCGGTGTGCCAGTGCTCAGTGCAAGTGCACGGGGAATGGACAGAGGGGGCATGTCAAGTCTGACCACACAGTGGTTCCCAAGGAGATCCAAGTGCCAAGGTCAGTGTGTACCCCAATGTGTTCCCCTCACTGTTCAGCAGCATCCCATCCCATCCCAAACCTGCTCTCCCTGGGTATAAGCCCCATCCCTCTGTACCATCTTTCATCTCTCTCTTCACACTTCCAATTTTTACTACCAGGATAAAAGGGTTTTGAAAGCAGACTCCTCTGAGGGCTAAGGGAAAAAAAAAGGATCAAGATGTGAGACTCAAGGGGAGAGGGGAAAGGTTTTGGGGACAAAGGAACAAAGCCACGTTGCCCTTCCAGGATCACACGTCCTACTCTGGCTTACTGCAGAAGATCCAGAAGAAAGGGAGAGCCCTTTCAGTATGGAAAAGCAGAGAAAGGTTCAGCACAGAGAGCAGCAGGAGTGAGAACAGCCCCATTATCTGACAGAAGTAGAAATAAGACCGGGGGAAAGAATGACTTATAAATAAAAGGAACATTAAATCTGATGTTTCCCGGAGCAAATGTGTGTGTGTTTCTTTCCAGGAGGAGGGCATTTGGAGGGATAAGCAGGGTTAAAGAGCCTCATTCATCTTCCCCTTACAACTGTGCTGACTCAGAACCTGGTCAAACAAGTTTAATCTTTTTAGCAACAACAAAGAGAACTGGAAGGAGGGTGGAAAGGAGCCAGCCTGGATGGGCAAAGAGGGAGAAAAAGAAAGAACAGAAAGAAAACTTCTCTTTTACAGCTTTTGGTTATTTGTTCCACCACAGAAATCTGTCCTGATAGGCTTAGGGAGAAAACCAGCGTCATTAGAGCTGTGGCTCTGTGACTGTCCTCTCCCTTGGTGCTGTTGTGCAGGAAGGACAGTGGGGACCTGGTGAAGACAGCCCCAGTGCTGCTGCCCTGAGCCCAGGGGGTGGGGATGGGGGGGCAGGGGGGGCAGTGAGGCAAGCAGGGGCAGGAAGGGGAGGAAGTTAAAGATTTCACTGCTGGGGATGGAGCCAGAATGTCCTTGTTCCCAGGCTCACACACTGACAATGGCACAAGGTGCCTGCCCAGGTGCCAGCACCTGGATACAACTGCTCAGCCAGCCACGCTGGCAGACCTGGCATCCAGCTGTCCCTTGAAATGCAAACCTCAGCCTCATCTCAGCCCTGGACATCTTTGAAGAATATCAGAGCAAGGTAAAGAAACTGCCTTTGTCTTTTTTGGAGAAGAGCAGCATGAGGGCACCACCATTGTGTCTTTCCTGAAATGGAGGTATTGATTAACAGCACTGCCCTGGAAGAAAAATGGTCATCATGATGAGTGAGAGAATGCTTTAAAACATCAAATACACCATACAAAATAATCCTAGACTGGCTGGAAGATGAGGTCTTTTTCATCCTTAATTTCTGTAATTCCCAGTCATGCTGAGTATGATGCATCCTCATTCATAATGTAAGAGTTAAGGTTGGGGCAACAATTATTTTCAGGATCCTATAATCTCAACTGTAAAATTTCACCCCAGGCTGAAAATGAAAGAGCAAATCCTTCACTTTGGCATGAGCTGTATGAGACACAAAGCAGTTCCACTGCTAGCGAGTTACGCAAATATAAATGCACATTAGATTCCCCACTTAACTTTTTTTTTCTGATCTTGAGCCAAAAATAAGATCTGAACTGAAATATGAATTTTTCATTGCATGTTTCTGATTCAAGATGTAAAAACAGACTTCCGAGGCTGCAAGCATCTACCTGTTTTCCCCCACCTCCAGAGCCCTGGAGATGGGTTTGCTGAGCACACACCCTGCAGACAGCGACAGCGTCTGACTGTGCTGTCGGCTGCTCTGAAATGGCTCACTCCAGTCCTGCTCTGCATCCCTATCTGGCTGCACGCTGCCAGTCAGCTCCAGAAATTAAAGGAAAAAAAGCCTGGCAATTGCTGGAAAACACAGAACCCCATGGAAAGGTCTGTGCAGCAACAACCATGCACACAAAAACAGGATCCCAGCTCAGCAGCCAGCGTGCCTGGCAGCGTCTGAGCCCAGCCTGGCCACCAGCTCCGCTGTTCACTCTGGTTTTTGTTGTGGTGAGCTCTCCTGCCCGAGCCATGGTGCCTTGGGAACACCCAGCCTTGGAGAGGTGAATTTTTGATGGGAAAGCCCATGCTCTCCCAAGTCACCTCCAGGCCTCAACAGGCAATCTTTGGTCAGAAAGGGGATGATGTGACACGAGCATGTTTAGCAAACACAGACACGAGCCCTGCAAACACAGCAAGTGCCAAAAAGGTGAGAGACACTGGGGACAGAATGAGCAGAAATCCACATAGATTGATGCCAATGGCAGATCCTTAGCACATGGCCACCAGAAAACACCCACACGTGAAGAGATACCTGGGTGTGAGTCTGCTCCTTTACTTCGGTTCGATGATTTTTTTCTCCTTTTTTCTTCTTCAAGGAAAAGCAGCCTTACCTGCCACGAATCGCTGCCCAGCAGGTTGGGCAGGACAGGCAGGGGGCTGGGAACCTGTCTGCAGAGCCACTGCCTTACTGTCCCAGCTCAGGGACACGGGAGAGAAGCCCAACAAGGCAAAAGGACTGAAGCACTTCTTTTGGTCATAAAATCTGACGGTGCTACGACAGGCTGGGGAAGCATCAATTACCATTATTGTTGCTCCAGCCATTAAAAGGAGGAATGGTCCCTGCTCTGGAGAGGTCTGCCCTGGTCTGATCTGGGAAAGCATCCCAGGACAGCCCTTAAAAACCTGCTTAAAATTCAGCTCATGTCCAAGTGTTTCCCTCGTTTGGACTGGAGTAAGCAAGCACTTAAGGCTTTTTTTTTTCTCCAAGCAGAGCCAGACCAAGGCCACACAGACACAGAGCTGGGAGGAAGAACAACAGGAAGGCTTTTCCCTTTCAAAACACCAAAATGCTTTGAAAGACACGACAAGACTGAGTCTGCAGGATAGTCTGCACCTCAGAAAGGAGAGGACACACAGCAGATGCATCTGCAGGCCAGGAGGGAGAGGGAAGCACCAAAATTCTGTGCAGCTGTGGACAGCTGTGGGTGCAGCTGTGCCAAGGGGGCAGAACCTCATGCCCCATGCCTGCACACTCCTTAGCTCAGGCAAGCATGCCCAAAACGAGCTTCAGGCAAAACCTTTTATCATCTTCAGCTTAAGAGTGTAAATGGCTGACCTAAACCAGCCTGGCTGATTCACCTGGAGCAGGCCATGGTAGGGGCTGCTCCATCTGCAGGTGACGAGTGGCAGCCCAGTGGAGTGGGACATGCCCCCAGTTCCTGCCTACAGCACTGCCTGAAGAGTGGAGACCCCATCCCTGGTCAGTCCACAACAGCTCTGCGAGGCTGATGAGCATCTGGTGATGCTCATGGTGTGAGAGGAAAGTCAGACACCAATTTAAATCTGACTGCAGTATTTACACACATGTACATAAGGCTGAGAGATGACAGAATTATATAATTTGCTTGGTACAGATTTGCTGCTCAATTTTGCAAAATGTAGCGTGTGATGCAGATTGCTATGAGTGTTTGTTTTTAAATACCAGATTAAATGGGCACATAAAATTACCGTAGCCTTGAGCTGATCCATTGCTCTATGACATTTAACGTTGGGTTGCATCAGTCATGCCATGTTGCGTTGCATCACATAATATAATGTGACATGACTGATGAATCCAGACCTCCTGCTCCATCACCAGGGAAGCCTCACCAGCCTGAGAGCCATCACTTGGACCAATGGCGCAGCTGGTGCTGCCATACTGCTGCTCTTCTATGGGCTCTACATCCAGGGCCCCCCAGGATGTGCAGGCACAAGGGAGGGAGAAGCAGGGGTTTCTGGAGCCTGAACATGACATAACAGGCTTTTTTCTTTTTTAAACTTCTTCTCTTGGCTCTGGAGTTGCTCAACAATGTGCTTCCCTGGTGCTCAGCACCCTTGTCTCTGCCTCAGCCCTAAGGAGCCCTCAGTATGGGCAGGCTGCCTGCAGGGTTGAACTGCCTCCAATCTGGCAGAGGGCTGCACACCCTAAGTGGGCTGACGAGATGGGGATGGAAATCCACACTAAGCTGCAGGGCAGCAAAATGGATTGGAGAGAGCATTAGCTAAATCCCCCAGTGAAAGGAGCAAGGGGGCTTGCTGTGCTGCTGATGCTGCCTTTGAAGCACAGGAGATAATGCCCCTCCTCAGGCTGAGAGGGAGGAGGCTGCATGGGAACCTTGTGCCAGCTGGATGGAGGTGAAGGAAAGAGGGCAGCTAGAGCTGCTGAAGGGTGCTCTGCACCTCCTCTCTGTCCTAAACTGGCTCTGAGAGGGAGGCGAAGAAAATGACAGGGCTTTTCCCCAAACCCATGAAGAAACAAGGGACCACTTTGCAGCACCAAGTCCGCCTCCACCGGCCCAGCTGTGCTGCAATGATGCAACTCATCACTCTCCAGGAGATGGAAATATTGCGCCTACACCCTGGAGGTCCCTCTTTCACCCCTCACTGCAGCTGCCGCCTTGCCTGGGATACTCAGCCCCCACGGCTTCTCTCTGCATCCCACCTGCCTCATGCTCCTTCTGGGCAGAGCCTGGAAATCAGATCAAGGAAATGATCTGAGCTAAAAATAACCTAGATATAATCCTTTAAACTGCCAGGGAGGCAATCAAAATTACGATATTTAGGGATTTGCGTGCAGTAGCTAAATGAAGATGATCATATTTAAATTAGCAAGGGAAGGAAGGTCCATCCAGCAGGGACAATGCAGCAGTCCACATGGATGCTGGCAGAGATGGATCCCCACTTCCTGCCCACTCCCTACCTCGACCAGCCCCTTTCCAGCAGAGCCAGGATCCAGCCAGTGCCCAGACTCACTGCCACAATCATACTCGGCAGAGAGACAGTTAATTGTAGTAAAATGGGAATGGACGAAGGAAGCCAAATTGGCATTTAGCACTTGGAACAAGTGTTATCCCCGACAGAGCGTGCACGACTGCCTTCCAGAGAGTGACGAGGCGTAGGCATGTGGGGCACATTCCCTCAGACAGCACCAAATAAGCATGATTTATTCAGCTACCACCACTCACATAATTTTTTTACAAATGATTATGCCTTGTATGCGCCACTCTGCCTGGAATGCTTGACAGCAAGGACACAATTGGAGCAGGGTCAGGCTGTTTCTGCCCAGCACACCCAGAGCAGCACACAGTGATCCATCCGAACACATGGTGGGAAGGGAATGGGCATCTCACCCTACCCAATAAGTGCTTGCTGGTCCTAACCCACTATATAAAGTCTCCTGGAATGCACAGGGTTTAGGCACCAAAATGTGTGGGATTTAGGAGCCTCACCCCTGCTAAGCCCAGGGATATGGCCTGGGACACAGGAACACATCAACTGTCACACGTGTGCACCTCAAACCACAGCAGAAATGATCCATGGAACATCAAAAACTGAACCGGGAAACTTCCCTAAGCCCAGCATGGGGTTAAGCTTTGAAATATCTCATCACAGGATTCTACAGATGATAAAAATTTACTTGATTTGAAGAAAAGAAAGGAAATGAGTAGGAGAAAGTTCCCTTGTGGGCTAAAGTGTCCCATCCCATCCCATCCCATCCCATCCCATCCCATCCCATCCCATCCCATCCCATCCCAGCTCCTCCAGCCCACCGCAGCGCTGGGGGCGGTGAGAGCCCTCAGGGAGGCAGTGGGGTGGGTCTGCCTCTTCCTACGCGCTTCCCAGGGCTGCGGCCAGAGCCCCTCCCAGGCTGGCTGGCCCTTTGCTATGACCTGTTATGACTGCTCTTAAATCCTTAAAACAGCTTAGTTTAAATGTCAGTGAAAGATCACAGAGGAAGAGCACATCCATACCCGGCTATCACGGTTCGGCTGACAGGAGGTAATTTGTTATGTTGCCGTAACACGATCCTATCTCTGTCCAGCCCTCCCATGCTAACATTAGTTTTGAAAATGGAGTAGGGGCAGTCCAGACAGGAAAGGGTTTGGAAAATTTTGTCCAGGATAGAGGCACTGCCATCAAATCCTCTAAGACATAAAATCCCTTCTATCCCTTTATTCCCAGTAAAGGTGGGGTTAAACATGGTATGGAGGGGTTGGAAATAGATGATCTTTAAGGTCCTCTTCAACCCAGACCATTCTGTTCTTCTATGTTATTGAATCCACTTCCAAGAAGACTTTCAGGTCTCCCAGTGCTGGTGGGTGGTAAGGACAGGGGGGACACAGGGCACAGACAGCCCATACAATGGTGCTGGGCTGCTCCCAAGCATGGCCATGGCCCAGCTCATGGGCCCAGCTCTTTTCTGCGGCTCTCTGGACACTGTAAATAAAATCCATTTCTAAGCTCTCAAACCAATGAATTTTCCCAGTGGATCTTTACGAAGTTATTTAGTTCAAGCCTCTTCGTAATTGTGATAGATTGAGACAATCGTCCCAGCTGCAGAGTGGGCAGCAGGAGGGAGCAGGGATGAACGTGGACATTGGCTCGAGACCCTGTATCAGATTTTATTTACACTGGGGACATTCATCAGGGCACGGCAGCCTGAGAGGCACAGTCCATCTTCAGCTCAAAGGAGAACAGTGGCGGGAGGTGCAGCCCCAGGAATGGGCTTGTGTCAAGGGCTGTTCAGAGCCAGGCTAAGGATGGCAGCCTTCCCCTTTGGACAGCTTGCAGGGCTTAAACAGCAAAGGCACCAGTCACCCCAGATGACTGGAGTGATTTAAAAGCCTCCCAAATCCAATCCTTTAAGGAACAAGATAGAAAACTACAGCAGTACCGGGGAAAATAAGTGGCTAACACCCCAGCTCCTGAGTTAGAAAGCAGGAGCAGCAAGGAAGCTGCTATAGCACAATCTGCTGCAAGGTTTGATGCTAAAAGAGAAAGAATTAAATGTATAATTTTACACAGCACTTAAAAAAAAAATCTATTTTCATTTTCAGAGATTGGATTTCCTTCTTGTCCTTCTCCCAGGTAATCTTCTTTCTACTCGGCCTTATCGTGGAGATTTCTCATCACACTGCCAGCAAGTGTGAATGGTGAGTTGCTTTGCAAACTCTGTTCCCTCTAGACTCAGATTATTATTCGTTATTGATTCATTGCATCCATCCACAAAGATGCATATTGCAAAATATCCAGGAGCAGTACAAGAAAAGCAATACAAAATACCATTAAAAATGTAAAGAACCAGCCACCCAGACAAGACATGGGATATGAACAATGGCAGGATCATCAGGCTGTGGCACTGGTTCCTAGCTCTCCTTCGACAAACCCGAGGGAATCCAAGGCAGAAGAAGAGAAAGGAAAAGCTAGTGTTTAATCCTGGCTTTGCCCACAAAAGCATTCCACAGGAGCAAGGGCAGCAGCCCTGGTTGGAGATAGGAGCGTCAGGTCCAACTTCTCCCCAGTGCAGCCAACAAAGAGGAACACATGATGGGGTGCATCATGGCAGCAGGGAGAGATCCCAAATTTCTTAAAGCCTAGTCTCAGGTATCCCACTCTGTTTTCTAGTGATCTAGAGTAAAAAAACTTCCACCCTTTGTAACCCTCCACTCTACTGCTGCCCAAAGCCATGGATGATGTAAGTTCCTAATGAGAGACCACACTGAGGGACCTGGTTGTGAGAGGACCCTCAAAATCAGACTTGCTGCAAATGCATACAGGATGCCGAGGGACTGATCCTTCTGCCATGTCTTTGGAGAGCTGGCTTTCCCTGGGCAGGGCTCAGGCATGGGAGATAACCAAGACATCTTCTCTCTGGGAAGAGCAGCGGAAGGCATTTCTCCACTGTCCTCACTCTCCCAGTTGAAATCCAGATGTGCAATTTGAAGATCATCTTTGCAGCCTCCTCTCTGCAGACTCCACTGTGAGCAGCACCTCACAATGATATTCTGAGGGCACCCAGAATTTCTCTGTCTCCCTTCCCTGTGAATCCTTCAGGGTTTACGTTGCATGAAAGGAGGGGGAAAAATATATGGCTCACTGTATACTCCAAGCAGAAAAACCTATGTACACAAAGCACACGAATCATCTAATTCCGGGCTTTGTTTGCAGGAGTTTAATATTCATAATGCACCTATTTTTATTTTAGTGCTACCCATGAATATAACTGAATAATTGCAGCTGATTAAAGACAAAAAAGAAAGGAAATGTTAACATTGAGACAAACAAACACTGACTGTGTGGTAAATAGTAACACTCAAGGATTTAATTCCCTGAATAAGAGATGGGAGGGGGCACTGAGAGGAGAGAGCTCCTGCCATAGAATTCCTCAGAACTGATTGCAGCTTGTGTTCCTGGTTGTACCTTCCTACAAAAGATTTACAGTGCTAATGTAGTTCTTGCTGTCCAAATGGTCGTAGCCCCAGGGTAATACTGGAAGTTTGTCTTTTCCTATCAAATGCAAGACTGAATTCATGTGTTCCCTCCTGTGTTCACTCCTGCTGCAGCTTCCACCAGTGGCTCATGTCCAGCTAAGCTGGGCAGGCTGGGACTACTTCAGCTGGGCAAAGGGAAAGCACTGTCCAGGGGATGGGAGCACTGGGGAAAAAATCCCTCTCTCTCTCTGCCTTCCCGTGCACTTAGCCCTGGTCCTCACACTTTGGCACAGAGAAGTGCCACCAGCACCAGGAAATTTGCTGTACTCTGCTGCATCCCTGGCCCTGTGTGAGGAGCATCCATAGGTCCCTCTTGTCTATGGCACCAAAATCAAAGCCTCTTCATCAAGCAGCAATCTTGAAAAAAACCAATTGATTTTCTGACTTCTGGTCAGATTTTCCACCAAATTTAACACCCTACATGTCATGCTCAAAATAGAGGCTCTAAGAGCATAAGGCTTGTATTGTTAAGGTTTATTTTATTATACAATATTACAGCCACTCGAGATAGATTGTATCCCCTGGCAGTTTCAGAAAAGTTTTTTTCCTTGTATTCATTAGAAGGAAAATAAAGTGCTTGCAAAAACTGGGAAATCCCCAATTTCAGTTAAATTGAGTGCATTTCAGGGACTTCACCTTCAAGAAGGCAGCAAGATAATTTACATTCTGACCTAGATTTCTAACCTAAATGTATTTGCCTGAATGTGAAATGACATTTCATTTGCTCAAGGGTTCTATTTATTTAATTAATTAACAAAGAAAAGGGATGGAGGGGAAGGCTTTCCTTCTTAGATCCTACCAAAGAACTGGGAAGAGATTAATGTGACCACTAATTCTCTGGTCACACATAAGTGGGGGAAGAGTGGTCCCTGTGAGGTCATCTGCTCTGTGTGCTATGCAAGTCCAAAATCTGTGCTGAAGCTCAAATCCAGCTTCAGTCAATGTTTCTGCCCAGTGGGACTCAGCCCATGGTCACCCTGTGCTCTGGTCCATATGTCAGCAGGAGTCAAGAAGACAGTGGAAAGCCCAAAGACATTTGGAGTCATACAAGACACTTCCCAAATGTTTCCAGAAAGCTAGAGTCCCAAACAATGTGAAATCAAGGTTTTTGCATGTAGGAAAAATACTATCTCCATCTATGGGAGAGTCCATGAAATAGCTCAGAAGGACCTTCAAGCACTGAACAGTTTACCTTCACAGTCTGGGAGTACGCTGGATTTCTTTCCCAGCTAATTCGGTGCTGAGAAGGGCCCACAGTTACTGTTTTGCAGGATGAAGGAGAGCAGCAGCCAGCAACAGAACAGGCAGAGAGGGGAGTTCTGGTGGTCCCGAGCCTCCTACAGGCACCTCCATGTCTCCTCCTGAAAATTTGCTTCCACATTCCTCCAACTCACGGCATTGCCACTGCCCTTAAAAATGTCTAATCTCACCCAGAACAACACTGCACAGTCTATGGCTCCTAGTTTTACATGGTAATCTTTCCCTGCATCTCTTCTCCCTCTGCACATTTCTGATGGAGTCACACTGAGTCAGATGTTTTCCTGCTCCAGGAGGAATGAGGGCAGCAGCAGATCTGAGTCAGACAGCAGCAGGACCCTCCAGCAAGGCCCTTTGAAGCTCCTCACCTAACAGACTCTGCAAAAGGCAGTAAGGAGGAAGACAGAGCCTTAATATTGCACCACAGAGCTAATCACCATAAGAGAAAAGCCTTTGTGCACAGTGAAGTGCAGGTCAAAGCAGCTCAGCTCAAGTGCTGTCAACAGCCCCTTGTTCTGACACAAACAGATGCTCATCACAGAGAGAGATGGATGAATGGAAGAAGGTGGAGAAAATGACACAGTCACAAAGTAGCACCTTTAAATATGAGTGTTCTAAGCTGAAACTTGCCCCTGTCCTTCATCTGCTTACTGGCAGGTCCCTGGAATAGTTATGCCTGGTACATGACAAAAACCAAGTCATTAGCGCTGTATTTGCTGGCAGCCAATGCCTGACCTGCGGAATTCATCTGGCTAAGAGGTTTATTTTCCTCTACTTTACTCCTGACAGTGTCATCTTTCAAAAGGCACACATTTCTCCCCCCTAGAAGCAGCTTAGCATGGTCCCGCTGAGGACAGGAGCCGCTCAGGAAGATTTCCATGGGAAATGCCCGAAGTGCATCTTAACTTCTCTCGCCTAAGGACCTGTTCTTCAGGCTGCATGCAGACACCAAAGCCATTTAAGAGCCATCGGGAGATAAAATCTCCCTTATGGCAACCATGGAGTGCCCCTGAGGAGTCCCTGCCTCCTGGCTTTACTGGCGAGCATCTGGCCATCAGTGTTAGCCCCATCCTTACAGCCGGGAGGTGGCCCCAGTACTCATGTGGCTGAGGCTGTCCCTGTCCCGCGTCCCTGCACCCCGGAGGAGCCCTGTCCCTTGGCACTGACCCTTAACCACCCCAAAGTGCTGTGCTCTGAGGACCCAGCTCTTTACATCCAGCCATTCCTCCCCTGTTCCGATTCCGGAGATGCGGAGCTCATCCCCCGTCTGTGACTCATCTGGGCAATGGGTGGATAATGAGAGCGGCAAGTGTTTGTGCTCCACGGAGCTCCCATTGTTCCCAGCTCTTTGTCTTCCTGCCCGATGCTCACTGGCCACCTGCCTTCCTCCCCGGCCTTTTGAAGAGGATTCTTTGCCTCCCTTTGTTGCTCCCCCTGCCCCACGCTGCCCGCGCCGCGGCAAGGCCGGCGCTGACCCCTGAAAGGAGCCAACAAAGCGGCAGGGACGCGGGACAGGGAGCACCGCGGCACCGGGAGGGGGAAGAGCAGGGCTAGGCAGGAGGCAGAGAGTGGATCTCCCATGATAAAAGCAAATAAAATAAAACAAACAGAGCAGAGGAAAAGTGTGAAAATGAGCCTGCTGCTCATTATGGGAAATATTCATACAGCAGAGGCTCCTCGTAAATTATAGAGGAGCTGCTTGATGAGAAAGGCAGAGAGCCCGAGAAGCACCTTCCCCTCCGTGCCCAGGCTCCAGGCAGTGGCTGGACTATGGTGGCCGTGCTCACCACCCTCCCTACATTCCTGTGGGATGCAAGGGGCCCTGCTGGAAGCAGCAAAAGCTCCAGCTGGGAGATGGCTCTGACCTGGGTGGTGAGAGAGAGATTGTACATCGGGGTTTGGAGTGGGCTCAGAGCATCCCTCAGCCACAGGTAAGCTGGAGCAAGACCTGCTATAAGTGTGACTGGGAGCACGAGTCTGTAGGGGGAGGCAGTTTCTGCATCACTCTCACATCCTCTGGAGCCATCAGTGTCTGTACAAAACTCCACCTCTTTCTGCAAAAACTGTGGCTGCACAAGGCCACAAGGACTCCAGCCCTGATGCCAGCAAGGATAATCCTTTTACTGTAAGCAAGTGACTCATGCCCACGTGCCCCAGTAGGACCCTACCTGGCCTGCACCCTGGTCCCCGTTGGAGCCCCTCTGCCTCGGGGTGCAGAGCAGCACCAGCTTGCATTGCCTTCCCAAGCTCTCCTGCTAAGGAGGGGGAGCAGTCCCTTGGGCACCACCAAGGAGGGACTCAGCTGGCATCAGCCACAAAGAGCAGAGCCACAGCAATAGGAGGGTTTGTAGCACAGATCTGCTCTCATGCAGCAGAGCCACCTTCAGCCCATCCCGGGAGACAAGGTGACTGCTCAGCACAAGCCACGTGCTCCTGCAACTGATCTGCGTTCAGGACAGAAGACAAGTCTCTCCATGGGCATAAACCCAGCACACAAAAATAGATAACTCTCCATTCAAGCCTGCAGAGTGTGAATGTAGTTAAGGGAATAAATTGCTCTCAGCTACCCTGTGCCCTCCTGGCCCCAGCCCACTAAGGTGTTTGTGGGAGTGCCTGCAGGTCACGGCCTGGCTCACCCCAACTCACCTGATGCATCCCAAAATACCAACCTCCTCCAGCGAAAATCACGGAGCTGAATTAACCATGGTAATCAGCTCCACACATTGCTCCTACCACGCACAGGCAGCGCAGCTCCTGTCGCCTGCAGAGCCAGGCTCCACGCTGAGATAGCCCTGTCTGGCAGGATGCTCTGCCCGGCTGTGGCCGGCTCTGCAGCACAACCCTCCCAGCCCCTTCCCACCCCAGATCATGTGTGAAGATGCTATACTGCTGCAGGAAAGCTGCTTTACACTACAGGGAGCCCTTGCATACAAAAAGGCTTACAAAAAGCTGGTGTAAAGAAGATCCTTATTGCCATAGCTCCAATCTAGTAGGAGTATAACATGTACCCTGGCATACATCTGCTAAGACCTGGCAGTGTAAGGTTTATTTTTTCTCCTAAGTTATTTTTTACCTCCCTCTGGTCCTTGATTTACCCTGCTTAGGAGAATTTGTACACTCAAAAGAGCCTGCAAAATCCTCTGTGGAAGAGTGCAAAAGAAGGGCAAAGCAAAACATTTAGAAAGATGAAACACACATTCATTCACTGCAGACATATTTGCTACTCCTGTGGGCTGGAGGCAGCTGGCCAGGGGGACAGGAAGGGAACACAAGAGATGTGCAGGGGACTGCTGGGGTGGCCACACAAGCAGCTTCATCCCAGTCCCCCTCCCACCTCTGTAGTGGCTGTAGTGGACTGCAGGCAGGACAGGCACAGTAGGCTGTGGGATGTCTGGGAAAAGCATCACCTTGGCTTGCTCAGCTTGCAGCTGTGACCTGCCCAGCATGGGATCATCTCCCTGTTTGCCCCCCACAGCCCAGGGACCTGGCAGGGAGATGCAGCTCATCCCTGGCCTTGGCCGTGATGGGAACCAGTGGCCTTGGCCAGCACAGAGCATTCCTGCTGGGCATGGAAGGACAGCAGGGCCAACAGCCCTCGAGGATTTTGGCGCGCGCTTCCCACCGTCACTCGCAGGGACACAGCTGCGGCAGTGGGAATCTGTCGGCAGCAATCCCCTGGTGCCAGCAGGGATACACCAAGGGGAGTGCAGGGGGAGCCTGTCCCTCAGCCCAAACTCCATCCAATTAGCACATCCTCATTCTCATTCCCATTCCCACACCGTTGGCACATTATCCCCTACACCACATCCTGGGGCTACATGAAGCAGCAGGCAGCAGGGGTACTACTCTCACCCTCTTCAAATGAGGGAGCTGCTGCACAAAGAAAGAGTGAAACTCAAACACCCTTTTACCCAGATGCTTGACTCTGGGTGATCAAAGCCTTGACAAGAGGAGCGGCTCTCCATGAACTTATGGGGAAGGGGGGGAAGCATTTAGCCCAATTTCCTCAGGAAATGAGGCTGTTTGAGTCATGACTATTAGTCACAGTGCCTAATGAATTCTGAGCCCTTTGGCCAAGTTCAGAAAAAACTGGCTGAAAGGGGAGACCTTGAGACATCCTGTTCTAAGGGGCTTTGGGGGTGGCAGCCCCAGCTGCAGAGCCTGCTCCAAAGGGGGATGTAGGAACCCACCTCCCAGTCTCACCGTTCACAGAACTCAGCTCCAGGCTGACCTAAGTTAGGAGCCCCAAAGGGAGGCTCGTCCAAGTGAAACACCCACAGCCTAAATTTTTGCTGCAGCACATCCCTGAGGAGCAGGGACACCAGGATGGGCTGTGTCTCACCAGAGGGGCAGGCAGCAGGAGCAGTCTCCATGCCCAGTGAGGAGTTTGCTCTGCTCCAGCCCACAGTTTGCTGATTTATGTTTAAAACACAGACAATTAAATTACATGGGAGCTGATGCCGCTAAATGCATAAAGGCACTGAAATGCCAGGCCTCATCGGGTTGCCATGTAAATCACCGTGGTTAAGCTGGGAACTGAGAGCACAAATAGCAGGGGCTGAGCAGGCATCACCCAAAACTCCCTGCCAGGAGCAGAACCCACGGGTATTTTGGGAGGATAAGCAAGGATGAAGGGACATGACAGGTGGGCTGGCATGGGGGGCTTGACCCCTCAGGGCAGATTTTGTTTGAGGGATTACACCCCAAATCAGAGCCACACAGAAGGGAAAGCCAGACTCCAGCTATTTACACACAAGCAATTCAGGTTCCAGTGAACTAAAATCAATACAAATAAAGGAATAATAGGAAGAGACATTGCAAGAATGGACGGGAAAGAAACAGCCAAGTACCCTGCTAGGAAAAAAGCACAAATCCTGCTGAGCTCCAGGTAGTTCTGTGGGGTAGGTTTTGGGTGCTGTGGGGCAGGTTTGGGGTGCTGTCCCACTCAACTCCTCACCCTGCTTTGGCACCTGTGTCCCAACTGCCCCCCACATCAGGGTCCTCTGAAAATCACCATCCAAGCCATGCCAGGATTTTCTCCTGCAGGGAAGTGTTTGCTCCTCTCCAGGATGCAGCTCAGCCTGCAAAAAACCTACAGATGTTCCCGTGCCCTGAATGCTGCCGCAGACACAGCCCAGAAGCCACCAAAAGTGGCAACGCTTTCTTCGCTTGCCCTTTCTTATCAATTCCAAGCACTGGACTTTTGCTGCTCATTAATTAACTCGTTGTTAATTAACGAGCAGCATTCCTGGCAATGTCATTGAAGAGGAGCTGAGTGCAGTGGCGGGGAAGGCATCGGAGAGCAGGGGAGAGGGGAGAAGGCATGGGAGAGCAGAGGAGAGGGGAGAAGGCATGGGAGAGCAGAAGAGGGGGGGGAAGGCATCAGAGAGCAGGGGAGAGGGGAGAAGGCATGGGAGAGCAAGGCAACAGCTCCTCTCACCAGATTTCACAGCAGGAGCGATGGAAGGCATGGAGCTTTGGGGATTTCTCGGGAAACATTAGCGCTGCCAAAGGTCACCCATTTCTGTGAGAGCTCCACAATTCAAACAAGCAGTCCTTGCAAGCCAATTAGCAGCAAATGTGACAGATCTGGATTTTATTTATCTAGCATCTAGCAAACAAAAGCAGATTTCAGCCCCATCTAACAGGGACACAGAGCCTGGCAGGGCCACGCGCCAGGTCGCCTGGGCCTTCTCGGTGCACTCAGTGTGTCCCCCTGGGCATCAGATCTTCTACAGCACCACAGACTGTGGCAAAAAGAACACCCCACAAATTACCACCAGTGCCACAATGACATTCCCAGCCATCCCTGGGCATATGAAATTATTAGGTAATAAATTTAAATGGGGAAAAAAAAGGAAACCCTTTTCCACACAGAGCACAATTACATGGTACAGTTTATTACCACCAGATGTTGCGGTAGCCAAGGGCACAAGCTGTTTCAAAAGAGACAAGATATGTAAACGGGGGAGTGGATCAGCTGGCTACCAGGCCTGGCAGCCTGGCTGCCATCCCTGGCTCAGGGCATCCCAGTGTCTCTCACTGATGGAAGCCGGCAGGCTCTGCTGTAGGAGAGCTCAGCCTTAGTTTCCAAGACCTTCTCCCAGAATCTGCTGCTGGCTTGTGTTGGAGGCTGAGCACAGAGCCGAGTTCTGAAATGGGCTGGCACAGCCACCTTCTGCTCTGCTCATAGGTGGGAAGGTGCTAAAGAGCAAACCTGGAGTCAATGGCACCCTGGCAGGAGCTGGCAAAGGATCCAGCTGTGTGATGCAGGGCAGGTGTTTGAGCAATGATTTAGATCCAGGCATCAACAGAACCTTCCTGGTTGGGGGTAGCCACCTGCAGAGGATGTGGAGGGCTTTTCATTTTGAAATCAGTATAATGGGCCACGAGTCAGCCCATCTTCACAGGCTCATCTGGGTCACTGCAGCATTTCACATGCCTTGTCTGGACTGGCCTCGTTGGGCACAAAGGGCTGGGAGCTGGAAGCCTCCCCTGGCAAAACAGCAGGAGCCCATCCATTCCCAACAGCCCAGGCATGAAAGCCTGGTCATTTGTGGGGGTCACACCAGTGCCCCCCTCAAACTCCTCCACACCTGAGGACAAGGAAAACTACTCCATCCCATTTGTCACCAATTTAAATTCAACGTGCTGCTGCTTTGTCCACACTGCAAGTGGTTCAGTAACAAAAGCACATGGTGCTGTTGGATTAATCACTGCCACTCACTGGCAAGGTTCACACACACATCAGCCCAGCAGGAGTAGTACCAAGCTTTGTCATTGCAGAAGTACTTTTCAAATATACATATAACAAACCTAACATCAAAGATCCTGAAAGAGAAACTTCTTTCAGATGATATCCCAGGCTCAGCCTCTACAGAGCACAAACAGAAGGGATGAATGATGCTGGAAACAACAAAGAGAAGTAAATTGTCTCCTCTGGATGAACTCAAGCTTAAAATCTAAAAAAGGAACTTGTCTTGCTTTTGTCTCTGCTGAAAATCCACCTCCTGCCTGGACAATACACGGCTGTTCAGGAGGCAAGAGGCAGCCAAAGAGCTGGGCTGGAGCCTGGTCAAACTGTTTACAGAGCTCACCAGGGAAACAACAGAACCTGAGCATTTGCTTTAGTTGGCCTATTCAGATCTCCCTCATATTAATGTATTATGTTAATTAACAGCAATAGATCACCCTTTTGAGGTGCCTTTTATTCAACAGTTATGCCAACTCTGCCAATACACATCTATACCCTCCAGCACAGAGGTACAGAAGGGTCTCATCTGTCCCTTCAAGATGACTAAACAGAGGAAGAGGGAATCTGAGCTGCAAACATGCCTGAAATGCCAGGCTGAAGTGGGCTTTGCAGGGCAGCCCTCGGACCCTCATACATGGTTCACACAGAGAAATGTCTGGCACCCCTGGCATACTACTGGAACCAGCCAGAGCAGCTTGGGCTTCAAGTCCTCACTGCAAACCACTTGTGCTGCAGTCCCTAGGGTGGCAGGTGTGCCACAGCATCAAGGACCATGTCCCAGGGCATCAGGAGAACAGGCAACACTCATCTCCACCCATTCCCAGACAAGGCTGGGAAACACGGAGCAACACCCAACTGCCATGTGTCACTTAAGGAGAGGCATCCCCAGCCATTATATAAATTGCTGATTCGCCATTTAACAAGTTAGCATTAATATTTATTGCAGCATGTTCACAATTGTAAAGATCTTCATTTAAAATGTTTTGTGCCTCACACCCTGTCAGCAGGGAAAGCACTATAAGGCAGAAAGCAGGCTTGCAGGCTCTAATGCAAAGTGATGGCTCCAACTTCAGAAGAGAAGCCTATTTCCAGCAGGAACATCTGCTCCCGGCGTGGAAAGTGGGTACCTAGTCAAGAAGGCTGGGAGCAGATGGAACGGGAAAGTTTCTCCTCCTCTTGTCACAGAGCCATGGCGAGTGAAGTTCACCACCTTGCCAGATCACCTGCTGGGTAGCACCACCAGCCCTGGTGCTTCCCTCTCCTCTTGCTCCAAAGCAGCCATGAAGCAGGAGGTGGGAAAACCATTTTAATTGTTCGGTGCATCAAGAGCATCCCAGTTTAAATCCAGTGCCAGAAACCACACCGCTGGTGGCAAGGCAGTTCTCCATCTCTCTCATGCCTGCAGAGCCACAGTCAGCCTGGTGAGGAGAGGTTGACATCACCAACCTCAGGGAAGGTGAGAACTGTCTGTGCATCAGGAGGAGGGAAGAGGAGAGGTTGAGCTGAATGAGGCAAAGGAAAGGTGAGAGGGCTGTGAAGTAAAATAAAGATTAAGGTGGAAAAGTGAGAAGAACTTAATGCTAAGATCTGTTAAAACCTCCCTCTTGCAAAGTCTTATGCAGGTGCTTAACTTTGCAGGCTGCGAGTAATCCAATTTAAGTCTCTGCAGGATTTAACAACTTTAATTCAGGGGAATTAATGATAGCGCGCAAAGTTAAGCGCACGCTTACTGAGTAAAACAGTGTGAAAAAGGCTCCTTAGGAGAGAAAGCTTCGTGACTTAGAACTTTTAGAAGTGGTAAAAAAACACCATCAAATATATCGAGAAATAATCTTGTGCTGGCTTGGAAGAAGCGTTTGATGTGACCTAAAAGTCTCTTCCATCTCAGACTTCTATTAGTCTGTGACAAGACTTAAAAGGTCATCCAGTCCACCCCTTTGCTAATGCAGGATTATTCCCCTCAGCACACTGCCTGTTACTTTGCCCAGTCCAGTTTTAAATGAAAAGCCTTGCAAAACTTCCTCTTCCCCAGGACCATTATCCTCCCAATTCTAATGTGTTTCTTTTTGTCAATAGTTCTGTCAGTATAATGAAATCCTCACTGTGCTAAATTGCTAAAAAAGATCTAAAAGTCGAATCTTCTTCTAATATGACATGAAAGTGCTAGTATAAAAATAGGATTGTATTAGCGATTCTCCACTGTATTGTATTAACATCCTATTTCACTTAAGGGAGGCAGGACTGAATTATCTGCGGATTCCTCCAGCCACTACTCTTACAAAGCTGTGTATTTGGGGTTCAGAGCTGCATGACTTCCCATTAAAGCACTACAATAAAATCCTCTGCGGCATGCAAAATGCTGAGGCAAGCGTTTGGGGCATAGGCCAAGCATGGAGCCCAACCCTGGCATTCCTTGCACCCAAGGGAAGTCCACAGGGTCTGTGAAGTGGGGATGTGGAAAATGGCATGAGAAGGCAGATGGGCAAAACTTGAGGCCCTAGCAGTAGAAAAAAAAAGGACAAGCAAGCATATAAGAAAAGACCAGAGTTAAAATGCCCAGTGTGGAGGTGGGAAGTGGATGGGAGCCCTGGTTCTTCTGTTCACAGGTCAGAGCTCTGCACCAGCCCAGGTGAGAAAAGGAAAGAGCTGGTGATGGAGCCTGTTCATCCTCAGTACAAGAAAAGTGGGCATTTGTAGCCAATTTTGAGGGCATGCCAAGAAATTCAGCTGCCAGGAGGAAGAGGAGGATGCTCGCAGCACACTTCAAAGAACAAAGCTCCTGGCATCCTTCAGAAGGGATGGGGAGAATAGTTCAGGACCAGGATCGAGTCAGTGCCTCAGTCAGGAGCTGGGACAGGCAGGGCCTGAGCAAGCAGAAATCAGAGGCAATGCTCTGAGCTCTCTCAACACAGTCAGCACAGCCCTGACCCCGCCTTGGCAGCAGTTTGTGCACAACCTTTGCCTGCTGCTCGCACAGGTACAGGTTGTGCAGATACAGACAGGTGCCTCCCAACTGGGGCTCTGAACAAGCTTTCAAGCTAGAAACTGTACATCCTGTTCCTATCAGGATCTGAGAGAGGTTAATACAGATTCTTGCATTATACTGCAATAAAACCCAACGCTAACATAGCCCCATTTTCCTGAAAACCAAGTCTGAATGCTCTGAAGGTCCCTGAGCTTCAGTGAAGCTGTCGGGAACATCCCATATACCAGGAATCTGGATAAAAGAGTTTCATCTTGTTTCAGCCCAGTTCTAGTCACTATTCCCAGCATGTTCTCCAGCCATACCCTCCCTGAGATTTACAGAGGCTTATTTTCCCAACACATGCTCCTTCATTGCTATTCTTTTCCTTCTTTTCCTCTTTTTTTCTTTTCTTTCTCTTTTTTTTTTTTTTTAACTGCATAGCAGAAAGCTATTGAGCAGAAAGCCAGTGGGAAGCCACAGCTATTGTATCTCTGGTTTAGTTTCTTATCTGCTGAGGGGTCCTTTTGTGATTGTGTTGTGGAAGGACACGCAGACAGCGCCTTTTATCACCAGCACAGCATCTCTGGAATGAAAGGAGAGGCAGCGGGGATGCAGATGTGACGTTCAAGTATAAAAATCCACCATATGGTAAAGATTGCTTCAGCTACAGTCTGGTCAAGATGTTGACACTTTGGTTATGAAAAGCAATATGTATCTCTCTCTTGGTGGTTTCTGTTCAAATTAAATGTTTTGTATCAGGCAGAGAACTAATAAAGAGCCAGGTTTTCCCTTGACAGAGGACTAGTAACAAATATGGAGTAATGTGAAAGCTGACTTGAAAATTACTATTCCCAAAGATGCAATAAATGTAGAGATAAGACTTGCTTAGAGGACTCAAATGAGATAAATGCTAAAGGTGCTACTGGGTGGGAAGAGAGTCCAAGGGGAACAGGTAAAAGCGAAAAAGTAGCATTTAAAAAACACAGTCTGACCTGTCAACATTTCTGTTAACACCAAATGCCTCCTGGACACCAGGCACTGCTTCAGCCTTCTGCAAACCCCGCTCCTAGCAGTTAGTGCAAGCAAAGGGTCAGAAAAAAAGGATATCTGAGTGCCAACCGTTATTCGTTCAAGACAAAAGAGTGAGGCACGCCTCTGTCAGGGTCCTCTGAAGGGATGTGATGCCCCAGGACGCGTGTGGGGATGTACAGGGAGGCAAGGAAGCAGCTGTGTGCAGCAGGCAGGGCTCAGGCACAGCCCCCACGGTCGGGGATGCGCTAGGACTGGGTGTGACAGGGAAACGAGAAACTGAGGTGCAAAACAAACACTAAACCATCGAGGCTGCATTCTGGAGTCACAGTGATTCCTGTCTGGCTCAGGCTAAAATAAACTTTGCACATCAAATATTTAATACCCCAAAGCCTGTTCCCGAGGCTGGGCCCCGCGGCTGCGTGCCCCGTGCAGGCAGGCTCCCGTCCCGGTGTGCCGAGCTGCGCCCGCCTCTCCCCGCGCACCCGGCATCTTCCAGCGCTTAATGCGAGTTAACAGCAGTGGCAATGACTTATTTAAGAGCAGATCAAGAAATATCCCAGCTCTCTTTGGAGACTTCAAAAGCAGCTGAACACTTTCAGTATCCTCAGATAAAGATACAGCTTTGCTGTACCATCTGCCTCGGGGGAGCCGCACGCCGCCGGCAGTGGGAAGGGGAGACGTGGCTGTTGTGGGGACATCTCTGTGGAGCTGGGACCCTGACACCATCCAGCCCCAGAAATGTGGCTGCCAGGCCCACTGCAGGTGGAGGGGACCCAGGATTACCCTTCTCATGTCAGGAGCTGCATCCTGCCCATGGCCCAGATGCCTGGGCTGTCCAGCCAGCCCCCATCACCTTCAAGGAGGTGGGATGCAGTTACTATGGCAACAAAAAGAAAGGATTTAAAAAAACCAAAAAAGTAAAAAAGGATCTTTTTTTTGCCTAGGAGACCCCCCCTAGGATGTCTGTGGGTGACAGTACTGGGCAACTCCTTATGCCATGAGCCAGAGAAGAGGCACTGCAGAATGCAGAACCACACTGGGGTCTGGAGATTGGGACAAACGATGGAGGAGGGATGGTACAGAGAGTCACAGCTCAATGGCTGAGCAAATCTCCTGCCTCACCCAGCCAGGCCGGCCATTGCCATGCTGTGCCTTCACACCCACAAGCACCTTCCTGACAGAGGCAGACAACGAGCCAGAGGAGGGCCAGGGACAGAACTAACAGTGGGTTGGAGGTTTTGCACTGGAATTTGGAACTAGAGACTTCAGCCCTTGTCTCAGTCCCAAGCACAGGCAGGCAAGGTTGGAACAGAAAGACAGGAAAACCAGTGTGCTTTAATGGAGACCTTGGGACTCGTTTGCTGGGCAAGGACAAAAAGGTCCTCCATCAAAAAATGACATTTCCCACTGGGAAACAGGGAACCGAAGCTCCATGTCCAAAGTCTCAACCCCAGTCTGAGGCTGATGGGAGATTTGTTATTGATTCACTGTGGCCAGAATTTCATCCTGTGATTTAAACCTAACTCCTCCAAAGAGAATAAGATCAATTTTGCAGAGAATCAAATACATAAAGAACAGCCTTTGAGCCGGTGTGCAGCAGAGGCAGGGAGGGTAGTTTAAAAAAAGGCTCTTTCCTTATCAGGAAAGTTTAAAAAAAAAAAAAAAAAGAGAGAAAGAACCTGGAGAATGTTGTTTGCTCATTTTTCCTTTCCCAGTCAAAACAACCCCGCCTCTGCCGGCTCTCTGCATGGGCACTGAGGGAGTAGAGCAGCAGAGGGTTTCTTGTAGCAGGACTGGAATGTAGCTGCTACAGTCACCAACCCTGAAGCCCCCTTCCCAGATCCTCCACCTCACATCCAGCCCTTCCCAGGTGGCCCCTGACCCATGAAGCTGCATCAGCACCACAGTGGGTGAGCAGGTCCGACGTGCTGGGGGCTCATGTCTGTCAAGCCTGGCAATGACAAAATGCACTGGTGATACAGCCATCCACCTTCATGGGCACAATTGCTGCTTCCAAAAGGGGCTGGGAGTGAACACAAGGCAGAGAAGGTAGAGGTTCGTGGAGAAAGGGAAAACCAACTCTGCTGCATCCATGGAGCAGGGCCAAGCTGGACACCCTGCCCTAAGGGCACAGGGAGCCCCTGCCCCAGTTTCCTCCATATTTGGGGAAATGTGAGCTCCATTTCTCCTGTCTGGGAAACTGGAAACCCTTACACTTAGTTTCTCTCTTGGAGGTTTTATTATCGTAATTCCTTTTTATTTTGGCCTTGGAAAACAATTCATCACCCTCAGGCAGCATAGATTGGCCTCTGCCAAGGTTGATGATCTGCTTGTGTGCCATCTCCTCCTAAAGCACAGGGGCAATTTGGAGCTTCTTCTGTCCTAAAGCTTTGCAAGGGATCACAGCCTGGTATTTGACCCTCTGCTGCCACCCCAGCCACCTTCCCATGCCCTGGGCAGGAGGACATGTCGGCACTGTGGCAGAGGCTTCTGCAGCCAGCCACCCCCTTGCCCATTATTTAACTGCAATCCAGAGACAATTTTTCTTGGGAAAAGCTTTTAAGCTTGATCAGTGATGGGGTTAATATTGTTTGCCCTGTGTCTCAATTTTTTATCTGTATTAATGGAAAGTGCCATGGCAGGGTTTTCCACAGCAGCACTACAGTGCTGCTTTCTTGGCTTGTTTTATTTTAAAGGCTGGCTTGCAGTGACTGATCACGCTGCAGCACAGCAGTTACCAGCCACGTCCCCACAGAACCTGCCCAGACACCCCCGCCAATAGTGTGATGTCTACCCTAAAGCCCAGAGTTTGTCCCCAAAGAGCCATCCTTCCTGCACAGTCCATTCCACCACCGAGGGCCAGAGCAGGGAGGGAGCTGAGCAGGGCTGTATGCGGCAGCAGAGGTGAGCTCTATAATTGTACACCTGCCTGTGTTTGTTCTCTGATGGCTCTTTGGGGACACTCAGTTACATCACGTTCAAAAGAAAAGGACAACAACACAAAACAAAAAGCAGCTGCAAATTAAACAACTGGAAGCCTACTGGGGCTGCCAGGAAAGTTGGACGCTGGTTCCTGCCCAAGGCAAGCAGGCATGGGAGCAGCGCCTGAGTCCAGCTCAGACAGAAAGGCAGGATGGGGACATTTGTCCCCCCTTCCCTACCCACAATACTCCGTGTTTGCAGAGATCTGCTCCAAACAGAGATCTATTATATATATATTTTTGCTCTGTGCTTTTAGGTCTTTGATTCCTCCAATTTATTTGTTCTTGTCTTTGTGGGCTTAACAGTCAAAGCGTATGATAAGTCATTGCTTGTTAATCCAATTTGGCTCTATTTAGATATTCCAGTTTAACATCAAATATAATACAGAATAATGTCCAGAAGAAACAGAAATGAGATTCGAGTCTCTGAACCAGCTCTGAACCTTGCCCAGTGAGGGCTGACTGCTTTCTTTGCTAATTTATTCTCTTTGGCTTCATCAAGCTGGTCTTCACGGCTGAGCCCCTCGCTGCAGGGGGCACAGGGGTGAGGGATCTGTATCTTGGGGTGCAGTACAGCACCCCCAGAACCTCTCTTCCATGTGAGAGTGACAGCTAGCCAAGGTTTCTAGGTTCCCCAGGAACCCTCTTTTAGTGATGCTGGGGAGCTCAGGGGACCAGTGATGGGTTCTCCCACGTTTGGGTGGGCAGCAGTTCCCTAGGGAGCCCAGTCCACCTGCAGCACCCTGCTCTTCACACTGACTGTCCCTGTTATCTATCAGCTGTGCATGGTACAACCAGAGCCAGAAACAGACCTGCTTGGCTCAAGTTCCCCCACCCAGCCCCAGAGACCTGGCTCAATGCAGCCCAGGATCCTTCCCTCAGCACCCAGCAGCCGCCAAGCAGTGAGATGCAGCACATCCCTAGGGACGAGCGGCGTTTCCAGACAGGCACGCATGAAAGCAGGATCCCGTTTTTGTCTGCAGCAGACGCTCAATCCCGCCCTCCGGCCGCCCACCTCGGCCCTTCCCGGCGCTGTTACTGAAGCCCAGCGCCGCCGTCCCGCAGCCGTCTCAGCAGAGGAGACGCTGCAACTCTCCGGTGCGCGGCGGGGGCAGAGGACAGAGGACAGTGACAACCGGCTGGGGAACACAGCAGGGACGTGTCTCCAACCTGACACCTCCGAGCTCCCAGCCCACAGCCGGCACAGCGAGCTGATGGGTCTTGCAGTGGAGGGAGGGTATTAAACCAGGAACAAGCGCAGCACCCGCGGGGCCCTGGCAGGTTCTGGATGGGGGCTGGTCTGGGATGCTACAAGCAGAGTCCTCCCTCCGGGGCAGTTTCAGCCCCATTTTGTCTCTCAGCCCACAGTGAGCCCATACCTGGCCCTGGGCTGGGGCTCTGCATTGACCCCAAACCAGTCCCCCAGTGACCACCACTGCAGCCTGGGCAGCCCCGCTGCTGCTGCCTTCCTCCACCTCCCACTGCTGATGTTCAAGGGCAGCTCACTGGGACAATTCCTCCCCAGAGTCAGCTCCTACCTGGCAGACAAGTCCGTGGTGCTGGCACAGCTCTGGCCCTGGGCCCTCGGTGCAGGCAGGGTCACAGCCTGGGGTTGCTGTAACAGCTCAGGACCTCCTCGGGCACAGGCATCACTCTGCAGCAACAGCAACATTCCTCTCCAGATAGGGTACAAACCTCCAAACAACCACCAACCTCCCCTCCACAGCCTGGATTTATCTCCTTTTCCCCACCTACCAAATGACTCACTAATGACACTGCAAACAAGCTGCAGGTGCTGGTTCTGGGCTGGCTGTGAACTGTTACCTGGGGTCTCCCTGCCAACACACACCTGCGCCAAAGCTGACCACAGCCCCTGCTGCATCGCTGGAGCCTTTACCGAGGGTTTAAAGTGATGGGAGCCCATCCAGGCGTGATTAACCCCAGCTGACCCCTGTTCCCTGTGTGCCCCAGCTATGCAGGGTGACGCTCAGCTCTGCAGTTCAAGGATCTTCCCAAGCCAGGGAAGGGGCTTCTCATGTCACTGCTCTGTTCCAGTTCCACCTTGGTGTCACCCTGACAGAGCAGAGTCCATTGGGGGGAGCATTTAGCCTTATAGCCACAAAGTGCTCAGATGCTCCGTGTGTAAGAGTGGTCTATAAACAGCCTGCTAATTCAGAGGCAGTGGATGCTCCTCACAATCTCGCCACAGCCTCCAAAGCACCCTCCTGAAAAACTAAGGAAAAAGTCTTTTCTCCTCTGCCATGTCTCAGTGGAGAAATGTGTTTTGGAGGTGTTTCCTACCTGTGCTCAACCCTGTCATAGTTGTGTTTCCCCTGAAGGTGAGGAGTGGCAGTGCAAAGGACCAGCACCATGCCCAGTTTCACAGGGGTGAGGAGAGGGGCTCTGACACTCTGGAACTCAGAGCCTGCCTGCCCCAGTGGGTCACTTTTGGGGATGGTAATGACCCCTCCTCAGGGCTAGGAAAGTTCTGCCTGAGGTTTTCAGCCTCTCGGGTGCCAAAGCAGATCAGCTGTGGGACAGGGACAGGGCTGGGGTGGCACCCAGGGCACCCAGCCATGTGCTGGCTTCTGCAGGACCAGCACCTGGAGCCCATCAAAGCAAAGCCACTCAGGCACATTTAACCAAACACTTACTTTCCATTTTATTCAATAATTGCTTTAATACTAAAATGCATTAGATGCTCAAAGCAGAGAAAAGAAAATCACATTTAGGTGGAAAACAAAGTTCTCATCAGATGAAAAAATCCCAATGTGGCAGGTACACCATTTGGAAACAGAATCGTAATAATTTAATAAAGCTGCTTTATCATCTTCATAAAATAGACAGAATGGTGATTCTTTTTTTTTTTTCCTTTTTCCATTTTGTTGTTTACAATGATTCAATCACTGTGAAAATGTACATAACATACATATCAGCATATACAACAATTTATTCTTCATATACTCGGCAACGGAGACACCATGACGAGACGTACCGCGCTCAGTCCCGCGGCAGCCCAGCCACCGCCGGCCTCGCCAGGCTGCAAGGGGGCGTGTGCTGCTGAGAGCCAGTTCCGTGAGGTGTGTTTGGAGATTCTATCCCAGCTTAGATCAGCTGAACATCAGCTGATGCCGGCGAAGGCTCCGTCTCAGCAGTGCTTGCAGCGGGGGCGGCTGGGCTTCTCCCCGGCGGGTACCGCAGCTCACAGGTTGGATCAGAGATTACCCATAGCTGCAAAAGCAGCTGTAGCAACAAGACCATCAATTTTCCCCAATGACAGACAAATGTGTTTTCCATTCATAATTAGTTCTTTTTTTTCCCCCCAAGAATAATTTCAACATACCCATCAGACAAGTGTGTTCTTTACAAAAGCAACTTGTTTCCTATTTGTAAAAAAAAAAAAATAAAAAAAAAATAAAAAAAAGAAAGGAATTCACTTCTGCACAATGTGTGATCCACAGGCCACCTCCAGCTCACAACAAACAGGGAACGGAAACAACCTCAGTAGGACGGTGCTCAAGGGGGATTTTTCCAGCCATCAGTCATCCCTCCCAGCCCTCCACCATTCCTCCTGGCATAGTCCTGCAGCCTCGAGGGTGGGAAAAGCCAGGGGCTCCCCAGGGAGCAGGGAAGAGTACAGCCCCCCAGCCCCGAGCCCCAGGGCTGCTCCAGATGGGTCCTCGTCATGCTCGGGGGAGAATCGTCGGTGGCTGCTGCTCTCCTGGATAAACAGGGGAGCAGAGCAAGTTTGCCTGAAGGAAACCAACAGATCCCAGCGATTTTTCCTAAACCAAATCTGAGGACAGGTTTAAGTTATTAAAAAGCACAGTAATTACATCTGGAACTCTCCCAAAAAGCCTTCCCGCCCCCCTGCAGCTTGGAACATTTTTTGCATGGCCAGTTCTGATGCAACTAGGAAAAAAAACGAGACTGCGATTTGCCCAGGAGCCTGAACTCATCTCGAGTGACACAGAGGGACAGTGACAGGAGTACCAAAATATTCTGGAGAGGGCCAAGGCAGCAAAGCTGGGGCCACTCCCTGGGTCTCTCCTCAGCCCTGCACAGGGAGGCCATACCAAGGAAGGGCCCCTTGCTCAGCATCCCCTGCTGCAGCCTGGGTCAGCCCAGAAAACTGATGTTTAAACGATTTTCTTGGAGGCATAAGGGTTTACTGACCTCTTTAATGCCCCCTTTTAATAGAGAATTATTTCACATTCTTTCTCGGCTGTGCTTTTATTCAGAGTGGCAAGGAACGTTTCCTCTGGGTAAATTAGAGAAATGTTTCTATTTTTTCTTTTTTTTTTCTCTCTTCCTTTTCAGTTAGCATCTATTTTTCATCCAAAATGCTGGGCTGGTGGTGGCAGCTCCGCAGGCAGAGGGCAACGCTCGGCAGAAATTAACGGCCGGTGCTTTTCCAGGCAGCTGGGGATGATGAGGGGGGACAGCCACTATCCCCATCCCACCATGGGGCAGCTGGGTCCCATCCTGGCAGAGGTGGAGCGCAGACGATGGGGACACATGGGGTTGTTGCCCTGTGAAGCCAAGAGTATCTGATATATGGGGCATCGCAGGCTCTGTCTTTCAGCAAACAAATATGAGAAGCTTCCCCCCCCAGAAAACCTCCCAGAGCTGACAAAACCAGGTAACATCAGAATAAACCCAGCCTGATGGTTACAGAACACCCAGTTACTCCAACAGTTTCAAGCCAGCCCCTTTCTTCTTTGCTTGTGTTATAATAAAAAACACATTTGGGGAAAAAAAACCCCAGAAATAAATGACAGCAGTAACGGTACACAGGCAGGAAACACGGCAGGAACAGAAACAACATATCCCTGAAAAATGGGCTCAGAATCCAGAACATGAGGGAAAAAACCCCGGTTTGCTTTCTGGAGGGATGCAGGACATCACATTAATACGTGGGATGGGAGCTGAATGAGGTAGTCATCACACCAGTGAGGGAAGTGTAACAAATTTCATTAGATGACTGTTTTTTGTTGATTCTTTCCCAATTCCTGGACCTAGCAAGTGGCAGGGGGAACAGGTTGACTGTGGACCTGTCTCAGACTGGCTATGGCTTCAGCCAAGATCAATTTGTCCTGAAAAAAACAAATGCCTGGAGTTTAATTTTATTTTGAGGGTGATAATGATTGGATATTGTTTTCTTGTTTTCATTTAAATAAATCAAAGTAACAAATACTTTATGATATGTAGACCTAGAAAGACTCTTTCTCTAGAAACCACTAATTTCAACTTGCTGGTACAGCAAACATTGGCAAGAGCTATATATTTTCCCTTTCATAATCAATTTTAAATTCTAGGAAACATTATTTAGGGTAGGAAAAATCTGTTCAGTGAAGGGTTAAAAATAATAGTAAAAATAATAATACACTAATTGAAATCCTCCTACCTTACTCATACCTCACTGAGGAATTATCACTGCAAGAGAGCAGAGAGCTGTGGAATCCCTTCCCTCTCTCCCTTCTACAAAATGGCTATTAAAGTAGCTCAATTTTTAAATCAATTTTATATGAGTAAATTTGCACCCACACAAAAAAAGTCCTTAATTATGAGAAAAAATAATGAATTACTTTAATTTTTTCTCCATTAAGAAGGCACATTAATTGAATTAGTAGCGTTGTTACATATCACCTGTCTGCCCCTAAATTAACATCACTATTGCTCATTCCATACTTATTTATGATGCAGGGATAGAAAGAAATCAGAACAGTCTAAAATCCATGCCATGATGACACACATACATACATACACTTGGCGTAATTGTGACTGGGAAATGCTGACTTGGAAGTGTGTGTCTAATTGAGAAGGTAATTTAGATCTTTTAAATAATTCCATCTCTTTGACTTGGAAATGATTGGAGACAGGGGATATCTAAATCTGGGAACTGGAAAAAAACCAAAACAACCAACTTCTGGAAAAAAACTTTCCATGCATTGCCTTGAAATTGCGCAAAAGAAATGGATAAGGGAAAAAGTTCAGCACAGTGCATCCGACAATTGCAATCCAGGCAGGATTTTCCCCAAAACATCCTCCCGTAATGCCCTGTCACTGCCCTGCAAGAGCCAGGGGAGGCTGCAGGCAATGGTGGGGGCTGGAAGAAGCGCTTGCTCCACCAGGGCTGCAAACCGCAGGTTCCCCAAAGTTTAAGTAAGATGACTGTGATTTTTTTTTTTTAAATTCTTTTTTTTTAAGCCTGAAAGCCTTTTGCCATCACCAGACATACAGTAATTTGCAATATCAAATACAATAATAGTACAGATAAGCATGTGACAGCAAAAGGATTCATAATTGCAGGGGTGTCCATAGCAAAACACCAACACCTTAAAATACAAACAACCTCGCGTTGGGTGAATGTTGAAACTCACCCGACTGTCGCTTTGAACAGTCACACACAAGAAACAGCCGCTACTTTGTCCAGACTACAAAACCGCCGGGGTGGTTACTAAAGATGTCCGAATAAGGAATTTGCCACTCAATTCTTTTCCAGGAATGGAAATTTATCTTTGTTTCAAGATATAAAAATATATAAACTCCAAGGAGGGGATACCGAGCACTCGTGAGGACTGGGGGTGTCTCGCCTCTGCCCCCGCCACCCGCCGCCTCCCGGCAAAGCAAAACACCGGCTACTCCGCTCCGGCTGCACACCCCTGCCGCCCGTCGAGACAAGTGGGATTGTCACATTAACGATAGCTTCATTTATAAACAATACATTTAGGGAAAGCTTTTAAATACAGCAATCTGTGAACCATTGGTAAGCAATAAAAACAATCTGCGCTGGGAGTCGTGCGGTCCCTCATCCTCATCCTCATCCGCATCCTCATCCTCCTGTCGCCGGGTGCTGCTCAGAGGACGATGTCCTTTAGTCTCCGGGCGCCGGGCGAGTCCTTTTCCCGGCGTTCCTGCAGGAGTGGGTTGCCCTCCTGCCCACTGCTCTCGCTGTCCGCCCCCCGGGGCTCTGCCTCCGTCGGCCGGGAAGGGCCACTGTTCCCAAAGGGCTCCCGTTCCCGGTTGCCGGCACAGTGCCCGGCACCGTAGGGCGCCGCCGGTTTGCCGGACAAAGGGCTCTTCAGGTGGAGGGGCGAGGTGACGGGGCTGACGGCCTCGCACCCGTTGCCCGCCTCGCGGACGGCGCCGCTCACCTTGGGGCTGCAGGCGGGCGGGTCCACCGTTCTTTTGCCTTTGGGGTTGGCGAGCCGCTCCTCGGCCGCGGGCTCGCCGCCCTCCTTGCCGAAGGTGGCGAAGGTCCTTTTTGTGCTGCAGTCTGCGTAAGGCTCCGCGTCCACCGCCGTCGCCTCGATGGAGAGAGCGATGACGTTCCTCCCGTGCTCGGGGGACTTGGCGCGGCTGGGGACGGCACCGCGGGGCATCCAGCACCTGTCCGAGTGGCCCAGGATGCGGCACTCCTCCCGGCAATGAAATCCTTCGCTCTGATCTGCGTGGGGAGAACACAGGGGATGGTGAGGAGGGGAGCCCAGCTGGGGGTGCCTACCAACCATGCTGAGCCGGGTGCTGCGCATCCCCCCGCTCCCAAGGAGAGGTGATCCTACCCCAAACTGCAGTGGTTCTACCTCAAACAGCAACTGATTTTAAGGCAAGGCTTGGAGGAGGAATTTTACTGCCATTTCTTGCTGCTCTACAGACTGGAGTTCAATTTCCAACAGGTTGTGTGTCACCTGCCACCGCCAGACCAGAAACCTGGGGAAGGAGTGATGGCAGCAAATCCATCACAGCAGGTCTGTCTGTGTATCAAGCCCTCAGAGCCAGTGGTTCCTGGGTTTAGTGACCAGCGTTAAAGGCCACCATGTTTTAAGCTCGGTTTGACGTGACATTTAAGTTTGACTTTTTGCAGAGGTGGGAAAGGAACAGAGGGAGAAAAGGAAAAAGGGAGGAAGGGAGGTGCTTTTTGGTTCTGGTGTATATGTGCGTTTTAACTTGTTGCTTGATCCCCACAGACCTCCCACACAACAGAGGCTTTATAAATCTCCAAGATTGTCCACTCCACTGAAGATTAAATGTGTCATTCCCAGTGCTGGGGCTTTATTCATACGAGAGCAATAAAGATCCATTCTCTTGACTTGGGGCTGTCCCAACACCACTTTACAGTGCTGAAATATGGAGTGGTAGTTTAACCCTTTACAAGGACCCTCCATGAGTAGGTCCAAGGGCTCCCAGGCAAGTGCAAACCCTTGTGCCTGGTGCTTGCACGCATTCCCACGCTGCCGGCCGACCCCAAGGGACTGCACAGCTTCACCCCCACATCACAGATGGACAAACTGGGACCCAAGGAAGCAGCCAGGCTCAGCCAAGTGCAAAGCTGGAAATAAAATCCAGCAGTTTCACCATCCCCAGCCTTTTTTGAGCATCCGACCGTGGCTCCTGCCGAACACCACAGGATCCTGGCTGCTTTTCAGTCTTGGCTTTTCCTTCATTTGATAAGAGCTTGTAATTTCAGCTGGCCCTCTTAAAGCACAACCTTTCCCTACGCAAAGACCTACCTTCCTTCCTACCATAACCTACACACACACAAAGCAGCATTAAAGCACTGATGCCGTTACCCATACGAGACCGCGCTTGGTCGGTGCCGGATTGATGGATCGAAGGTGGCAAAGGTGCAGACTCAGCCTGGGTTTCCTCCCCGTCTGTCTGCAAACCGTTCATTTTGATGCTCTGTACATCTGTGTGCATAACCTCCGCTCCTCAGACACATTGGTATTTCCACCACATTCGAGCACTAGGGCGGCTGATAAAAATTCTCAGCACATAACACAATGCACCAAAATATGAGCAGCTTAACACTTACGGAGAATAAACGAGTAAAAGGCAGACCTCAAAAAAAAAAAAAAAAAAAAAAGAAAAATAACACCAAAAGAGGATTTTTTTTAAAGGAGAAGAAGTCAATTAATTGAAAAATCTATGAGTAAAAGATCGGTTTTTTCTCTACATCAGAGCAGTGACACGGTGGTGTGGAGCGTGGCTCTGGGCGGAGGGGAGGAAGTCTGGGTTTTGGCAGCTGCCTTTACAGCAGCTTGAGAGCAGGATGCCCTGAGCCCTGCACACAGAACAAGCTGCACCAAGCTCTAAAAGCCCATGATCTTATACTTTGATTCTGTTAATTTCAAGTACTTGAGCAAAATAGAAAGAAAAAAAAACAAAAAATTGCCCAGAAAGTGTTGCTGTCTCCCTATTTATCCACAGCTTAACTTCAAAAGGGTGCCACAGGCATACAAAGCTGTGTATTCTGGCTGTGATAGCAGAGGACTTGGTGATGGCTGGAGGGGCTACAGAAATATCTTGGATTCTCATCCCTGATGAGACACTGATTTATTGTGCTGTGTGACCTTGGGCACGTTGCTGGAGCACACATCACTTCAGTCTCTCCACAAACATGAAAGGCCAGATCTGGGAGCAAGCTGGGCTGGTTGGTCCAGTGTGGGAAGGCACAGGGGAGCTGCTGTTCCTCACCTTCCTCACCCAGCATTACGTCTCAGCCCCGAACCTATCCAGCCAAGGCAAACCGCTCTCCAGAGAGAGCACAGGCAGGTTTGTCTTGCCTTGATCCATTTATTCCAACCTGGCACATTTTACAGTTAAAAACAATAGGGGGACTTCCCTGATCACTGCAAGTGGATACTACTCAAAGCCTAGAAAGGGATCCATGCTTTAAGAGCAGTTTCACTGAAGACCTGGTGTGGAGCCTATCTGCCAGGGAGGTGATCAGCTTTGGACACCAGAATTTACACCAGCAGCAGCTGAAATGCAGGGAGGAGAAGAGCTGAAAAGCATTACATTAAATTATAGTGTTTCAGTCTTTTACTTTAGGAAGGGAACATTCACAGGACTGAAAGAGGCTGGGTTGACAGGCAGAGGGGCAGAAGTCACCATCACCCACAGACCTGAGACAACAGGTAGCTCCACAGTACATTCTGTCACTCTGCTTCTGTCTCCACCACACATCTCAGCCTTAAGACCACATCCTGCAGTCAGGAACCATCCTGCTCTCGGGGACAACATGTGTCTAGGCTGCCCAGAGAAGCCCTAACCTGGCAGCAGAGCCCTGAGGAGAAGCCTCTTCTCCGTGGCAGAATGGAGATCTTCAGCTACCCATCCATCACAGTCTTACCCCTGTAGTTGATATAAAATACTACTTTTATGCCACAAGCAAGCCCTGTTGATACACAGGAACACCACTCCTCTGCTATCCCAGGTCCAAAGAAGGCATGTGTAGTGGGGTCTGGGCTTCTCCAGTGGCTGATCCCAGAGCTGTTACCTCACATCCTCCTCCTTCCCCAAGCAGAGACAGGCAGGGAGCCGCCGGGCACACTCCTGGCGCTGCCCTTTGCAGCTCAAGTCTGACTCACCCAGCCTTGACAGCACCCAGGACAGTCATTCACATTCACATTCACATTACTGTACCGCTCTGTCTTTTTTTTTTTACCACTTTAACAATCGGAAATAGGACAACAGGAAATTCTTTTACAGCCCTAGGTCTGCCCTAGTCAATACGACTGTTACTGTCTGCACTTAAAAAATGTTCTTAATGCAAGGAGCAAAGCCCAGGTAATAAGTACTGCACACGCATGACATGATAAGTGGCAGGCAGACAAAACAGGCAGCTCTTCACCTCTGTGTGGATAGCAGGGGGCTGAGCAAGCTGGTGTGAAACTGCTGCCAGACTGGGCTGGGTGAGAGGGAGAAACAACAGAGGGGCAGAGTGGGGTGAGACCCAACAAGGCTGGCAGAGACCTACTGGATGGCATGGGCTGGGGATGAGGAACACTATGGCCTGGGGAAGGGGAACCCCACAGCACAGGAAAGGGGAACACCACAGCATAGGGAAGGAAAATACCATGGCTCAGGGGAAGAGGAACACCATGACCCAGGGACGGGGAACACCACAGCCCTGGGATGGGGAACACCATGGCCCAGGGCTGTGCAAGCTGTCCTGAGCTGGGCTGGACTTTCTAATGAGCTGAGGACATTACACACACTGGGGTGATAGTCCTGTTGCCAGTTGGGCTGTGGGGAGACCCATGTGGCACCCAGGTGGCCTGGAGAGATGCTGAGCAGCTCACCTGAGCACAGGTGTCATTCACAGGTGATGGCTGTATATAAGATGAGCGGGTCCTGCAGCAGCAATGTCCCTGTTTCAGCCAGTCTGCCCTCACCCAGCACAAATCCCGAACCTTGTTTCAGAGGTCACTTTCAAAATGTTCCCCAGGTACAAAATGTACTGGCAGAAGCATCTTCATCAAGAGGTAAGCATTATCCTGAAGTCACACTTGGCAGGAAAAAAGTGTCACTGCTAAACGTAAGCTCTCACATAGCCAATATGAAATAATATAAAACCTACAGCCACCTCTGGAATAAATATGCTTCTCAACAAGCAAAGCAAAATCTACATTGAGCTCCAGATTTCAAAGCTTTTCTACTAGCAACTTGGAGGACCAGCACAAAGGCAACTAGAAACCAGCCCCAGCCAGCCCCAAGCCATGACTGTGCTGCCTGTGGGTCCCAGCCAGGCAGCAGATGCCAAAAAACAGCAGCTGCAGAAAGACCTCATAGGAGAGACAAAACCCCCTGCCCAGCCAAGACTCTCAGCCCTTCCCAATCCCACTATGAAAGCTCTTGGTCAGAAGAGCAGGGAGACAGGATGGATGCCTGAGAGCCAGAGCCCAGGAGGAGCAGCAGAGGTTATGTGATGGTCAGTGAAGCAACAGAGCCTCCGCCTCCACACAGGAAGCATCTCCCCTCATCAAAAGGAGGGATTAAGGAATGTCCAGGGTGTACAAGTCTTCCAGTCTCCTATTCAACACCCACATACCTGCAGCAGAACAACACGGAGCGGGTGTGTGAGGTGCCCATTCAGCTCTCAGAGCAATTGAATTATCTCCAGTAGAATTGCAGCACTGGCCAAAGAGACAAAGTTAAATCGTAGCAAGGTGCAAGTGCCTGGGAATGTAATATTCCTGATAAATGGCCAGATGACATGTGCTGTTATACAATCTAAGGTGCAATTTGGGCGATGACAATAGTCCCTGGAGTTTCCATTTTCAAACAGCCGCTCAGTTCAATCCAATCCATGTCAGAGCAGCTTTGCCGAGGTGAGTAAGTAGAGCTCATTTGTGCTATTACATGGGGAGCAAGGAAAAGGAGCGGAGGAGTTGCTTGAAAATGAAAAATAAGGAAAAAAAAAAAAAGAGTGACTGGAAGAATCTGAGCCTGCTGGGACATGCATGGGGCAGCAGGTACATAGGTGAGCATCGTGCTGAGTGGCCCCAGCCCAAATCCCCAGCCCTGTGGCAGTGCCAGGCACAGTGCCTGTACCTGGGCTGGTACCACAGGTACCCTTGTGCAGGAGCCTGGCTTTATCTCCACATTTCGGTGTTCCTTCAGCAACCGTATGATTATACTGTAATCATGATGACACTGCTCCTGGGTACAGCAAACAGCACGATCATTAAAAAATTCATTTCAAAATCTTCCTGGAAGCTAATAAATTTTACAGCAGTTTCAATCCTTTCTCATTGCAACAAAGAAAAGCTTAGTTCCAGACAAATTAGAAGTAAATTGATTGCCTTAGGGGAATCTATTCAAATATCACTTTTCCATGTTAGAAATCTCTTCCTGAAACAAGGAGAGGAGAACCAGGGAGACCCAGCACGGGAGGGATGTGGAAAAGCAAATCATTAAATCTCAGTTCATGAAACTGAGGGGGGGGGGAAATCAAACTTAAAATAAAATGCAAATGTCTCACTGGGGTGCAGGCCCAACATTTGTGACGGAATTTATGAATAATAAACATGAATAAATAGTAAACACGAAGGGATCAAACACTGCTGTGGATGTTTACTCATGGTTAGCCATCTTTCATGGACAATGTGCAACTGCATTATTTAACATTCCTCTTCCAGCTATTTTCAACTCCAGCACCCTCACTTTTTCAAGGATGTATGCCACAAGGCACAAGGTGTGGCCCCCCAGCCCCTGTGCAGCACCCACCACCCTGACAGAGCCCTCTTCCACTCCACTCCAAGAGGAGCGGCTGTTCCTGGTTCAGGAGCAGTGATCCACTGCATTACGCTCCAGATAAAATAATAAGCCTGAGCAAAATACAAACAGTCCCCAGCCATGGTTCATTATTTGCTTGTAAATTAAGACTCTGCACCTCTTCCTTATCTCCTCTAATAGCATAATATCAGGGAACAAGAGGTGGGGAATAGTGTATTACATTTTTGACCTATGGGCTTTACAGAGCCTTCCTTGCCTTTCCTAATAAGAAATCTCCAGTCAATGCAGCAATGCAATCCTGGCGTGGCTTCCCTTGCACAATGCTGGGAGGATACTAATAACCAGGAACAGTGACAAATGCTCTTTACCACAACGAAGAGCCTTTCTTTTCCTCTCTTTCACCATTATTTGGGATTTATGCAAGCTAAAAATGCTCTATTTTTAATCCTGGATTGTCTGTCCCGACACAGAAGGTCAACAGTGCTTGGACAAAGCACTGTAATTATTTTAACGAAACAACAGATGTGAATTAGATTAATTTATTGGGCAATTGCTGATAAGGACCCATGGCTGAATGCTACTCACAGGCAGCACTTCTGGAATGGTCAAGGGAGAGCTGTGAGGGGGCTCCTTCCCAGCTGTTGCAGACACAGACCACTCCCAGGAAGCACCAAGGACTCCCACTGATTTACACCAGCCGAGGGTTGGCCCATTCACCTCTTCCCCGGCTCTGTATTACCATTAATAACTCCCTTTATTCTGCAGAATGGTCCCTGTATTATGAATGAAGACTGACAAACAAACAGACCTGGATGCCTGGCAGCTGCACACCAGAGGGTAAGGATAGATTTGATGCAAAGGATTTTCTCTAGAAAAATGCCTTCCTGGGCATACTGATGCCTTTGGGATGAGAAGGCAGCTATGGGAAGGATGGTGATCACCTGAAGCAAAAGAAGCTGGTGTGTGGGCATGCCATGCACTACAGCAGAGTCAGACCCAGAAGGTATTATGGGCTGGAATGTAATTTAATGCTGGCTGCTCCCCTTTATCTGGGACCGCAGGCCAAACCCCACCTCGTTCACAAGGAAAAATTAATTCCCTTTCAGAAGACTGGCGGAACACACCATTTAAACTCCAATTAATCCTATTCTTAAGTGGTCCATGGAGCTCATGCTGGCCCCTGAGTGGCAGGGATTTCACCTCTGAAACTCCACTACTCATGCCTCCATACAGGGCTCATTAGCATCCTAACTGATGTCGGGATGCAGGATCCTGTCCTCAGAGAGGAGAGCACTCCAGGTTCTGACAGACCTTTTCCATCTCGAACCATTACAGCTCCGTAATTCATCAGCACAGCTCCCATTAATGCTAATGGCAGCTACTGCACTGCCTGCACGAGCGCAGAATACAACCCCTTGACTTCATTACTGGAATTCAATTTCATTAACACTGGATACAGAGGGATTGTCCTAAATACACTCTTTCTTATACTTTTTCATGTTAATGCAACCATTTGAGTATATTATACCCTGCAGAGACGGAAACATTTCTAGTCTGTTTAAACATATTTCCCACAATTGGGAGCAAAACTTTGTTTCCGTTTATGCCTTTGACACCAGCTGCCTTCCATTTAATGGGACTTTAGAAAGTACATTAATCCAAAGGTTACTGTTCTCTGCTATTGTCAAAGATGAAACAAATTCACATATTCTGTCAGGGTAATGCAGGACCAGCCAGGCAGCTACATTCCAATGGCAGCAATAAATCGAATTATTACTCTGTCCTATTCAAAATTAGGCATTGCTCAGAAAATAGTTACTCAACAATTCTGATAAAAATTCAAGAAAACGGAAATTACAGTTGGGGGAGATAAGAAGCAATTCCCAGATGCTTGTACTGGGCCAGCTCCTGGCCCAGCGCCTGTCGGAGCAGCATCCCTGCCCTCACTGCAGCCATGTGGATGTTTGCTGCTTGGGAGGCTCATGGTGAACACATTACTGCAACCAGCACCTCCCGTGGCCAGGATGAAGCAGAACAACCCATACTCATCCTCCCTCTGCAGGGATGAGAGGGCCAGGGCTCTGGCAGGAGCGGGATGCTGCCTGGCCCCTCCTCCTGCCACCCGCCCAGCACAGCTCTCCCTTCCCTGCAACATTTCTGGTGCTTCCACACAACAAGTGAGAAATAAAGGAGACGAGGTTATAAATGCTGATACATAATTTACTCCTATTATCAAGATTAAACACATCTTTGCATGCTTAGCATAAAACAACTGCCGTTCCCCAGATTTCTCAAGGACATGCATAAACTTCATTATTATCTAAATAATCAAAAGAGTATTTCAATAGAATATTTAACTGTCTGCCTACTGGAAACTCAGAGCCTTAATCTAACACTGATCCTCTGTTGTCCTTCATGTAAATATTGTTGGGATGTCAGCCAAAGCCTAGGGAAGTGAGCTTCATCTTGGTGGATGGGAATCTCTCGTGTCAGATACAGTCAGCCTGACTAATGAGACCTACAGCTTGCCAAAACCTACAGCCTCGCTGTCTGTTCCAGCTATTGAATGCGTTCAGAAACCCAGTGGCACCAGCCCAGCAGTCTACAGATCCCAATCAACTATCAATAGCTTAAGTGTAAGTGATTGTGTATGAAGTACGAGCCAAATGTGTTTCCTTTTTCAGTTTTAGGACCTCCAGTATTGTTATTGCACCAGTAATGCTTGCACGGAATTAATCATAGACATACCCACAAGGCAAAACATTATGAGAAGCTCTTTGTACTTTCTAAAAGTGTGCAGCTCTGAAGAGTGGAGGGAGCTGGAAGGCTTCCCAGCACGATAGGGCGTTCCCCATCGTCAAGAGATAGCAAAGGAATTTTTCCCCTTTTTTTTTTAGAAAACCAAAATATTGGTTACTGGCCATCTCTCATCATGGCATTGACCTCTCATGCCTCCACCCTGGAGCACAGCATTATGCCTTCCCTGGTGCTCTGCTTTTTCGGATGAACATGGGAGTTTTCCATGCTGGTGGATCTTTTCATCTGAAACACAGGGATGTACTGTTGAGATACTGGCCTAGGGTGGCGAGTGCATCAGAAAAACCCAAAGGGATATGGGGTGGCCACAGAGACAGGTCTGCAAAAGCTTCTCTACACTGTCCAGCACCCAACAGTGCCTGACCCAGCACCACAACTCACAAGGACATTCCTGTTCTCTCTGCATGGCCATGGATTTACACAGACAGCTCAAAGGAGGCTCGAGCTCCACAGCAATGAAGGATAACACCGATGCCAAGGGATTGCCAGCTGCAGGTCAGATTGGCCCCATGGCCAACAGAAGAGATCACAGAATTGTCAAAGTCTGGGAATCTGGCCCATTTAATTAGATGAAACTTCATTACCGCAATTAAGTTTACCTTCATTAATTCAGAGTGCAGATAAACATGCATGTAAAATTACTATAAGGTCAATAATAAAATCTAAAACCTCACTGTAAGCTTGGGGAAATGACACTGCCTGTGAGTCATGGACAACCTCAATTCCAGCAATCCAGCTGGGGTCCCATCCCATCCCATCCCATTCTGTTCTGTTGGCCCTACAACCATGGGGGTGAGATGGAGAAGAAGCCTTTGAGTATGTCTGGGGCTGTTAACTGCAGAGCTGCGGGGAGATTTTCATGACTTCCATAAGTGCTACAAGGAAAGCAGTTGGCTCCACAGCTCCAGTCCTCCCGGCCAAGCACCCAGGCAGTGACACCGAGTCCTACATGGGGGGTCTGCACACCACCTGTGGTCCTACCACACATCCCTTGCTGTGGCTCCAACACAGAGATAGAAGGCTCCTGCTTCCCAAGATGGGCTGCTCCAGTGCTGCTGGAGCATAGCAGGCTCTGCCCCAGCCTCTGCCAGCACAGCCTCCGATGATTTCTGGTTTCCCAAGGCACGTTCCTGCAGCACTGCCCTGAGGTCAGGCTGGATTGTGTTGGCTACTGGCTCCGGTTCACAGGGCTGTCAGCTAAAATGTACCACAGCATCATTACTCCCAGTGATGGTGTGACAGACAGACAGAGCCCAGCTGGATTTTCAAAACCTAAGCACTTTGCAACACTGACAGGCAAGAAAAAAGCAACCACCAACCCACAACCCTCTTAGTCTGAGCAGGTTTTATCTGGAAGTACCCAAAGCTAGTCGGTATAAGACCCCACAAAGTCATTCCTCCTGAACCACTTTCCTGACCAAACCTTTTAACTGTGACTGGGAAATAAAGAGTGATAGATACAAGCCCTGGCTGGCGTTACCTGATTAGTCTAGTACCCACCACATCCTTAAGGTGGCTGTTCTTCAAAGGGATAAAGAAAGGCTGAAACGACTGACGTAATTGGTGCTTTCAGACAGAGTTAGTGCGAGGAGAAGAGTCAAGTTCATTACACTGGGGTTCACCACACGGCTGCAGCAGCTGAGAAGACGTGGCCAGTGCTGGGGCTGAGCTGCTGGCCAGGCACCTGCTTCCATAGCAGGATCACAAGACGCACCATAAGTGGGTGGGTTTAACCCAAACATGTCCCTCTGCAGTGGGAATCAGCCTGATTTTCCCCCCTAGCACAAGAAAGGGGATGTAAGGGGAAGGCAGGCAGCACAGTCTTGCAGTAATTCTGCTGGAGCCCCTCTACAGGGATCCACCCTGGCTGTCTGCGGCACTCGGATGTAATGCTGCCTCTCTGCCACTGCACGCTCTCCTCATTTCTAAAACACTTACACATGCAGCATGCATTAGAATTAAAAAACCATTAAACCTCGGAAAGGAAAAACTTTGACAGGATGCGTAATATACTAAGTATAATTAATTAAATTGGATGAGGCACTGGGGGACGAGAGAAGAGTGGATGGAGACTGTTCTTGGAAAAGGGATGGTAATGCACTAATGTTCAGTGTGTGCCATTAAAAAACAGCCTTGGAAGAGGCAAAAATGAGCGTCGGGGGCTTCGAGAGATGGCACCAGCCAGTTGGGCACCTCAGATGCATAGCAAAGAAGGTGAGAGCACAAAACGTGGCCCATTAGAGCCCTAAAAAAATTATAATGAGGGTAGAAAAGGCACCAGAGAGAAGGAAGAACAGAAATGGGATGCAGGTTGATAAAAAGCAATGTCCTACCAGTGACAGCCCCCTCCAGAGAGTTTCTCTTACCCACCCCATCAGGGTGCAGACAATGGACCACCTTCACCACTCAGCTCCAGGTTCCTCAGGGCTGGCATGGGCATTGGGGCAGGCAAGAGGAGATTCATCCTGGAAAGCATCTGGCTCTCTGTGGGATTATTCTTCAGCTATTTGTAACTCCAGGTGTGGTTCCCTAGCATAGGTAGCACCCTGCTGCATCCATCCATCCCCTCAGCAGTGGCTGAGGTGGATGGGAAGCAGGAACCACAGCTGAGGCTGGGGAGGGAGCAAAGGCGGCCCCAGTCATCACAGCAGGCAGAACATGATGAGACAGGCACAGTCTGGCTGTTCAGCAGGACAAAGTTTTAACAGGCTTAACAACAGCATCAGCACTGATCATTAGGCAATTACAACTGCTGAAAGTTGACAAAGCACCAGGACCAAATGAATTATCTCCCCAAATCCTGCAGGCAGGAGCATGGAAAAGAGAAAAGTCATCGTCAACAGCCTCTGATAGCTCACTGGGTGCAGCGCAGTAACTAAAAACTAAAGGGCTGCTCGTTTACTTGCTGTTTGGAGAGATGAAAGGGAAAGGCCAGGAAATGAGATCTTCAAAAACACTCTCATCACTCAGGGAGCGGTGGGAGGGAAGGTCCTGGAAACACTGATACAGCCAGGATTGCTCAGCGCCTGGGGATATCTGATTCAGAGGAAGGGACTGAGTGTGTTTGGAAAGGGAAGGCAGATTTTGGCTGGGGGAGTTCACTTCTGAATCATCCCCAGCGTGGTTACTTGCTCAGTTCTGCACATTCCCGCACAGCAGACAGTGCCAGCCAAGGGGACAGTCGTGAGCTCTTCTTGAGGATGTGCCAAAACCCACTCCTCCAGGGATCTGCAGAGTTTAATCCATGTGGGACCACGGTGACTCCCTGCTCTGCTCCCTTGCAAACCACGGGATGCTCAGCTCTGTCACGCTGTGCTTCTCAAGCACAGCCCTTCACTTTGAGTGACTAGGCACGCTTTTCGGAAAAACATGCAAATGTGATTTAAAGACTCTAAGTGATACAGAATATATCACATCCCTTGGGAACCTGTTCCAGGGGGTAATTATTCTAATTCCTAAAATCATGCGTCTCATTTGCAGCTGGAATTTTCCAAGGCAAACCTCCATCCCCCATCAGCAGCTCTGCCTTGTTCGCTGAATTAGGGAGAGGCTCAGCAGCAGAGATCTCCTCCCTAAGTTCACTTCTGAACACAGGCTTAGATGACCACTGCCTCAAGTAAAGTTCAGAGCACATCCCCTGAGAATGCTTTCTCTCTCAGGTCCTATTTCAAGCCCAGTGGTCTCAGTTGAAAGAGTCGTGCTGGATTCAAGAGGCTTTGAGCGAGGTCTTAAATCTCCAGACGTGTTTGGAGGGTGAAAGCTGATACTTTCAGCCATACCCAGAAGCTCCTGATGCAGAACAGCCCCCAGAAAGCCAGGGGACATGTTTGCACTGACAAAGCACCTCCTCTCCACCTGCCTGCCATAGCTCAGTGGTCCCTGCAAGGCATGTCTGCCCAGTGAAGGGCTTGTGTGGATTTTTATGGCGAATTAATTGAACATATCTACTCAGTAACAATGGAAGAAGACTGAAAAAGCAGAGGTCAGGCAATGAGGGAATTGCAGGTAGAATTATTCATTTTAATTACTTGTCTTCGTTAATGTGAGGTTTCTGGATCCTACGGTGATGACTAATGGGTCAAAATATTTGCATGAGTGAATATACTTCCACAAAAGGACACATGGCTAAAGGGTGGAACAGACACAGAATTTTTGTTGGATTTTCCAGGGGCATTTTCACCACAAGATGAAAAGACTTCCCAGATCCCAGCAGTGTACCAGAGGGGAGCAACCCTCGGTGCAAGATAAACATTTTTATGCAGCACAGAAGTACCCAGGAAAAGTGCAACAGAAGGTGTAAATAAGTGACAAACGAGGTAAAACATGGGTTATACTTGAGCTGTTCGTGTCTCCTTGGCAGTTGAACAAGTTGGATACAAGCATCAGGGCTACCTGTGCTCCTGACAGCGCAGAAAGGAAACAAAAGTTTGGAACAAGCCAAACACATTCAATTTGCCTGAATAATTTAGGCTGCTGAGTTATCATGTGCTTCATGGACTGTCATCGAGAAAAGCTGTACTGCAGAGGAAAGGTCTGTAAATCAGTGCATCTGAGGGACCCAAACTAATCAGAGAGCGGCTGCAAAAGCACCGCCTGTCAGAACAGATGCAGGACATGGAAGTCACCCGGCAGGAGCTGCGAGGCAGACAGCAGTCCTGCACTCCAGGGATGGCTCCTGCTGATGGAGACACAGTGAGGCTGAGCAGAGAGTGGCACCAAGAAAACATGGCTCTCACTGAAAAGTGCTGGTAAGCAGCAGTTTCAGTGGCACAAATAACAAATAAAGGGGCAACAGGAGAGCTGGAAGGGACTTTTGACAAGGGCATGGAGTGATTGGGCAAGGGGGAATAGCTCTAGACTGCCAGATTTAGATTAGTTACTAGGAAGAAATTCTTTTCTATGAAGGTGGTGAGGCAGTGGCACAGGCTGCCCAGAGAAGATGAGGATGCCCCATCCCTAGAAGTGTTCAAGGCCAGGCTGGATGAGGCTTTGAGCAAATTGGTCTAGTGGAAGGTGTCCCTGCCCATTATAGGGGGGTTAGAAGTAGATTATCCTTAAGTTCCCTTCCAACTCAAACCATTCGGTGATGTTGATGGACTGGTAAACAGAGAGAGTGAAAAAGTCAAATATATACAGAGTACCCACCCAGGGACACATCTGAGTGTGCCAGACAATCCCCAAAGGTATTTATACTCTCCAGTAATGCAGCTACTGCTCCCAAAACACCAGCGCTCTGACTTTTCCCGAATTACTACTATGCACAGTTTTGACTTCACCTTTCTAGCCAAATGCCTTTTTCCTAACAGGAGCTGCCCCTATATAACTTCTCACTGAGCTGTACCAAACCCAGAAGCACAGGTAGTTGAGTTGAGGAAGTCGTTCCTCTCTCAGGTCAAACCCCTGGCTCGGGAGCAGTTTGCCATTCAACCAGCTGACTGGGGAACGAGCAGACGAGGCAGCACCGTCAGCTGCACTCGCACCAGCTACTCCTTTGCCTCATCTCTTTAATGAAGCCGACACTTCCAAAGCAGTCAGAGGAAATCAAGTGCTCGACCTATTTTGGTTTGCAAGAGATGAGGACACCCACCTCTCTTGGCTTCTCACAAAAATTTTCAATGCTCTTCGCTCTTACGTTTTTCACATAAAACAGCGCAGAACAACCACAAAACCTGCTCTCTCCAGCATGCACTCAGCACCAAGTCTTCTCCCTAGGAACTGCCAGAAGCTCCTCGCCTTCCACCCCCACTAGCTGCATGTCCTCAGCACCCCACAAGACACAGCACCCCCTCGCCACAAGGACTCTCCCGTGACTGTCCCCGTAGTTCCAGCCATGTGCCAGGGCAGCTCTGCAGCACAGAGCTCTCCAGCACCTCCCTAAGATGCAAGGTAGCATCTGTGGTGAAATCTCACCAAATGATCCAAGATAGTTTTCTCCAGCTGGGACTGATTGAATATAGCCTGGGCACCGGATGATGTGGGAAATCAGTCGTAGCCGAGCACAAATTGCATGCATAGAGGTAATTACTGCAGCACAAGGTTGGTAGCACCACTACCCACATGACAGTATATCTCAGCAATTTTCATTTCCTATTGCTTCAATTCAGAGAGGGGTTTTTTTCATCTTTTTTTTTTCTCCTTTTTTTTTTTCCCTGTGGTTCAATTTACTCCTTTTCCTGCAGGGAGTGAGTTAACCCAGGATTTCTTCAGGATAAAGCTCTGATTTCACTACAGCTAATCACTGCACATATCCAGATGTCCCCCTGTTTATGACACCCAGACCTCAAGCCCAACCCATCTCGACCTGGCTCCACTTCCCTGCTCCAGGTGTGACTGTCACTGCCCAAAGGTGAGGTGACACAGCAGTGACCGCTGGTCACCCACTGCCATGTGCCATCACCCACAGCCAGCTGTGGATGTTGGTAATGAAACACAACGTGCTGGTAGCTAATGAAGCTGGTTACAAAGCAAGTCATTCTTCACACTTGAAAAGGGGTGAAAAATACAATATGGAAAATGGAACAGAAAAGGGTTTCTGCTGAAAAATAAAAACACTAAGAGAGCTAATGCTGAGAGCTGGGAAGCTGATCATTACTATTACAGATACTCAGCAAAAATAGGGCCACATTATGCTTACTGTTATTATATGCATTGTGACTAACATATATCTATAATATCTGCTATGGAGAACTTATTTTCCAAACAGACACAGGGGTTAAATGCAGGATAGAAAGGGAAATCACTGCGCAAAGGCAACACACACCCAGCCAGAGCCTGGCACAGCCCACACTCCTGCTCCCCAGCCCACCCGCTCCCCTGCATACCTGCATGTACCATGAGGAAGGGCTGCCAAACTCCTTAATAATTCTGTGACCCATTTAAAAATATCTAGTCTTACATTCATATATGCTGTATGAGAAATAAAATATAGCGCTCGCAAGTTTTGAGTGGCAGCACTTCTCTCAAGACAGATAAAAGCTGCAAGTTCTCTTTGCTGTTTGGTGCCAATTATTACAGAGTTTTGACTTATATATTATTACATAGATCATTTAGTAAAACAACCTACATACAAACCTAGTGGTGTGTCTCCCTTCAGCAGCTATCTGCAGGAACTGGAGCAGTTTAGACACTCGCCCATATCACCATATTTTGGAGACGGGCGGGCTCCTTCCCCTGCACCCAGGGGAGATGCAGGCCCTGCCCTACAGCTCTCCACAGCATGCAGCCTAATTAAGAGAGGTCCAAATGATTTATCATTATTGCAGATACTGATTTAATTACACCGCTTTTTTGGAGGGGAGAAACAACAGGCACCCAACTTGTACGAGCCCCTCTGGAGACGTCGGTCCGGTCCAGCACCGTACCCGAATCACCCCCGCACTGCTGGGTGCATGTTTCTGTACCGTGGGAGGGATTTAACCCGATGGCAACCACCAGTGCCCAGAAGGCAGCTCTGAACTCACCGTGCCGTGTGCCCTGCACCCGCAGAGCCGACGGTCAGCGCGCTGTTTGTGGTGATTATTCCTTTAATAAAGGGCCCTGTATTTTCCAGCGGCTGCAAAATTGATGCAGGTTGCCATGGTAAGCACACACTTTCCCATTTAGTAGAATAATAGGCAGCTTTGTATAATTCACTGATTTCAGATGATTTCTCACTCCAAGCACAAGTCGCTCAAGTTACATAAGTCACCTGTTGTTTAGTCAATCTGGCAATTTTAATTAGAATAAATTTTTATGATTCCTCTTTGCAACACTTAGAGCTGCTCTGCCACCAGAATGCCGAGATGTCTGTAAATTATACAGGCCCCAATCACATCTTTTTTTGCTGTTTTAATTACAGTAACATTGCAGCATTAATCATGTAAGCCTCTGTTAAACAAGTAACAGCCATCCTCCATCATAATTAAAAAGAAAGGCCAAGCAAACAGGAGCTTTGGAGTTTACCATATTTTCTCTGAAAATTATATTTTAACTTAAGAGTTTCACAAACAGTAGTTTTATTTGGCTCTAATTAGTGTTGTGAAGGAAACACCAAAAGGTTAATAAGAGATGGTTAGTTTGTAATGCAAGTTTCCCAGTGCCAGCCCCAGCAGTTCAGTCTGTTTTCAGAGTCATTAACGATGTAGATTGATTACAGGAGGAGACTGGGAAGTGCTGGCTTGCTGCGTTAGCAGAAGGTTTGGTTTTATTCATATACCTTCCCCACTGTTAAATCTGGTGACCATTACCTTGTCCATTTTGCTAAGCTTAACTGCTGTGAGACAGAAAGTGTTAAAGGTTTCCTCAGAGGTTACCGACAGAGGGGGAAAAATGTCCACCTGAGCCTTTTTTTGACTTGTTTTTAAGGCAAAAGGAAGCTGCAAGCTTGATTGAACTGTTTATTTGTATTAAAGTATCTGAAAAATCCAAGTATTGGGTAGTGGTTTTAGAAAAGGATACTTTGGAAGAGCCAGGGTTAGAGCCGCCCTGTCCTTCAGCTGAACCCTGAGACAAAGATCTCTGCAAAGCTTTTGCTTGGGCTGGAGTTTAGGAACAGTTAACAAAACCAAGCACAAATAGAAGCTGAAATTCTCTCATCAGAAATAGCACTTCTTCATATCTTCTATAAATTGCTCTCCAGTCACCCAGCAAAAATATGGGTAAGCAATGACTGAATTTGACAAAATCTCATTAAAAAGTACAATAAAACACTAGAAACTCTCCAACTTTCTGGGCTGATCATTCATCCATTACAAACCTACACAACAGGGCACAGATTCAAGTTTTAATTTTCCTCTCGAAGTTGCCAAAATGCTCACATCTGGTGAGTGTTCTCTGTGCTTAGAGGGAAAGGACTTGAGGATCTAAAGGTTATAACTCCTGTGACCCTGGATGAAGTAAATTCAGCGATGAAGACACTGCAAGAACTACCTTTGAAGGAACATGAAAACTGAAGGAAGAGTGCCACAAATGTGGGATATAGGATAATGCTTCTTATGCAAACAAAGGAGGTTGCACATCTGTTTGTTATTTAGTTCTGCTGTTGCAAAAAGCGATTTGCTTCACTCATTGCTACAGATATTACTTCAGTGTCACCCCTGCCCCACCATCACTATCCAGCAAGGACTTCTCCAAGCTGTGCTCAAAGTTACAGAGCTACAAAACTAAGGAAGAGCAACAAGGGATCTGTCCATGCCAGCCAGAACATCTGTGCATGGATTAAACCTCCTCGAGTGACCTGCTCTGCTGCGACACAACGTGGTGGTGACGGGAGCTGAGCCGATCTGTGGGGCAGCCTGTCCCTCTGTCCATTTCTGCCTGTCCACAACACCCTCTGCAGAGGGAGCTAAGCACATACCTGGCAATGATGAGGGACATCCTGAAGAGAGACTCATTAGCCTGAGCACTTGACAGAATTTTTTCCCAGTTACACTCACTGGTCTAACAAAACATATTATGTTTCCCCATAATCCCGGTCGGGCAACGTCAGCAGGAGTTTGGGGAGGATGGAGAGAACATGTACAAAAGCATCAGTAACCACCACACAGCCATCCATGAGCTGACTTAGATGCTCAACAAGTAATCACTTAAAAGTCAGGAATCATAAGACAATCAACTCCTCTTCCCAAAGCCCAGCTTACCCACTCGTCATAAAAATCCTTCTCTGGGGTTTCAAAGTATTGTGAGAAGCTGATTGTTCCCTCCACGCTGGCCACTGCAGGAGCACCACTGAGCTCACTGAGGCTGCTTTACCAGAGAGCTGTGCAATAATACAGAAATCAGGAGAGCTGTAATAATTGACACTGCCCTGCAAAGAAAGCTTACAGCATTTATCCATCTTAAGGGATGTGCTGTCACTCACATATGAATGTTATACTTTATGTCTTGTGCTGCATATATGAATACAAGAAAGTAGGTATTTTTAATAATTTGTAGAAACTTCCAGAGAAATGCAGCCTCCAAAGCCCTAGAATATGTCACTTAGGTCTTCAAGTACATACACCTTTACAGAAAGCCTTTTCTGCAGAGTAAAATGGAGATGCAGGTGGAACGACTGCTGGAAATCAGCTTAAAAAATCAACAGTTTCTAATACCTGTGTTTGCCTCCAGTTAATAACATTAGTCATGTTCTCAATTCACAGCTGAAATGCACCCAGATAGTATGGAGATGAGCATAAGAACCAACTGGAATATTCTAGATAAAACATGATCCCCTAAATGATGGTATATGTGAATAATTTGGGATACAACCAGCAAGAAAAGTTTCAGTGAATATCATGTGCCCAATTCTACTTCACGTCCAAAGCTTATTTCTATATTGTGTGATAGTATAAAGAAGACTTAACATAACCATTTAAATATAACCCATTTCTATTCAAAGAACCCTTCATCTTGCTGGAGTTTATGGGACTCAGACACAATTAAACCACCTCTGTGAGCAAAGTTACGCAGATGTGGAAATGTATGCAGGATCAGGTCTTTTCAGATGACATTTCACGCAAACCTTTACTGCTGATCTGGCACCAGAAAAGTGGAAGTGATGCTTTTAGAAGCAATTCTCTGTAGAGATCCATTACTGACATTGCTTAAAAACCCTCTCATTTTGATTTTAAAGCTTTTCCACTATTTTATGGCTGTAGGGACTATTTCTAACACTGTCTTTTTTATGATTAGTGTGTGCTTATTATTTTCATATTTTCTATTTCTATTTTTACTTAGAGAATCACTGCCTCATTGGACCAATGATTTTCTTTCTACAATTGATGGTTAAAATACTGGTTGGCACTGGGAATTAAGATAAGTTTGAAATCTGTTGCTTCTAACATTAAAAACATATATTTGAAATATTTCCTTTCTGATTTCTATGATGGCAAGAGCTCCTATGACTTATAGAGTACAAGAATGGCTCTCGCTCAAGGCAAGGTGAAAAAGGTAATAGAATGCATTTAAGCAGATCTAGGTGCTGGTATACATCCACACAAAGAAAACAAGCCAAACCTGCACAAACACTATGTTTGGAAGAGGGCAAAGGGATTTAAAGAAAAAAAATCCCAGTATGAGCAAAACCAAGGGAGGAATAACTACCTGAATCACAAAACAGAGTATCTAGCCTCAAAGATGCTAATTCAGGTCCTGAGGGATCTAATCAACCTCTTTGTTGAAGTAAAGATAAAACTTTTTGACAGCAAACACTTTCTGATAAAATGGAATTTTCAATTACCCTGTGAAACATCTGGTCTTCACTGCCATTTCCCAGGAAAAGCACCACCACACTGCAGCGTTGGAAAACATTTCATGCTGAGACTCCCCCATGTCGCTGGGAGGAACAGGTGTCAGGAGCTTCAAACCCGATGGCAAAGCTCCCGCGAATGCCGGCATCCCCCACCGCCGTCCAGGGAGGCAAAGTGCTGCTGGGTCTCCTTGCTGGAAATCAGAGTTCCCTCCAGTGCTGAACTTTGAGTCAAGGTTACACCAAGACAAATGAGAAAATCCACCCCATCTTGCAGTGAAATAGGCCGAGACACGAAGAGGGACCCCGGGATTTATCCCCATCCTCCAACAGACTTCTGCAGTCAACCCAAAACGTTGCCAAGATCCAACAACCGATTGAAAGCAGCCCTTTCTCAGACAAACCCGTTTGGAAGTTCAGCTGAGGACGCCGTTAGGAAAAGAATGCATACAAACTTCTAGCAGTGCTTAACACCTCCTCAAATAAACAAACAACTAAACGGCAGCGAGGCAATCACCGAAGGTGGAGCGGCACCAGTGCCCGCCTTCCTCTGCATCCCATTTGGTATCAATTAGCAAGGGAAGGAAAACAATTCTGGGCGATAATGAACTCCAAATTGGGTACATATTAGAGCAATTAAAGCCATCTTTTCATCTGATGAATTTATAATCAATAATTAAGATCCTGAGGTAAAGAGGTACTGGGCAGAAGTCCTGCTCCAAAAATAAGCAATGTGGCTGAGCTCCAGGCAGTATTTCTGATGACCTGCTGCTACCCACTAAAGCTCAACACTCTCCACACCGTGGTTTGCCATTTTTCTGGAAGTCTAGGTCATTCCCAAAGGAGGAGAAAGGGCTCCTGCCAGCAGGACTGGCATCTGGTGTCACTTCCACCCAAGAGTGGCACCAGGGCAGCGAAGCACCAGCAGCTCCCTGGGGCTTCCATGCCCATGTACCCACCACCAGTGCCAGCTCGTGCACTGGTTTAAGAAGACAAAGGAGCTTGGACCCATCCAAGCCTACCTCTTTCTGCAAGAAATCCAGCATCTCAGTAGGCAAAGGCTGGCCAGACAGGTCCACACTAACCACTCTGAGCCACCACAGAGGGATTGTTCTCTACTCCCCAGCTACAAGGATTTCTGCCAACCATTGCCTGCCTTGGCAGATCCACGCTTACCCACCGAGCAGATAAAGACTCACAAATTGGTGGGACAAAATCTGAGAGCTGGCCATTCACACAGGACTCGTGGTGTCATAAGCTGAAGTCTAAGACCAGCAGAGACTGGCCAAAGGCATACCTCACCAGCTCCCAGCCAGGATATCACTACCATTGACAAGCAAATTCCAACAAAAACGACTCTCCCACTCCATTTCTCTGGGATTGCATGAGATGCAGTTTGGGCAGGGGCAGCAAGCAAAAGCAAAGCATGGGGACATGAGCCACCAGGCTGCCCCTTCAGACACAGACTGTGTGTTCAGGGCCATAGTCAGCCAGTGGTCCTGCACATCTTTGTCACTGAACTTCTTATGTTTCTTCTCCACCCTGCCACTCTGTCCCAAAATCGGGTAAAAATTACCTTGCCAAAACCATTGCTTTAATCATGTGGGAACCACTGTCATCACCATCATCTCAGCATCTTGATTTTCCTGATTATTTTCTGCAGTCCCTGCTTGACAAATCAGCTGAGAAAATACTCTCTTTACCCTTTTTTTCAGCTTCTATGACATTGACTACTAACTTTCCCAGCTGTGTTGCTCCTCTCATTGCTCCACCAACACCCCAGTAACCTCGCAGCCCCCCTGCTCATCTGCACAAGACAGCATGGGCCCCGAGGGACAGGAGAGCTGGCCCCAGCACACCTGCCTGCAGGTGCAGCTGGATGGCAATGCAGCACTTGCATGATACTTTCCTCCCAAAAATAAACCAGACCCAGGAGCACCAATCCCCTCAGCCATTGCAGGACTGGGAGACAGACAGAGGTTGCTTTTGGAAGTTGCCTTCTGGAAACACGCCTGATTTTTGGGGTGTATTTTACATGCAATGAGGAGTCCACGCTACAGTGGAGTGAACCATATTTATTTCCATCTGACTCTACCAATGAGCTCTGCCTTCAACTCATCCTCTTTAACTTATTTGCATTGTTATCAGAGCCAGCACGCAGACTTATCAGAAATGTAATCCCTGTAAAACCCTATCTGCAGTCCACTGAGATTGTTTTTTTTGCTGAAGAAATGTGACAAAAAATTAACAGATGTTGCTCAGACCATTCACCAGGATGGGAATCAATTATGAACATTTTTGCTCCTACAGTCATCCCTTACTGCAAACGCATGTCAGGAAACCCTCTCCTGATCGAAATGAAAAAGCATTCCTTTGTAGTAGAAGAATAATAAATGATAGCTATCAGCCTGCATTCTCTGACACGGCGCCGGTCCGCAGAGAATTAAACTGCCACTGTACAGTTGTATAAATGTTTAATTTTTTTCATCTTTGGCCACAGTAGGGTTGTCTGGAAATACATTATCGCTGCGGATGCCATCCCTCTCCAATTAGTGTGGCTGGCAGCATGGAATGGGTAGGTGACCTCTGCGTTCCCCTCCTCGTGGAGTCTTACAGGGTTAACTACGGCCATTTAACAGACTCTATCGAGAATTAATACAGCGATCAGCTTCTCTCCAGAAAAAAACTCACATTCGGTGGCGCAGATGGCAAGAACTCTCTCTCCCTCGTTTGACTCTTTTATGACAGCAAAACAAAGGCTTTTAATGATGTTTACCATGAATTGAATTAAACAGCTGAAGACCAGTTCATAATCACAGCATTTTGTTTTCATATCCTTAAGTCTTTTAGCAGTGGGGCTTCCAGTTGAGCCTCAGCTACAGCTTATCTCAAGATATAGCCAAGTGCCCCGAGGCTCCCCTGCGCTGGAGCACCAAACCGCATTCAGGCTTCTTAATTGAAAAAGACAGGATGTTTGCATAGGATGTTTGCATCCCTCAGACATTAAAAGCGACATTCATGCCCAAGTACAAACGACACTTGGGCTCAGCTGAACTCTTCTGACTTCTTTCCTCTAGCTAATACCAGTCTGATTTCAGAACAGGGCTTCACCCCTGCACATGGGGATGACAAGAGCTGAAACCTGCCACCTATGCAGGGGAAAAGATGCAAACCCTCACCCACTGGCCTGAGCTAATCCCTCGTGGGATGTCTGACTAATTGCCTACATGCTGTGCTGACCTTTGGAAAAGCTGCCCACAGGGCGCCTGCATACAAGCTCCAGAGCTGGCAAGAGGAGCATGTGGACAAGGGCACACCTTCAGTGCTCCAGAGGGGAGTGTGGGCAGGGACCAGCTCTGGGCACAGCACCTGTAATTCCTGCCTTAATCCCAACTCTGCCACTCGCTCACTCACGGTCGGGCAGATGCTCAGGGCCTTGAGTTTTCTGCCTGTGAAACAGAGGATAATCCTAACTGCCTGCTCACCTGACAGGCGTGGCATGAAGATTAATTTATATCTACCCAGCACTCTGACGATGCACAGCATTATCCCCAGCAAGCACTAAGCATCCTCATTGCACACCTACTGAGGCGGCAGAGCCACCAGATGGGTCACGTGGGGGGTGATGAGAAGCCCCCCAGGGCGCAGGGCAGTGGCTCACCTTGCTCAGGGCCTTGGGACCCCATGGAAGGGACACTGGTGTTCAGCACGTCGTTGACAGCCGTGTCGCAGTAGAGGCCCCGCTGCACATCATGCTCACTGTCTGTCTGGTCGCTCTCCTCGTGGCCACTGTCCTTCAGACTGTTCCCCTCCAAGTCCTTGAACGTGGAGCTGCTGGGAAAACACAGCTGTCACTTACTGGGTGGGACAAGGTGGCCCTGACACCTCAGTAAGCTGGGAAGGGAAGGTCCCTGGGATTGCTCCCCAGGCATGGAGAGCTGGGGCAGGGGGTGTGAGTGAAGCACCCCCTGCTTGGCACCTCTGCACCCCAAAACACAGTATCCAGCCTGCACCATGGGTATGGTGTGAGCCTGTGGGTACAGTCAAGCTGCTGTGGGTCTTATGGAAGCTGAGAGTGAAACAGGATTTGAAATAAAATTTTAAAAATATACATTAAAGTGAGCTGTTTCTATAACATGACTCCCCCATATCGTACTACTTCATATTGAAACAACATAGGATCTAAACTCCATTTTTTCAGGTTATAGGTCAAATCCTAATCACTTAACGCTTGAAAACAAAAGTCATCCTAGAAATGGGAATTTCTTTTCATCATGATGATGCCATTCTTGTTTTTAAAAATAGACCAGTGATTCTGGGTCCAAGTTCACACAGCTTTAAATCTGATACACAGTCAAACATCCTTGACAGCCCCTGCAAGCACAGCCACTTGCTGGGGAGATCCAAGGGCTGAGCTGCTCCCAGATTTCCCCCAAGGGCTAAGCAGCTCCATCACGCCATAGAACCCAGCTCTCAGGCTAGAGGGATGGTTCCTGTGAAGACAGGTTGAGAGAGCTGGGATTGGTCATCCTGGAGAAGGCCTCGGGAAGATCTTTGAGCCCCTTCCAGTACCTAAAGGGGGCTTACAAAAAGAGGGAAGGTGACTTTGTACACAGGCAGATAGTAATAGGACAAGGGGGAATGGTTTTAAACTGAAAGGAGAAAGATTTAGAGATTTAGATATTAGGAAGAAATTCTTCTCTGTGTGAGTGGTGAGGCACTGGCACAGGTTGCCCAGAGAAGCTGTGGATACTCCATCCCTGAAAGTCCTTAAGGACAGGTTGCACAGGGCTTTGAGCAACCTGGTCTAGTGGAAGGTGTCCCTGCCCATGGCAGGGCAGTGGAACTAGATGATCTTTGAGGTCCCTTCCAACCCAAACCATTCTAGACTCTATGAAGAATTGCATTTCTGGAAGCATTCGGGTCCCCTCTGCTGCTCCCCAGCGCCTTGAGAGGGGCAAGGCCCCAGGACACCGGGCTGCAGCAAGCATCAGGGACATCTTGAGATGCACCTGTCCTGGGTGGCACAGCCACTCTGCACTCCTTCCACAATCAGCCTTGGCATGGGAAATCTGCACTTGTTGGGAGGATCCACCTGCACCCACCACTCTGAACTTTCCCGCTGGCTGGTTTGGTGTGAAACATCAGTGGAAGACACGGCCTCTGCTTCAAAGCCCCAAAGAGCTGGAGATTTTCATTACTTTGAAAAGCCCTTTTGTGTCTCCACGGAAACCAAGCAGACCACCTACCATCTGATGCTCTGCAAAAGCGCGTGAGGGGGGAGCTCTGAAATACATACAAATTGGTAAACCTTCAAACATTACCTTTTAAATAAAGATGTCCCTGTTGAAGCCACTGACTTTGATTCCAGGCTACATCAAAGATTTTTAAGTTAAGAAAGCACCACAAATCTACAATTCATTTGTGTGCGTGTAGATGAGCGAGGGAAGCAGGCAGACAACACAAGAAAAGTACAAATAGATTAATTAAGTGCTGGATTTGAGGAGATTCACTCACCAAAGATAGAAGAGCTAAAACATCTTCATAAAGGGAAAGGATGAAAATGATGCAGCAGTATGTTACAGAAAATATTTTTTGTTCTCAGATGTCTGCACAGCGTTCCTGGCACTCGTTGTACTTAAGATAGAAGACAAAGGTAGAAAGCGAGGGGAACCGCTGTCCTACACGGAGCTGCTGTTCATAATGCACAGGCAACCCGTGTTACAACGCATTTATCTTCCCCGCAGTGAACCAGACCGTAATGCAGCAGCCACACGACATGTTTCCGCGGCTGACACTTCTCTAAAGGATGGGCAGGTCTGGGGGAATCAGCGGCAGCAGCATTTCCCAAACAATACAGCCTCGGAGTAAGCCCCGCTGCGGCAGGCGGGAGCGCTGTTTGCCTTTATCTTAGGTGTGAACGAGGAAAGATTAATAGATTTGGGTTTTTTTCAGCATGCCTGAAGACTCTCTGGCGAGGAGCAGCGTGGTGTAGGCAAGCCAACTCTCACAGTCGCATTAGCATCGTTAAACATCACGAGCCACACAGGCAAATATACCTGCCCTTCTCCGGCTGAACCCGCGCTGCTTAAACAATGCGCTCGCAGCTCCCTTACTCCTCAGATTTTTAAGATGTAAACAAATGGGATCTCAGCCAGGCAGATAATTGGATATTTTTACTGTTCAGATCAGATCTTAACACTTCAGAGCCGGCTCCTGCTCTCTGTAAAACCCTTGGTTCAGCGATGCCTTCTGCAGAGCCACCGAGTACGGGCAGGGGCACGGGCATGGCTCGCTCGCCGCACACCTCGGCCGGTCCCTCGGGAGCAGAGGGGAGGTGGGCAAAGAGCTGCCGGCCACCTCCTGCGCCCGCATCCTGCGCAGGGAGCCGGTCCTCCCGCCCTGCGCGGCGGCGGCTCCTGATGAGTATTGATCGTGCTGTGTCAGTGCCTTTCCCTGCCTCGGCAGTCGCCGGGAGGCAGCGGCAAACCTCACCCCCTGCCCCGCGGGGGGATGCTCACCTCTAGTTTAACACAATCCAGTGGGTTTCATCCAGATAACCCCGGCGTTAACCTCCCAGAGACGTTTCCTCACCACTGCTAAGCCTTGAGGAGACCAGTGTTTCATCCAAAGGGCTAAATTCCTCCAAGGGCAATTGCCAAGTTGCAATTGAACTGATTGTTTCCTTTTTACCCATGGAAGAAACAAGCCTAGCAAAGTGCTGGTTGCCTCGCTATTCAAACTAAAACAGTGAGGGTGCACACAACCCAACTACCTGCCTCCAAACAACTTTTCTTTCTTTAAATTTTCCCCGCCTCACATGGCAGGGAGATCCCACCACCCAAATCTATCCCTTTATTCCTGTGCAATCAAATGGAATAAACTCTCAGAATTTGAAAGTTGTCAGGGTAACAGCACTCCACCTCACTCACTGCACCTTCCTGGTGTGAAGGAACCAAAGAGAAGGAAAAAAGGTTTTTCCTTTATTGCAAACCAAGAGCAGGGGGGCTTAATGGGACGTAAGTACTGTTTTTAAAATCAAATGATTACTCTTGAAAAGTTTTGCATATTAAAATAAGCAAGTAGTATATAACACAGTACGGAAGGACATTAAACACTCAAGACTTGGCTGGGCAAACCCAAGTGCCTCCAAGTGAGCCTACGTACCTTTTTATTAAATGAGCTCTGCTGTTCACGTAGTTGGAATCAAAGGAGTAGTTTTCAGTCTGGAAGGAGGAAAAGAAAATGGAGATGGTTACAAGTCTGATTTCCATGACTGGGAACAGTCAGGTTTGCAGGGCCAGGATGAAAACCTGCCAGAGGGAAAGAGCATCACACCATGGGACAGACCCCTGCGAGCAGGACAGAGCCAGGCATGGAAAACTCCAGTTCTCCCTAGTCTTTCCACCTGTTTTCAACAAAAAGAAAGGCTGGTGGTGACCACTGAACAATTTGCAGAGAAGAAACAATGTGACTATGCTCTGTTAGAAAACTAATTGCTTTTAATTCCCTGATGAACTCAGTTCTGTGTGTGTCAATTTGACTGAAAGTTCAAAAGGTATTTTTCTTATTAGTGTATAATTAACATGTTAAAATATTTATTGCATAGATATGTAAATGCCAGCAAGGTAATCCCCTGCCAGAGAATTTAATGCGGGCACTTTTCTTTGTTTTACATCATTTCATTTGCAGAGACAGTGGACTCTGTTATTAATAAAAAAGCAAACAATGGGTGACATGCTTAAAAGTTGGAGGGGAGTGAAAGTAGGGCAGAAAAGTCAGAGGACTTGTCACTTGCAAGCAAAACCCACTAACTCGCTCTGCACTCAAAGCAGCATCTTATAACCTCAGATTACACAGTGCCAGGGTTCTGGTGCTGGCAGCAGGTAAACAACCAAAAAAAGCAACTAGAAGGACATGGTGGGAGCCATGTGGGGGCATGTGACGGTGCTGCATGGTGGGACATGGTGGGAGATGCACAGTGGGATGCAGTGGCTGTTGCATGGTGGGACGTGTGGGAGCTTCATAGTGGGATATGATGGGAGCTGTGGGGTGGGATGCAGTGGTAGCTGCATGGTAGGATGTGGTGGGGGGAGATGCATGGCAGGATGTGGTAGGAGATGCATGGTGAGTCACAGTGGATGCCATGTGGTGGGACATGGTGGGATCTGCATAGCTGGGCCAGGATCCTTCCTGAGCTTCAGGGACCCAGGAGGATGCAGGTATCTTTGTACAAGTCAGGCACCACAGTCCACCTGTCCATCCACCCAAAGACCCCCAGATCTGCAGAGATCCCATCTAGGCTCCCACCAGCATCACCCCCAGCCCAGGGGATGCTCCTTGCCTCCTGGGCAGCAGAACAGGTAGACTTTGCTCTGCCCTCCTTCCTCTAGGACAACAGCAGCATCCTCTCAGGACAGAAATAGGGACATCCACCTGCCCCAGAGCCATGTCCTGCCTCCTCTCTGCTGTGGCTCCTCCTCACTCCATCCCCACGGTTGTTCGCCTTCCCAAAGAGCCTCTCTGTGATACTATGGCCTGTTTTTATGGCAATTATGAACATGGTAAAAATAAATGCATGCATCTTTAATGTCTCAATAAATAAAGGAAAGCAGAGTCTGCTGCTAACGTAATCACAATGGCAGGAGGCAGGGAGAGGGGCTGCTGCAGCAGAGCCGAACGTGAAATCCAATCGTACCCCAGCAGAGGTTACACCACTCTGCCAAGAAAATAAAGCAAAGGCAGCGTTGGTTAAGTGTAACCTTTTCTGAAGTACAGCACAATATCTAATTTACCAAACAGGAACCTCCCAGAGAGAAACACACGAGGAGCTGCGAGCCGGGGGAGTTGGCCTAGCACTCAGCACAGCTCAGTTATTACTTTCACACAGTAATTACTGCTGGAGAGTCACGCAGGAGATTTACTGCACAAACTACTGGTCCCTGCAGTTCCTGCATCCTCAGTCCTGCTGGACGACTTTGATGGTTAGAGCTCAGGAGCAAACAGACACATGTATTTTTAAAGTATATGATGCCCAAGACTTTAAATGCTGCAGAAAATACCTGATCCTGTGTTTATCCATCAACTCTGACGCAGCCATCCCAGAGGGAGGGATGCAACCCCACAGCATCCACCCCCAGCAGCCGCAGTGTAGATCTCAGCCCCACAAAAGGAATGAGGGCAGCTGAACAATGTAGGGCAGGAGGGATGGGAGCCAGTTTCCACACAATCCCTGCTCAGTGGGGAGCCCCCTCTATCACCCAGCACCCACAGACATGGGAACAGCTCCCACAACCCCAGAGCCTCAGCTGGTTCCATCCCTGCATCCCCAGCCCCACTGCCATGCCTGGCAGCAGCGAGACCCCTTGTACCCACCACTACCTCCATCACCTTCATCCCTGTATGTGCACAGTTAAGCCCTGGGAAAACCAGAAGAGGGACAGGTGGGCAAGAGGACTCAGACAGCAAATTTCAATATATACAAATACATCACAGAGCTTTAAAATGTTCAGAGCAGGGACACTGCACTACCCAGGCTTCAGGGCCAAGGAATACCCAAGGTCATCTGCAGGGAACACTTGACCATTGCCACCAAAACCCCTCCACAGGCTGAGGAAATGCCACACATGGTGCCATCACATCTGCCACAGCCCAGATACAGACCTGGTGCTAAATCCCCCTCTGACCAACATCACTGGGAGCTTTGCTATTGATTTCAGACCAAAAAAGAAGACCATATCCTGGGTCTTCTGAAACCATTCACCGACGAGTAAATTCCCCGTGATTTATGTTTGATGGCCTGGAGTAACGTCCTTCCTGTGAGCTCCCTGCCCCACGTGCCCCCCTGCTCGGGATGCTCTGCACCACGTCACTGATGCAACCCCGGACAGCCACACGTGAGAGCGAGCGGGTTCCCGCGGGGTCGGTCACAACATCCGTTCCCAGGCTTCCAATGCCCCTGCCACTGGACACAGCACGAGTAATGCTAATTGCTTCCAGATTTCAGACAAAACAAGGAGCCACGTGGCCACAACGGTGGGAAATCCGCTTCCCCCCGGGCTAGGGTCTGCACCCTTGGTGAGAGCTGCCTGTGCTGCCCACACTGGCATGAGGGTGGGCTGCCCGTCCTGCACACACCAGCATGCTTCTGCCAGTACACAGGGCAGCCCAGCAGTTTACAAGACCTTTCCTTAGCCATGGGATTATCCATCAAGGTTATCTCCATGCAGACTAGGGGATCAAAACAGAAAAATAAAAAAGAAATTAGATTTTTCATGGAGAACGGCTGCTTTATAGCTTGCATTATTCGATCGAAGTTCACTTGATTTAATTCTAGTTCATCCTGCGAGGTGCAATCACTTATAAACACCGCAAAATGATGGGAAGGAGAGCATCTTCAACATTTCAACATTTTAATTGGGAAAGGCTCCGCTCCCTCTCTTAATGAGACCCAAAGAACAAACTCAAAGCACAAAAAAGAGGGAAAAGGTAAGGCTGGCTGGTGCTGATGAAAAGTGTGCTCTTCATCAAGTGCATCATCAAGACGCTGGCCCTCATCTTCTTCATTATTTTGGCAAAAGCAAACAAACTGTCACTGTCTCACTAATCAGCATCGCTCCTGTAGAAATCAAAGGGGAGCCCAGCCCCAAGTCCAGCCTCTCCTTTCCATGTTCAGAGCTGGGTATGGCAAGGACCTCCCAAACACGCTGCCAACTCTTATCTCCTGCTCGTTGTAACACAAATAAAGAACACTCACACTTGTCATGATCAGCCCCTCAGCCTCTGTGCTATGAATAAACAATACATTCCAGACATTGGAAAGCACTGGATAAACACCTAGCATAAAGTCTGTGGTCTCTGCCTGCATTTCTCTTGGAGGAGAGAAATCCTGCTGTCCTCTGGGCTCAGGATTTGCTCTCCAGATGCAGGCATATTGGTGTCAATGCCATCAATGAGAGAGCCCTGGCTCGGCATACAGCTTACCAGTGCCTAATTTGAAAAATGTTTTTAAACGCTGCCTTAGCAACACAAATATAAATATAACAACAGACACAGAATCGAGCAATCAGGAGGGAAATATTAAACTTTTTTTTCCCCCCAGCGGTTGCTTTCAGTTGAGGACTGCCAATTCCATTAAATTTAAAAAAAAAGGAAAGATATACAAACATCAGAACAACTCTTCTTGACCTGGATATCGATGGGGGTGACTTCCCTGACAGCAAAAGGTCTGTTAGCAACACGACTGCTCACTCTCTGCCTTAGAAAAAGAAATGAACCCCAGAGGATCCAAAGGTGGTTTAAGGGGAATTAATGCAAGTGCCAGTGGAAAGGTCAGCAGGCTGCAGCAACTCCGGACACCACCACTGCTGTGGACTGCTGGAGAAACAGAGGATGCTGGCTGGGGTTGGTCCCCAGGGTGTGAGAGATGTGTCCTGGGCCATGCCAGCAGGCTCAGAACAGCACAGCCATGCCCATGTAGCCTGCTTGCCTCAGGGCAAATGCCCAGGATCTGGTTCTTTACGACTCTTCCTTCTTTTCAGCTATTTCAAATGTGGGGTTTTTTTCCAAACTAATATCCATGGAGGTGAAAATCCATCTTTCACCACCGCATCTGGATCCAGGCTCTTGATGGAGGGTTTGGTTTCTCAGTCCACACATCAGCCCCCAGCAAAGTCCACAGTTGCTCAAAGCTGGACCCATCTCTCCTGACCCGAAGTGACAGGTATCCATCCCTCTGCCAGTCTCTGCCTCAGAAGATGACTCTAAAGCATCTCAACAAAGGTTTTTTTGCCCTTCTTCTCACTTCAGGGTGAAAACATTTCTATCTTTCTACAAATTATTGTAAACCTGCTGCAACCTCCTGCCAAAGCATGTAGGGACACTTCACAAAATCAGCTTCATAAAAATGACACATTTAGCGCCACTTTTTCAGGGTTATCCCTTGAGCCTTTTTTTTTCCTCTACGTGCCTTGTTAATAAAGCTTGCATGTCACCCTTTATTATTAAAAAACAAAGCGGACCTTTCTCCAAGGCTGCAATGTGCATCTCTCCTTTTGGGTTTCAGAAAGTCCTCCAGAAACATGCGACGGCTCCTCATCCTCTGCATCAACCTGCACATCTTCACCCGGAGCACTGGTCTCCTGACTTTCCCTCCATGCTGTAGGCATCATAGGGGACCACAGAAATGGCAAATTGTTCCCAAAAATCCACTGGGCCTCCCTGGTGGGAAGGGCAGGGTTCGCAAGACCGCTTCTCCTGGTCCTTCTGTATCCTCGGTCCTGCTCTCCATGGGCCACTCAATCACAGCCTCCAGCATCTGCAATAGAACTGTTGCTGCCTATTAGGAGATCTCGCCAGCATTTAATTCTTATGGTTTGAATTATATTGTGGGTGATATAGAATTCATGCAAATTAAATAAGAACACTCCAGCTGCACTTGGGAAACAGAGAAAATTTCAAAGTAGGGCCCAGGTCAAATGAAGTACGCATCAGCAATGAGGGAAAGTCATTATCATTTACCAAGCTGCTTATTTAGCCCATGGGAAATAAGCAAGCGGTCTGAGATTCCTTCCCGCTGGGACCAGGCGCTGTATGAAACCCCACAGAAATCTAACCCCGTGGCCCTGAGAGGAACAGCCAGGCTGGTCCTCATGCTCTCACACCCAGCACTGCAGCTGGTCTCTCTCTGCACACCGGTGGAACACTCGTCAGATCCAGCTCCGGGCTGGGAGCGGATCACAAAGGACGTCAGGAGAGATTTTCTCCCATTGTGTGTGATGCCACGTAATTAGCCCCTGTGCTACTGGCTGCTCACAAGGACACTGCTGCCTCAGAGTGCGGGTCAGGGGCCAGGACCAGCGACCATACACGGTGCCTGACCCACTTGAAGAGCTTTGCTCCTCCTTCCCTGCACTCACCACCAGCTCTGCTCAGGCACTGGCAGCATCTGTGACATCCGAAACCGTGTGTGAGGGTCTGAGCACCGTGGCCACAGCCTGGAAGGTGTGTCAGCAAGCAGACCTATATTTCCCACTTCTTAACTTTTCAGAATTGGCAACTCCTGGCACTGTGTCAGAGATGTAAGAGCAGCAGCAGCCCAAGGCTTTGGGTTAAACACCAGTGCAAACTTCACCCAAATAGCTACTGGGGCTTCCACCGTGGGGGAAAGTCAGCAAATGCTGATGGACACGGTGAGGAGAGCGATGCCTGTGTCACCCCCAAGCAGCCCACCACCCTCTCCTCCAAAAGCCAAGCTGGCTCTGAGACCCTCACAGGCTCAGGGCCTCTGGAAAGGACCTGTCTGTCCACCTGTGTCCATGAGTAGCTCCAGCTACATGGGCACCAGAGCACAAGCAGGGGGAGAGGGGCAGAGGACACACCTCTGACCATCAACAGCCCCAGGCAAGACAGAAGGAAAACATGAAGCGATTCAGCTTCTAAGCAGCATTTAAGAGCCAGTCACCTGGAAGAGCTGAAAGGACCTGACCTCTGGCATCTCCCTCTGCAGCCATCTCCCCACACCCAGCTTGCTGCCAAAGCCTCCCATACAGGAGACTGCAAACTGTGAACTACCAACATAGCGTCTCTGAAAAAGTAAGTGCATTTAGCATCTGATATTGATGTTTTATAATTAGATGTAATACAGCAGATCATTTTCCTGCCCTTGATCAATGAAACCAGGGTTGGGTTTGGGGTTGGGCTGTTTTGCAGACACTCTGATTGCTGCCTAAGTCTACTGGAGCAGTGCCTCGCTCACTTCAGCAGGAACGAGCAGAGACAAGGATGTGCAAACACAGCATCCATTTAGATTTACTATCCCCGAAATATAAACAGAATATTTATTTCTGGTCTTTTAAGCAGTAATTTCAAATTTAATGAGGTACAATGAACATTCCTCAGAGCTAGACTCTATGGCTACTTAACACCACCAACCCTCTAATTACTACTGCAGCTTAAATAAAGGGCATTTGTTCTGATGGACTTTATTAAACACCGAAGGAAAAGAGTCCAGCCTCCATTTTCTCTTGATGAAATAAAAAGCATTGCAGAGAAATCACTGGGAGAGTGATTTTAGCATCACTCTGCTCATCAGAGTGAGCAGAAGTATCAAACCAGACTATTACAGTGCAGTTATCCCACTAATCCGTGCTGAACTCCTGTCCCCTCCCCAAATAAATATAGGCTTTGTCATTTTTTGTTTGAAAATGGATCGGAAGCAAGAGGAAAGGAGCTGCTGAGAAGTGATTTCAAAAAAGGGTATAGGATTAAAAACTCAGATTGAATCCCAAGAGCAGCAACACACAACAAAAACAAAACTGCACCCCACAAAGCCATAAATAGTGTCACCCAGCTGGACTTGTCAACAGATCAGATATACACAGTATGGTTTTGAAGAGCAAAAATGCAATCCTAAAAACCTGCCTTACACTCAGATGGCATCTATAACCCAGAACTCATTGGTGGACGTGGCACAGGGGTCTCTCCATCAGAACGATTGGGGCAGGCACCTGTTTGACACCACGCCTCAAAATCGATTGAAAAACAAAATACTGACCCAGAAGTGAGGCAGGCTTTCCAGGGGAGAGCTTATAGACACATTTCCTGGACCAAGAGCAGCCAGGAGTCTGACCATGCCCTAGCAGCTGCCCAGAGCTTCCCTCCTGGCTGGGACAGGAGGGATTTGGGGGCAGCAGGGGCAATGCCTCCCTCCCACGTGCCCATTGAAGGGCATGGGGCTCAGCTTGCTGGCCCCCTGGGGCACAGCCTTCTGCACTGGGTTGCTGCCTTAATACGCCAAGGAAAATTCCCTGCAGGGATATAAAGCCAATAAACCTAATAAAAGGTTTTTTCCCATCACCTATGCTTGGGACTTTCAGATGTGTAATGGATTCATGCATGCAGCTCCCAGCACAGACTACACCCCTCCCTAAGTAGTGCAAGAAACAATCTGGATCTAATCAGCAGCCCCAGGGTAATGGGGCATGACTTACAGATTTGTTAAAAAACCTTTCAGAACTGTCCTTTCCCTGCCTCTTGCCATTAGGAATGAAAACAAATATAACAGATGAACCTTTTTTTAAACATTCCCATTGCTAGGGCTAAATAAAACTCCTTGTCATTCACCTTCTGGAGAGGCAGGTCAGGCCGATGCGTTTTGTAGGGAACAGGAGAAATCACAGATTTGTCACTGCAAAAAAGAAAAATATAAAAAAAGAAAACGAAAGAAGGAAAAAGAAAAACCAAAAATCATTGCAGCTCAGTTAAAAATAGAGAAGGTGTGAGATGCTGCTGCCAATTCTGCACATCAGAGTGACGGGATGCCAGGCTGGCCACCCCGCTGGATGCATCCCCAAATGTGCACAAGTTCCAGGGCAGTCAGGGGGAACAGGGACCTTGGCCCTGTCCCATTTTTCAGTGCAAACCCCATTTCTTCTGATTTTTGGGCAAGCAGACAGTGCTTCACATGTCACCTACACACCCCACAGATGTCTTCATCCTGTGGCTTCACCCGAGGCTGGATCTGGTCCCACGCGTGCCCAGGGCACATAGCCATGCACATCCAGACCCAGCTCTGGAGTGGAACCTCCACACCAGCAGCTCCCACCTGGCTTCAGCTAAAATCCCCCAGCACTGGTGGATAATAAAACCAAGGCAAACACTGTCCTGCGTGCTTATGGTGTTATCATTTACATTGTTTCTCTGGAATTGCTTGGGAAGGCTTGCAATCAGGACAGCCTCAGGCAGCTCCCACTCAAAGCCTCGAGGGAATTTCGCTCACAACAAAACTCTTTATCAAAACCAGTTTTCCCCTGTTTTAATTTTTTTTCCCTACTCAGGGAGAAAAACACAGCTCTCCAGCCCACAAAATTACCCTGCAGCCACGAGGCTGGCTGTAAACCTGAGCAGGACCAGCCTTCCTCCTGCTGCCATCGCTGTCCTTGGCACCACAGCACCATGAGCAGAGTCCAGCTCAGCTCAGCTCATCCCCCCTCAAAATCCACTGCCTCCCAAAGGTACCAGCACCCTTGGGGGCACACCAGCACCCTCCAAAGAGCCTTTCCTCCCCTCTGAGCCATGCTACCAGCTCAGAGGTGGTAGACAACTGAGGAATTCAGCCCATCAGGAACCTGTGTTCTTCCAGAATAAACTGTAGGGAAATAAATGATAATAAAGCACTTGCCAGGTTAGGGGATCAGACCTGGATGCTCCTCTCCATTCCCACACTGCCCTCTCCCCTGCCCGCAGCCACCCCACGTTATTAACAGCCTGGTAAACACAGCCCTTTGGTTATTACAAAGATGCCAAAACCTTACTACTTCTTGTTCCTTCCAGTTAATGTACCATAGCCAAGGATAAATTGCTATTACAAGGAACTAAAAATAAAAATGTTTCGGAGGCCGTAATTGGCTTGTCTTGTTGGGCTTTTTAAGGAGCCAAAGTACCAGTTCCAGGCTATTAGCCCTAAGGTTGTAGGAGAATGGTATAAAATATTTCTTCATTAAAACCCTACCTTCTTCATAGAGGTGTTTTTCTTTAGGTATTTTTTTTCCCACTTTCCTTCTTTCCTTTTTTATTCCTCCTTTTTCTTTTATTATTATTTTCTTTTTAAAAAACCATGCATTATCAAATAAGCTTTAGTTAAAAGAGGGCTTTGAAAGCCCAGAGGTGATATAAATAGACAGGGCTCGGTGCAGCTGGAGAACCAGCCAGAGCCTTCACTCATCTATTCAGGTCATTTTTCTACAAAACTTACATAACATTCCTCAGATGCATCCACAATCTTGGGCCATTTTCAACAATCAGCACCAAATCTTGCAGTCCTCAGGGAGATGGTGCTTCTGTGCTGGTAAACACCCAGACCACTGGCATGGGCTACAACCCTCTACGAGGCAGACAGATGTGCCCAGGGTGCTCCCTGGGATGGGGACTATGTTTTTTTTTTTCCTTTCTAGGCTTTTTGGTGCTATTTGGTTATTAAGAGCTTTAGTTACCACCATTGCTCAGTATCAGCAACAACCACAACAATCATGGTGTGATTTTTGGAGAGAGCCAGGAGCTGGACTCCATGATGCTCATGGGTCTCTTCCAACTCAGGATATTCTATGAAAACCAAACCATTTATTCAGCAAAACCCTCCTTTCAAAAGAAGCAGATGCTCCGCTGAGCGAGGACGCGGCAACTTGGCACCCGCTGTCCTGACGACGATGGTGACGATGCATCAGCAAAACAACAATAATTTATGGTCATGACTTTGAAATTGGCTTTAAGTCCTTGTGGGGCCTGCTCTGACCGACAGAAGCACCTTGGGACTGCCCTCACCACTTGCAAGGAGTCGGGCACAGCAGAGGCCTCTCTGCGACAACGGCTCAGTGCAGCCCAGCATTACAATAAATAATGATAATATCAATAATGAGGATGATCAATCTCCAGGTAATACTGCCCAGGACAGGAAGTACAGCAGAAAAATTACAACAGACCCTCTAACCTTCTGCGTTTTCTCAAGGAGAAGGATGCATGACACATTTCTTTGTGAAACAACAACCCAACAGGTATTTACTACTTTTATTTTGTGATGTGAAGGATGCTGCTAGAAGAAGACTATTTCTGTTAGGTACAATTGCTATTTTTTGATAGCGTCTAAGTCATACCTTGTTAAAAAGGGCAAAACAACAGTTATTAATTACCCTAATTAACCCAATTCATAAGACACATTTGTGTGGCTGTCATGACAACTGCTTTGACTAACTTGCCAAGAATAGCTTAGCTGTCCATTCAAATAAATCCCTGATAATTACTAGTCTAGTTTACTGGGCTTCTGTGATAATAATAATTAGTGCTACTGTACAAAAGGTCGCACTAAACAGTTTATGAATGATGCATTTCGCATGGTGATTACATGAGTCATGCAGCATCCAGCAAACGGACACTGCCACATCTCCAACATGGAGAGATGTGATTAGGTGGGAGCTCTGCCTGCAGACAGCACAGCAGGCTGAGAGGGAGACGTCATTAGGGTTGGAGGAGGAACAACCATGGAGAAGTTGGGTTGAGTCAGGACAGCCACCGACCTGCCTCCTCAACGGCTGGAGTGTCCGTCCGTCCGCCCTGCCAGCCACCAGGAGACGGTGCTGGACTTCTAATGATGGCACTGGTAGACACTGAAAACCTTCCACACACTTGACCTGTTGCGTGTTGGTATCTCACCTCACTACCTCAGTCCCCTCCCTGTCAGGGACAGATGATCATGGGTCGCCCCTCTGGTTTTGGCACACTTCCTTGTTGTTAGGTTTCAGGATCAGTAACAAAAGGGGGGCAGATCACCAAAGGCAACGTGAGCTGGGGGTGGGCAGTTCTAGCCCTCTCTATCTTCATCTTTGAAGACAGAGAGATCCTCCAGCCTGCAGATTGGGTCTCCCCACAACTGGCTGGAGATCCTGCACACTGCTGTCCTGTGGGCAGCAGGCATCACTCAGCCCAGCATCATTGCTCCTGAGGCTGCTGTAGACAGAAGAAGGGGCTACCTCCTCCAGCACCTTCCTGAGCTCCTGACATGACTGTGCTCTCATCACATTCATGACAGGAAACCTAGGCCTGACAAATACCATTCTTCCTCTGCAAAGGGGGGTGGGACCAGACTGCACCCATACTAAAAAATCCTGCAAAACTCCGGTGCAGAGAGGGCAGTGGGGCAGAGATCGAGGCATGACATTCACTTTTAATACAGAGGACAGCTGCCAACTCTGGGGAAATCTATGAAATCACCCCATTTAGAATAAATTCTGATTAAATACCACATATGGTCCTTATTGTACGTCCCTTCTTACCTATCACAGAGGCATCTGCATGTAAACAGGGTCTTAATCGGCAAATATTTGTCTGCTGCAGCCCTTTCTTCTCTCCCCCCCACCTGAACTTGCAATTATTCTTATTGATTGACTTTAAGAGAGCACCATGCACATGCCTCGAGCTGCCACGCTCCGAGCAAACAAGGGAACAACGCCGGGCTCCGCTGTAATCATTACCGGGGCGAGCAATTGCCCTGTCACACATGGCAGGTTATGGCTTGAGACTGGAGGCAGCAAGGCCAGATGAACGCTTAAAACGTCGTTACAGTGTGAAAAGCGAGGATGTAGAAATGACACCTCCTTTCTCAACAAATCTGTTCCCAGAGCATCTCCCAGCTCTGCGAAGAATTCATCTCATTAAGCCCGAAGAGCCAACAGGGCCCTTGGAGGGGGTTCATGCGCTCGTGTCCTCGCTGTGTGCCAATATAAGCTCTGATGAGGACATCTTAGTTCTGAGGGAAGATGGATTTGAGGTCCTGAGAAGGATTTCAGTGCTGGAGCCTGAGCCCAGGCTGGGCCCAGGCTCTCCTGCACATCCCTCCCCCTAGTCCTGGCCAAATACACATGGTAGGAGATGAGGCACTTTTATCAGACCAACAAGCAGAAATTAGAGAAACTTGATGCTGAGCAGAACGTTCCCCAGTTTTCCCAAGTGAAGTTTGCAGCTCAGTTCAATATGTTAGTGCCTAATGAAGGTTTCCCCCATACTCTGCAGGGTACAATCATTCTCCTCCTAATGAGCATGTGTTAATGGCATATTAATGCTGACAACAACTAAGTGCAAAGAACAAGAGATGAACATATTCCAAAATTCATCTTTTTTTCTTCCAAACAAAAGAATCCATTGCATGGCTGAACAAGCCCCAGCCCGGCAGGAGCCTGCGGCTCCCACAGCGATGCTGCCAGCTCTGGTCCTTGGGCTCACCACGGGATGCAGAGCCCGTATGGGACACAGCTTTGGTCTCTCACTAACCCAACCCCTGCAATTAGTTGTTGTACAGGGAGGGATCTCAGTCCAAGCACAGTACTTCCCGCAGATTAGGAACACAGCCACACTGGGGGAGAACAAGAAAGCAGAGGAACCGCTTGCAAACGCCTGGAAAAGTGTTTTGCTGGGCAGATAGGTTTGGATACTGTTTCTAAGCCAACAGCCGTGCGGATTTGCTTACTGAATGCAGCCTAAGCTGGGTCCCTGCCAGAGCATCCAGATGTGAATCTGAATATGAAAAGTCCAGGAGGGAGCAGGTGATGGGAGGCGCAGGCGTGGGCTCCGAGCCCCGTCCTGGTGCCGGCATCCCAGCCCATCTGGGTTTGTCTCACCAAGTTTACATAAGCTCTCAGGCATGGAAAAGAACACGCATAATGGGTGTTTTCCTGTTTTTTCTTCTTTGCTTGAGAAAACAGCTCCCAAAACCCTGACAGCTCCCCAAAAGCAGCATCAATCTCCCCCCGGGTTTGCTGCCCAGCACTAGGCACTGCAGGGAGGTGTGGAAGCCTAATTTCCTACTTGTCTGACTCCCGTGCACTCCCACCATCACATACATTTAGATTTCCAGATCGATAATCGATGCTAGAATCAATAACAGGGAATTTAGCTACATTATAAAAACAGTAAAATCAGCCAATACTGAGAAATGACTATTGAGTCTTGTGTTTTCTGTACTCACTTAGTCTAATAACGGTGAATGATATTTTCCAAGTACATTATTCAGCAATAAAACCACCGAATTATTTGATCTCTTTCTAACCTTTATGATTCTAAGCACTCTTTTTGACCCAGATTGAATGAGGCAACATCTGCAGAGCCTTTCACAAAATTGTACTCGGAGTGCACTATTGTAGGTCTGCTGCCAAAGATAAATGTTATTATTTTAAAGCCATCATCCTTCTAATAGATGAGCAAACACACTGCATTAGCATAGCCTGCAGAGCTCGAGCACGGGTGAGAAAATGCCAGAGGGGTTTCGCTTAATGGAATTTTACATACCTGACTTAGGATGGGTTAATGCAATCCTCCAACACGGGAATTTTAAAACCTGCCCTGTGGCATACACCTGCCATTACAAAAGATGGTATAATCCAACAAGCTCCAGAAACCCGTGAGAAACACGAAGGATTCACACCCAGGTCTCTGGTGACCAACAGGGTGTTGAGACAAGGACCTCATCTACAGGGCTCCAGCACACACTGACCTCTGCCATTTATCACTGACCTGCCCCATGTATGAGGTGTCAGGTGGAGCGCTGGGATTACCTGTGGGATGCTCCAAGTTTCCATCAGAGGGTGTATGAAGCACAATACCTGCCATGCACATCTGCCAGCATCAGCAGTCACTGCACTCCAGCCTTCAACAGCCTAAGGAGAACTCACCATAATTCCATGTTAAACAGGGAGTCACTTCACAGCTCAGCACTAATCACTTGTCGGGCTGACATAAGCCACTATCTTACTCCAAACTTAGACAAGAAACTAGAGGGAGACACTGAAGCAATGATGCTGTGCTCTCTTCTCTAGCAGACCCTCCAACAGGTGCCATTGGCAAGCTCTGCCCCAGCAGGAGCAGCAAAATTGGGAGCCATCAACAGCCTCAGTGTCCCTTTTTGGAGTGATGTTCTCCTAGGGACAGCCAGGGCAGCGCTGCCTGCAGAGCACCCCATCTATCATCAATTCAGAGCACGCTCTAATTTAAATTATAATTACACTTATAAGTACACAGATTACAACTGTTTATGCTACAAATAAGACCATCCTGTATTTTAATTAACAGAAAATGATTGGAACTCAACTATAGCCACTACTGGGAACAATATCTAATAATTTATTGAAGCACAGCCGTGCCCAGCCCCCTAGGTAGCCTGGCAGGAAAGAGGAAGCAGGCAGGGATGGGGGTCCTGCCCATCTGAGCCCTCACATGAGAGCAGGAGCTGCTGTCAGAGCAGAAAAGGGGGTCAGGAGAGAGGGCTCCCAGGAGCAAGAGAGATGGAGGGCTCATCCCTGGAGACCCTGCAGGCAGAGCCTGTGGATGGAAGCAGGCAGGGGATGATGGGTGGGCCGGGCTCTGCCCTTGCTGGCTGATGGGAATTTAGAAGAAACCTGAGCAGGGCACAGTGAAGGAGGGCAGGAGCCCAAGGACCTGGGAGGGCACCTGGCTGAGGAGCTTCTCTGGCTCAAAGCCCTCAGGAGGGACTTGAGGAGATGGCAGCTGGAAAATACAGCTCTTCCACCCAGCCAAGCAGATGCACATAAGGTTATTCAAAGGCTACTGCACTTGGCCTCAACGATTCCTCTGCATGAGCGTGTGCTATATGTAAAGGAAACGAGATGGAGAAACGACAAAGTTCAAATTTCTCAATACAACACAAGTTCACTAGGAAACTGCCATTAGAAAGCCCACAAGTAGCATACAAGATCACCCTTTTGATGTAATTTTACAAAAAGCTTAGTAGAAATCTTTCCCAATTTAAGGGAAAATTCTTATCTGCCATGCAAAATCTTTTTTTATAGACTTCACAAGTTATGTATCAGAAATATGAATCAGAAATTCAAATTTACTAAGAGGAAATATTTAAGGAACCTCCCAACCCAAATCATTCTAGGATTATATGAAAACAAGAGGAGCCTCTCTACATTCAGTAAAAATGAACCATAAAACCCAAACCAGAAGCATAAAAACGAACGAGATGTATATGATTATATGAAACTCTGCACTCATTGCAATATGTAAAACTTCTATACACACTTTTTACCTGAATATGGATACAAGGGGTGGACCTGGCAGTGTTAGGTCAATGTTTGGACTTGATCTTGGAGGTCTTTTCCAACCTAAATGATTCTGTGATTCTATGTACCATATGACCTATTATATATAAGATATAATACACAGTATGTAATACATAACAATATAATCATATCCATGGGAGCACTCAGGTCTTGCTGTCAGAGGAGAGGGGTTTTACTGTTAAATACAGCATGGCTACTGCCACCACACCACACACCAGCCCTAATCCTCCACAGACCCTTGGAGCAAACCCCCTTGATCCGACCCAACCAGGACCCTACTGCAGGCTGGAAAACCCTTGGAAAACCTGAAGAGTTGTCAGGATGGGGTCACAGCCCCACATCATCAATACAAAAAAATACATGGTTAATTGGTGAACTTGGCAGTGTTCAGCTGTCAGTTGGACTCGATGATCTTAGATGTCTTTTCCAACTTAAATGATTCTGTGATCTCAGGAAAAGCCAGAGTGTGCTGAACTAAAGGCTTCCCTAAGACCCAGCACAGCAAGGGTGTTGTGGTTAAACATGAATGGGAGCTGGCGTATTTATCTCTGTTGCAAGGTATTCAAATGAATTTCTCCATACAACAGCTTGGAGCGATTACATTAGGAGATGTATAATTTGGTTAGGCTGACCTCGGAATGGAATAAAAAGCGGCTGATTTCCATAATGTCAGCCTCCAACACTTGGAGAGGTCAGGGAACCTACAGCGATACACAAAACACTTTGGGAGTAGTTAAGCTGAGAGATCTGCTGGGATTTGGAGTGAGGAGGGAGAACAGCCGGGGAGGCTTGGGGTTCCCACCCCAGAGGCTCTGGTCCTCGGCGATGCAGCGTGACGCTGGCTGCCCGGACAGGGACTGGGAGCTGTCCCCAGGGTGGAGATAACCTGTGGCTGTCTAAAGCTGAAAGCATTGCTCCTCTCCGATGGGTTCTTGGAGGATAAAGGCTGGGGCTGGCTCCCAGAGGGGGATGCACCGAAACACCAAGGCAGGAGGAGAGCTGTGACCTGTGCTTACCCGTCGCGGCGCACATCACGTCGCAGGCACAAAAAAGTGCTGAGTTACAGTGACCTCCCAAGGAGAAAACAAGACTGGCAACGCTGGCTGCGAAGTCAGCCTTCCTGCTAGTGGAACATCATCACTGATAATGCTTTAATTATTATCCCTGCTGAAAATAAGCCTTATTTCATCTGCCTGGCATGTCTCAACACCGCAAACTTTCTCTGTGTTGGAAATCATCTCCTTTTTTTCTTTTTCCCCTGCTCTATACACAGCATTACTCAGAAACAAGCCAAATCCCTTCCAATTATGTATCATGACGTTTCCCCAGCGCTGCACTAAAGCAAGGCCCTTCACTTCTAAATGGCATGGTTTATAACAAATTGTCTGTTATACCAGACAGAAACTGATTTCCTCAAACCCAGCATATTAAAGTGAGTACATTCATTCTGGTTGTAACACACAAAATGTGATTATAACAGACACTTTGGGGGCTTTTTAAGGCTAGCGGAGAAGAGGAGGATAAGCTGGAGGGGAAGAAAGAATTGACAAGTAGAGAAATGACAGAGAAAGAGAAACAGCCACGCTGATTTCATTTCTGACAAAACAAAAATCTTTGTGTGTTGTAGAAATGTTCTTTAGTTAACACCATCAGATAGCCAGAGCAAAAGCTGCCGGTGCTGCCTGAAACGAAAATTGCTCTATTGTGCTTAGAAAACCATTTCCCACAGTGAGGAGAACACTTTCCAGGTAGTACAAAGCAGATCTGAAACCAACAGGGCCTTATCCTGCAACTCTTGCTCCCTCAAATAATCCCTGCAGCCACGAGGAGCCCAAACTAAATCAGTGTGAGTGAGGATTACACAGGAGTGTATCAAGGTTGGGGGATTAGACTGGGATTATCACTAAAACCAGTAATTCCCCATCTTACTGATGGTGGCCATCAGCTCAGGAGGCAGCAGATCACCATGACTCCCCCCAGCTCCAGATCCAGGTCTGGGAGCCACCGGGTGTGTGAGTGCCTGGAGGACTCGGGTCCTGTCGGGTCAGGGGCTGCTCCATCTTGACCCACTTCTCCAGTGGGACCTACCAAAGCAGCACCAGAGCAAGACCATGACTGATCCACACACTGCTTACAGTGTAATGTCAGCACTGCTGCTTCCCTTCCCCAGTGCTGCCATGATGGAGCCATCCCAGACCCCCAGTGAAGAACCTCCTTGCTAATTCCACCTTCGCACATCCAGTCTGGCAAAGAAGGCGCTCCCACTCCCATTCCACACCTCCTCTCCTCTCCCATGCCAGGTCCTGTCTGGGACTGGCCACCACGGTGGCCCCAGGGGAGACCAAGGGGCAGAGTAAGCTGCCATGCCCCAGGGTATATTCCCCAACCCGGGACAGCAAACAGGGCTTTGGCACCGTTTCCCACAGTGGTGCAGATTTGGGATGTAAAACTGTCTCTGAAACACAGATGCAGCCATTACACATACACTGTTTACTTTTTAAACCCTGGAGTCAAAATCCAGGCATGTAAGTGTTACCCAAGGGTGGCTGCTCTACATGCAAGTCGCGTTCCCGGGATCCTAAAAGGCTCGGCATTCAGACCGGTTTCCACACCATCCCAATGCAACATGCATTTTTATCAAGGAAGCTGCCTAATGGCTCCCATTAATTTTGATTTTTAATCTCCTGGTACAAGTTCCAGCAATATACATGCAAAACCTGACAACAAGCCCTTTTGGTTTCAAAAGTGACTTGTCCTCCAGCTCAGAAGGAAGATAAAAAAGAGCCCTTGGCAGCAGCAAAGCCTCTGACCGGCAATGCCCTTGCAGCTCCAACATGTCCCACTCTCCCTCCTGTAAAACAACTCAAAACACTAACGGGGGCCAAGCCTCCCGCTGTCAGTCATGATCACCAGAGCTACTCACAAATGCTTTTTGCCATCACTGCCTACAGCCACAAGGATGCTCAAAGGCTGCAGGCAGGCATTCCCAAGCAGTACCCCAGCACCCAAGGGACCACTGAACCCCAGCAGGGCCAGAACACCCCAGGATAACCCCCACTGCCTCCCAATGCTCTCTTGGAAGCCGTGCCCTGGCACAAGCAGAGCCAGCAGCCGAGCCTGACCCCACCCAAAGGGAAAAGCTTATTAAGGGTGGTTTCAAACTTCTTTTGCATTCTCAGAGTGGGATTGCAGCCCCACAAGACACTAGTGTTAATCCTTTCTGGATCAGCAGGGAAAAGGTGGGGAGCACCAACAAACCCAATTACTGCCAGCACGAGCACAGCACCACCAGTCCCAGAGAACTGCCACCGCACGGGAAGAAACATTTCCTGAGGCTCCACAAACAAGCCATCCTTGGGGACTTTTATTTCAAGGTGCCTGACTGTTAAACTAAATGAGCCTCACATTAAAGACCAGCTACATCACAAATGCACCGCTGCTGGGGCAGTGCATGTCTGCAGAGGCAATCACTTACCCCCAGCCACAACCATCATATGCTAAGTGACACGGCCAGCAACACATTTACCTCTGTATTTTATCTGTTATCAACTGATGCTTTGCCTTCCCATCAGGAAAAGTCACTCCTAGGTGGAGCAGCAGTGATATCTTCCCGATGCTGACACCTCATAAAGGCTCCCAGGGGAAATGCCAGCGGCTTCATCACTGGAGGCGATTCAAACCAGCCCAGACAAAGTACCACTGGATGATGTGCAGAGAATGGTTTGGCTCTGGAAGCTCTGGGCAGGAACTGTGTTCATTAAATCCTCATCACCCAGAGGTGTACCAATAGCACACTGCACAGCCACAGCATCACACCACAGCGCCTGCTACGGCAGCGATGGGCTACGGGGGGTGAAAGGCTGGGATGGTCTTCCATGGAAGCATCTTTTATGGAGTTTCCATGTCACCCTGTGTGCTAGGACAGGGCTCTCACTCTAGTCACTACTGAACCTCCTCATCCTCAGTGGGTCACTGGGATTTTTAGAAGCCAGTAGAACCCACACCTCCAGCGCAATAACTTCCCCAGCAACAGCTGAAAGCATAACACTGGGACTCTGCCAAAAAAATAAACATTCCCACCCTAAACCAAACTTCCAAACAGCTTCCAGCTGGGATTTCTCCTCCCCTTGCCCTGGCCCTGCCCTTTTGTCCAAAAGCATCCCCAGGGAGCGAGCACACCCCCACCAGGACATGCTTCTCTCACCCAAGAGCTGCTGGTCCCTTTGCAGGACTGGTGAGCCTCCCTCTACCCTCCTGCTGTTTTGCTGACACTCCAGGGCACTTATTACAAGAGACAAACTTCTTTCTCCAGATGAGGTACCGGCTTTTTGCAGCGCATCCCACCTGCCTGAGGGAAATGGGGTGAGCTGGAGCTACACGGAGAGACAACAACCGTCCCAGATCCCTCACATGAGGCTGGACAAAGCAGGGGAGTCTCTGGAGGGCACATTCCATGCGACCTCAGGCTACCTGCTGTGTGGAGGAAAAGCATGGGCAGCACTGCCTTCTGCCTGCAGCTGGCTGTTAACTTTATCAGCTGAGCTATGATGTTCCTGATGGTCCTTCCCTCCTCCCTGTCACCACAGACCTCCCACTGCTGGCATGCACTTCTGGATAGTGCCAACATGTGATGGATTTTATGACTGGTGGCAGTGAATCAGAGGCTGACAAGATGTTCCAGTGCTCAGTGCCCATAGCAAGGCACCAGCCAGAGATGCACACCAGAACCCTCTCCAAAGGACACTGCTCCAGGAAGGCAGGAATTCCTCAGGGACTGCTGCCCCCAGCATCCCAACAGCAGTGCTCACCCACAACCTTGGGATGCAAACCCAGGCAGCTGGGCATCCTGAGCCCCAGCTGGTATTCAGCGAAGAGCACAGGCAAATCTGAGCATCAGTGGAGACCCCCTAATACATGAAGGGTGGTATTTCCCACCTCTAGCCTGCCCAGGCACAGCACAAGGAGCTGGTGGATTCATTAGCAGCTCTTCTGCCTTATTTTACCAGAGACTGGTTTATCCCAAACTGCTCCCATCCAGACTCAGATGCAAAGTCCCTGCCTCTACCCATCAGAGCATTTGGGAGCAGAAATGCCTACGCAGCTCTGTGGCTGAAAACACGCAAGAAGAATATACAAATGCTTATATCCAGGTCATTCCCATAGAGCAAGTGCCCAAAACTGGGCCAACACTGGACCACAGCCTCTCAAGAGCTGGTTCTGTATGGCCTCAGCAGAGGTTAAACACCAGGGTTCAATGAGCATTTTGCCAATACAGCCACACAGGACCAGGCCAGCGGCACCAGCCCTCTCCAGCAGCCCTGCAAACTCTCACAGAGGGCCAGGCTCTGCTCCCCATAGCACCAAGATGAATCTGAAGCAGCTCCACCGACTTCAGCAACACCGTTTTGCATTTACACCAGCACACTCAACACAAAACAGAGCAAGCCATAAATATTTCAACTGCTTTTTCAGCTTTGTTATCCTGTTCAAAGCAGGAAACATGACAAACCTTTGATTGTTTTGCTTAATACGAAACAATAACTCAAAGAGAGACAAACAAGCAACATTAAATGATGCCTGTGATGTACAGGAAAGCTGAAGAATTAGAAGAAACTGATGAGGATGGAGTGGATCAGAGTGGCCCCTTTCCCTGCCTTCGGCAGGTACCACACATCCCTCCCATGCCAGCAAGGGTCCTGCATGATGAGGGAACAGCACTGGGCCAGGTGTACAGGTGATCCCACTGGGGCATCCTGTGCTGTCAGCGTCTCCAATACAACCAGCTGCCTCCAGAGTAACAGCCACCAACACCACTTTCAATAACTGTTGTTGTTGAAAACTTCAGAACACAGAAAACTGCTGTGAAGGCAATGAGTGTGTCCTGCCTTGAGCATTGCCACACTCAAAATCCACCTGCAAAGCAGCCACCTCCAGCCTTGAGGCAGCCTGGCCTGGCCCATCCCCACTTGGGCCCTTCTCTGCAGTGTCTGGGGGTGAAACATCCACCCATAGCCACACACTGGGGTGGGTACAAGGTGGGTACCTGCTGCTCCCCCCTGTCCACCCTCCATCACTCCCATGCCCTGGGGTGTCCAGCACACAGAAACCACCACTGCCTGTTTGCTCCACACCTCGTTTTGGCAGCGCTTACACAAACAGACCCACACTCCGCAGTCTGCACAGTCCAGGCACAGACGCGCTCCCGGCGCTCCCAGGGCTCGGGCTGTCCCCCTGCACTCACCTCCGGCAGCGGCATCCCGTTGATGATGAGGTCGGGCTGCTGGGGGCTCTGCCCCGTGAAGGTGTGATGGTAGATGTGGTTGGAGCCGGCGTTCCTGTTGTTCTGGCTCTCCACGTTGAGGAAGGTGCTTTCGGAGCGGCGGCAGCCCAGAGGCAGGGTCTGCTGGTGGTAGTCGAAGTAGTTGAGGGATGAAGTGAGAGAGGAGCAGCTCACAACGTTCATTTTATCTGTCTCCTCCACATCCCGCGGTACCAGGCGGATATCATTCTTGCTGATCTTCTTCTTCTTGCTTGATTTCTTTTGATGCCCATAGGAGTACTCTGCAATTCTGGGGGACAGAAAGAAAATGAGAAGCTGAGAGCATCCCAGATCCTGTCTCGCTAAATACACATGCAGAAACCCAGAGGGCTTGGCCCCCTTCTCCATGTAGGTTTCTTAGTCATGCACATTACGTCATGTTTTGGGTTTGGTGGCACGACACCGTCTTCAGCTTATTTTTGTATGTGTAACGTTTTCGGGTCAAATATGAAAAATAATGGGAAGGAAAAATGCCCCTGTTTTATTCTAGTGTTTGTAATTGCTGATATTTAGTTACTAGGAGTAAAGTCCAGCCTACAGAAGAGAAAAATGGAGATGTTAAAAATCCGTGAACTGAAAAGGGTACCTGCATTCATTTCCATGCGTAATAAGGATTTTAAAAGTGATTTAATTTGCTCCTTGTAATGAAAATTCAAAATGAATAGCGGATTTCTTTCCCAGTTCATCTTCCATAGCAGTAAATAAAGCAGATCCAGAAGCAGACCTAGCTGGCAAACTCTATTCTCTCACACTCCAAAGGCTGTTTGTTTATTAATGCTTTATATAAATTGCTGGTGTTTTGACTATCTCCTGATTATACCTGATAACTCGAAATCTTTTCTCCAATTGAATCCCATTCTTCTCTCACCCCCTGACACACACATCCCCTTCTGCTGGGAAATGCTTTTACCTTCTGGAAATCAGATAACAACAATCGTGTTTTGCAAAGAGAAATTTTGCTTTTTGACCTTTTTTTTTTTTACTGCACGCTTGTTTTCCTCTGCCTTGCTTTCCCTCTTTGCTTCCCACCTGCCAAAAGAATCAACTGATGAAGTGACTTGTTTGTGTTCTGCAAAACATCGGAGGAAAAAAGTTACTGCAAAACGCCACCCAAGCAAATAATGACAAATTATTTGCACCTTGCATTAGCTGGGTATGCTGAGCTCAGACTGTCTGTGGCTCCTCTTTCTGTAGTGAGCAACAAAACAGTCCCTGCCATGAATCTGTACATGCACAGCATTGGGCAGCTCAGTATTTCCCAGGGAAGCACACAAATGCTAACCACAGTGAGAATACAAATCTGAAAGTCAGGATTTTGCTCCTCTTCTTCTTATGATAACAGCATTAAAAAGAAAGAAAGAAAGAAAAAAAACCAATAGCTGCAACAGAAATAATGGGATGAATAAATAACATAGTTTATCTGGAAAGGCAAATATTGGGTAAATATTCTTGTTCCAGAAAGCTAATTGCCTGAGCATGAAAATGCCACCAAGTCAAAGAGCCCTCATATATGCCTCATAAATTAATGCATTTTTGAAGACTCTCCAGCAGCTCTTGTGAAGAATCTCTAAATCAAGGCACTGCAAAGCCTAAAGGCAGGGGGAGAGGGTGCCCCATGGTCACAAGCCGCTGCTGAGCCTGCCTGGTGCTCCCCCACCTCTGCAGCTGACTTCTGCTCAGACACACTGATAACAGCCCAAGCATCCCCCTGAGTGTGCAAATAAATCAGGGGAAGGCAGGGATTTCTGTTGTGCCAACAATCTATATGCTGCTGCCTCGTCTAACAATGCTTGATGAAGCTTTAATTGTTTTGTTTACCTAAATGTTTAAGTTTGGCAATGCGAGAGCCCAATTATTTCCTGCAGGCATTCATTTTGCTGTCCTTTCTCTATTGACCAATTATTTAATTAAACCGCACTTCATTAATCCCTAAGCCGTCACAGTAAACCCAGCGCTTATACATATGTGGGAAGCTGTTAGGGGCACCACCACAACATGATTTTTATCCATTCAGGTCCTATCCTCATTTAATGGGCCGAGCTGGCAAGAAATCTGGTCTGTGAGCTTTCACTTGAAGCTAGACATCCCATAATACAGCACAGACCGACCTTTATTTCCAGATGATTTTTCCCCCATCGAGCAAAAAGGCTTATATACGCACTTTACACTGTGAAAACGGGGTACAATACCCGAACTCTCCGGCATTATTTCTGCGTAAATAAAACTTTAAAGACCGCACATCCCCCCGCGCCGCTGAATTGCCAGGGCCGAGCGTGCGTTTCCAAGGTAGAGCAAAATTAATTTCCATCCCTCCCTTCTGAAACGACTCAGTGCCAAAGGAATGGAGAAGTCATGGCTATTTCACTAGTAACAGGATTAAACCATTTATGAGGCATTGCAGCTGCTCTTTTATGGCATCTGATTGATATTCATGTGTGGTTAGCATTTGTCTCCTAACTTGTGTAACACAGAGAATAGTAAAAGAGAGACAATAATCGCCAGGCTGTTACATATTCAGGGGGACTGGATTTCCCCTATCAGCCTTTCAGTGGCTCCGGGCACGGGGCTGACCTCCCCGCCGGCATTTCGGACCCCGGAGCACGCATCCAGCCAGGGCAAAATGACACAGCACTGCAAAAATCCTCCCTCGCCCCATCGCTCCCAGCCCAGCCAGCCATGCCGGGTGCTGGAGCCGCGCATCGGGGACAACCGGCGAGGGGGGGGTGGCCACTATTTTATGCAGTTGGCCCCATCGCTGGCCGTGGCGTGGAGCCGCAGCGGGCGCACAATAGCTCTTTTGAGCGGCGAGCGAGGGCTCAGGGATGCCACCGCGCCGCTCGCACCGTCGGCTGCGGAGATGCTGCGGTGGCTGGGGGGATTCCCCCCATCACCAGCCCTTGGGAGCTGTGCTGGGGGTAGGGGGCTACTCAGGTGAAGCAGCCATGCCCCCAGTAAAACCGTTCTCCCCGCTCCCTGCGACGGAGCGCGGAAAATCAGGGATGCTGCAACAGATTGTCAAGCCGCACAATTAAGTCGATTCGTTTACTCGGCAGGGATTTCTCCTGCCCTCCTCCCAAGGAACAATTTTTTAAAGCTTCGCAGGAAATTCTCTTAGAGGGACGGAAACCTCACTTTTGTTCCTAAAGCAAATCTACCTCCCTCCCTCAACCCCCAAATTGCAGCAAATGCAAAAGTAACTGCGATGGTAAAAATCAAAGCAGACCCACAGGTGCACAGAAACAAATATGTCTTTACCTGCAGTTGTAGGTCCTGATTTCCTTGTTATCCCTTTTGCACTTAACTGCCACGAAGATCATGGTGACAAAAAGAATGGCTGCGATAGACCCCAGGGCAATAATGAAAATCAGGGAGAGGTTAACAGATCCTATGGACTCCTGGGCATCCAGGGCTGGAGACAGGTATATCAAAATCAAGGCAGAAGCCGAGAGAGATGTTTTCCCATGGTCATGAGCCACCACAATCAACTCGTAGGCTGTCTTGGCATTCTCCCCAAAGGCTCTGGTGGTCCTTATCTCTCCATTGACCTGGTCTATCTCAAAAAACCCTCTGTCTCCTTCCACCATTTCATAGGAAAGTCTGCCATTTTCACCCTCATCATAGTCATCTGCCTTGACCACTGTCACCAGGTAGCCGACCCCTGCATTCCTGGGGATGTACACCTCTGCCGTCCCGTTGACCAGCGGCGGGGCTGTGATCACAGGGGTGTTGTCATTGACATCCAGGACGATCACCCTGACAGTGGCATTGCTCTGCAGAGAGGGATTACCCCCATCTTTCGCCAAGACCTTGAACTCAAAAGCCTTTGTCTGTTCATGATTGAAGGACCTCAAAGCATAGATATCTCCAGAGTTGGGGTTGATGGAGACATAGGTGAAGACAGGCATGTCCCTGACTTGGGAGGGCACGATCTGGTAGGAGACACTGCCATTGAGGCCCAGGTCAGGGTCTCTGGCAGAGACTGAGAGGAGGTAGGCCCCTGGGGTGTTGTTCTCCTGCACGATAACCTGGTAATAGGGCTTGGAAAAGTGGGGATGGTTGTCATTCTCATCGGTGATCTTGACTGTGAAGGACTTGGTGGCCTGCAGGGAGGGGATGCCATTGTCCCTGGCCTGGATGGTGAGGTTGTACTGGTCCCTCTGCTCCCGGTCCAGCCGCCCGTCAACCAGGATGGTGGAGAAGCTCTCGTACTCCTGGAGTCGAAAAGGCACATTGCCCAGGAGCTTGCACTGCACCCGCCCATTGGCCCCGGAGTCACGATCCGAGACCCGCACCAGGGCGATGACGTACCCCGGCGGGGCGTTCTCGCTCACCTCCACCAGCTCGCTGTTCACAGAGAGCAGGTTGATGAGGGGCGGGTTGTCATTGGCATCCTGGACACTGATGGTCACTTTGCAGTGGGCAGGGATGGAGTTAGGCCCTAAGTCCTTGGCCTGCACATCCAGCTCATACACATGACCCTCCTCGTAGTCGATGGCACCGCTCACCGTGATGAGGCCACTCTGGGGGTCGATTTGGAAGAGCTCCCGGGCCCGCTCCGAGACATAGCTGTGGAAAGAGTAGAGAACCTGGCCATTGGTACCCTCATCCGGGTCAGAGGCGTTGAGGCGGATGACTGGGGTACCTGGTGGGGCATTTTCAGGCACACTGACGGTGTAGGCTGGCTCCTCAAAGAGCGGGTTGTTGTCATTGGAGTCGATGACACGGATGCTGAGCTCCACAGTGCCAAAGTTGGGCGGGTCACCACCGTCCAGCGCCGTGATCACGTAGCTGTAATGGGACTGAGTCTCACGGTCCAGGCTCTTCTCCACCACCAGCTCAGCAAAACGGGACCCATCACCCCGTGTCTTGGTCTCCAGCCCAAAAAGGTCATTGGGGGTGATCTCATAGCTCTGAACACCAAAGCTGCCCGAGTCCGGGTCATAGGCACTCTCCAGTGGCACCCGAGTACCAGGGCTGGCTGTCTCTGAGATCTCCAGCTCGATCTGGTCAGTGGGGAAGCTGGGTGCATTGTCGTTGAGGTCCTTGATCTCCAGCTTGATCACGCAGATCTCCATGGAGCTGGACATCACCTCCAGTGAGATGACGCACTTGGGACTCTGTCGGCACAGCAGGTCCCGGTCAATCTTCTGCTTAGTTACCAGCAGCCCCGACCCGGGGCTGATGTCTACCAGGTGGGGGGCCGAGTTGGACACCACCCTGAAAGCAGTGGGTTGCCGGGGGTCCAGCACGAACCCGGCGTCCCGGGCGTCCTTGGCGACGTTGGCGATCACGGTGCCGGCCCGCTGCTCCTCCTCCACCGAGTACTTGAGGTTGACGAGGGCCCCAGCGCCGGCCCACAGCAAGGCGGCCCAGCCAGGTTTGCGGAAGCCCCATCGCCGCGCCGCCCCTTTCGCCCGCGCGCCGCGCCGGAACGGCCGCCGGCCGGCCCGCCCAGGCGCCCGCCGCGCTCGATGCGGAGCAGCGCCCGCCGGGCTGCCCCGGCCGGCGGAGCCGGCGGGCGGCGCCGGGCGGGGCACCGGGAGCCGCGGTCCCGGCCGCGCACACCGCCAACGCCGCCCGCTCAGGCGCTACCGCGCCGGCGGCGCCCACGGACAGGCCGGGCATGGCGAGCGGGTGCCGGGTTGCCAGCCGAGCGGTTACCGAGGCCGAGCGGAAGCCGTGCAGAGCCGAGCGGAGCCGCGCGCGAGGCCAGTTAGGCCGCCGCCGGCGCTCGCTGCGGGGCAGGCCGCGGCGCCACTGCCGCAGTCCGGAGCGGGCCGGCGGGCGGGCGCGGGGGCGGGCGGTCTGCGGGGGCGGCGGTCCGAGCCGGCGGCATGGGCGGTGCGGGGGCGTGGCCGGCCCTGCCGCCGCCGCCCGTCCAAATGGGAAGGAGCCGCGCGGAGTGGGAGGCGGGGGCGGGGGCGGGCCCGGGAGTCCGAGCGGAGCGGGTACGGGGACGGATGGGATGGAAGATGGGGACGGACCGCGCGCCAGCGGAAGCGTGGTCTGCAGTCTGTGCCCCCTGCTGTCTCTTGCTGCCTGCGCCGCTGAGCTCGGCCCCGCTGCCCGCGAGCTGCCGCACGCCGGCGCTTTGTCTGCGCCGCGGGGTAACGGCTTGACCTTCTTTCATCGCGCGGGGCCGGGCGTGGGTCCCTGCGGGCAGCGGACGGGCACGGCGGTCCGCGCGGAGCGCCCCCAGGCCCGTTCGGTCTCTTTCCCTCTCTGGCAGGAGGGAGCCCGCCCCGCTGGACAGTGTGACACTCCTGGGAGCCGGGAACGCCGGGCGCTCCGGCGAGGGCTCCATCCCGGCAGGCGACGCTGCGGCCCTGCTGAACCCCTGGGCAAATCCCCGCGGTTTGCCGCCTTCCTCTAACAATGATAAAGCGTCTCGTTGGTCCGTCTGTGCCGGTGCCTTTTCACTGAGACTCCGCGTTCGCCAGACGCGGGGTTCCCGGGGTTTCGTTAGGGCCCAGGGTGAGGTGTTCACGGGACGGGGCGAGGCGCAACCCCGGGCGCAGGGCGGCGGGGTGCCATCGACGCCCGGCTCGGAAAACCTCCAACACGCCGCTCCCCGCCAGGGGAGTTAAAGAAGGGCCGGTGGCCTGCGCGACCACGCCGCGAACCGGCCCGCAAGCCCACCCGTCAGGTGCGGCCGGCCGGGGGGAAGGGCAGCGAGGCAGAGGGCTCGGCGGGATCTTGCGGCGGCCCAACACAGGTTCCCGGTCGGGAGGATTTGCGCAAGCGGGACCCGACACCCTGGACGGCGACGGCCCCGCGGGCGCAGGCGGTCGTCCCGCACGCCCGGCGCTCCCGCCCGGCGCTCCCGCGCCTCGCCGGCACCGGCCGCGCCGCTTTCGGGCCCCAGCCGCTCCTTCCCAGGCCACGAACGGCGCCATCTTTCGCGTCCGCCCGCGGGCGCATGCGGCGGGACCGGCCCCGGCCGCCGCACGGCGGAGCCCCTCGGGGGCACAGCAGGCACGGCGCCCGCCACCGCCTGCAAGAGAGCCTGGAAGGTGACCGGGACACCCCCTGCCTCCGGGGACACCGTTCCCCGCGACAGCATCCATCCACGATCGCCATCCCCCGGCAGAGGAAAAAGCCTTTGCCAGGTGTTCCTTACCCTCTCTGGAAAGCAGCATCGTAGGTCATTGTGACCCACGGGGGGGAAGGGGTGGGACATGGGGAGGCGGCAGGTGGGGACAGCACAAAGGGGCAAAGCCTTTTCGAAGTCTTCCATGGAAAAATTAATTCTGATGACTTGAACTGTGCCATGTGGATTGAAAACCTGGCTGAAGGATCATAAACAAAGGGTAATTAGAAGCAGGGGGAGGTGTTTATGGGGTACTGCAGGGATCTAGGTTAGGGCTGCTCTCATTTAATACCCTCATTAATGACCTGGAAAGAGGGAGTAAACTACACATTAATGAATTTGGCAGATAATGCTATACTGGGAGGTGCTGTGAGCTCCAGCAAGCATAGAAAATTAACACAAAAAGGGCCTAGTGAGATTAGAAATATGGGCAGGAAGCAGCTAAAGGAGCTGTGCCTTGGACAGATGTGAGTGAGCGCGGCTGGAAGGCAAAGGCAAGCAGGAGCCAACAGCAGGATGGGCTGAGCCAAGTGCTGGAGCAACTCCCCAGTGAAGGGCCTGGGGGTCAGCAAAGGGGATGCAGGAGGATGCTGTGCATAAAGCCAGCAAGGATGGATCAGCCACTGGTGTTTGGGCCTGGCACATCCGAGGGCAGAGGGAGGCACTGGGAGGCTCAGGTGTGGCCGGAGCCGGAGCGAAGGGCTCCCTCAGCACAGACGTGTTGGCGGCAGTTCAGAGGGAAGCCACACAAATGATCAAAGGCACAGGGAGACTGATTTCTGAAAGAAGATTAAAAGGCTTAAATATATATATTGCTTGGTTAAGAGCTGTCCATGGGGAGACAAACTAAGAGCCTTACAGATCTGGTTGGAGTAAATAGAGAGGGAGGGAAGGAATTATTTAATAGAGTACAAGGGGCATCACCAGAAGGGATGACAGGAAATGAAGAAATGGAGCATTTAGGTTGAATGTCACAGGGGAAAAAATCCCCTCTGCTGACAGCGAAAATTATGAGGCTGCGACGTGGTTCCCTGGAGGGAGAAAGTTCTGTGGCTTGAGATATTTAAAACCAGACAGGATCAGTCTGAATATAAAGGCACCTGGGATCAGCCACTGGCAGGGACTGTGCAGAGGAGTAAGAGCTGGGCAGGGATGCACCTCATTTCCCAGTTCTTTTTCCACTGAAATATTTCTTCATATATCACATATATAATAAATAAAAAAAATGCATATCTTTTATATATATGTACTTCTGCTACTGTAGAGAAAATCACTGACATGATAGATGCTGTACCAGGCAGAGCTGAAAAGGCCTTGAATTCTGAGAAACTTCACTACAGATATGGAGGGGCATTAGAGGTGTGTTAATGACAGGTCTGAGGTTGCTGAGTGTAGAACCTGCACAGTGGGATATGCCCTGCAGCACAAGGTCTCCTGCAGGTTTGGCTTCTGTAGAACATCTCTTATCTCAGTGGCTTTTTTCAGGATGCTCTCCAATTGACCAAGGAGAAGCCAGGCCACAGCTGGCCAGCTGCAGATCACCCATAACCTTGGTTAACACTCCATCCTTTCACCTTCAGCTAATGCTCAGTTTGCCAGAGGCTGTGACAAGATCCCTTTGGAACAAAACAGCATCAATTGCAGCCCCACCCCTCCCCATCTCCTGCCTCACTGGAGGTCTGTGCGTGCTGTCAACAAAATGGATTAATAGTCCTATTATCAGTTCAGATGGATGGCCAGGGTGAGGAGAAAACATCGCGTCCCAGGGAACTCAAGTAGACACATTAATAAAGATGCCACATTTTGGCTCTGAAATCTAAAAGCTTCGCTCCACTCCTTGCAACACAATTAGTTTATCCAAAGCCCAACACTCCTGTTGCAATGCACCTGATGATGCTCCTAGCATCAATGCCTGGTGGCCTGGCTGGGAGGGAGGGAACTGGTGGCATAGTGGTCCCCATACCCCCTTTGGCCAAACCACCTGCAAGAGCTCTCCATACAAGACAGCAGCCCACTTTGTGGTACCATGCTCCAGTCCTGCTGCCATTGTGGAGCTGCATCACCCCCCTCAGAGCCAGCTTGATGACCTCAGTATCAGACTGGGGGTCCAGGGTGGGCACAGGGCCAGCCTGAAGGCTGAGGAATGTGACAGCACCATGACCTGCCAGTCACCCACCTCATTGATGGGTCCAGGCAGCATGGAATGGAGATATTGGTTCTGCCCACGCTGTAGAATAAGGAAAGCTTTTGATCAAAAGCAAGCGTTGCAGCTTGCAGCCCTTTGTTAGAGTGCTAATGTGATGTCTGCTTTCCAGCCCAGCATTTATAGCTGTCTCTCTTGTACCTGTCAAAGAGTAAATCTCAGCATCTGAAACATGTATATTTAAAACTATGATATAAGAGGGCTGGCAAGCCTAGGGGTTTTATTAAACATTCCTTGTGCAGGGATGAGGGAAAAGGACAAGCAGGGGATGGGCCCTTACCCACAAACATCTCCTGCCTGACCAGCTCCTGCTCGCATCCCTGCCTTTCCTGGGGTGTGAGACTGCAGAGGATGGTGGGCTTTGGGGGCTCAATGCCCACTCTGCATCCCTCCCTGTCCAAGGCCCCTATGGATCCTGACCCTGCTGGTGGTACCCAAACAATCGCTCACATCCTCTGCTACAGCATAGGGGGAGTAAAGCATCCCATTTCTCTGCAGGAACGTGCACAAAATAGTTTGAAAATTTGAAATCTGTTTTAAACATCAAGGAGGAACTTTATCTTTTTAATTTTTCAGAACCTTTCTCTTAATTTCATGTTTCTGAAGTGTTGTTTTTCCCCTTTCCAGCACCTTTTCCTTTTAGCTCCTGGGTGAAATAAAATAAATGATGTAGATTTATTTTTTCCTTTCTTTGCTTATCCAGTTCTGCACAACTTGAAAGCTTTTCAAAGCATCTGGTGTCAGGAGTTACAGTTTAGATTTGTGCTTTTTTTCTCCTAGCAATGTTTCTAATATCACAGTAAAGTAAAAAAAAAAACACCAACCTGCAGTATAGAAAAAGGAAATGAAGAAATAAGACAACTAAGAGCAAAATCCCTAGACCATTCATCCATCAGGCATCTACTGTGGGAGGAAAATGGAAAGGCCTAACTGGAGAAAAATACGAGATTTTATATTTAGGGGGGAATTTGGAAAATAAGACATTAGAATTAAACCCATTTTTTTTCCCTTTCATCTTGTGGGAATTCAGTGCCCATTCTCAAGAGGGTTTGAAGTGAAGAGATCTTGACCAGCTCTACCCATCAGCCCTCTGAGCGCCAAACTTTATCGAGCATCTTCAGGACTTGCAGACATCTGTCTGTGTAACTCTGTTAGCAGTTTGCACATAATGCAGATAAGGGACCGCTGCTGTAAAATATTGAGTCTTTAGACTATAAAAAACTGTCTTTCTAAGCTGAAATCTAACTTTATTTGTACTCCTGCAATTCCACCCAAGTCAGCAGGGTTTCCTGGCTGTTAGCAAGGGCAGTGTCTGGCACACTCCTTCCACAGGAGAGGTTAAAGTGCCAAAGAGAGGACAACATCACTCCGAGGAATTCGATAAACTCCTATCACTCAATAGTTTAATTCACTTTTACTGATGCAGCATCTTTTATCAAAGATTACATAATGCTGAATAATCATGAAGCACATAATGCAGTGCCAGATAGGCAGTTATAATCAGATTTAAAGCCTATATTAAAAAAGTGACAGGTGCAGGGCTAATTCTCCGCTCCAACACTGGTGTCAGACCAGAGGAAGCCCGCTGGACCCACTCCCGATGTACACAGCCTGCCTGGCAGCAAAATGTGGGGAAAGGGGAGAAATAGTCGGATGGTGCTTTCTGGAAGTACCTAAGGAGCCAAGCAGGCACATCCTGTGTGAACAAAGGCAGCACAGGGCACAGCAAGGAGCTGGGAAGTGGCTGGCTCTCTGCAGCCTGCACAGAGCAATAGCAAGGCAAGGGCAGCCAGCATCACAGAATGGTTTGGGTTGGAAGGAACCTTAAGGATCATCTCTTTCCAAACCTCCCTGCCATGTGCAAGGACACCTTTCATTACACCACGTTGCTCACAGCACCATCCAGCCTGGCCTTGAACACTCACAGGGCATCCACAACTTCTCTGGGTAACTGTGCCAGTGACTCCCCACCCTCACAGGCAAGAATTTCATTCTAACATCTAATCTAAATCTACCCTCTGTCAGCCTGAAGCCATTCTCCCTTGTCCTGTGACTCCATGCCTTTTTCCAAAGTCCCTCTTCAGCCCCTTTTAGGTACTAGAAGGTGCTCTGAGATCTCTCTGGAGCCTTCAAGATCTGAAACAAAAAATGCTGCACGATTCAGGGGGCTGTAATAAGTGATACAGCCTTTTTCCCCACTTCACTGTCTGTGACCCTGTGCCCCACTGGCTGCTGCAGGATCACACCAAAACACTGTGCAGCTTGATTTAATCCCATAGCTTGCAAGAAAAGCTGACTTGAGGGTCTGAAGAGGGCTGCTTGTCACCCCCTACAAGTGGCTCCCCACAGTGCTGTAGCTCGCCTGCACCTGGCAGCCTGTGGGGAGACACAGGTTCCAGGCATGCTGGCTAAACATTTCCCATGTAATCAATTCCAGGGTATAAAACCATCAAACAGGATAACCTTGTGATCAAATGGCCAACAGAGAGAAGTGCTTAATATTATCCACTCCAGATAACGAGCTGTATTTCCAGCTCGGGCCCCAAACACACATCACCATGCGCTAAATGCCCTGCAATTGCCTGCACAACAAGTTAAGCAAAGATTAAAAGTGAGGAGGAGAGAAGAGGGAGGGTAGAAAATGAAGCACAGGGAAAGTGGAATGTGTGCCACTGGCACATGTGGGAGCCGAGCCGGGGGAGCACGGCAGTGCAGCTCAGTGCACAATTCCATGGTGGACCTTCTGCGCAGCGCGTTGGACGCCTGCCTGGGTTACAAACCACACGTGCTGTTCCCCACACAGGTGAAGAACAGACGGCCTCAGGGTTTACAAGGCAACACTGCCATGGATGAATTAAGAGGCAACCAAACCTCTCTCTGCAGGAGACCCGCCTGCTGGAGAAGGTTATCCCGGGTGATGGCAGAATCTCTGCTCTTTCCATCCTGCTTACAAATAGCACGTCTTAATTCAGTCCCCGGGTCCCCGCGTGGACAAACAGATTGCGAAGGTCGGGGAATAAAGACACCTGGGGAAGGACAGTGATTTAGTGAAACAGAGAAGTGCAGTGCCTCTAGTCTGAACAGCTTCACAGAGAGCACATAGAGCTTAGCCAACTCCGCACAGCTGCTCCAGCAACGCCCATCCCATCTTTCAAAACAGTCATGAACACAACTAAATCACTTATTCTACATTCCCCTTTCTACTTTTCTCCCCTTTATTCCTGCATGCTACTTTATCTGCTGCTGACCCCATGCAAGGGGTCAGAGAGAGCACAATTCTTCCATCTTCCAGCACAAATTAGGTACCTGGCACTGGCAGAATGTTGACAGCTCCCAGACATTCATCTGCCTTTACCCCTGAGCCACAAGCCTCCTGCCCAGCATGCCAACAGGCAGGAGAGCACATTTCTGGGATATACAGCCTCCTGCCACAACGCTGAATGCCAACTGGGAGATTTCGGCAGCATTCCTCAGCTGGTGCAACTTGCCCCAGCTCCAGAGTTGCTGATGGAGACACATAGCACCAGATGAGAAGCAGCTGCAGGGCCAGGACACGGCTCCATCCCACCAAGGTGCCCACACTGGGCAATCTGGCTATGGTTCCTCACTGGTACTGACTTTGCAGCATCCCACGGTTTGACATTTCAAACACTGCCTGCCTTATCCTACACCTGGCAATTAGCAGTCCAGGCATCAGTCATGGTGTGCTTCCCTCCTCTCCGGCACCCCCTGCTACTCCTGCAACTGCAGACATAGGGAAACTGTAGAATACCCCTGTCAAAGCCCCAGCATCGCCACGTGGATCCTTTTCACCCATCAAACTGAGATTCTCACGTTCTGGCACCCCACCTGTGCTGTCTGCAGTGAGCCTGATGTTCCCACACTGCAGCACAGCCGGGACACCAGCGGTGTTTGAGCTGAGCACTCGGTGATGTGGGATGTCAGGGAAAGTGATTTGTCACATAACATTACCTGCGAGGCAAGGGAGAAAAAGTTAGAAAAATGCCTAACAATCGCTGTAATTATGTCCTCTTGAAATGGCTACACGATGTCAGACAAGGGCTGGCATATCTTATCACAACTGAACCTGGGTGGATGGTGTTCCAAGCCAGTGATTAATAGTCTGCAAGGATTTGTTTTGGCACAGTGGAAAAAATGAGCACAGTGTCTCAAAAAGATGCCAGATGGATGGCCTAGAGCAGAGCCCCCCAGCCAGCCACCAGCACACCTCAGAGCAAGGGCTTGTTCCTTATTTGTGGGGTAACAGCATCCTGGCAGGGACCAGCTCACACCACTGCCCCAGCGCTCCTCGAGCTGTTCCCGGTGCCTCACAGAACAGGTGGAATGCTGGATGCAAAAGGCAATGTACAGGCAGGGTTGTTGGCTCTGTCCTCCCACAGCACAGGCTGCTCAGCAGCATGAGCACATGGAGGAAGCCTTATCACCATCCCTGCATCAGGTGCACCTCCACAAACAAGTTCCTGGGCCTCATTTCCAACAGGAATGCCAGGACAAAGCTTTGCTTCTGCAGCACAGGCTGGTCCTCCTCCCCTTCCCCAGCCTGCTGACCTCATTTGCTCTGGGCTGATGAAACACCACACTCTGGGCACCCAAAACAGCAGCTGCATCTCCAGAAGTGCAAAAGTATGAAGCATGGTCCCTTAGGAGGCCACCCACCTGCCATGGAGCAGGTGTGCAGGGTGCCCAGCCTGGGGTGGATCTGCTTTCTCCCCAGAACCCTGAGACAATGTACTACACAGTTTACATGGACCCTATCCTTCAGAAAAGGACACAGCAGGGAGGTGGCAGCCATGCATATCCAGCATCTCACACCACTCTTTGGAAAGTAAGAGACAGATCTTGTCTCAGGTACCAACATCTCGGTGTCTACTGGACACCAACATATCCTAAGTATGAGGCTCAGGATAAAAGTAAGCCCAGCTGGGCCACAAGACATATCGTTTGGGTCAGTCTGAGAATCACTTATGCAGTGTTTTATTAACCATAATGGATAGCTGTGCCTGGTAAAATGAGTAATAATCTTGTTTAAGGGCTTGCTCCTGAATCACCGGGTTGTTGCCAATGCTGCAAACTTTCCTTACTGCTCTGCAGGCCAAATCCTGTCCTGTAGCAAGTGATACTCAGAACAAAGACCACAAATAAGGCAGAAACAGCTTTCAGCCTTTTTTTCCTCCGTTTTTTTTTTTCTTTTAAGAAATAGAGATAATATAACAGGTAGCATCCTCCATCTCCCAGTCCCTCTGATTTTCTCACTTCATCTCATCTCAGTCCATCAGCAGTGCTATCTTCCCCAGCACTTACCCAGCCTGCTGCTCCACATCCAGCTTGGGTGTTTCCCAGGGACAGAGCTCTGCCTGGGGTAAATGGCTGGTGGCTAATGGAAGGAAATGGAGGAAATAGTAATTTACATCAGCTAAGCATTTATTCTGCACTGTTATTTTGTGATCATCTATAATTTTAATCTATTAACAGCAAAAAGGTGCATCTGCTCTCTGGGTTCATCTTGTTTACAGGTGATGTAAACAAGACCAAGGGACCAGTCTTCTGTTTGAGAGCATTTTGGGAAATTTTGTGTTTCCGCAGTCTTGAGTCACCCCTGAAAGCAAGGCAGGGCACTTGAGGAGGGACAGCATCCTACCTGATGGAGGAGCTGCCTTTAAAGCAAGACCTGCTCCAATATGTGACACACTCAGGAGCAGCACCAGGTGCCACATGGATATGTCCAGGACAGGTTTGGAGCATGGAGACACCCCACTGCCATCACCCCAGCTCTGGGTAAAGAGCAGTGAGTGGCAGTAGCCTGGGGACAGATACCCAGGCACTTTGCAGAGCTGGGACCAGAGATCCACCCTTGGAACCTGTGGGGAACATGCCAGGATCCCAGAGAAAGCAGTTGCCCACAGCACAGCTCCACATGCACATCCTCCTGACACACTTCTTCCCTGGGCAGATAATGATAAAACAACGAGTAACAGTTTTAGACTAACAGGAGAGATTTAGATTAGATGTAAGGAAGAATTTCTTTAAAAGAGAGGAAGGTGAGGCCCTGGCACAGATTGCCCAGAGAAGCTGTGGACGCCCCATCCCTGGAAGTGCTCAAGGCAAGATTGGATGGAGCTGTGGTCAACATGGTCTAGTGGAAGGTGTCCCTGCCATGAGAGCAGGTTGGAACGACATGAACTTTAAGCTCTTTTCTGATCCAAGCCTTTCTATGATTCCCTGGTTCTCTACACAGCATCCAGGACCCTCATGCAGCCAAGCTGTGACTTACTCAGAGCACCAAGCTCTCCTGCAAACAGGAAATAAGTAACCATTAAACTTAAGGCAGGCACCACGTTCAAAGGGAAAAGTCACAATTACACCGAGACCACGCGTCAGAGTTACGTGATACACTACGTGAAAACACACCCCCCACGGCAGAGATCTAACATATACCCCAGCCTTGTCATCATGATTTACTTTAATTGGCGAGCTAATCAGCTGACGGCGCTGTGGAGCCAGGGCTGGCACCGAGTGACAACCGAGGGTCCCGGTGGAGGCAGCCACCGGTGTGAGCCACCCTCGCAAGGCACCCCGAGCCTGCGTTAAGCTCGGAGGGTGCAGTGGCGGGGGCTCAGCTATCCTTCCCTGTCTGTCTGTCCGTAGGAAAAGGCCTGAGCAGCCAGCCCGTGACAGAGATCAGGTTTCCAGCCCTGAAGAATGAAAACACAGCTTGTTGAAATTCCGGCTGCCTTCGCAAACAAAGCCCGCTGCTGCTCCGGGCTGGGAGCCCCGGCTCTGCCTGCACGGCCGGGAGTTCAGGTGGACCCTACGAAGCAGCAACACCACTTCTCAGCCTCCTGCAAACAACAAATAAAGGGAAATAAATACTAAACGGTTCCTTTGCAGTGCACGAAAATGCCATGGGGACCATCCTCTTTATTGTGAGCCGGTCCGCCCGAAGGCGCCTCCCTTGAACTTTGATTTCTTCCAAGCCCAGGACCTTTTTCCAGCTGCTGTCGAGGCCAGCAGCACCAGCGAGCTGTTCCCTGCTGCTCTCCCTAAAGAGATGTTCCTGTTCACACCAGGAAATGGAACACACTGGGATTTTGGCTAAGTCTCCTATCTCCAGAAGTCACAGCCACCACCAGCAGCTTCGCCCATCGGGCTCTGGCTGCTCCCATCATTCCAGCACTGAGATTTTCATGGCTTTAGGCACTGCAGAACCTGAGCTGGAATGGACAGAGTTGGTTTAGGTATTCTGCAAATTTGCAGCAAACAGTTTATTGAAAACATTTAGCCCTCTTTCTGTTCATTAACGAAGTTCAAACACTCTTTGATTTTCTTCATATTTGCTCATTATTTGAAATTGCACAGGGATGCTTTAATGGGGATGTTCCAGAGTGGGGACTGCCTACCCGTTGTTCAAAGGAAGCAGCAGCCACAGCACATCCCTGCTCAGGCCCCGACAGGCTCTGCAGGACGGAAACCTGGCAAGGATTCAGGTTCCTACTGCCGCCCCCCAGACCTCCTCTTTCCACAGGCTTTTCTGGAAGCAGACTTTGCTCCAAACGCAGCAGCTCTTGCTGAGAGCAATTTAAAAGGGTTTGCAAACACCAGCATGGTTCTTATTGAAACAAATATCCACCAATCTGCACTGTGCTCCGAGTGCACCAGCTCTGGGAAAGATCACATCTCCCCAGCTGGTTTGGACACGGTGCCATGGCAGCAGCCTTGGGGCATCTCAGCCACAGGCAGCCCCCTGCCAGCCCTGCACATGCCATAGGGCATGAGCCCAGGACACCTTCCCAAGCACGATGGCACCCTGGGACCAGCACTGGAGGAGAAGGGGAGAGGTCAATGCAGCTGGAGGGCATGAGGAGACACCCCATGGCCAAAATATCCCCTGTGGTGGGAGCACCCAAGTCCAGGTAAAAGGTCATTGTAGGCAGCAAGCACAGATTCTCCACCCTCCAAACAATTCCTGTGTGGCTAACAAAGCTCCACTAATGTGAGGCAAGGAAACACAGAACAGGGCCATGAGATGTCTCCTTCCCCTGCTTCTTCAGTCCCCTCCTGACCTGAGACAGGTGGAGTCACCAGGGGGCCTGCATGATCCTGGTTGGTATAATCAGAAGGGAGAACTGTAGGGTAAGACACAAACCCCTTATTAAACCTGGTTACACCAAGAAGCATCAGTGTCACTGCCACATCTCCCAAGCTGCAGAAAAAGGTCTCACCCAGGCTTAGCAGAGCATTCCTTCCTAGCCCAAGCCTCCTCAGGGGTTTTCCAAACCGAGAGCTGACACCAATCAGCAGAAAGCTTTGTGTGGGTGCTCCCAACCACTGCCAAAACTTCTGTGGGCTGAATACTCCAGACCTGCTGTGACATTTGCATACCTCACATATATTGCACAATCCCAGTTTATTTTGGGAATTACGTGGTGACGGATAGCTAGATGCAAGGAAAGGCCATTATATGCTATAAAAAGCTGCACAGTCTTCCTGACTGCTCCGTGCTCTGTGACAAACCATCTGCTTCTCCTGCACCTCCCTTTGTTTATCCTGCTCAACTCAGCTGAAATTAAAATTGACAAAAGCAATTTCTCCCGATCAAGTTGGAAAGATAAGGAGAGCGGCTGCTGCACACACTGCCATAGAAACCTGGGCTACTCCAGCACTTCATCCTTCTCCCCATGCACCAGCTCAGCATCTGAAGTGAAGTGCCCAGCTGCAGTGGGAAGATCCTCCTGCTCTCACCAAAGGAGAAACACAGATGGATTTAGCCATGGGAGATCAGTCTCACAAATGCAGCACTGAGAAGGAGTTTTGTTTTATTTGTGCTCCAATCCCCTCCCCTTGGATTCAGAAGTACAAAGTGGCCCCTTTGATTGGAAAAGCACATTTGGATGAATTTGGAATTATTTCCTGTTCAAGGGAAAGGAGGGGGGAAAGCAGCATATTTTCTTGGAGAACATTTCTGGGGCATTTGAAAACCTTCTACATTATATTTACACTGCTAAAGCACTTTTCAGATCAAAGCGCTCTGAAAAATATGGGTCCAGGCTGCAGACACAGCTGTAGCTCAGCTCTGGCATCAAGCCTCCAGGATTCAGTCCCACAGCCTCTGACAACACACCTGCGTGGGGCTGTAAAAGCTTTAGGATGGGAGAGAGCCCCCATCACCTCACAGCACCTCTCCTCAAGGTTGGGGGGCACAACATTCCCCTTTCAGCCTAGCTGGGTCAGCTCCTGAAACCTATTTGCATCCCACAATGCCACACAGCTCATGTAGAAGCCAGGAGCCGGAGGCACAGAGTACAGCTCTTAAAAGACGAGGGACCTTCATATTTCTACATCCAATTTCTTTAGACATGTTAATAGCACAAGGCCTTTTTTCTCTCCAAGATGCAGGAGCAGCTGCTCAAGTCTCCACTGAATTAAGCTAAGGGCAAGTTTCATGTTTTGAAGAGAGATTTTGGGGGTCTGGTATTTTTCTTTCAAACCTGAGAGCAAAGACATCACAACAACATCAAGCTGCAAGACATGCCATTTTCCCAGTGCTGGTATAACTCAGGAATCGCTGAATAAAACCACAGTCCATGTTCCTGACAAATTCCCCGGTGGGCTGAGTAAAGGCTTGAGAAATTCCACCCCAGAAGGTAATTACTTTCTTTTTTTTTATTTCCTTCCTGAAGTTATAAGAGTCACAGGAAGGCCTTGCAGCAGAAGCTCATTGACCCACAGGAGCAGCAGCCCTGTGCAAGCTGGAGACCATGGGCTGCACACAGGGATGGTGGGCTTCAGGGACCAGCCTTTGCAGGGCAATGCAGCAAAGTCAGGGGACATCAGATGTTACAGCCCTTCTCTCACTGAAGCCACAGGTGGAAACCTCCAGGGACTGAGAGGAGACCAAGAAGCATTTTAAGCAGGAGCAAGAGCCTCACCAACACAGACTGCACCTTCTGCAGGCATCCCTGACTCCATAACCACCTTTGGCAGCAAAGAAAAATTCCCTCAGCTCAGGTGAAATGAGAACAGAGGGTGCCTTGATTCCCAGCCAGCACTTAACCTCCTCCCTCTATTGTACTGCTCTTGCATAGGAAGTCTCATGGTTTCCCAGCTGCAGCAGCCACCACAGTCCTGCAGCTGGAGACGCCCAACACTCACTGCCAACAGTTAATCAAGATTCATCAAGTTTCATCAACTGCTTTGATTGCGTTACACATCAAGGGGCAGATAACACTGATAAACCCCTCTGCAATGAGGGGAAACCAGAGTGACAACGCCAGCAAATCAATAGAGCCATTCTGGATTTGCATGGGATGCATTACCTCAGGATCTGGATCTGCTCCTGGGTTTGTCCAGGATAAGCAAGATTAGATCTGGATCAATCCCGGGCTTACTGGGGCTAAGCAAGATTAGACCGTAGATCAGCCTGAGTATTGATCATATAATTTGTCACTACTATGCTTGGGAAAAACATCCCTCATGCAGCTAACTGAGGCTGCACCAGCACGAGGGGGTGGTAATGCCAGCCCTGCTCCCCTTGCTATATTCATTAGACGTGTCACTCACTCGGCACAGTCATTGTTTTCTGTGATAACGTACTTAAAATTCAGCAGTGCGCTCTTCCCCACATTTAAATAGAAACAGAGTTACCCCGGACATATATTATGCATTAAAACAGCATTTTAAGAATTGGAGTAAGAATTCACCTGACTCCTCATTTATCTGTAGCTAATGAGGCTCCATAAACCAGCACCCCGTGGAAGCTCCTGCCCGGGCAAGAGCCAGAGGGACCATGACATCAGGATGGCATGCACAGAGGGAGCAGCATGTGGTCTGGGAAGTAACTCAAGGGAGAAACCAGATGAGCATCCAAGGAAACCAGGTGCACAAAGAGAATGGGGAATGATCTGCAACACCACTTGCTTGACAGCATCTGCCAGCCACCGGCCGATGCAATGTGACGTTTTGGAGTCTGGGATGGGGACGTGACTTCATCTAGACCTCGCTAAGTTGCCCTGGGAATTTGAAGGGTTTGATGATTATAATAACTGGTTGGGTTTTTTTTTTTTTTGCATGAGCCACTTTTTATGCATCCCTGACTATAGGAGTTAGAAGGAATCAAAGACTTTCAAGCCTTCTGGCAGCTTTGGGGCCCACAGCCCACTGTGAGCAGGGAGTAGGGGGAAGAACTCTCCCAGCCTCTGAAGTCTGCTCCTCCTCGGGGAGCAGCGGGAAGTTATTTCTGCAATATTGCAGCTGGATCAACCGAGGAGGAGATGACATGAGATTAATGAAATAATCGTGCTCTGTGGGCTGAGCAGGGAGCAGGGCAGGATATTGCCCTGGCAATGCTCCTGGCAGCAAGCTGAGCAGCAGGCAGGGAAATCACAGTCACCAGCCTTCTGCCCCAGCCTTTTGCCTGCAGCAGCAAGAACTTCTGTCTGCATCTCTCCTGTGCCTTGTCCCCTCCTGGGCAAAGGAGGGTCATTTCCAGGTGCAGAGACTAGAAGTTACTCTGTTCAAGAGCACCAAACCACAGCTTGCTGTGTTCAGTGTGGTGAGTCCAGTGCTTGGTGCTCATCCATCCAAACAAACATCTCCCAAATTTCACCACATTTTCACAAGGTATCCATGTCCTCCTCTTGCTGAGTGCACTATTGAAAGGGTTATCTGCTAAAGTCAAGTGTTTTTGCAAACGTGGCGGGTGACACCAATAAATCACTGGGTCACACTGCTGCCAGGGAGATCCTGATGGGCCACCTAGTGATGGGTTTGTGACCCTCTTGACTCCCACATCCCCCTTTCCATCCCAGGGTCTTGCTTTGTTTTCCACTAGGAGCCCCTAGAGAGCTCAGCCACATCTGCAGACACCAGTTTCTGCAAACAACCCCTGTGCAGGTTGGTTCTTTTTTTTGCTGCTTATCCCAGTAAATATGTTTCAGTTAATCCAATTTGCTCCCACATTGAGTCGCATCAAACACAGCAGCTGCCAACCAAATATTAAAGACAAAAAAAAGCAGCTCCAGCCCCTTGCTCACAGTATGGGAGAGAAGGCACAGCGTGGGCATCACACACTGCAATGGGCAAACAAGTCCCTTGGTCCCCCAAGACACTCCTGGGGTGCACCGGTGACAAGCAGAAAAAACATAGGGGCAAAGGACTAAATCACACTTGTACATCCTCCTCCATGTTTCTCTGCATTATTTAAGAGAAAACATGTTCTCTTCTAGTCTTTACTCTTTTCCTTTTGTGCTCAATTCCTACTGCAGGCAAGTGAACTAAATCAAACACTCCAAGCCCAGGTTTCACAAAGCCACTCTGATTAGACTCTGGGTCTAATCCAGGCCTAGGAAGTCATCCCCATTCCTGCAGCAGGGCAGAGCCAGCTCTCAGATCAGACAGACGCAGAGCCATGCAGACCTGGGCTCAGCAGAGCCAACAGCTGCCATGCATGGACTAAAAACCCAGAGCCCAACACTTGTAGCTTTGAACTGCAGATCCAGGTCCAAACTCTGGCAAAGAGCCATGCCCTGGGAGTATACACATGGGCAGCTGCCACTGACTCTTCCCAGGACCATCATAAGACAAAGCACAAGCCTGAGGCCACCATGTCAGGCAGTGTTTAGAGCAGAGGGCAGACACCACATGCCAGCATAGCCCCAAGTTCCTCACTTGAGCATCATGTGGGTGTGGAGCACTTGCAGTGCCATCACACCCGGCTGTCTAGACAACCCAAAAGGAGCCCACGAATCCCCCACATCCTCACAGCACCAGGACCTTGCAGGAGCATCATTGATTTTCCCAGAAAAATGACTCCTACCTGCGCCACTCCAGCAGACACCATGGGTAGGAAAAGGTGGGGTGACAGAGGGGCAGCCCCACTCATGGCCAAGTAAGGGCAGGGAGGGGATTCTTCCCCCTCCAGGGCACCTGTAAGGTCCTGAGGTTAGGTCAGGCACCAGCATCTCCATGAAAAACCTACCCCCGCAGAGCAAAATTGATTTGTTTTTAATTAATCTATTCGGAGTTGGAGTTGAGCTAGCTTTAGGTGCTATTTAAGCTGCTTTCCCTATGCCTCATGTTCAGCATTTGCATGGTGGGATTAAGTCAGATGGGGGGGAGCAGGAGCAGAGAAATGAGCACCTCTGGGTGTGCCCAATGTCTGCACACCCAGAGTGAGGTCTGAGCCTCCTCACAGCCCTCTGTCCTGCCCAAAGCATCCCCCCATCAGGGCAAGGCTGGGGGAGCAGTGAAGGAGCCCCAAAAGCTTTGGGGTGCAGCATTGGAGAGCCAGATGCCAGCAGCCTAAGGTGCTCCAGCCCAGCAGAACCCCCAGCAGCCTCCACCAGAGATCCTTCACATGTTGGGAAAAAAGCTTAGCAAGGAGGATTTCTCCTCTCTGTCATTAACCTGACATAATGTCTTTCCTGCTGGCAGCTTTCAGGCTCAGCAGGTTTGTTATAAAATTCATTATCAGATATTGCAATCACAGTCACCTTTATTGGGCTCTGCATTTACAATAATTAGGCCAATAAACACTGATTTATAAAAATGACAAACAGGAACTCCCAGTAAGCAAGAAAAATGTGCTTTCTTTAGCAAGCAGTTTCTCACAGAACAAAAAGAATTGTAAAAAGGCAGAAACCAATCACTGCAACTGACAGCAAAGTAAAACAGGTTCTCCTGGGAATTTCCACTTCCCAGCCAAGACCTCACCAGGGACAGACACAGGGTGGAGACCCCAGTGCCAGAGTCTGTAGCCCCTTCTGCTGCAGAACTGGGGAGCAGGGGAGATGCTGGAGGTGCAGTGGGAACAGAAGATCTTTGCAGGTGACACGGAGAGGGAAAGAGCAAGGAGAAGGCAGCAGGAACCAGGAGAGAGAGAGCAGGAACAAAGTGAAGAAAGAGAAAAATTCAACAAAAGGGAAGCACCTTGGCAGGAAGGGAGGCAAAAAAGAACCTGACAGGTATAGCAACGGGAGAGCAGAGCAGTAGGAGAGAAAGAAGGTGGGATGGAGCTTCAAGCCCTAATGTCAGGGAAAAAATAAGAGCAGGAGTGAGAGAGGAGAGAGGGATGTGTCATCAGAGAGAGGGCACTGCAGATGCTCTCTGCATTCCCACACTGCTCCAAATGTACAGACGCAGCCTCAGTGGGTTCTGTGGGGCACAGCCAGGCTGTGACAGCAAACCAAGCCCCCCGGAGCAGACCCTTGTGTGTATGTTGTGCAGAAGGCAAGGGCAGACACCCCACATACAGCAGATATGTGTGATGGCGATCCCAAAGGCAAAGACTCACCAAGTCAAGGAAAGAGCAGAGCTGTGGCCAGCCTGGCTGCAGGGGAAGCAAACTCGTGGGGCACAGAATGGGGCCAAGCACAACACCAGTGGTCCTGCACCACAGGGGCCTAAGTCAGCCCTCCTACAGACCCCAGGACAGGTGCTAGGAGAACCTCACCCAGGGTCAGTGCCCTGGGACTCAGGCACCTCCCAAAAGAGCAATAGCTGAGTCACCCAGGTTTCGACAGCACCCCCAGTCACAGTGGGGCATCAACTCCTGGAACAACCCAGAGCAGCTCCCTGTACCACCAGACACAGTCGGGAGCACTGGGAACCCTCCGGCCCAACACCGGTCAGGTAGTAGCCTCAGGACAGGGCTGCCCCTACAGCCGGGCTGGAGGGAGCACGGCAGGAGCGCTGTGTCCGCGGACCGGCAGCCAGACCCCTCCCGCAGGCGGGAGAGCGGCGTGTGCCGCGGTACAGCAGCAACAATATGCTCATCGTCTCCCCTCTGCACCCCCTCGGCAGCCCATCTGCGAGCACACATGGCTGAGGCGGAGAGAAAGCTGCAGAGGAGAAGGAGGAGACCCTCCCCTACCATCATCGCCCCGTGGGCTCACAGCCCAGCCCGACACAGGTGCCGCTGCCCTACAGGAACGGGGCTGGTCAACGCACACATCACTGCCGTGACCCCGCAGCTCCCACCTCACCTACATGCACCAGAGCCTCCCCCCTGCTCTGTTGCCTACCTTTTTTTCTGTATTTGTCCCAATTTCTTCATGCTGATCCTCAGCATACTGTGTTCCTGGGAGCCCTGCAGCCTTCCTGCCCCCAGCAGCCAAGGGCAAAGCCCAAACCTGCCTGCAGCCACCCCACCCCCTATATACCTTCCCGGCCAGCTGAGCAAATTGGCTCCAACCGCCTTTGCTCATGAGGAACACCTGATGCCCCAGGTGGAAGCATAGCTCTCTAGAGTGCCCCCCAACCTGGGCATCCCTAGGGCCCCTTGGCTTCCAGTGAGCATCCAGAGGGGAGCCAGCACCAGCTGAAGAACCCCAAAAGAGTTACAGAGCTTTCCGCTTCTTCTTTCTGTTGGAGCCAGAGGTGGGCAATCATGCTGACTTTAGATCGTTTTATTTATTTTATTGATTTTTAAAATAGCTGCTTTTCTTTCCAAAAGGACTCTGGGGCTGTGAACAGCTTGACTGTACATGCGAGAGCTGCAAAAAAGGCAGCAGTGGAGCTGGAGGCACAGGGAAACAGGCAAGGCTGCGTGGAGACACTACTGAGAAAGGACCAGGCAAACCCTCAACTCCTGAGCCTCAGAATCTTCCCAGGAACCTCAGTGCATCCAGTACACCTGGGAACTCATCCTCCCGTCTCTGGACTGTGGCTACATGAGGCCTCAGAGGACAAGGGAAAATGGTGGTTGCAGCAACACAGAGCAATTAATGGCAAAGGCCATCAATGGGAGATTTAATGACATTCATAGAAAAATTAACTGCATTGAAATGCTTTAATGGATTCTTTCTTGATTAGTAGCATTTGGGAGTAATTTCAAATCTGTCTTTGTTGCTTTAGTAAGTAAACAACATTAATATGTATATCAGATGACAATAAAATAAGGCAGGAGCCTATGCAATACTGAACTGATTCAGCAGGAAACGTTCAGTATGTTAATATTAAATGTTTTAGGTTTGCTAAGCAGTGATAATACACTAGTTATTCTCTTCACACAATCCCAGTGCAATGAAGTAATTTTTACCAAAATTTTTCTTTTCCCTGTAGCTTTCCCACTGTAAAGTTCTCAACTGAGAACTTGAGGGACCTGGCAGTCCCTCAAAGAGGAACCTGGTGCCTCTCCATATTGGGCTTACTGCTGCTGCTGGAGGGACCCAGAGTATCCTTCCATCCTGCAAGGGACCCCCAGACCTGCAGTACCATGCCTGCAACTCCCTGAGCAACCAGGCTGGCTTCATCCACCTCTTTCTCCTGCACCTCAGACACAGTCATTACAAAATTACCAGCTTCTAATGAAGCAGGCTGGCAATTAACTGCTGCCAGAAGAGCATTGGCACCACTCCGAGCATCATCTGCTGCCATGAACAGGGAACCAAATAACACCCCTGTACAGTGGTTTTGGGCAAAGGGTGACAGAAGGGAGATCACTGCAGGGCAGAGGAGACACCAACCCATCACTCCCAGGTGATCCTCTTCCTGCTTTCCTTTCTTGCACATCCAAGAGGAGCTGCAGAATATTCCTTCAGATGTACACAACTCTCAAACTATTTTTAATGAAAGTCTTTTCAGTGTGACACCAACACACACGTAGCTTTCAATTACATTTTAGCATTCCCAGTAGGAAGCAGCTCTTTATTGGGAAAAGTGATTTACAACAGTGCAGGATTATGGGTTTGGTCTTTGCGTTACAGGTATTCAAAGCCTGGTGAAAATAAAAACTGCTCAGCACATATTCTGCAGCTGAGCTGAGCCTTGTGCATGGGGAAGCATTTCGAAAGAAGTTAAGTGTTTGAAATAAAACCGTGTAGTCATCTGGTAGAACAGAGACATGAAATTGTTATTTATCAAGATGAAACTGGCATTTGGATAAAATTCTCCAGTGCTGTTAATAACTTCTGTTGACGAGGGAGTCGCAGCAGCAGCAATGAGGCAGCCGTCCCCTGAGCTCGGAGGAGCGGGATTTTTCACGGGCTGTGAGCAAGGAGAAGCGTGTGTCTTCAGTAATAACTTTCTGAGCACCTCCATCAGAACGGCCACCATGAATTTATCTTTCTCTTTTCTCTCCAAAAAGCCTTGTCAGTTTTGAATAATTTGCTGTGAGTAGCGGCTGCTGGAGTGCCACATGGCCACGCACGTCTCCAACACGAACTCCAGCTCCCTGAGCAGTTTTATCATAATGATTAAGTTTCTTAACTTAAATCAAGGATGTCTCTGGAGTTCCCTGCGATGATGTGAACTTAAGATAAACAATGAATGATGAATAGGCCAATTACTGAAACCTCCCTTACTGAAACTTTCAGTTAAGGCCGTGTATGGCTGGTTGGTAAGAGGAGGTGCTCGTCCTCTCATCTGACAAATGTTACAAAAAACAGGATGGTTTGAAGCAAAGACAGTTCTGTGTAATCAGGCACTGGCTAATGAGCAATTTTCTTTTATATGTGATTTTTCCCTTTCTCTGTTTTGCTGTCTGGGATGTTGGAAGTAAGAGAGGGAGCCGGCAGCCTGAGCCACATGCACGCAAATACTTCATTCTGGTACAAATCCCTGCCCTCTGCTCCCACAGCTGGTCCCAGTCCAAGGCACAAAAGTAGCAGGAGATGACCAAGGGCTGTGTAGTGGTACTACACACCTCCTGATGGTGAGGAAGCCTTTCCTGAGAGACCCACCCAAACCAGGGGAACAGCGTTTCCATAAGTCCACTGGCAGCTTGCTCAAGGCTTTGTGGGTACAACTGCAGAGGGGTACAGCCACCTTGGACCACAGCTGAGGATCAAAGGACAGGCACCTTATGCCATGAATGCATCACCTCAAACAAGCTGTCAGCCAGTACTCTGGATGTGTTTTGGGGCTTAAGCACCTAAAAAAGCAAAGCAAGAGGCATTTTTCCTCAGTGGAAAACAAGGAGAAGGGGCAAAGACCGATGAAGAGGGGGACACAGTGGGGTCCCTCAGGTGCTGAGGTTCTGTGTCACTCCCCTGGTTCTGTCCAGGAGCAGGTGCCACTACTGCCACCACACCACCCACCAGAGAGAGCAGCATCCCACGGTAAATGATATGATTTACTTACTGCCCATGGAATTGCCCAATTAATTCACTATCCACATTAATATTATGCCTCATTTTTAACTTTACTGTCTCCATCGTTCCAATTTAGTGCTGCTCAGAGATGCTGCCACTGACCTTAATGGGTTTTTCGTTATAAAAAAGAGCATGATATTAATCACAAGGGGGTTTCAGCTGGAGATTGCTGCCCTAGCCCCACTGCTTTTGGGAGCTGCTTTTTAGTGGTTTGGGGACCTGTTTCTGCCAGGCTTTTCGCCCCCACTCACACTGTGTACAATCCTTTGTGCTGTCCAGGAGGAATTTCTTGGTATAACATTTCCAGGCACAGAGATTTTATGCAGCAGTCAAGCTACGCTGCGGATATGATGGATTTTTCCAGGCAAATTGGAACAAGGAGTAGAAAACTGAAAGGATGCACCAGTCATAGCCAATGAGCCTCTTATTGTCCTGTATAAAAATCAAATGCCTTTTAATCATTTCAAATGTTCTTCTGGGTATCAATTAGTCACACATTAATATCAGTATTGCTTCTCTTCCTCAGTTTGCATCAGATTAAATTCTCCCCTGTCATATACACTTGTGCTCATTAGCTTCAAGGAAAATTAGTGATTGTTCCCTCTTCATTGGCATTGATGAGAGATTTTCATCAGAACTGCTTTTTATACAGGGAACCTGATTGTCATCTTAAAGAGATTGAGGGTTTTTCCCCCTAAATTGTTGTCTTTTCGTAAAAAAAGAAAAATACTTTTTTTTCCTCTAAACCCCTCAACTCTGAGCATTGGGGAATGGGGGGAGGGAAAAAACATTCTTGATGAGTGTCATCCTGCAGTTTCTGTCACTCTCTGCATCTCAACTGTCTGTCTCCTTGTCAGGATCCAGTGGCTGTCGCACACCCACAGCTGCTGAGCGGAGGACACTTGGGGTTGCACTGGGTTTTGCTGATGTCACCCCTCCCTGTTCAAGGCTGAGTATTCATAATGCTCTCTGTGGAGAACAGCAGTGTTGAGGGATCTCATTCTGCTCCCTGCCCTATATGGAGCTAGGATATGCAGTGCTGAGCTGGCTCTGGGGCTCCACATGCGTGCGTGTGCATGTGTATGTATGCACTGTATATGCCCACTCCCATAGCTCCCCATCCCTCCTGGGCAGCAGTGCCCAGCTTTGCAGGCTGCAGCAGAACTAGGTCTTCAGCCCAGCCACAGGATCCCCCCACCCCCTCCAGCACTCACCCCGGCTGCTCCATCCCCTGCACTCCAAGCGCTGGAAGGGACTGGTGATATTTATTGAGTTTTATTAACTCCCGGCCCTGGGAGGTTCTCACCTCTTCCAACTAATTCAGGCACCTGACTCCTGCTGGAGTTACAGTGATTGCCATTAAAAAGCTTGACATTTACCTTACAACAGTAATAAAATAATAATGCCTAATTTAGTTTACGAGTGGTATTTGCAGTGTTTCCTGTGCCTTGAGTGGGGGATATGGTGAAGATCCCTGCTCTGCTGATCAATTACGTCTGTTTAACGCCACTGCTGTAATTCTTTCCTGTAATCAGAACCATCTTTCAGTAGAGCTGTTCCAAAGTTTTCCTCTGAAACTCTAATTTTGACAAGAAAAGAAAATGTTTTCAAATACGTCAGTTTCCAGTGAATAACAAAAGCTTCTGAGATGGAATTTTCTAGTAAGAAGTGGAGACAGACAAACCTGGTGTCTGCACAGATTTGCTGCATTTAGATTTCCAAAATCTCTCAGATGTTTTCAAAGGCTGCCTGTGATTGATTTCCATTAAAAAGGGATTTTTTTCCTCCTCCAGATAACCTCATCAATATGATTCCCTTCTGTTATTGGCATCTCAAATATTAGACACCCCTGGTGTGTTTTACATCTGTGGCACTACCAAGGGGCTGTGGGGTGAGGAGCTCCTGCTGCTCCAGGGCCAGGGAGCCCAAACCCCTCTGCAGGGAGCAGATACACACCAGGGCACACTCCTCTGGCACACACAAGTGCACAATGCTCTCCCCAAGCTATTCAGCATCTCCACTTCTGTCCCTCTGGGATTTACCCCCAGGTTGCAGGTAGCAATGTCCCCAGTGCTTGCAAAGCCAGCCCTGGACCTGCTAAAAGCAATTTCTGTCTCCATTTCTCATCCTGAGCAAAACTTGATGTGGATTTTAATTTTTTCTGTGCAATTTTAATTAGTACATGATGCGCTCTGGGTTTTTATTAGAGTAAACAGCTTGGAAAAGGAGTTCCATGCCAGCCCTTCTACACCAGGGAGCCTCATCATGTTCAGACTAGAAACCTCACTCCGGATTTCTGAAAGCCTTTCTTGAGATGGGTTCATTTCCACGAAGAAACACTACGATTTCAACACAGGGAAATTTTTGAGCGTATTGAAAGAAAAAAAATTAGTCAGGAAATTCCTGGCTAGGCCGACTTTGGGGCAAGGCTCTGCACGAGGCGGGCGTGGGATGCCACAGCCCTCCACTGGGAGAGATCAGGCTTCACGGCACATGCACACTGCGCATGTGCTCACACGTGTGTACGTGCACACCCGTGTCCATGTCCACGCAAACACATTGCACACACACACACACACACACACCTGTGTGCACACACATGCGTGTACGTACACACCCATGCCCACCCGTGCCCGTGTGCCTGCACACACATGCTCGTACACACGTGCCCACATACACTTGGTCCCTCACCATTCCCATCTCCCCCCACCATGCCCGTGTCCCCCTGCCACGCAGTGACCCCACTGGCAGCTCCGGGGCTGCACCCACTGCAGAGCCCCACTCACGTGCACAAACAGAGGCAAGCAGCCCCGACTGCAGCAGTGCCCACGTCCCCAAGCTATGGGGGGACTGGCAGCATTTGCACAGCCTCGCACCTCCAGCCGTTGCTGCATGGGCAACAGGGTACGGAGGAAGCAGAGATTAAACCAAAAATGTGACCCTGGACGTATGTGACAGACACCGACCGCGCTGTGAGGCTTCATGTGGGCTCGTCTCCAGCAGCGTGGGAATGGCTTGTGCCCTGCAGACGGGAGCGCTGTGGGAGCGCCTGGGGCCCCGCAGGCTGTGGGGAAAGCTGGCTGCACCTCCATGGGGGCGGCCGTGACCCAGCCTTCCCACCGCGTGTGCAGACAGAGCCTAACTCCACCTCGGAGCGGGCTGGCGTCGTCGCACACCGAGGAGACCATGGGAGGGACGGCTCGGGAGAGCCCGGAGCACTGCCGCTTTCTGGACGTAAGTTCATGGCTTGCCTTGCCACCCCGCATCTCTGCAGCACCACAAATGTCTGATACGTGCGTGTCCTTCCTCCTCGAATCCTCGGCACACCCCCGGCTATCACTGTTTTGTCATTAACTAGGCAGAAGCAGCCAAGCCGCGGAACAAGAGCTGCCCCAGGTACCAGCTCTGTGGACTGCTCCTCGGTGTGCTGCTCCTTTCTCTTATTCTGATATTTTTTGGTGTCAAATACCTCTGGAACCCAACACCCAGAAAAGTAAGTAAAAACTCTTTGATACAGCATTTCAAAGCCTTGTTTCCTCAGACAGAGTTGTCCTCCTCCCCTTAACCCCTGAAACTTTTAACTACTCCCCAAAACCCAAGCAACTTCACAAAGTGCATTTTCTCAGACCACAAGTATTCATGGCACTTTTAAAAATCTCTGTATTATTCATAACTAGCTTTTACTTAATACAGGCTGAGTTTTTTCTCTGCCACTGCATTCTTTCCCCAGTTGACAATTACAGGGGTGGGAGCTACGCCACGAAGAGTTAAAGTTACTCTTATTTCACCGGCAGCAAATTTTATGACAAGTAAGAAAATATTTTCCATTTCATTTCAATTATCTTGCCAGAAACCGGTGGAAAAGTCATTATGCCACTGCATAGAGAGGAGAGAAAGCCAGGATGCAGTGGTGATTGATTGTCATGGATTATATTTCTTACTTTAATGTGTCTGCAATGTGAGGGGACGATGAGACAGATTAGCTTCTGGAGGAGCTCCTGCTAACTGGATTGGGCTTGTTTATTCTCAGCTCCAGACGGACACTGCTGTAAGTGCCGAGCATGTCGGGGTGACAGCAGGACTGTGCATCTCCCCTCCATCTCTGCCTGCTGCCACCCAACATCCTGACAATTCTACCAAAACTCTTTTTTTATCCTGTACCCCAAGTAAATCCCTTAACCTTGAAGCTAACAGCCTGCCTAGTACCCCTCATTCTCCTTTCCTTTGAATTTCCATGCTCATCCAGGAGGCCCCACTTTGCACTCTGGCGCCAGCAGGTTTTGACAACTCTCAAGAACGCTTACAGAATTCCCATGTGCAGCCAAGGCAGCCTGTTTCCCATGCTGGCAACTGCTCTCTCGTCCCTGCCCCACGCCAGAGCTGCTCCAGCCTAGTCAGGCTGCCCTCCTGCCGGGCAGAGGAAGCACCCTGCTTGCTGGAAACTTTGTCTTCTTATCAGCAAATAGAAATAAATACCCCCCAAAATAAAAGAAAAAGCAATAAAAGCCAGATGTGCCTCCAGGATCCTGCCAAGATGGTTATAAAGTCTCTACTGTTCCTAGAAAAACAGGGGTCATGCCAGCCATGAGGGGAAGAGGTTGTTAACCCCTGGAGGAGAGGATTTCCATTGGCAGCATAGAGACATTGCCAGTCTCAGAAAGCATATCCAGAACACCAGTCCTTGGCATCCTCACCGGCGGGCACTGGTGAAGGATGGAGTCCATCCAGCCCTCCCCAACACCTGATGGGCAGGCAAGTGGAGTGTGAGGTCACAGGAAAGCAGAGATGTTCCTGCAGTGGAGCTGCATGCTGACACTCCCAGTGTCCAGCACTGCTGTGTCCCAATGGCTGCAGGGCAATGTCTTCTCCAGCTGGCCCAGGAGCACTTGGGGAAAAGCAGGATGGGGGGAGGCTGGAACTTCCTAACACTCAAAAATATAAACCAAGGGGAATTAAACTCTTTAAAGAACAAGAAACGCTTCAAGCTCCCGTAATATAACCAGAGTGTGGGAAAAAAACTTGAAAGAAAAGTTGTCCCTCTGAGGGGTTGCCTTGGACTTGGCTGTGCCCCCTGCAAGGCAGCACCTGCACCAGCGGGCACAGCGGATGATGCAGCTAACAAGGGGTTTTCATCGCAGCCTCACAGGGGGGCGTATTTCAATGATTCACCAGAAAGTGTCATTTTTAGCCCTAGAAAATATCTCACAGCTCCCTGAATAGCACGGAGCTGGCAAAGCCCAAGTGGGTTAGCTGGACGCTGCACTGGCCAAAGTAATTCTTTGTAAATGGAGAGGCACTCGAAGGTAAGGTGCCACCTGGGATCCTGCCCTCCTAGAAATGATTCATGGCACCATGCACATTTTGTCAGTCAAAACTAGCAGCCTTACAGCCATTTTAGGCTTCAGACTGTTTTTACCATATCATAAAATCCATTGAGAGCTATATATCTTGTAAAAGCTTCTTGCAGACCAACAGGAGATGCTCATCACTGCCAAGGTGCATATCACTCCTCTAACCTTTAAGCAGGGGTGAAGGTACCTAGCAGTTCCCACAGCCGGTTCTGTGCCCAGGTGGATGCAAAATGGGTTATGCTGATGCTGGAAACATTGCTAAGAGACTTTGAAACCCCCAAATGGGAAGATATGTGCAGGAATCAGGAGACTGTGAAAGGGGGTTTTGGTTGGCACTGAAGGCAGAGCCCCTGCCCCACACCAGTGGGGCCACGATGCTCCTGCCCTGGCTCCATGGCCATGCCAGGGGATTAACAGGGCTTTCCCATCACCGTGCCTACATCCCTCCTCCCTGCCCAGTGGACTTCAGGGGTTTTGCACAAGCCCTTTGCTTCCACAGAGCACCGGGAAAACAAGACTCCCTGAGGCTCGCCAGCTCACGCTGCGCCAGCAGGATAATTTCTGTGCTTCAAATAGCATCTGCCACTACTCATCCTTTAAGGGTCAGGCATCCGCAGAGACTGGAGGGCTGCCGGGCTGGCTGAGTGCGGCGAGCACCTGCGAGGAGGGGAGGGCTGCTCCCTCCGGCGCTGCTCACCCCGGCTCCCCGTGGGGAGGAATGCCGCCGGGAAGCCGGCTGCTACGCCCCGAAGCTCTTCAGCAGCCCTCAAGGAGGTCTTTGATCCGCAGGCGATCCTTGATCTCCTCCAGGCAGAGAGAGGCTCTTACCTCTGCCTTTCCAGGAAAAACAGAAGGCGCAGAGATGGAGCGAGTGAGCTGAGGACACAGTGATGGAGTAAGCGAGACGGGGATGCAGTGATGGAGCAAGAGAGACAGGGAGACAGTGATGCAGCAAGCAAGGCAGGGAGGAGGGAAAATGAGGTCCCCTTGGGATCAGGACTTCAGTCCCACCTGGGATGTAACCAGGCTCATGCCACAGAAAGCACGAGCAAGAGCTGAGCTGTGGCAAAGCTCCTGGTGCAAGTGTGGGATGAGCATCTTTTCCTAGGTTTGACACATCCCAGGCTTGACAGACAACTACCCCTCATTCTGGCTGCATCTTGACCTTCTGCTGAGCCCTCGCACCAGGGAGCTGCCTCTCCTTGTGCTATCCAGAAGGTTGCTTTGGCTCAGAGCCGCCATGTGAGGAAGCAGCCGTGGCAGGATACCCAGCACCAACCTGTTCACCCACTGGGCAGCATGTGAAACTGGGAGGGGTGCTGAGCTGACCCCTGTGTGACTTTGGCCCTTACAGGTCTATGATATGGAACACACTTTCTTCAGCAATGGTGAGAAGAAGAAGATTGTGATGGAGATTGACCCCCTTGCCAGGACAGAGACCTTCACCAGCGGGAATGGCAGCGAGGAAATCCTGGAGATCCATGACTTCAAAAATGTGAGTGTGGCACTTTGTCCCTGAGACCCCCCAGTCTTGCAGCAGGACTGATGGGACCCCTTAGTGTGCTGTGGAATCACTGAAGCAAGTCCCAGGACTATTTGCTCCTGCATCAGGGAGAGAAATGCTCAAACTCTCTGAGGATACTCTCAAAGGAAAGGAGATGTATACCTACATAAGCTTCCACTGGTATTTATAGTAGCATGGTTCAGTTCCAACAAAATACATCTTCAAGCAAGATCTGGTTATTGGATTTACCCTTGCAAAGGAACACAATCATCATCAGTCTATCCAAGCCCGGTACATTCATCTGTCTGGAGAGCATTAAAACCTCATGACATTGTTGTAGGCTCTCTCTGAAACCTAATTAAAATTTGTAGGGAAATACCCTGTGCAGTGACATATGGCAAAATTTTGAGCTAATAGCCTAGCAGGAACAGGGGGATGAATGTTCATATAACCATAACGGTCAGATACTATTCTGCATATTTTTATTTATGATAATGAGAGCTCATGATAGTTATAAGGAGAAGGGGAGCGGAGTAAAATTTTATGACTACCTGCTTTAAAATATTTACAAAAATCCCAGTTCTCCCAAACCATAAAATGCAATATCGCTTAGGAGAACCTGTTAGTGCATCTTAGCACCACTGTGGAACAGAGGTGGCACAAAAACATCAACATCAAAAATATGACTAAGTCCTCCTCCAGCTGTACCTTCTGTACAATGGGTTATTCGTCCTCCTCTTTGCCCTGACTGCTTTTTGAGTGTTTGCTTGGATCCTGCAGGGAATAACCGGCATCTTCTTTGTGGGACTTCAAAAATGTTTCATCAAAACTCAGACTAAAGTCCTACCTGAGACGACAGAGGCCAAGATCCCTGAGCTTGAGGTAGGTGAATAAAACAGGGCACCTCTGTCCCCAGTGAAACTCACTCCTCTCCCTGGCATAGGAGAGTGGCTGCCATTCCTGCCACCCTCCCATCTGCGCCAGCCTTCCCAGAGAGGCTGCAATAAAGAAATAATGAGCTGTGATCGCTTCATAAAATGCTCTTATTTCAGAGGATTGCTTATAAAAACAAGTGAAAAGAGACGGGATTAGACAGCGACAGACAAAAACCTCTCAGCACAATACCGGAGATCAAGAACAATAATCCTGTTGTAGTCAAAAGGTCGCAAGGCAGCTCAGGATTAGCAGGCACCAAAAAGTCAATCAAATTGTTTTCTCGCAGGTTTGAGCCTCGTGTTCTCAAGCAGAATGAGGCAGAAGTAAGGGATTTAAAAGAGCAGCCACTTCTAAGAAATGTGATTTGAGAAAACTCTTGGTGTATAGACCTGAGAGGTGGGAAGCACCAGGCTGGGGCCACTTCCCTGCATGTACTTTCTTCCCACTTATGTACCTGGTTGCTTCCTGCATCAATTTATCTTTTGCCCACTGCATCCTGCTACAAGGAGCCTCACATTTTGCATGCTGCATGGAAAAAGGTGTTGGACTCCCTGTTTTAACCCCTCTCTGACCCCGGAGTGATGGCTCAGTCCTTTGATGGCAGTTGTCCCCTGGCCTTGTCCCCATCCCCAAGGCCCCTGTGGTGGCACAGCCTTCCTGCCTCCCCATTTGAGAGACGACGGGTGTTAGCAGATTGAATCCCCCCCAAGGATGCTGCCGCAGATAAAACACCAGCAGGACATGTGTTTGAAACGAAGCGTGGGCAGAAACATTTCCCTGAATCATGACCCAAATTCCCAGACACCGATTCTTTGATTATGCCCTAAGAAGCTAATAGATCTTTTCAGCTACCATCATAAAAGGGATATGACTTCCCAGGCTTTAGCAGAACATCGCCCCGGGTAGAGAGCTGAAATGTAAAACCCAGTGAGATAAATGTAGATTTAAGCTCTAGCCATCTCTTCTCAGAGCCTGCACGCTGCCAGGTGCTGCAAGCAGCACCGCCCCAACCCTGCAGCTTCTACCAGAGAATCCAAAAGCGACCTAGACTGGGTCAGGTTGTGTTGGCTCCTTCCTGTGTCTTCCCAAAGTCATAAGAAAAAAACTCTGTGAGAGAGATATACAGCTCCAGATGCCTTCTGAGAGAAAAATGCCTTTTGCCAGCTTGCTCTATGGGCTACCACCAACAACACAGACAACGTTGCCTTGGCAGAGAGCTCAGCGCAGATCCATCCAATAATCTTTATATATCTCCCTCCCTAAGTGCGTGCCAAAACACACCATGGACTAATGGAACGACAGAGACATGTGGTATAAATTACAGAATACAGCCGTGCAGAGAATTTCTGTGAGGAATAAATTAGTGTTCGATCGCAAAATCAGTAGCATAAGGAGAGAGGGATTAAGTACTAAGAGCAAAGCAGAGAGGAGATGTTTTAATCTTGTGTTTGAATGAGTTGGGGTGCTTCAGAAGGCTCTTCTGAATAGTGGGGACTGCACAGGAGAAGGCCTTGGGATGATCAGCTAGGAGAGGAGAGAGCATAGTGGTTTTGACTGAAGGTGGACAGGAAAAGATAAGGCTTGCTTTCTCCCCATGTGAGGACCAGCTGGGTACTTTGCGTGCACCCAGAGAGCACCATGAGCCAAGGCAGATAAAGTCCAGGTGCTCTCTGGGAGGGGAGAGGTGCCTCTGGGTAAGCCAAGGGAAGTAGAAGCAGCCAGTGGTGGGGAGAGGGTGTCTCCCATGTGGATGACCATGCCAGGGTCAAATCTTGCTCTTTTTCCAGGGAGAAGAAATCACCACCACCTACTTTGAGCAGTCTGTAGTCTGGGTGCCTGGGGAAAAGCCCATTCAGAACAAGGAATTCCTGAAGAGCTCCAAAATTTTTGACATCTGCAGAAATGTGACCATCTTCTGGATCCACCCCACACCAATAGCAGGTACAAGGAGCCATCTCCTCCCCAAGATGCTCTTGAACCCTCTCACCAGGAGCAGCTCTGCCATGTCCCCCACTGTGACATGGTGGGTTCACAGCCTTGCTGTACATCTCAGACACAAACACAGTGTTGCTCATGACCACAGGAGATCTCGGCCAGTGTAATAGCAGGGGCTGAAGTTTCTCTCTGCAAACTGCTTGTCTCTGCCAGCTCCCCACTGACCTGCACTTTGCAGAGTGGCCACCCTCCTCATAACAAGGGGAAAAAAACCCCAATCCTTTGTACCTGCAAAGAAACCAGCGCTGCTGGAAACTGGGACGCCTAAATTCTCGACACCGCATGAACATCAGAGTGTGAGCAGACATCTGCATCTAAATCACACGGCGGGGTTGCCACCTCCAGCTGCTCACTACACAGCCCTCACAGAGGTTGTGGCCTCTGAGATCTGCCGGTGTAATTACCCACTCTCTCTAACCCACTTCCAGCTGAATGAGCTAGTTTAAAACTCCCTACTGAGAAAACTCCCTCTGCTCTGCAGCCACAGAGCCACATCATGTCCCCAACAGGTACCGGCCACCCGTGGTCCTGAGGGCAGGTGGGTATCAGAGATCCTTGGTGCAGAGGGAGGCTGGTATCCTTGACTTGTCTCCTTTCTGCTCCCTCATCCCTGCTGTTAGACCCCGTCTGCAGCGGCACTTGTGTCCCAGGTCAGTGGGTCCAACTGGGTCACCAAGATGCATCCAATGCCTTTGCCGGAACAGCAGTGTCCTGAGGCTTCCTGGCATCTCCCCCCAGCAAAGGAAATTAGTGCTGCTGTGGGTCTTACCCAAGCTATGAGTGCTGTATCTACAAATCCACCTCACAGCAGCAGATCCCACCATGAGGATGTGCTTCTACACACCCACAGCCTCATGCAGGAGATGCCAGCAGCACCCACGGACACCTGTCACCCATGGGCATGGGGATGGAATGGGCCATTACCTCCTACAGCCCTTCTCCCAGGCTGGGTGAGAGCAGGAGGAAATGGAGTACTGATTTCCTGGTGGGTATTTTCTGTACCTTGGCACCAGATTCTGGTAGACACATTAGTTCTTGCTGCAGCTTTTGTCCCCCTGCTCTGTAGTTGTTGACAGCAACATTTGGGCTCTTCCTGTAGCTCCTGAGCTGGCCAACCTTGAAGGGGCAGAAGAAGAAGACCCTGAACTGCTCATAGACAACCAGAGCTGGCTGGATGGGGGGAGTGAGCACGAGGTGGAGAAGGATGCACAGCTGGGGCCCAAGCGCCGGGCACGACAGCTCACTGAGGAGGACCTACCCGTCAATGACTATGTGAGTGAGAGAGTTACACCCTGGGGCGCCCTGCCCATGGTCTGGGGTGCCCTGGCCACAACCCTGGGGTATCTTGGCCATGCTCCCACAGTGTCCTAGCTATGCTTCTTGGGATGTCCTGTCCATGCTGCTGGAATGCCCTGTCCATGCCTCTAGAGTGCCTTGTCCATGTTCCTGGGGTGCTCTGCCCATGCCTCTGGGGTGCCCTGCCCATGCCTCTGGGGTGCCCTGGCTGCCTTCCCAGGATGTCCTGTCCATGCCCCTGGGGCGCCTCAGCCACACACTGCCCTCACTGCGCTGACTCTGCCTCTTCCCCGCAGTCAGAGAATGGGCTGGAGTTCCATCCCCTGTGGGACGAGCGAGGATACTGCTGTGCCCAGTGCCGCCGTGCCAACCGCTACTGCCGGCGGGTCTGCGAGCCCCTCCTGGGCTACTACCCCTACCCCTACTGCTACCAGGGCGGGAGGGTCATCTGCCGGATCATCATGCCCTGCAACTGGTGGATTGCGCGGATGCTGGGCAGGGTGTAGCACCCACCACTCGGGTGCTGCCCCACACCCGCCCGCCGCACCACCACCCAGCCAGCTGCATCCTGACACAGCCAACACGCAGGTCACTACCTGTTTGACGTCCAGTGAGGTGCAAACCTGCCGACTGTGGCACCCTCACTGTGTGTATCCCTCGGCATCCTGCGCTGCTCCGGCGGGGCTGGGTGAGGCTGCGCTCGAGTGCGTTGCCGCCATGCTGAGCAGCAAGAGGCAAACAATAAACGTCTTGTATGAGTGATTGCAAAGAAAATGGAAAGTCTTTTAGTCTCAGTCTGATGCTTAATGGGTCTGAGAAGTGATCTAATTGCTTGGCTGCCTCGTCATGAGCATCCATAACTCAGGTACTGGGTCTGCCGGTGCTCACCTCACTGGGAACGTGCAGAGGTCCCTAATTTGCTCTCTGATGGCGCTGGTGGTTGTTCAGCATGTCCTGACCCCCTGTTCCAGCATGCTCTGATGTGTTCAGTAGTTGTTACTGACAGCTCAGGGGTGCCACCAGTCCCCTCTGGAGTTGTCTCAGCACAGGCAGAGGAAGGAGCTGGCACAAGGAGCTCCCCGAGGAACCAAGCATCCAAAGTGAGAGGGAGCAAAGGGTGTGGAGTACCCAAGGGTGACTAGCTGTCCCCAGCTCTGCTACCAAAACTTGGTGCTCGAGGGGAAAAGTAAGTCCTTGACACTGCAGCTGCCCTGAGCAGGACAGTGCCTGCAGCAGTGCTGAGGGCTAACATCAAAATCCCTGTGCACCCCTGTGCAGCCTTCCTCTGCCCACAGCCTGGGGGCTCACACCAGACCCAGGTTCAAGCTCTCATCCCAGGGAGCCAGCTGCTGCCAAGGAGCTCTGACATCCCGCAGGTATCACCAGGTGAAACCTTCTCTGTGTCACCAAAGAATCACACACTGTCATGGCCAGAACGTACATACAGAGAAGGGAGGAGAGGTCAGAGCCAGACCCTCCTCATCTTCCTGCATCTCCCATGGGGACATAAGCATATTTTCAGAGCACCTCTCCAAATTAAAGTGAGTTGTCTGCGTAGGTGCTATTCAACCAGGTAAGATCCACATGCTCTGATGGCCACAGTGCTGTCACTGCCTATGAGCAGGCTGAAGAAGCCTCCACACTCCCCAGGTTGGCACAATCCATGCTGGTTTTCCTGCAGCAGCTCGGAAACCTCCAGGCTCCCCATGTCACCCTCTGCTGGCACTATCCTTGTCCACCTGGCATCACCTCGGCCAGCTGCCCTGGGAAGGGATTTGCCAGTGGAGGCAGAGGCACAGACCAGGGCAGGGCAAGGTCCTTCCCTCTGTGCAGGCTTTCAGATGAGGATGGGTTTATCCAAATATGGTTCTGCTTCTCACGTGTCCTTTCCCTGTCTCCATCCATCCGTTAATTGCCATCAGCCAATCTCCAGCCCAGTTTCTACACTCTGACGCACTCTGCCTTGCCATCCCAAGCCAGGAGGCTTTCAGCCTGCCAGGAGCTGACAACAGTCTTGATTTACTCACCTGGGTTAAGTGCAACACAAGGATTTTGGGTGTTCCCCTCCAGGTTCCTCCGTCAGCAGGGAGGCTGACCTGTAGCGGGTGCTTGTCTGCACTGTGGGGTGGCTGGGCTGGGACAGCTCACCCAGCACCAAGGCAGCATTTGCCACAGTGGTGACACTGACAAAGGGCCACCACTGCTACCCATGGCTTCACTGCTCTGTTTACACCTGCCTCCTCTCCAGGAACAGGACAGGCAGCCCAGCATCCAGCCAGACACAGCCCATTTGAGTTCAGTGCTTAAGACTCAAAAATCCCCCAAGCTTGGCAGAGGGGAACTTCACTACATCACTGCAGCATCAGGCTTGACAAGGCAAAGGCTTGCTGATCAAACAGCCACAAGATGAGCAGTAACAAAGGAACGTAAAAGCTTAAATCCACATTTCTTGCCCTGGGGAGCAGTTGGGGATTGCCCAGTACTGCCCTGCCCTTTGCTCCAAGGCAGTGGCCAGCCAAGGATGCACGTGTTTGCACTGGGCTGAACTTACCCACCTGGCTCCTGGGCTGGGATGCTCCAGGCCCTCTGCTTCAGCACTGTTACACAACCTCTGTTATGAAGAAAATTCAATTACAGAAGTTATTTGCAAGCACAAGTGCACTAGTGCACGTTGGAGGAATGTGAACTGCAACGGTCAGAGGTTCCTGCCTGGCCCAGGGTGAGCGGATCACCCCCAGCAGGGCTTGCTGCTCTTCAAGCAGAGGAATTTCTAGGACATGAAAGAAAAGTCAAGGAGGTTTCATAGAGTAAAATATCTTAATATTTATTGTGTCTCAGGACAAAAGAGTTCTACTCAATACATAAAATGAGTTGAAGCAGCATATAATACTGACAGTCAAGTCACAGCTGACTCGGTGCAAGGACACCTACCAAGGTAAAGGCACCAGGAGCTACATCACCAAATCTCACTACAGCTTACAAAGAATCACTACAGCCTGTACTTCAAGAAGTACAACTATAAAAAAATATATAAAACCCAGGGTAGGGATGAGAGAGAGCTTGGCAACAAGCCAAGACCTGGCTGAGTCAAGGCTTAAAACCTGTGTTTTAATAGGGCAACAGCCTCATCTGTTGAGGGGAGGGGATCTCAAAGGGGCTGCCAGAGGGGAGGGGAAGCATCGCTTTCCCAATGGAGGCACTGAAGATGAGCACTGTGAGTCCCACGAGGCCACCAGCAGGGTTGGTTCAACATGGCACAGCACTCTGCACTGCCAAGGAAAGAGCTGCAGTGCCCGGAGGAACGTGCTGGCTGTAACCACCACAGCTACACTAATTATCCCAGGCGGTGGCACAGCAGAGTAGTGTCAGGACAAGTCCCTGAGCACACCAGGACAGCTGGTGCACTCGTTTCTATGAGCTAGTCGAGAAGAAGATCAGTCAGTTCAAAGCAAGATTTCACAATGTGGCATCCAGAGGAAAACTGAAGGTGGAGGTATCCTCCCCAGCCATGGAGAGCATTCCCTGCAAGACACAACAGCAAAGGGATAACAGACAGGATGGATTTATACACAGCTTAAAATAACATAGGAGACACGGTCTTGCAGGTTGCCTCTAAGCACATGCCCCACGCGTGGTGCCCCTATCCCAGGGGCAACCAGGCAGCAGCCAGAGATACAGAGACAGCCCACTAAGCTCACAGACATACCCAGCCACAGGCACAGCGTGCTGGGGGCCAGCTACACCATCTCATACTGATTGTTCGTGATGTACCGGGACAGGCAGCAGGCGAGAATGATGCCAATCAACTGAAAAAGAGAAAGAAATCCCATGTATCAGAGGTAGCCGAAACCAGGATGAGGTGTTCTGAGGAGAAAAACCTGACAAATTGCTCCAGAGTTATATAAAATCCAAGGATGGACATTGGTGTTTACGAACCACAACAGGGGCTGCTGTGCCCTGCTTTGGAATCACTGAAAGTGGCTGAAGCAGAGGATCCTGGCTGGCACCAGCCAAACAAGCTCCTCACAAGAGACGCTCCACATCCCATCCCGTTACATTTTGCTTCATGAAGCATCTACTGTTTTATGGTAATTGTGGAGATTACACAGATATCAGAAGAGTCACAGCCAATTACACAGCCACCAGAGAATGGCAGTACTTCTCCCTGTTACAAGGGCAGTGGGGAAACAAGGCTGCTGTTCTCACATCAGCATCTGAAGGACACGGTACTGTTATCACAACATGCTCTGTTATCACAACACAGCCCCCCAGCACCCATGCAGACATTCAGGGACAGGTCCTGCATGAGCCTGGCCTCCACAAGTGGAGTTAGAGGCAAATCAGCACAATGAGTCCCTGTCAGCCACACAGCCAGCAGGGCTTGCTGAAGGAATAATAAAAGCTAGGAACTGGTCATAATCCTCAAGCCTGCCATCAGCTGAGATACTTTTGCAGCTGGGAGCGTGTGTGAGTTCACCATTTGTGTGTCGGCCACATCTCAGTGACACCACAGCAAGCACAGCCCAACCAAGGAGGAGCATGGGGCCAGTGGCTGGGCACAGCAGAGCAGCTATATCTCCCAGGCTCTCCCAAAGCACTTGGTAGCACAAGCTGCAGCCAAGGGCTGTCAGCTCATGCCTCTCCCCCAGTTCACTCCGTCCGGTACGGAAAACACACGGCAACACACTCATTACAGCAGAGTATCTTGGCAGGGTTCCTTCTCCCCACGCCAGCACCGGCAGCCAGTGGTCCTGGCCAGCAGTGCCTTGATGCTCATGTTATGGCCTCTGTGTGCTGGGTCAAGGGGAGGGTGAATTCAAGCCCCTCCAAAGCCAAGGCCAGCTGCTTAGCACCGAGAGCCCAGCAAGCTCCCACAATCCAGCTAAAGGAGGGACGGCTGCACATCCTGCAGCTCCCGCAGCAGTGCATAGGAAAACCCTCAGCACGTTGGGAAACCCCACCGCAGCGTCAGTGTGCCCAACACCCAGCCCGGCAGAGCTGGGGGCAGGGGCCTCTCGTTTCCTGCCGGGATAAAGCCTGCCGGAGCAGGGCTGGCGAGCAGGCTGCTGCTGCGGCTCCCGCAGGAAGTGTCCTGCAGGATAAAGTAAAGGAGAGGCTGCGGAGCAGGAGGGAGGGGACACAATGGTCAGGTAGAGTGGCACGTGGGGTGTCAGCCACCAGCACAAGTGGTGCCCCATGGGTACTCACAGGGACCCTCTCACACAGAAACAATGCCAAAACTCCTCCCTGATAACAAGAGAGGTTGGCGGGTAGGAGAAGAAAGGGCGCAAATTTGATCCCTGACAAGAGCAGGCACAGGGAGTTTGTTTGTCTCTGTTTGGTTTTCCTTAAGTCAGTGGTTTTGGAGGGGAGCTCTTCCCAAATAACCTGGGCTCATGGAAAGAGAACTGGTGCTTCAGCCCTGGGTGTAAGAGACTCAAGCCTGCACGGCGGTGAGATTAAACCCAAGGGGAATCTGCGGAATGGCTGCTCCTCCCTGACTGAAACTGGCCGTGCCTTTTGTACACATCAGACTTTGAACTGAAATTAAATACCTCCAGAGACACACTAGCTTCATTCTGCACTCCTCCTGAGCCAGGAAAAGGAGATTTACCTGGAAACATGCGATGCCAAAGGAGATTCCAGCCACAATGCTCATTTTGGACTCCATAGTTGACATTACCAGGAAAAAACAACCCTGCAGAGGAGGGAAAGCAAGAATATGGGTCCAGTGCTTTTCACTCCCAGGAGTACAAAGCAGCACCTCCCCAGAGCACCCACAGCTCCAGGTGAAGATGCTCCTATGCAGGTAGATCTGGGGTTCTGGCTGCCCTCGTGCTGCCTGACCTCAGCAAAACAATTTCCCTATCAGTGCTACCCCAGACAGACTCTCATCCCAGACACTTCAAGAGGAGCATGGCCCTTGGGCTGCTCCCAGCAGGAGCACTGAGTTGAGCAAGGTGACTCATCAGAGGAACATGCCTTGCATCATCCAACCATCCCTGCCGGATGAGGTCACCTGTGCTCACCACTCAGTCAGGACTTTGCACCAATGGGACGTGTCACCATTACTGAAATAAACTTTACTGGGAAACTACTTCCTTACTCACCTGTTCTCCAAAACACACAGCCCCAAGTGCCAGTGCTTAGGTCCAGCTGGTCCCTGACCTCCAAGGAAGGAGTGGGGGGACCTGAGACAGTAGAGAGGACTCCAAACCCTTCCCCTACTTGCACTCCAGGGGAGTCTCTGGGCCACAGACCAGCTGCATTGATAGAACAGTTCTCCTTTCAAGCCTCCCAGGGACAGACTAGCCCTTCTCCACCTGCCCATCCCTGCCTCCAGGACTGGCAGCGGGATTTTTCTGAGCTTAACTTACATCCACAAACACTTTCAGCTTGGCCTTGTTTGGGTCTTTCAGATCTTCCTCTGAGCAGTCGTTTGGCCTCTTGCAACAGCTCTGGGGGATGCCCTTCTGGCTGAAGTATTCAGTCCTCTCCCAGTCCGAGTAGTTCTGCACTCCACAGCACTGCAGCTGGAGGGGGAAGCACATTTGGGGAGCATGGTCACACCAGGGTACTGATCCCCTAGTCCCACCACCACTCCCATGGGGTCACAGGGAACTTGCTTCTCCAGGAACTGCAGGATCTCATCCAGCATCTTTGAGATGGTGCACATATGACAGTGACACTGATGCTGTGGGGGGTCCCAGGGGATACCCTGGGGCGAGGGGAGCATTCCCACCTGATGCCAGCCAGACACCAGCCTGGAGTACTCACCGTCCTCTGGATGGTGTCGACGGCCTCGCTGTGCCGATCTGCAGTCACGTTGTAGTCCTTCAAGGCCAGGTTCAGGTTACTTTCAAAGTTTGTCTTAATCTGCAGGAGAAAGGTCTCAGTGGTGGTGCCGTGCTCTCCCACACTCTGGGACCCACATCCCCGTGTTAGTCACCGCTCCATGATGGCAGGAATGACTCCGGCTGTGGCCAGCAGACACTTCCCAGCCACCAGGCAATTAGAGGCTGTATTAAAGGGCAGCTGGATGCACTGTGGCAGCAGGGATGCTGCATGTAATAACAAGGACCTGCGCAGTGCCAACTCCCCCCCAAGCAGGCTGCTCTGTGGCGCAGGAACCCTCTGAGGAGCTTTAATTACTGAAATTATTGCAGAAGATAGATCAGAGCCAGAAATTACAGTCCAGGGCTACTCTGCCAGTTCTGGTGGAGGGGCAGTGTGCTGGGCTGGGCTGATCCTGCACCTAGGCTCATCCTTCTGGGTCCTTACAGGGACCAAGCTCCTCTTTGGGCTGTTTTAATACCATTTCTGCTAAGCTAAGCACCACTCCCAGCAGCACCTCTGTCCCTCCAGCGACACCTGCAACTGCACTTGGGTTAAGACAGCATCAAACTCACTATGAGATGGCAGCGGCTACCCAGACTCACCTCGTGCCTGAAGACAAAACCCACGACAGCGGCCACCAGGACGATGAGGAAGATGAGGGACAGGAGCATGGCATACTGCGGGCAGAAAGGGTGGGATGGGAGGGGGTGGATTGGATGGGGTAGGACGGGATGGGATGGGGTAAAATGGGATGGGATGGGGTAAAATGGGATGGGATGGGATAGGATGGGACGGAACGGGGCTGGAACAGGGGGAGTTTAAACAGGATTGGATGTGGTAGGGATGGGGTTTGAACAGGGCAGATTGGGATGGGAGGGGATAGGGATGGGGTAGGGAAGGATGGGACGTTTCGGGATGGATCAGGACAGGTCAGGATGGATTAGGAGAGGATGGGACCCCATCCCGCCCTGTCTGGGGCCACCCACCAGCTTGAGCATCCAGGTGCTGCCGCGGCAGGTGGCAAAGCAGCCAAAGGTGCCCAGGAGGACAACGACGGTGCCGGCGCCCACCAGGACGAAGGGGACGTTGGTGGCCTTCTCGTCCAGCAGGGAGAAGTAGACGGCCAGGCTCACCCTGCCCCAGACGCCCACGGCCAGCAGCACAATGCCCGACACCTGGGGAGAGGGGGCACAGCTGCCGTGGCTACCGACTGTCACGACAGAGCGGCGCGGCCGCGACTTGTCGCGGGGTGTTGGGCGGGGCGGGGCGGGCGCTCACCCAGAAGATGAAGGTGTAGGTGAGCAGGACGCTCTTGAGGCGGTGATCACCGGCCTTCGTCTTTGCAGCCGCCGCGACGTGGCGACGCCATGGCCGACAACCGGGCGACTGCCGGGACCGGGCCGGGGCGGGGCCGCTGGGGGACACGCCCCGACACCGCCCCTGGGCGGGGCCGGTCCCGCCCCACCCTCCGGGAGGGGCCGAGCGCTCACGGAAAGAGCGCCGAGCGCGTAGGAAGAGCGGAGCTCCTGCCCCTCGGTAGATACCGGTGTCACCATCCCGAGCGGTTCACCCTTGTCCGGTCCGCCCTCTGCTTGCCCCATGTCACTCCCTGCCCGTTTCCTGCCGTTCCCTGCCCGGTGCCGCCCGCTGTCTGGCCCGTGTCACCCCTGTCCAGTGCCAACCCCTGTCCAGTGTCACCCCCTGCCTGTTTCCTGCCATCCCCTGCCCGGTGCCCGTCCCGTATTACCCCTCCGGTGCAACGCCCTGTCCTGTGTCACCCCCTTCTTGGTGCCACCCGCTGTCCGGTGTCGCCCTCTGCCTGTCCAGTGTCACCCCCTGCCTGTTCCACTGCCACGCTCTGTCCGGCTGCACGGCCTGCGCCATTAACCGTCCGCCTGCCCGCCTCGTACCACTCCCTGCCACCTCCCACCTGCCCCGTGCCACCCTGTGCCACCCCCTGCCCGATCCATGCCACCATTTCTTGCCTCCCCGGTGCCACCTCCTGCCTGCGCCGTGACACCCTCCGCCTCCCCGAGCCACCTTCTGCCCGATGCCAAACAGTTCCTGCTTTCCTGTCCCAGCGCCTGCCGATGCAGCCCCAGCCGCAGAGGGGGGTCCCTCCTGTCCAGGTGTCCAACAGGAGAGCCACCTCGTGGCCCAGCACATGGCAGTACCACCGTGCCAACAAGCAACGGGCTTCCAGCCCTTCGTGGAGTGAGCACCCCCATCCCCTCCCAGAGATGTCGCCGGGCTGCAGGGGGCCGTGGGCTCCCCACAATCGGCAGCAGCAGCCCCTCCCGGCAGCCCTCTCCTGCTCAGGACAGTGTTATTAATCAGTGCGCTCACTGGCCTGGCCGCTACATAATTAGCCCATTGAGGCAGCACGTCCTCCCCCCTTCACCACCCCACGCCAATGTTCCTACCTGTCTGTGCCAGGCTCACCCCTCGTTTTTCCTTGCCCATGCAGTCCCGTGTTCCAGAGCCCAAATCCCAGGTGGCTCCAGCTCCCGCCTGACCCCGACCCCGTGGGATGTGGGGCGGTGGGTCCTAACGAAGGCATTCGTTACCTCTGCCTCGCAGGGGCTGAACTTCATCTGGAAAACAGACCCCAGCTGGAAGCGCTTGCCTCATGAGCAGTTTCAGAGCCCGCCGTCTGCAGCGGAGTCTCTCCCTCCCTACTGGAAAGAGGTGGGAAAAGGGTCTTGGCTCCTTCGGTTTTGTGCTTGTCCCCCCCATTCCCGGAGCCCGGCAGGGCTGACAGAGGCTTGGCTTGGCTCTCTCCTGTGTTTAAACAGGCTCCTGGCTCTTCTGCTTGCAAAGAAAAACCTCTTACAACTTTTTAAAGCCTCGGAGGAGCAGGAGGAGCATTGGAAAAAAGGCAATCCTAGGACTTGTAATTTTTTACAATCTCACTCATTTTGCCTGACTCACGGGGCTTTTGATGTTGAGACGTCCGGCAGCCAAGGGGGAAAGTAAGTTGCTCAGCACAGCCAAGCACAGCCAGGCCAGGAGAGGACAGGCGTCTGTGTGGTGCCAGGGCGACGCAGGGGGCCGTCGTCTGCTTCCAGGCCCGCTTCTCCATTCCTCGTCAGGGCTCGCGGCTGCCCTGGACCCAGCACGGCAGGTGGGCTGCCCGGCCCCCGGACCCCCAGCATGGCGCAGGAGACGGCCCCCGTCCTCCTGGTTGTCCTCGCCAGGCTGGTGTCATCCACGTGGCACGAAGGTGAGTGCGGGCACAGCGGGGCTCCCGGGAATGGCAGGCTGCAGGGTCCCTCTCCCGCCGGGGGCTCGTGCTGGGGAGGGAGGGAGAGAGGGAGGGTGTTCGAGCGATGCCGGGAGAGCATCAGTGCCTGGGGGTACTGGGTGCTTGCAGGGGTGCACTGAGGGGTGCAGAGAGGAACTGAGTAGGTGCTGGGAGGCATCCAGAGAGGAGCAGAAAACCAGCCTCTCCATCACAGCCCTGCCTGCAGGAGCGCAGCTTCTCCCTGACTCTCTGCTCCCACGGGAGCCATCGGCGAGCAGATGTTTGCCTGGATGGAGCACTCAATCCCAACCACCCCACGGCTGGGCAGCTGGATCAAGGATTGCAAGCCTTGTTTGGGGGGTTTCCCCCTTCCGTGCTTCCATCCCCTCCCCTGGCCGTGCTGCCAGCATGCCCGGCTGGGGATGCTCCTGCCCGGTGCAGCCGGGGCTGTGAGCTGACCCCGGGTGAGAAGGAAAAGGCAACACCTCCATAAAAAGGGAACATCCCATTAAATGGCACGTTTGCCTGTGGGGGCACAGTGCACGCCGTCCCCAGGGCCCCAGGGGGGAGCTTGGCATATGCCCCTGGGAAACAGCCCTTCTCACCAGATCACCAACACATCCCCACGGCCAGTCCCGCGGGTACCATCACTGGGCTCGCCCCCTGCTCCTCTGCTCTCTAAGGCACCACGGCAATGTGGAAAGGGCATCAGGACAAAAGGCTTGTGAACAATGAGTGGGCGACTTGTGGGAAGCAGTAAGGAGTCACTCTGTAGTAAAGTTCGCGTCTGAAAGATTTGTAATGGAGTTTCCTCCCCGTGATGGCTGGGCTGCTGCTTGGATTGGTCCCGGCGGATATCCCCTTCCCAAAACACAGGACAGGGAGAAGAGGAGATGATTGGGTGCAGCCACAGTAGGGCTGCCGCTTCTCCTGGGGTCCTTTCCCAGGCTGAGCATCCCCACCATGCCAGAGGGGGAGCGCGGTGGGGTGGGCTGGCGGCGAGGAGGGGGCAGCGCTGGCGGGGGCCAGAGGAAACGCGGCGGAAACGTGAGCTCAGTGCTCGGGAATGCCGCGGCCGGCCGAGGCGCCGAGGGGCCGCGGGTAAGGAAGCCAGACCTCTCCCCCTGCACGACTCTCTCATCACTGGCGTGTCCCTTGCCCATGAAGACACAGTGTGGGCTAGAGGGTGGCCCACAAGGATGGCGCAAGGCTGTCTTCACCCCATCCGGGGGGCCCCTCTGCACAGCATGGATGGCGTGAGGCCAGCAGCTCCAGCCAAGCCTCTCCAGTAGCTTCATCCTTCCTTGAAGCACAGGCAAGGGGTTGCATCCCCTCCAGCCCCCTGAAGGGGGCTGGGCAGCGTGCTTCTCATCCCTTGCTTTGGCCAGGGGATGGGCAGGAGAGAGCAGCCTTCTTCCTTCCCTTGGCATGCCCCGTGGCAGGAACGGGGCCATGGGAGTGTGTGGAAGGACTTCCCAGCAGCACGAAGCTGGGGGTTGGTGCCAGCCCACTCTGTGCCAGCACCCGTTTCCTGCCATAACCACAGTTGCTTCTGCTGCTGTTTAGTCTGTGGCTGGTGCCAGCACAAACCATGTCACTGGGGACTGTGCTCGCAGTGTGCCTGGCTTAACCCTTGACAGCAGCCCCAAGGATATAGGACAGGGTCTGCCTGGAGATGGAATTGCTTGTTGGGGATGTTTTGCAGCCATGAACCACCCCACAGCCCCCTTGTCTCTTTCCTTCTCCCCAGGGTCTGGCTACTACACAGAGAGTCACACCAATGAGGTCTATGCAGAAGAAACGCCCCCTGAGCCTGCCCTGGATTACCGTCGAGGTAGTGGCACCCAACCCGTCCTTTGGGTCCTCATGGGGAAACTGAGACACAGTGGGGGCCTCCCTCACCTTCCTCCTCTCCCACAGTGCCCCAGTGGTGTGCCACACTCAACATCCACCGCGGAGATGCCACCTGCTACTCGCCCCGGGGCAGCTCCTACCGCAGCAGCCTGGGGACACGCTGCCGAGCTGAGCTGCACCCGCGGGTACCGGCTGGTGGGTTCCAGCATGGTCCAGTGCCTGCCCAACCGCCACTGGTCTGGGATGGCGTACTGCCGACGTGAGTGTGCCCAGCTCTTGCCTTGCCAGCACCTCCACAGGCCCCCTCAGAGGCCAGTCCTGGGTGCTCTGCCCACTCACATGGCTGGCTGCCACTTCCCTCCCCTCTTTGCTCTCTCCATCCCAGAAATCCGGTGCCACGTGCTGCCAGCAGTGCTGCGGGGCTCCTATGTGTGCTCAGCGGGAGTGCAGATGGATTCCCGCTGTGACTACACCTGCCTGCCTGGCTACCAGCTGGAGGGCGACCGGAGCCGCATCTGCATGGAGGACGGGCGCTGGAGTGGGACCGAGCCAATCTGTGTAGGTAAATTTTCAACCCACGATTCTGAGGCACACAGGGGCCTGTCACCTTCCATCCCTGGGGTGTCACCCCACATCCAAAATGGGTATTGCCAGGTGCCAGCTCTTGCACCTCCCCATCATGGGACCCCTGGTCCCTCTGCTCCCCGTGGTGCCATTAGCCCTGAAGCGCAGGCACCAGCCCAGGATTGGGGCACCCAGTGCTGGCTTTACAGCAGTTCCCAATGGCTCCAGAGTGCCTGGCTATGTGCAGCATCCCTGTGGTGCTTCAGTGCTGGGGTTGGTGCCTGGCTCTTGTAGCCCAGCCCCAGCATCTACAGGTTCCCCAACACCCTCTCCTCCCCGTGGGCAGACCTGGAGCCTCCCAAGATCCGCTGTCCGGACTCCCGGGAGCGGATAGCCGAGCCAGGCAAGCTGACTGCAACTGTCTACTGGGACCCTCCTCGCGTGAAGGACTCTGCTGACGGCGTCATCAAGAGGTGAGGGTGGAGGTGCCGCAGGCACTGCCAGCAAGGGCTGGAGGCCATGGGGCCCTGATGGAGAAACCCGTCTGCTGGGTTCAGGGTGATGCTGCGGGGCCCAGAGCCAGGCTCTGAATTCCCTGAAGGAGAGCATGTGATCCGCTACACCGCCCACGACCAGGCGTACAACCGAGCCAGCTGCAAGTTCAGTGTCCGTGTCCAAGGCAAGTGGGCTCCCCTGGGGCTCCCAGCTGTCTCTCCCATGGCTTCAGGCTCCACACCCCGTGGCTAGGGCTGTGCTCCATTACCCCCAGCTCTCATCCAGCTCCCCCCTTCTCAGTGAGGCGCTGCCCTGTCCTGAAGCCTCCGCAGAACGGGTACATCTCCTGCACCTCTGACGGCAACAACTACGGTGCCACCTGCGAGTACCTGTGTGATGGGGGCTACGAGCGCCAGGGCACCTCTCTACGGGTCTGCCAGTCCACCCAGCAGTGGACGGGCTCCCAGCCCCTCTGCACACGTAAGTGGTGTGGAAAAGGCAGGACCTGCCCATGGCAATGCCTGGCAGTTTGAGGGGATGCTGCCCAGCAGGGTGAAGGGGTGATGGGGGGCACAATGGCACCTCCCCACACCCTTGTCTTGCCCCAGCCATGCAGATCAACACAGCTGTGAACTCAGCTGCCAGCCTGCTGGATCAGTTCAACGAGAAACGCCGCCTCCTCGTCATCTCGGCCCCCGACCCCTCTAACCGCTACTACAAGATGCAGATCTCCATGCTGCAGGTGAGGAGAACCTCCTGCTGCTCCCCTCCCTACCTCTGCCTCCATCACACCCTCACTGCCTCCTTCCTCCACAGCAAGCCGCCTGTGGGCTGGACCTGCGCCACGTCACCATCATTGAGCTGGTGGGGCAGCCCCCACACGAGGTGGGACGCATCCAGGAGCACCAGCTGTCCCTTGGCATCATCCAGGAGCTCAGGTAGGGCAGATGGGAGGCCGTCCTGCAGAGCCAGGTGCCTGTGCGAGGGCACCGGGAATGGGGACACCTCTGGGGACGGCAGAGCGTGAGGTTGCAGTTGGATTCGTGGATAGTCCCTTCCTCCTGCACCAGAGGGTCTTGTGAAATAGAAGGACCCCCCAGCAAGTCTGAATGCAGCATCACCAGAGCCCCACAGTGCTCACAGCCCTAAGGAAGAAGTGGGAGCCCCCACTTCAGGAGGACCTGAAGTGGGCAGGCTCAGCCCTCAGTGCAACCCCCCAGCCCTGACCGGTGACCCCTCCTGCGCCCCCAGGCAGTTCCTGCACCTCACCCGCTCCCACTTCAACGCGGTGCTGCTGGACAAGGCAGGCACTGACCGCGAGCGCTACATCGCCCCCGTGAGCCCCGACGAGCTCTTCGTCTTCATCGACACGTACCTGCTGGGCGAGCGGGAGGCGGCTCGGCGGGCACAGAATGGGGACCCCTGCGAGTGAGCGAGCGCCGGGGACACCCTCCCTCCACTGCCCTCAGAGGATGGACACCTTCCTTTCTGCTTTTCTAGTCGCCCTCCATAGAGGAGAAACAGGGTGCCAAGGACCCCCGGAGAAGGGGAGCCCGTCTCTGGCTGTTCTGGCACAGAGAGGTGAACAGGGATGAGGACAGCAGCCGTGTGCCAGCAGTGTCCCCACTGCCCAACAGACAGGAGCTTGGCCAGGACTGTGGCAGGAGACACCGGATTGCCCTGCTCACATCCACCGGATTGCCCTGCTCACATCCCAGGGCAGGGGGAAGACATGGAGCCAGAGCAGAGGAGAGCAGGTGGGGCAGCAGTGCAACAGCCTCTAACACAGCAGCTTCAGCTTCCCCATGGCCACCCTCACCCTGTGCACAACCCTCCCATCCAGAAAGCCCTTATTAAAAGCAAATGGCCCCACATTCAGCAGAGCCTGTAGCAGCCAGCCAGGAATGCAGCCCACCCTGAGGGCTCACCCTCCCCACTGCCACTTGCTTCCCCCTCCCACCACCCACAGGGCACCCTTCCTGGGAACTGCTTTGGCAGTAGAATATTAACTTGAAATAAATAAATTTGTATAAAAAGTCTGTGCAGGCAGATGTGTTGCTGAGAGACCCAGAAAACAAATGTTTCCCGGGGACCATGACCCCTGGCCCCCCCCAAGCTGACCCCACATGGTTCCATCCTGGTCCCTGCAGCCAGGGCTGGGGCTGGGCTGTGCACAGCTAGGAGGATGGAGAGGACAGGGAGGGAGTAGACTGTGAAACAGAATGGGTGGGAGGAAGAAGAATGGAAAGAAATACAAACCCAATGACATTTCAAAGCATTTTGCCTCAAGGGGAAAAAGGGAGGGTCCACCAGGACTTCAGTTCAGCCTGAAATGTGGTGCAAGGCTTATGACAAAAGGAAAACCCTTTAAATGAAGCTAGGCCAAGAAGACTTTCTGCCCAAGCCTGTTTAGAGAAGGTCATGTTTATTAAAGAAGAAAAAATAATAACACAACCCACGTTTGGCAGCCCTGCCAAGCCCTGCAGTAAGAGTGGCTCCAGAGCAGCGGTGCCAGCCCTCAGCCGAGTCCAGGTGCTGGTGCCACAGCCTATGGCCTCAGCTTGGCCATGGTGGAGCGGAGCTGGAGTGTCCCCTCTGCCCAGGAACCCGGATACTGGCACATCTTCTGCCACAGGTTCAGCTCCTCGCCCATGGAGTCCATCCAGTCCACAGCCTGCCCGTTGCTCATGCCTGGGAGAAAGGATGGAAGTGGGCAGAAGTCACTGCCAGAGCAGACTCCTGCTCACAGTGCAGCAGCCCCAAGAAAGGCTGCTTGTCTCCAGGGTCTGATGGGACCACAGGGCTCCTCACCATTGCCCACCCCCAGACGGACACCCCCGAGGAAGTCGTTGCTGGACAGTGGCTCCCGGTCCCAGACTGTCAGCTCCAGGCAGATGTGCTGCAGGTCCTCGGGGTTGATACCATTGTAGACAAAGGTGTGGTTGTAATGAGGGTTCAGGGTCTTCTTCACCACAGGCGTCTTCCTCTTGGAGGCTTTGTTTTTGTGCGGCAGGAGGTAGCTGGGGGAAGCAATCCCTTGGGTTAGCAGCACATAGGCCTTCTGCTCCAAGGGCTGGGGCACCTCAGCACCCCAGGACCTGGCCTGGAGCCGCTCTTTCCACCTTCCCTGACATGGCTCAGGAAGGACTATGACACTCTGCAAGGGGTGGTCTCTTCCCTGCCTCCTGAAAAGGCACTCAGCAGATTGCAAGTGGTCTGGGGAGGGCAAGGACTGGAGCCTCCTCCCCCTGGTCATGCTGCCCCATAGCATGGTGACCTTTGGGAAGGGCAACTGGAGCCCTGCCCTGCACAGAGCCTTCCACCACAACCTCTCAATCAGCCAAAATCCAGGAGAGCACCTGCTACCAGGAGCATCTTGTCTCTAGTCAGACAGTGACTCTCAAGGTACCAACACAGGCAGTGCAGGGCAGCTAACGGAGAGACCCTGCCCTCCTCCAGGTCCCCACGGCAGCACTGGAAATATAGCCAGGGAAGACAGTGCCTTCATTGCCCCCCTACTCAGGACTCTCACTCACCCTTTGACAAAGCTGTCTGAGGTCCCGCCAGATTTGGCAGCTGTGAGGTTCTTGGCTTCTTTGATCCAGACCTGGAGCTCACCACCTTCCCCCGTTTTGCCTAGGAAAAACCCAACACATCAATTAATCAACTTCAATTTCCACCACCACAAACTTCGAGAAAGGTCCTGCTGAACACCCTTCATCCCAGGGGCATGTACAGAGCCCAGGATGCCATTTCCTTCTCCCGTACTGGCCCTGCCTGCTGAGGCGAAGGTGGACAATTGCTTCATGCAGGTCCAGCCTGGTCCAGCCCCAAGGAAGCACTGGGATGGCTCAGCCAGCCTGAGGACAGCCAGGTCTGCCCTGACCCAGAGCAGCCTTGCAGGTGTTGGAGAAAGCTGCAGTAATACTACCCAGAGCCAGATCACGCGGCCACGAGCAGATCCTGCAAGGCTGCACAGACATCCTGGAGCTCCAGCACTCACCTTTCCTGCCATTCCCAGCCCCGGGGTGCTTGACAGATGGGATGTACTTCATGGAGACAACCAACTCTCCCTTGTACTGGTGGAGACCAGCAGCATCTGCCCCAGTCTGCAAAGGACATGAGACTTACCAAACACTGCAGAGAGGCCATGGCAGACACAGTGACAGCCTGGCCTGTGTGCAGCACCTCCCCAGGCTGGGACAAAGGGCTTGGCTTCTCCTAGATGTGGCTGAGCTGGCACAAGTGCCTGCAAACCCTCCCCAGCATCACCAGATCACCCCAGCTCCTTTGGGATCTTATTTTGGCTCAATCACCTGAGGAACAGGTGGGAAGCTGGGCTCGAGGTAGAAGATCTGCCCTTTTTTATGATAGCACTGCTGTCTGCTTCTGGGCTGTTCACTTCTCCAAAGATTTGATTTGGCACGAGCCTTTTGGCAGCTCCCAGCTGTCTCCACACCCCTCTGCCCACAGAGGGCTATACCCCTCACCAGGGCCAGGCAAGGGAAGCTGCGGCCAGCAGGGGCACACCTTGCCATGCAGGGGTAGGAACTCCTCCAGGTGGCTGTCAAAGTTCCAGGCATCCAGTGGGACTTCCACCTCCCCCAGGAACGTGTTGCGGCCAAAGCGATCGTGGTGCCAGACCGAGAACTGCAGTGTCCTCGTGAGCAGGAGGGACTTGCTAATCTCGTACTAGGGAGAGAGACAGAAAAACCCCTGGTGAGCAGGCAGCAGCAGGCAGGGACAGGCTTGGCAAACACCATCAGCCACAGCTCTCGATCAGGAGAGAAAACAAGTTTGAGGAGCAATGGATGCACACAGGAGTCTGTTCTTTCCATGCCTGTTGAAACTGCAGAGTCCTGGGGCAGTGGTGCAGGATCCCATGGTCTCCAGACAGATAGACCTCAGAGCCAGGTACCTGTCCACTCGTCCCACAGCACACAGAGCTCTGCCAGCCCACAGGGCCTCAGGGGGTCACAGCACAAAACCTTAGTAAACCTGGCTGTGAGAGCCTAAAAACCAAACCACAGCTCCCACTTCCTCCTGTCTGAGAGTGCCTGGCCTCAGCAATGCACTGCCAGGCTCAGGGACAGAGTCAGCCAGTTACACCACCCCAAAGTGGCTGCAGCAGGGCTGGTGAAGGACAGTGCAAAGTTGTTCTGCCCTGGGGCCCAGAACTGCCTTACTTCTGCCTCTGCAGCTGTGCTGCTCTCCCACCAACGTAACCTGTTTCCAGGGGCCAGGAAGCCTTGGCCATGGAAGGAAATACCCAGGGTAAGCAGGATACCCCTGAGGAATGCCAGAGGAACCAGGGACATGCCCTGTGGCATGTTTACATCTGCAGCTGTGCCTCCACCCCACCACAGCACTGGGACTTGACACCACGGCCAGACCAGAGCAGCGACCCAGTCTGGGACTGGGTTTTTCCAGCTTTCAGGATGCAGTCTCTGGAACAAGTTCTCTGTAGATGCCCTGCCTCAGGGTTAGGAGCCCAACCTGCCATTGGCTTGTTCCAGCAGCATCCCCAGGACTGACTACCTGCACCCCAATCCATCCCTGCTCACCTTCAGCAGCTCATTGTACAGGGGGTTGATGGTGTTGCGTTTGATTGTTGTCTTGCGTTTCCCCTGCCGGGATTTGTCAGGCAGGAGGTAGGTCTTCACGTACCTGCAGGGAGGAGCAAGCAGCAGTTCACTGAGGTCCCCCCACAATTAACCCCCTCTGAGCTCCTCAGGGCAACCCCAGACTCCGTGCCTTGCCAAGACCCCCCACTTACAGCTCCCATCTCTGGCGGACACCCCACAACCCAGGTGGGCACCACCAGTGGTGCCACCAGCCATCACCCCCCCGGCTCTCACGGGTTGGAGCGCTTCCTGCCCTCGTCCCCGTAGGCCAGCTGGCGACACTCCTTCACGTGGATGAACAAGGTCTGCGTCTTCTGCTCATAGCTCAGGGAGAAGGAGATGCCCCCAGTGACCGCCACGCTGCCGAAGTCGCCAGCCTCGCTGTAAATGCTGACCATGCTCCCCAGCGTGCTCTGGAAGACATGGCAGGGCTCAGCTGGCACACCATCACTTGATGGTCCCTCTTCATCCTCAGCAAGACTCCTTCACGTGCCTCCTCCATACAGCCCCTCTCACTCTCTGTGGCTGGGGATGGCCATTGAGTGCCTCCCACACACATGGAGGCTCCCCAGAAGAGAGCTGGGTCTCTGCATTTCAATTCCCTTCAAGGGGAGGAAGCCCCCATGCCTCAGGCTCTTGCCTCTGCACCACCCCGCCTTTCTCCCACCTAACCCATTGGCACTGCCTTTGTCCATCATTCCTCCCTGCAGCAGGGCACAGCATGGCCACACCATGGGGACTCACTGAGGAGGTGCCACTGCGCATGCTGCCCCGGGCCACCCGCTGACGATGGATCTCCACCAGGTTATCGATGTCCTCCTCCTCCTCCTCCTGCAAGGAGGGAGACAAGTCAACTGTGTGGGGAGCAGCAGGGTACAGCCGGCTAGATACCCAGCTCCTCCACCACGGCATTCCAAGGGTCTCACCAGCTCCATGTTGAGGCCAGGGACCGACTTGCTCCTGTCCCCCAAAGATCCACCATCCCCCATGAAGTCCTCGGGGCGCAGGTCAATCACCGACTTGGTGTAGTCTGCACGAGAGGTGGTGAGCAGGAGGCAGCAGCACGGAGCAGGACTAGCAGAGCCCTGCTGCTCTCTCAGACAAGGGTCTGCCCCAGCCTCTCCCATCCGCACCAAAAGCTCACCTCAGCCCAGGGAGAAGCAGCTGCCCACTCCTGGCCGTGTTGGCACCCAAACCCCCTGCACCCCTGCAGCTCTCACCTGCAGGCCTCACCACCCGCCGGGGGTTCTTCTTGAATATCGTTTCATGCTCGTCCACCAAGGCGCTGCTGCGGGTCCCTGCAGTGGCATCCTGGGGAGGAGAGGTCCTGTCAGAGCAGGGCAGGGCTGGGCACCCCACAGGACTCCCAGCCCCACGCCCCAGGACAGGGCTGGGCCTGCTGGGGCAGCGTCACACACCCGTCCGTCGGAGTAAGCGTTTTTGGAGCGGAGAGGGAGGGTCAGGCTGGAGGCAGCAGGTCCTGCTGGTGCAGCAACCTGTTTTCCAGGGATGGCTCTCTCCAGGGAGTTACTCCTGCAGAGGACACAGAAAGGTCTGTCCCAGGCCATGAGCCCAGCTAGGAGAGCAAGTACTGGCTGGAAAGTACCATCTCCACGCAGGCTCCTTGGAGGCACATAAGCTCCCTATAACACGCCAGCCTGGGAGCAGAGGACATGCCTGCCCAGGGACAAGTTTCAGCCTAGCCAAAAGAGCTAGCTCCCCCTCACTAGACCAAGAAAACACACTTCAGATGAAAGTCCTCATTCTTTTCCAGCCAGTCTTGCCAAGGACAACCCATCTGGGGAGCCCCTCACCTGCCCCCCCCATCACCAGGACTAGATCTGTAGCCATCCAGGCTCATGTTTTCCATGGACTCTGTGTCACTTTTGCCATCCCGAGGGTCTGAGGCATCTGGAAACAAACTGCAGACAAACAAAACCACAGGTATGTCCTGTTTGGCAAGAAAGTTGGTCTGAGAGAGCTTCTGTGCCACCAATAATCCAAGCAGGGCGGCGGCATTGCTCTCATCCCCGCAGCAGATGAGGGCTGGTGCCTGGAGCAGGTGGGACAGCAAGGATTCTTACCTGGATCCCTCCCGGGGTGCAGGGGGGCTCGGCTGCCGGGCTGCAGAGGAGCTTTTGGGCTCACCAAGCTGAGCTTTCTGGAGGAGGGTTTGTCCCACAGTCTCTCTTTTGCTGGCTGGAAAGAGAGAGCATCAGGAGGACCTCTGCTCCAAGCCCATTGCCTGAAGCAGGAGCTGTTCCCATCCAGCTCCACACTGTGCAAGGTGCACTGGGGAAAGGGGGAGCATCCCAGATGGCTGAGCTGTGGGAGGAGATGTTGCTGTGGCACCCCTACCTGCCGGCCTGTGCCGCAGGGACAGCCGCACCATGTCACTGCCCAGGTGGTTGGCGAAGCGGTTGACCCTCTGGTCGTAGAACCAGTCACCCGTTGTCTTCTTCAGCTCACTGCAGGGCAGGGAGGTGGTGGGGGGCAGGCAAGGGCAGTGGAGGGCTGATCCTTGCACCCCAAACCCACCCTTGGTGCTCTCACCACCCAAGGAGAACACAGACACAGTGGGCATGATCAGCAGGCGACTGGGCAGAGACAATTCACTGGGCATTTGACGGGCTCAGCTACATCCCCAGTAAACATGGGAGCAAGACAGGTTTTCTAGGACAAGGGAGGCCAAGAAGGAGGAAACCTGGGATACTTGAAACACAGGCTGTGCAAGGGGAACTGGGGGATGCTGGAGTCAAGTAAAGGGGGGGGGAGGAGTGAGGAGGGCATGGAGGAGACACAAGATTGGGGTGTGACTCAATTCTCCATCACCCAACCATGGAAACCCACTCCAGCAGCAACAGCAGAGCCAGCTGTCCTGCAGTGAAGAGGACCAGCTAGGCTAGGAAAGGTCAGACATGGGGCATCAAGCTGGGAAGAGGAAGGGAACAGGAAGCACACGCAGAAGGTCTCTGCCACTTGTCCCCAGGTACTCACGCCTCCTTGGTGCAGACTTTGCAGCGCCAGGAGCTGTTGGGGCTGTAAGAACGGCAGTCCCGACACACCAAGTGGTTGCAGCCCCGGCACGTGTTGGCCTTGGGGCTGACACGGCTCAGGCTCTGCTGGCAGCGGGCGCAGGTCCGCTCGCTGTACCGCTGGCTGCCCCGCTTGGCTCCCTTGCGCCGGATCTCCAGTAGTTCATTCTTCAAGCGCCTGCTCAGACCCGACACCGGGAGCTGTCAGAGCCGCCCCGGGGAACCCCCATCACCAGCACTCTCATTCCTCCACCCACTTCCAGAGCAAAGCAGGGAACCAGCTCCTGCCCAGCCCCAGCCACGTCCACACCTGATTCTCCTCTCCTCTGCTTTACGGAGCTCCTCGTCGCGCTGCAGGACCTGCAGGATCAATTCTCTCTCCACGTCCGACAGGAAGGACAGATCCACGGCTTCCGACATCGCTGCACCGGGGATCGCCGGCCCTGGCCAGATGTGTCCGTGCTAGGGACAT